>NC_136431.1:42978750-43617500 GCF_052849685.1 Lactuca virosa | reverse complement strand
GCTAGAAAACAACTTCAAAAGTGTCTTTCTGATCTATCAAAGTAGATTTGGCTGAATTTTATCTTCATTCACAAATTTTTTTTTGGATAAATGTTCTTAAAAGAAATTAGATACTCAAATCTTTCCTTGCTTGTCAATTTTTTTTTAAAAAAATTAAGGAGAATTGCAAACGAAAAATCAGCATTGAAGGGATATTTTTTAACAGATAAGAAATGAAAATTGGGATAAAGAACGAAACGAAACCATTTTTATTAAGAGCCTATATTTTTCTTTTAATTTTTTTTTCTTCCATTGAAGTGTTATATCGATGTGATTGAAACCAACCTTATAAGGCCAACCGGAGGAAGCTTGCCCACTGATTCCTAAACATCCAGTCCTAATTTTTTTTTTTCCATTGTTGTTAAGTCGCTCGACAATTCTATCTCTACGATGATTGAGCTTGCCGGAATAATCCATTAAAGGTAGGGTTATTGCCGCATTAATGATTCCTAAACATCCAGTCCTAAAGTCGATAAAACCATCCATCTCAGGCTATTGATTTGAAAATTTGAATTGATTGAAAGAAAACAGCGAGAAAAAGAATTAGGGTTTAAGAGAAAATCTACCTTTAAGAATTGGTGATTAAGATTCCTTATTTGTTGTTATGAAATTCCTGATATCTTGCTATCGAATTCGAAACTGATTGCCGATAATTTTGTATATCAATTCAAACGTCAATATATTATAGCTGAAGGAGAGGGCATTTGGGAAAATCACTTTGGTATTTTGAGCGGGAAAAATCGATTGGGGAGGGGCTTGGAGAATGACACGTGGCAAAAATCTACTTATTTATTAGATTAGAGGATATATATATATACAAAGAGAGAGCGAGAGAGAGAGATAGATAGATATATATATATATATATATATATATATATATATATATACAAAGAGAGAGCGAGAGAGAGAGATAGATATATATATATATATATATATATATATATATATATATATATATATATATATATATATATATATATATATATATATATTCTAATAAAATAATAGTTTTATTCTCCTTTTGACATGTGTCATCCTATTAAGGCTCCTAATTAATGCATTTTTTATTCTTTTTTTGTCATATGTCACCCTATTATGTCTCATAATTAATACATGTCACTTGTCAACCTATTGATTTTCCATTTCAAATTTAAAATTTAAAATTTCTCATTTTAATTACATTAAATTAATAACATTAGAATAAAAATTAAAATAAAATTAATATCATTTATAAAGTGATATAATTTCACATTTTTATTTAAATCAATGATTACAATTTTATATAACTATAAAATCTCTTAATTAATAATTTATTTAAAATAATTGATTAATAATTTTGAGTTTTTACTATAAAAGTTTAATTAATTTTGTAACTGTGGTTGCATGAGTTATAAACTAGTATATATATATATATATATATATATATATATATATATATATATATATATATATATATATATATATATATATATATATATAAGTTTAATAGAAACCATTACTAATGGTTCTCCAAAAAACCAAATATTTATTCAAGTTTTAGAACTTATTGTTTATCAAAAAAAAAAAAAAACTAAGAATATCTAAATTCACAACTTCACATTGTTAATGCTAAAAAATAAATTCTATATTTTTCAGATTCACCGTGTGAAGTCAGATTCACACTGTGAATTTAACAAAAAAAAATAATTTTTTTTATCGAAGTTGAAATCATTGGAAAATGTATAAAAAATTATGAATTTTTGTATTTTTATTTATTTTTTTTTTTTTTTGATAAAAAATAAGCTTTAAAAATTAAAAAGAAGATTGGTTCATTTGGTCCATGGTTAATAATGATTCTCTACTGAACCCCACTATATATATATATATATATATATATATATATATATATATATATATATATATATATATATATATATATATGGAAAAGTTTTAGTAGAGATCCATTACTAATGGTTCTCTAAGGAACCAAATATTTTTTTAAGTTTTTGAGTTTATTGTTTATAAAAAAAATAAAAAAAAACTAAAAATATATAAATTCATAACTTCACATTGTGAACCCAAAAAAATAAATTATATATTTTTCAGATTCACCGTGTGAATTCAGGTTCATATTGTCAATCAGCACATATTTACACTCTGAATTTCTCTAAGAAAAGAATATATATATATATATATATATATATATATATATATATATATATATATATATATATATATATATATATATATATATATATATATCGAATTTTATATCATTGGAAAAAGAATAAAAAGTTATGCATTTTTGTATTTTTAGTTTTTTTTTCGAAAAGAAAATAAACTTTAAAAGTTGAGAAGAAGATTGGTTAATTGGTTTCATGGTTAATAATAGTTATCTATTGAACTGCATACTATTATATATATATATATATATATATATATATATATATATATATATATATATATATATATATATATATATATATATATATATATATATATATATATATATAGGGGAGGGTTAATGCGAAAATGCAAATAATTTGCGAAAACGCAAAACAAGAAAAAACTATGAGATTGTGCCACCTCAACCTTATATTTTGGACAATAATCCATCCAAACTTTGAACTAAATGATGATAATCGATTATACATGATAAATTATTTCATATTAGCAAAATATGATTTTTGATGTTTTTATTATGAAAACATGAATTTAAAAGTGGTCAAGAACGTGAAAAAAAAATAGTTGATAAAATCGACTTTAAATCTATAGTATCATAACACAAACCAATTTAAACTTATTATCTTTAATTTATTTCTAATAAATTTAATTTTTCGCATAACGTAGGCGATATAACCTACGTAACCCTGTTGAAGGTAGCGCCTAACCCTCGCTGTTGAACACAAATCCGGCCTGCGCTGCGGCCTCTCGCCCTGAATCACCAACTTTCCCCCACTTGGGGTCCTGACATGAACCAACTGTTGCTCATAGTCGATCACTGCCCCATTAGGGCTCAACCAATCCATGCCTATGATGACCATGTTCCCACGCAAAGGAATGGGAACCAAATAACGCTCGTCATACATCCTCAAGACACAATCTCTGTAGACCTCAGATACCCGGACGGACCGATCGTCAGAAATCTCGACCTCTAAAGGACAATCTGAAGGGTTTTAGTATACTACAACATCCTATGGTGCACATACAACCCTAAAAGCTTTGGATCTATGTTTTCTCTAATTATACATGCAATATTGTTTCCAAAGCTTTAAGCCTACAACTAGCATACAAATGATATAAACTACATAAAATACTAGTTAGAAGTTTACCTCTTTGTGTAGCTTGTAAGATCTTGATGAATTTGTCCTTTAAAAGCTTAGCCCCAATAGTGTGGAAGCCTCAAATGGAATCACAACACATCATGGACAAAGGTGGAACTTGAGAGAGAATCCTAGCCTCACCAAACCGTCCATATCCTCCAAGAATACATTAGTGGTGATTTTGGCTATGAAGTAACATATTTATATGTGGAATTCCAAAGGTCATGGGTTAACCCACACCCATACCCATGGGTTTATGATCCATGGTTCATGTGGCCTAACTATTTATGTATCCACACATAAACTTGGTCAAACATGGATCATAAGCCCAACACATATAAATATAACTAATTACCATATCTAGTCCCCATAGATTTAATTAGTCTCTTTTGATCACAGAATTAAATCCAAATTAATTCTTGATCAATACTAATTAAAACATATGATTTCATATTAATATATTATAACTTATAATATATTAATAAATCATATATATAACCTTCTCTCAAGAATCCATCCTAACAAATTGTCCTGATGATATGCAACCCAAATGGACCATGCTACTCTCGGGTCAAGTACATACCAATAATTGTTATGAGCTTAGACATCTAATCCAACAGTCTCCCACTTGGATAAGTCTAAAACTATTAGTGTAAGCATGACTCCAAAACCCGACTAGTAATCGTAGCTCTTAAAATCCGCTGTCGAACTCTGACCTAGTCAATGACTTGTCCATTAGATAAGGGATCGTATATTTCTCCATTGTAGATATCATATGGACCGAGACATGGATTATAATCATTCTCTCTGTCCATTTGTTGTTTCCCAATTTCTGATTTATGACGACCGACTAATTAAACAAATTCAAATCAGTCCAGGCACGGCCGAGCACTTACGTTTGTCATCACTAAATTATCGAGGGGCCCACAGATATCGCTTTTATCCCTCCAAGGGTAAAATGAATGGATAAACTTCGACTCATATGCTTTTACTAATTACTTGTTGAATCATACACAAAGGCACGTTTTATAACATCAAGTTACGGATGTGTTTCGTACAATCAATGTACAACCAACTCATAGTTAACAACTCATATCTCTTGGTTTGAAGAATATAAGATATTATCGTCTCATGATCACTCGTGATAAATCCATGAAGTGATTCAAATGAGCGTGAGTTTAATCCAATACTCGAATATCATTCCAGGAGCACTCATGAATGTTGCAGCAACTTTTGCTATGTCTAAACACTTTAGACATCTACAAGCCCAATTCATGACAGTCTTGATTCATACCTACTTCCAAAGTATGATTTACTGTGGAGAGTTTGAATAACATAGTTATTCGGGAAGTCAAAACATACAAAGTGAAACACAAGAATAATACTAATCCTATATGGCCCCAAGCACCTTTGAGAGTAAATAAAACACCTTTTATTTAAACACCATATTGATTACTCATTATTCATTGTATAATGTTTCGAATAATCAACTTAATACTTGAATTGAAACAATAGTCATGCCATGCTCCAAACATGCATACTATGTTTGTCTAAACAATAGCTATGTCATACTCCAAGTATGCACACTATGTTTGTCTATGATCCTTACTTTGTGGAATAGATCAATTGAACATAATTCCAATGATTCTCATTTCATAATCGAAATCCTTATCGTAAATGTAAGAATTCCAAATTCCTGCCATTTACCGAAACCTGTTAGATTCTAAACTTATATGCATTGATCCTCTTGTAATGACTATGCACAAAGTCACAAAGACTTGTCAACAGACATTACAAAGTATTCCAATGGAGATCAATTCCATGGAAACGAAGTCTCAAATTTAAAGTACATTTCTTTGAACATCCTTCTCGCATTAAGTTTTCTAATCTTACATAGATTTAACGAATGACTTCCACCTATGGAAACATTTCCATATTCCCATTTTGACTATCACTTCTGAACAAGAGTTGCCTCTTTTCAGAATATGTCAATATGGTCCTTCCAAAATTAACACTATACTTCCAATTGTCCATGAGCAACCAATATTTGGTAAAGCTCAGATTGTCCTTGACAATTGCTTAATCATTTTATTCATATCCAGTTCTAGTAGTTTTTCCCTCTTAATGCCCTATGCATTTGGAAAAATTTAGAACAGATGAATATTACAGCACATGTAATCGATCCTATATCCGAATCATATGGGACACGATTCATGATGTCTCACATAAAGACATGATACTAGAACAATCTTTTGCTATAATATTTCTATTTCTATTTGCCATGTTCTCATAATTCAGATTATGAAAAGGGATGCCGTAATCATAATTGAATTTTAGAACGAAAATAATGTAATTATGACTATGTTTGATTAAAAACTCACAATCTAAGCTTTTAGAATTGGAATGAAGTATTATTTCCTCTCCCTTAATTATAGCAAAACAACTTTTCCCAATTGAAACTTTTGTGTTCTATAATTAACATTGCTAACTTGCAAAACTTAACATAAAAATCATGCTCCCACTAACATGATAATTATTAGCATAACACTTATGCTCCCACTAGCTTTGACATGTATCTAGAAATCAGTTGGACTTCTAGAAATCAATACTTTATTGACTTTCTTACCAAAGTTCAAATTTCTGATACGAGATAGTTTGATAAGGCTTTATTAAGATCATACACCTTTTCTTAGATAGCTCACATGTGTGTCTAAACAGTTTTTAGAACTATGAAAAAGGATGTCGTAATCATAGTCTCAATTGTTTAGACCTTTTCCATTTCTCACAAGTCCATGTTAGTGTGTCGGTTAACCACACACGCTCCACTAACGACTTTGAGAATGCAAATATCACAATTGCTATCTACTTAAAATCTATTTAGCGAAAGCGTTTCCTCACCATCATTTTCATGAATCGGAGAGAAACCTTATGACACTTGGATTTTATGGTGTATGTGTTCCTATCCATGTGAATTTGTCATAACCACAAGAGGAGGTTAGTGACAAATCCAAACTCATATGGATTGAACTTGTTCAATCTTAACTTCTTGCCACCTAGCAGCACAAGGGCCTACAATTGCTTCCAACTTGTTATGCAACCAAATGAGAATTCTCAAAACTCATATGCATGGTCAACTTTTAACTGGAATGGGCACAGAAACAAGAATATGTTAACACGATAGGTTATAAACCTCAAGTCGTGTGCTAGCGATAAACAATATCCTTGATTGGTTCTTGAAACTTTTCAATATCTTTAAGACTCCCACTGACCTCTTGACATATAAGATTCTCTTGTCAAGAACCATTCTTTGACAAAACAAATATTCAATAGTTAGTGCGGATTTTTATCAAGATAACACTTCACATAATTGATCTCAGTTGGTCTTTGTCTTATCCAAGACATCACAACTTACCAACTTCAAATGTACAATAATAAGAAACATGTTAGTCTACATTTGAAAAGTGTTATAAACCTTCTAAAGATTATGTCACTCAAGTTACAATCTTGGAGTATGACTCTAAGACTTGATTTTGGAATGAAGTATGATTCATCTTTTGATTCAACCATTTCAACAATTCACGATTCCTCTTCTTAGTCATACAAATGCACTAAGATGTCCTTAGAGAATCAATTGTGATATGGTTTCATAATCACTAAGATAATCATAAAACCAGATACTCAAGTACTTTCCCATCTTTTTAGATTGGAGAAATTTTTATCTTTCTGCCTAATTTGATTCTTCTCATTCGTTCTGCCTTACATTGAAACTTTTACAATGTTTCAGAATTACACTTAAACTAGTAAGCATAACCATATTCACTAATCTTTAGTAAATCATGACGAATAGCCTTATCGATCTTTGTGGTGGACCTGACCAGCGCACAACCAAGTGTACCCGATCATATAATCCTTCACTTGACTCACATATACATGTGAACAAGGAATTAGTCTTAATTTCCCAAAGATGAAAATTCTCATTCATCATACAATACAAGTTGCATGATTCCAAGTTTCTATCCAACTGAAACTTGGGTGATGAGAATCTTTCCTTATTTGGTAAATTATAACACTACCATAAATGAAAGAATCAAATCCATTTTCCAGTATTGCTTTCAATGGAATCATATAAACAACAATTTTTTCACAAATACCATTGTAAGGAAATTTAAAAATAAATAAAATCAAAACTTTTCTTTATTTATAAAATTTGCGGAAAAACTTATCATTACAATGCAAATGCATATGAAAACCATGTTGGTATCTATTCCTAAGCAATCTATCATAACTCTTAAGTTGTAGCTTGAAATTATGATCATCGAACCATGCGATCGAAATCCATCTTCGCAATCAGAATCAGTTTACTCTTCTTTTAAGCTTCCTCTCTTTTATTTGATTCTACAAAACATGAAAATGCGACCTAGTCACATCATGTATTAAGAATCTCCAAATAGGAACTTAATAGAGTTAGATAGTGGACTTTACCGGAAGTAGAGTCAAACTTTTTGACTTTACCATCCTTAGAATCTTTCAGGTAAATAGGGCAGCTTCGCAACCAATGCCCCTTCTCTTGGCAATAGAAACATACAGAATCTTTGGTAATGGTACATGAGACTATCTCAGACTTAGCCTTTCTCTTTACCATTTGGTCAACCGGGTTGACAATGGCCGATCACATTCCATTGGGAAGATAAAGCTTTTCTGGACTTCTAATGTTACCATTGTCAATGTCCATGGAAGTTTGGGAAGTAGATCTTCCAATCAAATTTGCTTTACCAGTGCCCTAAATCATTGCTGATTCGGCAGCAATAAGCAAATATGTAAGATCAATAAGGGTCATGTCATAGTCTGTTACATAGTAGTCCTTAAGGAACTCACTATGTGACTTAGGAAGCGATTGAAGAACCCAGCCAACAACCAACTTCCTTGATACTTTGACACCCAACTCTCCTAGTCTGTCAATATGTGACTTCATCTCCAAGATGTGAGTGCACATAGACTTGCCAATAGGGCTTGAGTGACCTTGAACTATTTAGGTCTTTAAACTAGTGGGTTAGGGAGAATTATTGGAGGAGGTTGAGGAAGAGAAGTATGATTTCCATGATCCAATCGCGGGACATCATCTTCATTAGGAAATCTTGTTCCAAGGGATTTGGGAAGACCATAGTTGTCTGAACCAGACATTTAATATGGGAGAAATTCAAGTTAGTTGATTTAAGTCCTTAATATAACACCCAATTTGAAATATTAAGGCTAGGACCCAACACAATATTTTATAACTTGGAAAAGGGATCCCGTAATCCAAGCCATGAAATAATTTAAGGTAGGTGAATGACGATTCACCAATTTCCACCATGAAAACCTAATAGGATATTGGGTTTTAATTGGATTGAAACTCCTAGATCTTTTGAGATTCATTGAACTTTTCAATGGCATGTTTAAATCTCGATTGTGCCCTCTCAAGTTTGTGACTGGGATGCCGAGGATCACAAACAAGGTGTGAATAACCATGCAAATTAACTTGGTACTCTTAATCTTTATCACCTAATCAATGTGCCGGTTACCCACACGCGCTCCACCGATCTATGATAAACATTAAGTCACCCTTTGCCACTCTTACTAGTCCATGTTAGTGTGTCGGTTACCCATACACGCTCCACCAACGACTTGGTAAGGTACAAAGTGTAATTTCATGGGTTAGCACCAAATTCACATTTTCCTAAAGTAACTAAGATTGGGAATTTAATAAAGTTTAGTTACTTTATATTTATCATTATACTTTTAATGAAGGGAGAATTAGAGTCCTGTCCTACCCGTTCGGCTAACGACCCTCCACCAGTCAAGTAAGCGGTGGGTGAGAGTGGACACCCATTAAACTACCATTTTACAGGCAGTAACCTTATACCCCCCCCCCCCCTTATAGACCGCCTTCGTGAATGAGGCCTACTAACTGCAAGACTGACTTTACTCTTATACATATCTATAAATATTAAACCTATAATATTATAATAGTATAAGGGTTGAATTTTAAGCTTTTAAAATTCTAAGGGTTCAACTTCGAATTAAAGTACTCATGGGGGAAATTTTACAAATTCCAAAACTTGAGGACAAGTTTTGAACAATTCAAAAACTTTTGGTTTCCATAACTTATGAGTTTAATATGGTTTTTATGAAAGACTTTTCAAGTTCCATAACTTGAGGACAAGTTATGGAAGACATAAAAAATATCTTATGATGACATTAAAATTAGAGATTCTTCCATTTTCATAACCTATGACGTTTAATGACACTTTAAAAGAAAAACTCTTCATTTTCCATAACTTGAGGACAAGTTATGGAGTTCATAAAAACCATTAAGATGAAATTACCAAATAACACAATAATCAAGTAATTTTTCTATGAACAAGATCAAACTCATAAGTGAAGATAATTCATATCAACAATTTTCAAGAACTTATCTAATCACATAAACTAAAACAAGTCTTGAAACTTTGACAATTAACCTTTATTTGGATGAGAATAAACATTACCATAACATCAAAATCAAATTTTATGAAAAAAAACACTTTGTGGTAATGATTCTAATCCAAAACAGGCCAAAAAACTAAATTTTTTTTCACTGAACAGTCACCACCTCGTGGTAAATTTTACCACCTCGTGGTGAACTGGCAGATTCAAAAAAATGTTTTTTCTTGCAAATAGCATCAAGTATAATTGAAAACAACCCATGGCTCTGATACCACTGAAGGGTTTTGTATACTACAACATCCTATGGTGCACATACAACCCTAAAAGCTTTGGATCTATGTTTTCTCTAATTAGACATGCAATATTGTTTCCAAAGCTTTAAGCCTACAACTAGCATACAAATGATATAAACTACATAAAATACTAGTTAGAAGTTTACCTCTTTGTGTAGCTTGTAGAAATTGATGAATTTGGCCTTTAAAAGCTTAGCCACAATAGTGTGGAAGCCTCAAATGGAATCACAACACATCATGGACAAAGGTGGAACTTGAGAGAGAATCCTAGCCTCACCAAACCATCCATATCCTCCAAGAATACATTAGTGGTGATTTTGGCTATGAAGTAACATATTTATATATGGAATTCCAAAGGTCATCGGTTAACCCAAACCCATACCTATGGGTTTATGATCCATGGTTCATGTGGCCCAACTCTTTATGTATCCATACATAAACTTGGTCAAACATGGATCATAAGCCCAACACATATAAATATAACTAATTACCATAATTAGTCCCCATAGATTTAATTAGTCTCTTTTGATCACAGAATTAAATCCAAATTAATTCTTGATCAATACTAGTTAAAACATATGATTTCATATTAATATATTATAACTTATAACATATTAATAAATCATATATATAACCTTCTCTCAAGAATCCATCCTAACAAATTGTCCTGATGATATGCAACCCAAATGGACCATGCTTCTCTCGGGTCAAGTACATACCAATAATAGTTATGAGCTTAGACATCTAATCCAACACAATCCAACATGCCTGAAGACTCAGCAAACCTCTTGCTAATTGCAAGAGATACGAATGATCGGGTAGCCCTCGAGTCAAATAACACATGTATTGGGATACCGTTCACATGGAACGATCCTAAACAAAACACATAAAACATTAAACATAAATATCCTAACCGACATGTAATAAGAGTTAGGGAGAAGAAAACATACCCGTCACCACATCTGGTGCGGCACGCACTTCCTCGGCGGTCAGCTCGAAGGCTCGGCTCCTCACCACTGGAGCATCTATCTTGCCCTGTCGGCCATATGTGATCCGCAGGGTCGCTGGAGTTGGCGTCGCCACTGGCGCTCCTAATGTCAATCTCGGGCAGTTGGCCTTTATATGGCCCTTCTTGCAATGAAAGCAAATCAGGTCTGATGTTTGAAGGGTGGGGGTAGGGGCAGTACAATCCCTGCCAAAGTGCCCAAGCTTGCCGCACTTATAGCAACACGATCCCCCTAATCTGAATACTCCCTCAAGCGCCTTGCCGCATTTCCCACAGCGGCTTCGGCCCTGCTGGCCCTTCGACCTAGAGTCGAATCCCTTGGGTTTCTTCCTTGAAACCCCATTTGTCTGCCCAGTCTCCGCCTTCCTCTTCCTGATGTGCTCTATATCGATCTACCTCTCCCTCACCCTCGCTATCATCTCATCCAAAGTTAGACATGCTGAGTAGCTGACATATTTCCATATGTCAGCTCTCAACATATCATGGTACCGGGTCTTCCTCATCTCCTCATCACCCGTGTACTGAGGCACCAGTAAAGCCCTCTCCTTAAACTTGGCGGTAATCTCCGCCACTGACTCAGTAGTCTGTCTCATATCGAATGACTCCCTAGCTAGCTGCTAGATCTCCACAGCTGGCGCAAACTCATCCCGAAATATGGCCACAAAGTCCGACCAGGTCATAGCCTCGATGGTTGGGGCTCCCAACTTGTCACTGACTGCCTCCCACCAGTCTCTAGCCCTTTCTCTCAAGCAACCAGCTGCAAACCTGACCTTCGACCCCTTAGGGTAGAAGCTCTTCACCTACGCATACTCAATGTTTGCGATCCATCGTCTCGCTGCAATGGGGTCCTTCATCACGCTGAAGTCTGGCGCTCCGCATCCCCTAAAACCCTTGAAGGAGAGCGTGTGAGTCCCTGACTGGCCAGGTGCCATGTCACGCTTAAATACCCTAAGGCGATCCTCCATCATCTTGATGATCCCTTCCTTGATCGACCGAAAAATCACCGGGTTCACCTCAAGGATGCCTCTCGTAATCTCAGATGCGATGAACTCGCGCAATCCATCATCAACCGGCTCGGAACCTGTACCCGAGCCTGACCCAGACCCTGAACCTCCTGCTCCATGACGTGTCACCACCATTCTGAAACAAAACACACAATCTTCAGGGTCATACATAACCTCGAGAGGTTTCAGACACTATAAGTTCCCTGGTTTAATCTCAGCTCTGCTTGATTCGAGTACGGATCCTCTGCTTTCAGTAGTACGGGCCCATACTACCTTCCACATCTATCCGTACTTTCCTCAAGAATTGCCTTGACTCCACCAATTCCCTTTCACTACTACTGCTCACTGCACTAATCTCATCCTAGCCTTACCCTTGGGTAATCTCCGACCCTACTCTCCGTCATCGGCTGCATAAGAAGTCCCTGCTATCTCTTCCTAACTAGCTCGCGAATACCATTACATATTACTAAAACCAGATAATTCTTCGAATGAGAGGTCCTACCCTACAACGGTTGGACTCAGACAAGAGATGCGAAATAGAGCTAGACCTAACCTTCTGAAATCATTTAGTCCTCGTAATATGTAACTTAACGTATTCGTTTACTAGCTAATTAGAGATAACTAGAACTCCTAAAAGCACAAAGCAAGCAGCATTCGGGAATTGAGTAACCAAACCAAGCATATCCTAATCAGGCTATCATATTACTAACTAGTCAGTACTATCATGCAGTTCAATAAGCACATACATCAGGCACATAAGGCATCTTCCTAGATCCTTAGCCCTAATCTAGCATGCAGTTCTCATACACATACAGTAGGCAAATAAGACATCCTTCCTAGATCCTTAGCCCTAATCTAGCATACAGTTCTTATAATCATATCATATATCATAACAGACATGTATGTATATCTTGGGGAAAACTTACTTGAGCTCGGCCGATTGCACGCATCACACACCTTGTTCTTTCTCAAAAATATAAATTTTAATTTCTAAAAAATTGTTTTCTTTGTAAAAAATTTCCAAACCCTCGATTTTAGTCCAAACACCCCAGAAGGTGTGTTCGAATCCCTCAAACCAAGGCTCTGATACCAACTTGTAACATCCCAAAATTTAAGTCCAAAATTTTCATTTTAAATTAAACAATTATAAAACCATTTGTATAAAAAAAACAATCATAGTGTCACTCATATCAAAAGCCAATGTATCGATAGTCAAAACATGTCATAATAACACATCATTAGAGTATAAATCCCAAAGATCTCTGGTGCGGAAAATGTAGTGTGATGCGCTGCGATCATGCCATCTCCTTTCCATTTGAAGAGGAAGTACCTGAAACCAAAACTGAAAACTGTAAGCACAAAGCTTAGTGAGTTCCCTAATCATACCACATACCATACAATAACATAATGCCTAGTATATCTAGGTGCTGGCCTCCCCTTCGGTCTCTTTCAATCAGTAACTGCATAACATATATGGGTGCTAGCCTACCCCTTCGGTCTCTTTCAACCGGTAATCGGGGACTATTTCACCCCTACCACTACCACATAATACCCTAGAATATACACATAAATCATATACTGCCTAGCATATTTGGGTGCTGGCCTCACCTTCGGTCTCTTTCAACCGGTAACATGGTCTATCCTACCCTCCCTACCACTATCACATACTAGCATCACATACTAGCACATATAGCATAACAGATAGTGGCATACCAGAAAATTATCACAAAGACAATCATCTCAACTATAATCAAATTCTAGTGGTCCGGCATTGGTGTCATCGACCCACTCCTACTGGAAGGTAACTCACCTCAAATGTCGTGAAGTAGCTGAACTGTCCTCGGCTCCGAAATCAACTCCAATCAGACTCCTACACATAAAGGATCTCCTTAATTACCCTTTCATACTCATAACCTCGTTAAGGGTCAACTTTGGTCAAAGTCAAAGTTAAAGTCAACACCCTGGTCAAAGTCAGCCTTCTGGTCAAAGTCAACATCCTGGGTTGACTCAACTCGCCGAGTTGGCCCATCAACTCGTCGAGTTCCATGAATCATAAACCCTGAAATCGCGATCCAACTCGTCGAGTTCTTTCACAGCTCGTCGAGTTCCTCCTATCCACAGAATCGGGACTTCTCCAGTCAACCCGTAGAGCCACCCTTGAACTCGTCGAGTCTTGCCCTTTACAGACTCGGGACACTTCGACCCAACTCGTTGAGTTCCTCTATGGGCTCGACGAGTTCTTCAGTCTGTTGAGCCATCTTAATAGATTAAGCTCCTATCCTTTAGATCTAAACTCCATACTTCATTCACATACTGAAAATGTCCTTTTAAGGGTAAAGTTTCCAACTTTACCCGTTAATAGCCTTCCTTAATGGGTTTAGCTCAAACCCTAACTCCTTAGGACCTAGATCTTGGTCCATAAGCCATTAATACTCCAAGCTAAAGCATACAAACTGAGATCTGTACCCTAGACACTACATGAATACGTAAAGCTTCCACCCCTCTCTCCATGCATGGCCTTTTGGAGCTTAAAAGGCCAAAATGACAACCTATAGCTTGTATGGGGATTCAATGGCAATAAAGTTTGCACCTTTATGCATTGAAATCCCTCCATGGTTCCAGTTTTGATGATATACTCACTTAGGACGTCCATTTCCCAAAGGTCATGCTTCTTGGACCAAAAATCCCATAAAATTATAAGAAGGAGATCTAAGAATTTACTAAGCAAGTTTGAGACTTGCTTACCAGAAAATGATGAGAATGAAATGGTGTCTCTGGATCTACTAGCTTCTTCTTGAATTCTCAAGCTTCTCCTTCCTTCACAAGCTTCAAACACACAATATTCACTCATAAATATCTCACAAGCTCAAACAAAGCATTAGGGTTTCGTGGTTAGGGTTTGGGATGATGGAGGTTGAAAATGAGGCCAGCCTTTCGAGGTTAAGGTGTTTAAATAGGGTGCTAAACCCCGAAAATTAGGGTTTTACTTGTGGCAGTCCTACTCGTCGAGTTGAGGCTCTCAACTCATAGAGTAGACTTTACATCCTGCGTCCAAACTCCATTCCTACTCGACGAGTTTGGGGCCTCCAACTCGTCGAGTTTCCATACAAAAGTGAATAATTTTAATTTAAAATACATACCAAGAACCGGGCGTCATATATATATATATATATATATATATATATATATATATATATATATATATATATATATATATATATATATATAGGGAGAGGTTATATTGAGAATGAAAAAAGGTTGAGAACGCGAGAACATTTCTTGACCAATTATTGCATTAGGATCAATTAGTAATTTTGCATTTTAATTAATTTGTAACATATTAAAATTAAATGATAATCTCCTAAACTCTAGTAGTTACCTTAAAAAACCTAATGGATTTTTTTTTCGTTATTTTTGTTAATAGAAAATTTAATTGATTTTTATCAAATTTTCTTTCAAAATGAGATAACAACTTTTTTTTCTATGACTTAATTCTTAACGATTACATTCATAAATGAATAAACTACAATTTAATTTTATAATTTTGTTAAATTAGTTTTTTAACTTTGTTTTTTAGATGAAAATTCCAAATACACTTGTAATTATATATGCATACATTTGTAACTATAAAATGAATTGAACATAACATAAAGATAAAAAATTCAATGCATTTGTAAGCATAAATGAATAAAACACAATATATAGATAAAAAAAATACAATACATTCTATCATAAATGATTAAAAGGACAATGTATTGTTAAAAGAATCAACTACAGTTATAATTATAAATGAATATAACACAATATAAAAAAATACAATACATTCTATCATAAATGATTAAACCATAATGTATTGCAGCCTGGAATCGTTTGACTTGTAATGAGCCGCTTTGACAAGAATTCCTTTTGTTGCTGAAATTCACTTACTTTTGTAACTAGCATCATTGATACCTAAAAGAATCTTAGCATCCCTCATTTCTTTAATGAATCTATACAAAATGAAAATAACATGTAAATACAATAAAATGTTTAATAAAGTTTTAAAAGGAAAAGGGAAGAAAGAGATTAGATTTTCCTATTAGAGATCAAAACTTGACAAAGGAAAATTCTCATATTCGTAATCAAATAAATATGCACACAAAGGATAGATCTGTCCAATTTCTTATTGTGGCTCAACCCCATGCAAGTGTCATATAATCGTTAATGAATTACACATATAATTACCAATTAATACAAGTGAATATCATACAACTATCCATATATTTATCAACGAACATAGATGGAGAGGAAGAGTTATTTGTTAGTTTATGATTAATAAAAATGTTAAGAAAAAATATGAACAAATTCACTCAAAGTGTCGACACAAGCATCATAGATATGCAAATCCTTAGAAGAAAATACCCTAAATCATATTGTTCAAGAATCTAGATATAAAACCTATAATTTCCATATGAAAATTCCGATGTGCTGAAAAACTTAAATCACACCTCAAAATAGTCAAACAGTATGCATAAATAATGAATCCACTTCAAAAGTAACAAAAAAAACATAAACAATACCTAGATATTAAAAGCACTAGTCAAACCAGACGTGATATGTGATCTACTAAAGGAACTCATAATTTTTTGCAAATATCATCATCTTGATCATCCCAATTAAAGGGTTGGGGTGTAAACGTTGAATATGGTTTGCCCTCTCCGAGATAAATGATGAAAAGGGGAGAGCTTCCAAGTGTGTGTGAGATGAATTCTAAAAAGAAATTGAATAGTAAGAAATTGAACATGGTGTTGGCGTTTGGCTGTGGTGTTAATTTCGATGTCCGCCTAAGGTTTTTTAGATCTACAGGGTAGAAAACACACCTATTGTTTGGAGGAGATTTGACGGCTTACTAGATCAGTTCCATTCGCTCTCGATATTTCTCCACTCGAATTAATTCGAAAACACTTTCGATGTTCGTGGGGTATAGTGCTAGTTTTGGTCGCGCATGGTGAATATTAGGTCTTGATGGGTTGAAGCAGGAATGAAACGTAAGAAGCTAATATTTAGGAATCAACAAAATTGTAATCCCCTGTATTAACACCCCTAACATATATTTTCAATTTATATTTCTAACACATTATTTCAATAGATTGACGTTTTTTTGCCATTGATTTGAAAATTTAAAGGGTTGTGATTTGTTCTTATGTTCTCAACCTTTTAACTGTTCTCAATTTAACTTACCTCTCTATATATATATATATATATATATATATATATATATATATATATATATATATATATATATATATATATATATATATATAACAACATAGGAAAGCTATATTTACTCGAAAGAACTAGGAGAACTTTTTATCCATATTAAATTTTAACACCAAATTTCAAATAATAGGTATATGTATTAAAAAATATAAAGATGAATCAAAATAGATTTTTTTAATATTTTCTGTTTCAAAAAATAAAAAATAAATATTCTTAATATTTTCACTAAATTAATTTTGTTAGTTTCTTTTAATTCACCAGAATTATTGTTTTTATTTTGTTTACAATATTTAAATATAACAATATTTCTTAAAAATGAATTGTTGATCCTAATTTATAGTCTTTGTGTATATGCACATTTAAAAAAAAATAGATGTTTACATCCTAAAAAAGCAATTTTTTCTAGTTCCACTAGTTGAAGCGATACGGAATCGGAATACACATTTGAAATTTGATTTAATTGCATGTGGGTAAAAAATAATTTGATCTCTCTCTCTCTCTCTCTCTCTCTCTCTCTCTCTCTCTCTCTCTCTCTCTCTCTCTCTCTCTCTCTCTGCGATACATAACTATTTTGGCGAATAGTTTCTAGTTTCTTACAGGAAATAATTATTAGACTTTAATATTAGTTATTATGTAATAAAAAATTAATATTTTTATATAAGATATTTATTTTTATATCTTATATTTGCATTGTCCAAATTGAATTTATTAATTATCTTCCTTAATTCAAGTCTTCAAATTTTGACAAGTATTAATGAGTTATTTATGCATTATTTATTTGTACAAAAAAACTTTGTAACTTATACATTTTAAAATTCAAGATATAACTAATATGCTTTATAATATAGTATAAGATTATTCACCGTATATCTTTATTTGTGGGTAAGAAACATGATCTTTAAATAAGTATACAATTTAAATATAAAGTAGCACTTATATAAAAAATTATATATATTGTAATCATCCATACATATAAACTATAATTACAGGTCATTAATAAATTTAGTTTTAACTAATTTTATATTATCATATAGTTTAACTTATTTTATAATTTTGTATCAAATTAGTATAAAACATTACATGTGATAGATAATGGCAATAAAATAATTATTTTCAACCAAAATTATATATATATATATATATATATATATATATATATATATATATATATATATATATATATATACACACACACACAGTAGATGAGTTCCCGCGCAAAGCGGCGGTGATAAATAACTATTTTGGCGAATAGTTTCCTATGTGAAATAATTATTAGATTTTATTATTAGTTATTATGTAATAAAAAATTACTATTTTTATATAAAATATTAATTTTTATATCTTATATTTACATTGCCTATTTATACTATTGATGTAAATTAATGAATTTTGTGTCTAGCTTAAGAAATATAAATTAATTTATATACACGATTTTAATATTTTACTTTTTTCATTTTGGTCCAAATTGAATTTATTAATTACTTTCCTTAATTCAAGTTTTCAAAGTTTTGGCAAGTATTAATGAATTATTTATGTATTATTGATTTGTACAAAAAACTTTGTAACTTATATCTCTTAAAATTCAAAATATAACTAATATACTTTATAATATATAATATAGTATAAGATATATTATTTATTTATATCTATGTCATTTGTAGTTAAAATAAAATTTGATAAAATTAACTTGAATTTCTTTTATTTATGAACTTCCATGCTTGCTATAATAATATAACTATATAATACTCTTTGTTTTTTATATTAAGTGAGTGCTTATATTAAATCAACGTTATCTTTAATTTTTATTAGTAGTTTAAAACTCTAATGATGTGTATTAATTTAGAAGAAATTCAATAGCATGATGGTTTCAAATCAATGTAGTAAACGATAAATCATTTATGTCCAACTACATTAAAAGTTGAAAGGAATGATCTCCTTTATAATATCTTAAAAGGAAGTTGAATAGTATAATGATTTCAAATCAACGTAATAAAAGATAAATCATTTAACTTTAAATACATTAAATGTTGAAGGTAATAACTTGTTATAAAACATTTTGATTAATTCAAATAAAAGATATCATATATAAATATTGAAATTACTTCATCTAAAAATATACACTACCCGTGGGTTATGAATGAATATAATAATAAACTTATTTCTTATTTATATTTATTTTTTTTATTATCAATGGCTAATCAGTTTATATAGACATATTTTATGATTATGACATTTTAATGAAATATATCTATAGGTTTGAGAATGAATTTGACATTTCGATGTATGTTCTATATTCAATATTATATTTAAACAGTTATACGTTATATTGAAACTTTCAATATTCTAAATAATTTTAAATCTATATCTTTTGAAAAAATTATTATTATAAAATTAATTTTTGATCTTTTTTTTGTTAATTTTGTATTTTTGATTTAGCTCTTATATTAAAACTTTTTTGATTATTTATAAAAACATGGTTTAAAAATAAAGAACTAATATTAAAATTATAACAATAATGAACTTAGTGTATTAATTAGAAAAGAAAAATTGAAAAGTTGGGGTTTTAGGAAATTGGGATCTTTTATAGCATATAATAATAATATTATTACTATTATTATTATTATTATTATTATTATTATGGAGGTCATTCAAATGAATATGGTTCACAAAAAGCCATCTATCTTGAACCATATTCATTTGAAACCTCTATACACTTTAACTTATTCAAGTTAATTGATATATTAATATAAATATTATACCTATATAAGAACATGATTTCTCATGTTTGGTTGGCCATATTTGTTTTTTTTTCTTTTTTAAATTTTGTTATGTAGAATATATAAAAATGGAGGAAAAATGTTGTAGTTGTTATATGTCTAAAAGAAAGATTTCAATGATGAAATAGGATGGGGTGATACAATCTTCTTTGGGTATATAAAAGATTCAACGAATCAAGTCATTTGATCAATTTAAAGAAAGTAATATGAAATATTCAAAGTCAAAGAAATGATACAACTCACTTTCTCATGTTTCTTTCTATTTTTTTTTAAATTTATTTTGCATGATATACTTATGCCTTATATAGTATAAATGGATAGTATAAATGCATTGTTATGTTAAATTGTAGGCCTAAAGTATCTTAGACCAACCAACAATCAACATTGATGTATATTTCATGATGTTGAATCATTCTTCAAGTATAATAATATTGTTTCTCAATCAATTAAATGATTGGTCTTTTGTACTATAATGTTATAATTATAGCGTAAATGGTTAGAGAGTTTTGGGTATTTATATAACGAGTCGATAGTTATTATTATTGATATATTTTAAACTTTGTGAATTGTTGAAAATTTACAATTTGTCGTTTCATACATATTTTTTTTTATTGAAACATTTAATCTTAACTTTTACAATTTTATAACATAACATGAATAAGCTATGAAATATTAAGATATTGACACGAATATTGAATGTTATTTTAAATTGTTCATTAGCCCTTAAAAACAATTTTGGATGATATACATAAAAGCCTTTTTAATATTTTGTTTTTTATAAAAACCGTTGTAAATTAAAATTTATTCTAAAAAATCAGTAATGATAAGTAGAAACACATTAGTATTATATATAGCATTGACAAAAATTTGGTTTAATAAAATTTAAGTTTTGTCAGTAATGACCGATAATATGCTATGAAAATTCAATATTGATGTTTTTTAAAAAAAAAAACATTCAAGTGAAATGCAAAAGAATAAAATAGGAATGATTTGTGAAATATATAATATAAACCAAAGTTTTAGTTTTAAATGAGTCATTTAATTATTAATATTATATATATATATATATATATATATATATATATATATATATATATATATATATATATATGCGTTCTACAAAGGTTCCGTATGCTATATTTTCTTCAACATCGACATCAAGTGATATAGTCAATTTACCGAAGAAGACATCGACCTTCATTACCTTTCATCACTCTAAAGTTAAGGGCTTCTGCTTGATGTATGTTTTTTTCCGCTTCCCCTCTAATTTTGCGCTTGAAATTCATATTGGAATTTGTTTTTTCTTGGTGTAGGATTCAGGTAAAGCTGAATGATACATATAAGGTCTCTCCTGGTTCGTTTTTTCTCCTGTCCATCGCTGATTCTTAACAGTTCTTTCCCCTATGTCCTTTATTCCCACGGTCAACCATCAATAGTGTTTGAAGTCATACTTTCCTATTTCCCTTTTCTTATATTTTCTGTATGGTTATTCTCATTTTAGGGCTTGTTTGGTTGTTTGCTATTAAGTATAGGTATGATCTAGATATGAGTTACTTATTTTTGTTAATTTATCTCTTATTTATCCTCTTCTCTTTCATCTGTCATTATCCAGTCTCCATGTAAGGTTCCTCTGCTGCCAATTCTTGTTCAAGGTATCATCAAAATAAAATGGATTACTTAGTTGAACATGTTAACAAAATTTTAATCTCAACACATTGAATAACATATTATTTGTTGTGATAGTTATGAATTTAGGATGATAACTAGGAATCCCCATTTATGTTTAGTAATGGTGGTTGTTTTCATCCATTGTAGTTTTGCAGTTTGAATGAAAGTTGGACCACTTCATCATTGGCTACCACCGCCCATGAAATATTCCATTATTTTCATTTTTTTATGATTTAAACTCAAATCTTAAGACAAATTACTTGACACCCACTACTCATTTTTACAATTTGCACTAGTGATTGGTTTCATATAAGTTAAAAAACTTAACTTATAAAGATTAAAGATATTCTTACATAACTCTTAACATCGAAAATTATGCTCTTAAGTCTAAGCAATGGAACTAAATTGTTGTTGACCAGTTGGGTAGACTTTCTTAGTGTTAATTTGTGTTGGGTGTACAATATGAACTTGTTGGGCCATTCATTTGTATAGATTTGATCTTGAAAAATATATACACTGTATTTATAGTTAGTTAGTTAATCTAAAAATATATTGATGGAAGTTAATATGTAGAAGACTAAAGAACATCCCCTGATAACTAAAAGAACCTGAAGACTCTATCAGCACCAAAGGCATGAAGACACTATCTACTGAAGACTGATCAGTGTGTCTAGACGCTGATGGTTATACACTGATGACACACTGATCAGGTGTTACGCTGATGACACTCGCTGATGATACTATCTGCTAAAGCTAAAGTTGATCAACGTGTCGCCCTGACGCTGACGTTGATGCCCTGATCAACGAGACACGTTGAAGTTGATACTCTGATTACCATCTGTTGTGATGGTGCTGATATTCGAATATGGAGAAGATCTGATCTGATCTATTCCTTATATACCAAATTCGTTTACATGTAGATTAGATACAATCCCTTGATTGATGGGATTGACTAGAATAGATTATTATATATTTATTTATTAGGGTTAAACCCAAAATATGTTTTCCTGACGGCTTGGTTCTATTCATCTTTATGACCCCGTTCTCTTGGTGAGAATAACCCCTTTCTTGGTGAAATATATATTTGTGATACTTCTGTCTTCTTCATTGTTCTTTCTTGTTTATATTTGATCTACGAATCTACAAAGGGCTAGGGCCAATCAATTGGTATCAGAGCAGGCTAGAACATTCGTTCTAGGATCTATTGAAGATTCAGAAGTTCATTCTCTATCCAGAAACTCGAAAATCAGGAGAAGGGGAAAAAGAAGAAGATATCTTATACAATCATCCAGATATGAAGAATACATTATACATTCAGAAAAGAGAGTATGATATGTTTTCTTATCTTTGGCACTATCTAACTGCATCATGTATGTGTGGTCCTTATAGTGTTTCTCAGGTGAGAGAACTATTCTTAAGTGGATGGATCAACAAAGATACAAATGTTCTTGATGATGAAGAACAAAATAATAGTTTCAAAAATAGAAGGACAGTTGATGCAAGTCCGTTGTCATGTTTTCCTGAACTAATTTATGATCCAAAGGCACATTCATCTGTTTTCTTCATGGTTGAACTTGATCTAAAAGACAAAATCATCAATCATATTCAAGAAGATATAAAAGTGTTGAAGAAGAAACTAATATAAAAAGAGAAGGAGATATTAGATCTGAATGAGAAGATTAAAGAAAGAGATGTTCAGATGAAAAGCTTTTCATCTGTAAGTGTTCAAACAGAAATGTACCGGAAGAATGTTTATCACCAAGAAACCTTTGTTTTCACCCTGATAAACATCAGAAAAACTCTTGTACTGACAAGCCTCACCCCAATGTTGTAAAAATCGGAAAACTCGGCCGAGTACTCAGCGAGTTACTCGGACTCGGCCATCTACCGAGGCGAGTTCTTCTTACTCGGCTAAAAAACTCGGAAATAATTTAAACTCAGTTAAACTCAGACTGACTCAGTCCAACTCAGATAGACGCGGTCCAACTCGGACTGATTTCAACTAAACTAGTTGGGCCTATGAGTTAACACGGTCCAAAGTGGTCTGATATGAGAATACCTTTAACAACAAAGACTTATATTTATAATAACAGACACGCCTCTTATTTCTTTGTTTGAGGCGATGTGGGATCAATATTACACAGACAAATGAAAACAAACGTTGCCTCTACAATCACAATGCAATCGATGCCTCTTAGCAAATGAGATCGACGCCTCTTCACAAATGAAATTAAGCATGTACATTAGCGTCATCTTCTCCTCTTCACATATGAAATCGAAGTTAACTCACAATTGAAATCGTTGGTCTCACTCGAGCCATTATCAACTTCGATACTCTCTTTCTAAACGGGTCGTCACCATCACTGAAAGGTAGGGTTTAACCTCTTGTTGTCTCCATTTATATTACACGGGTTTTAATCACTAGTTAGAAAGAGGGGTTTTGAACTCTAGGCTTCTGCGAGTTCTTAATTGGATAAGTTTGTTTGTAATTTTCTTCTTTAGATTATCGTTTTTAATTCCTTTTATGTCCTTCTCAGATAATGCTGAATTTTGTGTATATTTTTGTGTATCTGATTACAATGATTATCGGTACGTCAATTGTTATTAGGATTTAGAAGCAATTAAGAGATGCACGCTTTCAGATTGAAAAATCGATATGGATATGCAAGGAATTGAACATGATTTTTAAGTTTTAGAGTTTTATATAGAGTTTATAGCAGTTTCAAAATCTAAACCCGATGCATATCTGCAATTTGAAGAATCTGAATCAAGTTATACTTACCTTAATCATTGTTATAATTGAGTGAATTGTTAGATCTACCTAATTATATATATAATCGATCTAACTTGTGGTCTAGACTTATTCCAGTTTGATTGTTTCATTGCAATTTCAACTTCTTGATCATCTAATGATTTATTTTTCAATGAATTACAGATCTAAACATGGGAAGCAAGACATGAAGTTGGTATGTTCAATAGGGAACTGGAGTATTTAGTTAAGAAATATTGTTTTTTTCCAAAGTGTTGTGTTTGGATGAATTAATCATATTTTGGAACAAAATCAAGTGATATTAGTGATTGCATAATTGATATTAAACCTTTTGTTATTCATATCTATTGAATTTATACTTAAATAGTTAGATAAATTATTAAGCGGTTTGCAAATTACGTTATTTAAATAGCCAATAGAGAAATTAAACCTTTTGTTATGAATTTTAATCAAATAATGATTATAAATTATGATATTTTTGACATATATAATTTTTCTAAAAATATTTATACTTGATTTATCATATCCGAGTACTCCCCGAGTAATTCGAGTACTCACTACTCCCCTGTCGGTCGAGCAGGTACCGAGTAACGAGTTCTGCAACCTTGCCTCACGCTGATAAGC
Source organism: Lactuca virosa (assembly GCF_052849685.1). Lineage (NCBI taxonomy): Eukaryota > Viridiplantae > Streptophyta > Magnoliopsida > Asterales > Asteraceae > Lactuca > Lactuca virosa. The sequence continues at coordinate 43,592,293 of NC_136431.1, read as the reverse complement.
CTCATGCTGCTAACTCAGCTTGCCCTGACAAGGTTTTTCACACTGACAAATCAGTTCACATTGATAAGTTTTTTCAAGCTGACAAGACTTTTGGCACAGTCAATATATCTCTGATGGGTTTTATAGGTTATAAATATCTTATTTTGGTGAAAAAACTTAAACCCTAAGTTTACATGCAACCTAAAGGATCTATGTTCTCACTATGATTTGCGAACAACTATTGAATATCAAGAACCCTAAAAGTACATTGTTATTTTCGAAATCACTAAAAGGGTTATTAGAAAATATATACCTTAGTTTATCATAGAAAATAAACTAGTATTCCTTCTTGATTGGCCTTTAGAAAGCAAGCACCAAAAGTCTCATCCCTTTAATGGCTTACACCCAAACCCTAGCAAGTTGGTGGCTTAAGAGGAAAGAGGAGAGGGAAGAATATTTTCGGCTGTAGCTCTTAGAGAAGGGATAGTTGAAAATATGAGTTCCATAAGGCTTTTATATAGGTCATTAGGGAAGTTAAGGATAAGGCATGTTCCATTTAGATAACCCTAATCCTTTTGCTTTCCCCTAAGGCATCTCTAACACCCGCGTTTAAGCATAATAAGATGATGTAATAGTTAGGGTGAGTAATTGTAACCTATTTTGAAGTAATGGAGAAGCATTATTTGAGTATTATGTGATTTATGTGCAATATACGTGCTTATAACGATATAATAAAATAATAATAAAAATATGCGTCAAAAATAAAATAATAGATATACCCAATATCTTTGGAGAAAGTTGAAGTAGTTGTAAGAAGAATTTCGGGGATATAAGGAATGCTGAAATCTGGCTTATAACGAATAAGTTATGACCCATCGAATTTTCGCTAAAATCTGACTTATAACGAATAAGTTATGACCCGTCGAAGTTTCGATACTAAACCGGCACGCCGTCGTGTATCATAAAAAGTAAATTTTTGATAAACTACTTTTCAGCCTTTGCAATCTAAAAGAAAGTCGTAGTATACGTTAAATCGAGAACGTACATAAAAAGAACATCCAAATCCGACTTCGTTAGAGGAAGTTATGATTTTTCTAAGATTTAGCATAATAGTATCCAACCCGGAAATCGAATTTAAGACCGATCGATTTTTAGCCAACACAATCTAAATGAGATTTAAAGATCTCGTTAGTAGGATCTCAACGATATAAGGACAGTCGAAAACGAAAGTCGGATGACAAAGTTATGAATTTTTAACAGACTTTTACTATCTAAGCCTGTTAGAAATATAACTATAGAGTTTAGTTCAAAATTAGCCGACGGAGTATAAGCGAAAGTTGTATATCATGTCGCTACCTAGGCGTGTATATAAAGATTGTAAAAAACGGAGCTCGTATGCGAATGTTACAGATTTTAGAAGATAATTAGTTTTCTTATTAAACCTCGAAGTGACACGTCACACAATCTCAGCCACTACTTCTTCCCCACGGCTTCACACGAGATCGCGACACCTGGCACAGAAACACGCCATGTAACTCGATCTCACAGAATATAAATAGAGGCGCAAATCACATGTTTTCTTCACACCTTTCTCAACACTTCTCTCCCAAACACCCCAAACCCTCGAAGTTTTTCCCTAGCACCTCCTAGGTGTTAGAAGCAAGTCCTGGAGTGCCAGAAGTCCCCGAGAAGAAGAGCATTTGGCTCAAAACTTCTGGCCGTGCAAAGCCCGGTTCCTCGCTAAACCTCCTTGTAAGTTAGTTATGCTTACCCTACTTTAAGTATAACTTATGTTTAAGTTCATTATCGTTATCATGAACCTATGAACAAGATTTATTAGTGATTCAAAGTCGTTATACTGATTGATCTACTTACAGTGATGATGTCTAGGCTATGATTTAGTGAGGTGTTTAAAGTGGGCTTTCCAAACAGTATACTTCGTATACCAAACACACCCTACCTCGGATATGATCCTACCTGGTTGTTCCTTACTTGATAGATCATGAAAGTAGACTATCAGTTAATGATGTATCTAGACTAATAAATATTCGCAATAAATATTAGTCTAAAACTTAGTAATAATGATACTAGGTTTCGTCAAAGGAAAAGAAATTTTCTAGAAGCGAAGCGTTGCCCGAATTTTGATTCATCACTTTAACAAGTGAGCGTATAGTTACTTTCATCTTACAAATAGATATGAAGTATTTAATATAAATTACATGCTATATGTGCATATTATCTGTGTTCTTGATATCTATGTTGGATGAACAATTTATACATGTTTTACTTGATTTAAACTGTATATGTATTTTATACCTATAATTATGTTGGGTAAATGAAATAGATGATGAAAGATGAAACAAAATTAATGAGGGGCCTCGATGTTAAAGCTGATCCAGTTATTTAACAAAGTATAGATGATGACCACTGACTATTCTAGACAGTCCAGTGGAACGTTGGCAGGCTCGCAATCTATAGGTTTTTTTGAACTACGTGTTCACCAGGTGTACTCCATCCCCCTCATGGTTTCCTTACTGACATATATTGTTGAGGAATCCCCTAAGCAGTATTGTCTTCCCGATGATAATTCTTAGGCTAGGTCCCTTTAATTATATGCTTTAGGGACAGAAAGTGAGGATAATGGGAACGGGTAATCGGGTTGATTGTCTTGATGAAGATAAAGAATTTAATTATTGTGGGTTGAAAACCCTATGTGCTCACCAGGCTCCCAAGCCTGACATACTCAGTTTCTTGTATTACAGGTAGTGGCAAAAGAGCATAGGAGTAATGATCTGATGAGAGATCTATGGATTATAAGCCATTAGAATAATAGATGTTTGTAAGGCTTGTACTATTTCTGTTTATGCTTATGTACTATATTAACACTAACATCCCAACCTTTTTAATATAATGAAAATACATTTCATCGGAAATGCTTTGATAATATACTTGTCATATTTTTGGGTACAAATTCCACAATATTATTCTTATAAAAGATACTCTTATTTTTAAATAAAACATAAACAAATCGGTCTTTTATGGCCATGAAATTGAGGATGTCACGATTGGTATCAGAGCATTAGTTTAAGCGAACTAGGAATTTGTACGATTTCTAGACTTAAACCTAGAATGCTAAGCGATGATTGTGAGATGAGTGTCTGCAATATTTTAGACACGAGCATTATCTTATTTTAGGAAAGATGCCTAAATTGATTTTATGTGCTAAATGATTTATGTATTGCTATAAAATGCCTTATATGATGATATTATTTGATCGGATCTATGGTCTACTGTCGACCGGATCTGGAAAGTTTATGTGTTCATATTTCTAAACGTCTAATTACAGTATTAGAAATGGCATGTAACTTTTCGGAGAGACAAGGAGGATTTAAACGTTTATCGTAAGTAAAGATCTAAATTCGCCTACTTTGGTGTATAGATCGACATGGCAAGAACCCAAAGCGGATTCAGAAACACTAATGGAAATGCTAATGGTAATCAGCAACCTTTGATTGAGTGTGCACCAGAGGTAGCAACTGCACCCGAGCCAATCACACTGGTAGGAGTACAAGCAATGATGCAAATGATGTTGGATCGTCAGATGGAAGAAACAAGGCGTCTACTCCAACTGAATAGGGATGAACCTACTATACCAGTTATGCAACCTGAACTGAATGAGGGACAGTCATAAGAAGGAAACTATATTAGAATCGTTAGTCAAGGCGAACCACAAGTAGTAAGAAGAAATAATCAGAATGAAGGAATTGAAAGGAACGGATGCAAATATAAAGACTTTACGACTTGAAAACCATCAAATTTTACTGGGAAAGAAGATCCAATCGGTGTTATGGACTGGATCTCTTAAATGGATCTAGCTTTCATAACATGTGGTTGAAAGGGCAAGCTACAAACCACTTATGATGTGCGTCAGTTTAGGGGTGGTGCTTTTCGTTGGTGGAACACTTTGGGAAAGACCATAAGCCCCAATGAGAAACCACGACTGATATGGGCAGAATTCTTGGTACACTTTAAATGCAAGTTCTCCTCAGCCCAAAACCTACTATAGCTAGAAAACCAGTTTCTGACATTGAAGAAGGGCAGCATGTCCATTGATGAGTATACCAATGCCTTCACAGACAAGATGGAGTTTGCTTTGTGCATCGTCCCTACCCGAGAAGAAAGAGGTGGCAAGGCCTAATGTTCTGCTAAGGCCAAAAGCAAGAGCACTCCAGATGACCTTGGAAGCAGCAAGGAATGAACCAAATGTCGCTTCAGGTACCTTTCGTGTAAATGGATTGCCTGCCAATATATTGTTTGACTCTGCAGAAAATTACTCCTTTATATCGCATAAATTTGGTGAAAGACTAGCATTGCCTATAGATAAACTTGATAATGCTCTAGTTGTAGAAGTTGCCAGTGGCAAATTCATACCTATTAGTGATTGCATTAAAAACATCGCCATCGAATTGAACGAGAATAAATTCCACGAGGAGTTTTTTCCCATTGAGTTGAATGGTTTCGACATCGTACTCGGAATGGATTGGCTTAGTGCAAACGATGCCGAGATACTATGCAGGAAGAAGATGGTAAGAGTAAACCCACATGGAAAAGAGTCATTTATGGTATACGGGGACAAACGTAGAGTAAATTCTAGAATTATTTCCTTGATGAAAGCCAGCAAATGTTTGTCCAAAGCATGCACATCATACTTGGTATTTGTGATCGACACAAAGAAGGAGAAGAAAGAAATGCAAAGAATACCAGTGGTGTGTGACTATCCGAAAGTTTTCCCGAAGATCGATGCCAATAGCAAAAGCACCATACCGATTAGCACCGATAGAGATGAAGGAGCTTATGATGCAATTTCAAGAGTTGTTGGAAAACGGTTTCATTAGACCCAGTTCATCACCCTGGGGAGCTCTGGTGTTATTCGTAAAGAAGAAGGATGTGAGCATGAGGATATGCATATACTATAAAGAGCTGAACAAGGTAACCGTAAAGAACAAGTATCCATTGCCAAGGATTGACGACCTGTTCGATCAGCTGCATGGTTCGAGCTATTTCTCAAAGATCGATCTCAGGTTAGGATATCATTAGCTGAAGGTGAGAGAACAAGATATCGAGAAGACTGCATTCCGAATAAGATACGGACACTATGAGTTCTTGGTTATGTCATTTGGACTAACCAATGCTCCAGCAGCATTTATGGATTTGATGAATAGGGTTTGTAAACATTTCTTCGATAAATTTGTGATAGTGTTGATAGACGACATTTTGATTTACTTAAAGAGCCAGCAGGAGCATGGCAAGTACCTGCGAGAAGTACTAGAAGTTTTGAAGAAGGAGAAGCTGTATGCAAAGTTCTACAAATGTGATTTTTGGATTCAAGAAGTCCAATTCTTGGGTCATGTGGTTAACAAGGAAGGAATAATGGTTGATCCAGCAAAAATTGAAGCTGTGATGAAATGGGAACGACCAAAAAGTCCCACTGAGATTCGAAGCTTTCTGGGATTAGCTGGATATTAACGAAAATTTATCCAAGGCTTTTCTTCGATAGCTGGCCCATTAACAGCTTTGACCCATAAAGGAGCTACATATACATGGAGTGATAAACATAAAAGGCATTCGAGAAATTAAATAAGAAGTTGTGTGAAGCACCGATTCTTTCTTTACATGACAGATTTGAAGACTTTGTAATCTATAACGATGTATCTGGAGTTGGGTTTAGTTGTGCTCTGACCCAAAGAGATAAAGTGATAGCATATGCATCTCGACAATTGAAAGAACACGAAAAGAACTACCCCACTCATGATATGGAGTTGGAAGCGGTAGTATTCGGATTAAAGATATGGAGGCATTATCTTTATGGCACAAAGTGCAAACTCTTCACTGAGCATAAAAGTCTCTAGTATCTCTTTGATCAAAAGAAATTAAATATGAGGCAACGACGCTGGCTAGAGTTACTCAACGATTATGACTGTATGATACTTTACCACCATCATAAAGCAAATGTCGTAGCTGATGCTCTCTAAGTCAAAAAGTAAACTTGGAAAGAAAGAGGCCAAGATGGTTAAGGATAGAAGTTGTCTTAATAATTGTGGAAAGCATCAAGAAAGCTCAGGAAGAAGCTTTGGAGAAAAATGGCCGAAAGGGAGAACGTTTAGGAAAAACGTTGGTATTCGATACAAATAGTCAAGGATTGAAGGTATTCCAAGATAGGATTTGGGTGCCTAAGATGGGAGGATTAAGAGATCTTCTGATGGAAGAAGCTCACAAGACCATGTACTCAATTCATTTCGGCAACACTAAGATGTATAAGGATCTGAAACCCTACTACTGGTGGCCGATGATGAAGCTCGATGTTGCAAAGTATGTGGCAAAGTGTGTAACATGTGCGAGTGTTAAAGCGCAACATCAGAAACCATATGGTAGTTTAGAACCTTTACCTGTACCCATGGGTAAATGGGAAGACATCACCATGGATTTTGTGACTAAACTACCCAGAACGAAGAACGATCACGAAATGATTTGGGTAGTCATGGACCGGTTCACAAATATTGCATACTTCCTAGCAGCCAATGATAGATGGTCTATGGATAAGCTTGCAAATGCTTATGTGAAGGAGATAGTAAGACTTCACGGTGTTACCTTAACGATTACGTCGGATCGTGACATTCGTTTCACATCAAGATTTTGGAAGAGTCATCAAGAGGAAATGGGTACAAAGTTGTGTTTAAGTACAGCCTACCATCCGCAGACTGCTGGTCATAGTGAAAGGACAATTCAAACATTGGAAGATATGTTAAGAGCATGTACCCTAGAATTTCAAGGTAACTGGGATGAGCATTTACCCCTGGTGGAGATTTCCTACAACAATAGTTACCATTTGAGCATTAATATGGCACCTTATCAAGCCTTGTACGGACAGAAGTGTTGTACGCCGACTTGTTGGCTTGAGGCCGAAGAAAAGCATTTTATGGGTCCCGAAATAGTCCATCAGAATGCTGAAAAGAAAAAGGTGATTAGAGAAAGGATATTAGCAGCTCAGGATCGCCAAAAGAGCTATGCTAACAAGAAGCGACGAATAATGACTTTCGAAGTTGGAGATTCGGTGTTGCTCATAGTCTCACCGGGGATGGTACTTATAAGATTTGGAAAGAGAGGAAAGTTGAGTCCATGATTTATTGGGCCATTCAAGGTTCTTCAGAGGATTGGGAACCAAGCTTACAAGTTGAAATTTCTGGAAGAAATGGATGGTATTCATAACACTTTCCATATGTGCTATTTGAGGAAGTTTGCGGGAGAAGTTCCCGATATAAATCCACTTTCGGAGATGAGGATGGATGAAAATAAGAGGTTAAGCGAAGAGCCTGAAGCGATTGTTGACCGTAAAACAAAGAAATTACGACGCAAGATGGTCGAATTGGTTCTTGTGGATGGAAACATTCGAATAGGCCGAACCTCACTTGGGAGACAGAGAGTGACATGATGAGTCGCTACCCATATCTGTTTGTTGATGCATGATTCCGGGACGGAATCATCCTAAGGAGGAGAGAATTGTAACGCGCACATTTCAGGCAAAGGATAATAAGATGATTTAATAGTTAGGGTCAACAATTGTAACCTATTTTGAAGTAATGAAGAAGAATTATTTGAGTATTATGTAATTTATGTGATTTATGTGCAATATATGTGCTTATAACGATATAATAATATAATAATAATAATATGCGTCAAAAATAAAGTAATAGATAGAACCAATATCTTTGGAGAAAGTTGAAGTAGTCGTAACAAGGATTTCGGGGATATAAGGAACGCTGAAATCCGACTTATAACGAAGAAGTTATGACCCGTCGAAGATTCGCGACTAAACCGACACGACGCTGTTTATCGTAAAAAGTAAATTTTTTGATAAACTACTTTTTAGCCTTAGCGATCTAAACGAAAGTCGTAGTATACGTTAAACCGAAAGCGTATATAAAAAGAACGTCCAAATCCGACTTCGTTAGAGGATGTTATTATTTTTCTAAGATTTAGCATAGCAGTATGCAGCCTGGAAATCGAATTTATGACCGATCGATTTTTGTCCGATACAATCTAAACGAGAATTGAAGATCTCTTTAATAGGAGCTCAACGATATAAAGAAAGTCGAAAATGGACGTCGGATGACAAAGTTATGAATTTTTAACGGACTGTTACTGTCTAAGCCTGTTAAAAATATAACTTTAAGATTTAATTCAAACTTAACCGACGAAGTCTAAACAAAATTTTGTAGATCACGTCGCTACCTACGTGTCGATATAAAGAACGTCAAAAATGAGCTCGTATGTGAAAGTTACGGATTTTAGAAGAAACCCCGAACTGACACGTGGCACAATCTCAGCCACTACTTCTTCCCCACAGCTTCGCACGAGACCGCGACACCTGGCACCGAAACGCGTCGTGTACAGCTCAATTACACTCCGTGTAACTCGATCTCATAGCCTATAAATAGAGGCACAAATAACTTGTTTTCTTTATACCTTTCTCAACACTTCTCTCCCAAACACCCCACAAACCCTCTAAGTTTTTTCCTAGCACCTCCTAGGTGTTAGAAGCGAGTCCCAGAGCGCCAGAAGGCCCCGAGAAGAAGAACTTTCGGCTTAGAAGTTCTGCCCGCACAAAGCCCGGTTCATCGCTAAACCCCCTTGTAAGTGAGTTTTGCTTACCCTACTTGAAGTATAGCTTATGTTTAAGTTCATTATCGTTATCATGAACCTATAAACAAGATTTATCAGTGATTCAAAGTCGTTATACTGATGGATCTACTAACGGGGATGATGTCTAGGCTGTGATTTAGTGAGGTGTTTAAAGTGGGCTTTCCAAACAGTATACTTCGTATACCAAACAGACACTACCTCAGATACGATCCTACATGGTTTTTCCTTACTTGATAGATCATGAAAGTAGACTTTGATTTAATGATGAACCTAGACTAATAATTAGTCGCAATAAATATTAGTCTAAAACTTAGTAATAATGATACTAGGTTTTGTCAAAGGAAAAGACAATTTCTAGAAGCGAAGCGTTGCCCGGATTTCGAGTCATCACTTTAACAAGTGAGTGCATAATTACTTTCATCTTACACATAAATATGCAGTATTTAATATAAATTACATGTTATATGCGCATATTATCTGTGTTCTTAATATCTATGTCAGATGAACAATTTATACATGTTTTACTTGATTTAAACTGTATATGTGTTTTATATCTATAAATATGTTGGGTAAAGATAGGTAGATGAAATAGATGATTAAAGATGAAATACAATTGATGAGAGGCCTCGATGTTAAAACTGATCCAGTCATCTAGTGGAGTATAGATTACGACCACAGATTATTCTAGACAGTCCAGTGGAACGCTGGCCGGCTCGCAACCTGTAGGTGTTTTTGAACTACGTGTTCACCAGGTGTACTCCATCCCCCTCATGGTTGCTTTACTGACATATATTGTTGAGGAATCCCCTAAGCAGTATTGTCTTCCCGATGATAATCCTTAGACTAGGTCCCTTGAATTAGATGCTTTAGGGACAGAAAGTGAGGATAACGGGAACAAATAATCGAGTTGATTGTTTTGATGAAGATAAAGAATTTAATTATTGTGGGTTGAAAACCCTATGTGCTTACCAGGTTCCCAAGCCTAACCCACTCAGTTTCTTGTATTACAGGTAGTAGTCAAAGAGCACAGGAGTGATGATCTGATGAGAGATCTATAAATTATAGGCCATTAGAATAATAGATGCTTGTAAGGTCTGTACTATTTCTGTTTATGCTTATGTACTGTATTGACAATGACATCCCAGCGTTTTTAATATAATGAAATTACATTTCTTTGGAAATGCTTTGACAATATACTTATCATATTTTTGGGAACAAATTCCACAATATTATTCTTCAAAAAGATACTCTGATTTTTAAATAAAGCATAAACAAATCGGTCTTTTCTCGCCGTGAAATTGGGGATGTCACAGCATCCATGTTTCCTTAGAGCCTAAGAAAAGCTCTAGAAACTCTCTAGAACTCCTCTAGAACCGTCCCCACTATGGGAGGTTCTAGAATTGCTCAATGTTCAACTTTTGAACATTGTCACGTTTAGTCCTTCCACCTTTAATTAATCCAATTAATCCTAAAATTAATTCTAATTAATTTATGATTAATTTTTAATTAAACAATACTATTTCTAATTAATTTATTATTCTCATAATACATTAATAAATCATTTATTTTGATTTCTAGTTAGTTTATTAACTATATAATAAATTAATAAATCGGTCTCTCTGTCTCCAAAAACCATTCCAGTGAGTTAATAGGTTTGAGGGCAACCCAAAAGGACTTTGCTAATAATTTATGATTATAATAATTTAGTTATTGACTTAGACACCCAATCCAACAATCTCAACCTGTGAAGACTTCATCTCACTCTGTCAAGACTCATGCTCCAGCTCCATCTTCAAACATCAAAAGATCTCTTGCTGGTAAATTGTCTAATGTATGCTCTTATTTAAGTAATTCTTTTTCCAGGGCAAAACACAAACGAAAAATGAAGTCAAGTCACACAAAGACAAAAAAGATAACAGTTGAAAAGAAAGCATCTCCAGAACCTTAGAAGATAAAGCAAGTGTGGGTTGTCAATGGCACATCTACATATACTGATGTGAAGGCAACCAAAGAAGGTAAAGAGGTGCACTGGAAGCAGAAGCCTAAAGAAAAAAAGAAGAGGGTTCTAAAACCTCAAGCTGGTTGTTCTACATCTGATCAGAGATATTCAAAAGTGAGGTATGTTTCTAAACCCAATTTTAATGGGTCCCTAATATTATTTGTTACGTTCTGAAGATGTGAGAGAGTCCGAAGTTTTTCAGCCAATATTAGTTGTCTCTCTCACAGATATTATTAATATTTTTGATTTAAAAAAAATTATGAAAACCCTTGTCTATGTCGTTATGGAAGTTTTGTTCTATATGGTTTTTCTTTTATGTGACAATTCATGACTCAAAAACGACAGAAGGCATGTGCTCTTGTGTAAGGGACTGTTTGGTAGCATCTGGATTATTCATATCTGGATGATACAGATGTCTGGATGATAAAGAGGCTCTGTATGAATCTGTATCTGAATGATAATTTGATGTTTGGTCAGACATCTGAATGTCTGTCTCTTAATGGTGAAAATGACCGATTTAACCTTCTGAACTATTTGTTACTGTTTGGTTGGACTGAACTATTTGTTACTGTTTGGTTGGACTGAACGCTTTGAATACAAGCTTCAAGAAATGTTTTTTCAACACCTTCTATTTGTTTCCAATTAATTCTAGGCCTTTTTTGTGCCATTTGTGTCATGTCTAGTATTCAAAATTCAGCAAGAACATATTTCAGCAACAAAATCCAGCAACATTACAGAAAAATCAAGCAAAATCATAGCAGAAACTTAGCAAGAACACATATGGCACAAAATTCAGACTTCACACAAATCGACAAACAACCCCTTAATTACATATCAACAACAAATCAGCAAGAACAAACCAAAACCACAACAATATGCTTAAAACTCAATTAGATTTCACACAAATTGTTCACCCAAAAACAAATTGATCAGCCAACATAGCAAGACAGTAAGAACATGACAATAACACAACACTTTGTTGATTTCGTTTCCAGAAACAAATTTAAGAGAGAAAAAATCTTTAAAAATCGGTCCAGTGAAGTTGGAAACGTACCAGCGAAGGGGAGGAGGCGGCGAGGAGGGAGGCAGCGCAGGTGGAGGCGAATCGGCGCTGTATGACGTCCGATTGCAAGCTGAAATGGAGGGAGTTTTTTGTTGTTCGCTGAAGTAGAAGAAGGAAGAAAAAAAAAGAGGCGGACGATTTTAGGGTAAGAGCATCAAAGGAAAATCTTTCATCCAGACTCCTTATGATATCTGACCGAATAAGACCTTTTTTTTAATATCTGGTTGATTAAGAGGCTAAAAAACTTTCAACCAAACGCTCTGAATCTGAATGATCTAGAGCCAGCCACTTTATGGGATGATTAAGAGGCCAAACAAACACCCCCTAAGTATGTTATGGTTAGAAGTTGAATTTTAGTCTCTTGGAAAGAAGCATTTGTCTCGAAAGAAAATATTTTCAGTTACAGAGAAAAGCAAGGGCATTCTCGTCTTTTTCTTAGACATTTCTCTATGCCATCATAAATATCATGCTCCTACAAACCATGCACATTGTGTGTTGTCGAATTCAAAATGGGCTTCTCTCTCCTAATGAGATGCATCAAGGACAAATTCAAGGGCGTTAAGGACATTACTGTCCAGTTATTGTCAAACAAAATCAAGGATGCAACAGTTGTTAAAAACTTTAATGCTAAAGAGGAAAGTGCAAGGGTAATTTGGTCCTTGTTTTGTTCATGGGTTTCGAAAAGTTGCAGAGGTTAAAAGGAAACAAAAGTTGCATTGTTCTTTATTACCATAGTAGCCAAAGTACAACATACAAAAGAAATTTCAAAACTGACTGGTCAAAAGAATGTTGCAGGTCCCGACAGAAGAAAGCATGTAACTACAAGGGCATTTTCTTCAAACATGTGGTATATTTTTTTTGGAGGCCATAGTCAGTATGTAGTCATATGAGATAAAATTAAAAACTTATGAAGGTATTATATGGTAGCATGCATCTATGTTTCATCACAAACACCAGATCATCTCTCCTCCATGCCACCTAAAATCAAAGCTTCATTATATCCCTCCAACTCAGAACTAAAAGGAATGCGAAGCAACTTACATTCAGTCTTATGGTTTTAAGCTGTTATCACCGATAGGATTCTTGCTTACTTGTTGAAAGAACCAGCTCACACGTCCAGTCTCATCATAAATACAAAAAACCTGAGTAACATGGAAACCCTTCAACTCCAACACAACAAGTTAACTGGAGTTATATCAACGTGATTCAAGTAATCTATCTCACACTGAATTATATTTTCACGCTGATCTTGAATAAGTTTCAAAAGGATTGCATGGTTATGGGTCTGAAGTTCTAAAGAAAAGAGTAGTCTTGGTGTCGTGCTATTAATGGTTTTCTTTAAAATTCATTCATCACCAACTTCTCTCACAAGATTAATGCTAGAATTTAATCTGATGCTCCCACTAACTGATTGAGTAGTGGCGAGTCTAGAACAAGAAACAACGTGGTTCCCTACTTAAGTGAAACTGATAAAAATAAAATAATAAATATTACTTGTATCGGGTCGGATCGTATATCTTAAAAAACCAAACCGGTTAGTTCAGACGGTTAAACCCGAAACCGATTAGGTCACCACTTCAAAACTTTAAAAAACCGGTTTCAATTAAATAGGAAGAAACCGTTCGGTTTAGTGAAAATCCGATTGAACCGAGAGGTTATACCGGTAAAAAACGGATTTTTTAAATATATAATTTTTTCAACTTAAACTTGGGCTCGATATTGCTAGTAAGACCAATTGACTCAATGTTCGTAAACAAATGTTAACTTGGTTGTGCACCATTTTTTGCTTAACACTAATGACTAATAACGCCGAAATCACTTGCTTTATATAAGAAGCTATATTGAATATTATTTTCTTGTTGCGTCGACGTGGTAATCTTTCAAAGGTAAGTCCTAAAATTTTTTTCAAGGTAGGTCCTTAAATAATTACTATATAAATTGTAAATAAAATTGAAATTTTAGGTGGGTCATCTGACCACCTTGAATGTTATTAGCCTCGCCCCTATGTTTGAGGTCTCTTATTTTCATCCATCAGCCACTTATTCCCACCAATAGTTCGCTGGTATCACCTTTAATCACAACCTTATGCTATCAAACCTTCTCCACCCTGCCTCTTCGTCCTTATATCCCCTGATCACTTCCACCATCTCGTCTCTATATATCATCGAACCTCCTATAACAACTCCGTACACCATCAACATCCTTACCTTCAGCGTGATCTATCTCAATCACCAGCTTCTAGTCATAAATTCCTCAAACAACATTCAGACGAGTCTCTCGTTGATTAGATTCTCAATGGTCGGACTCACACGCTGGCTATGACTTAATCAGGATCTAAAAAAATGACTGCATGAGCATAAGGGTGTAAATCACGTGGAGTGATTTCAATTTAAACTCAATCAGGATCTAAAAAAAGCTTACGTAATGCATGGATGCTTCAGGTACAAGTCTGCAAGAAAGTATTTTACTGTGTCTTCTGATCTTGTTGTGTCCAGGTCAACAAACAAGCTACTATGAGTGTCTCGAATTATTGCAAGTTTTGTCAAAGCACTTAAGTTCATGAATTGTGAAATAGTCAAAGCAAAAGCTGTTGTTGACTTCTATGGTTCAAAAGAATCAGCTACAACATCTCATTTTGATCCTTCTGCATGTCTGGATAATCTGAAAAGGAGAAGGGTATTTTGGTCCAATATGTGTTCTCTCATCTAAGTTCAAGAAATTAAGGAAAAGGCGCCACATTTTTTTTAAGACATAAAAAAAAATGCAAAAGCATGGTTGGCATGGAATGGCAGAACTCGTTTTTTTTGCTCAAAAAAGAAATTAAAATCTGTCTTGATAAAAAAGAATTGCCTTCATCTTTCGTATCAGATCAGTCAAATTATCCAACCGTTCAAATGAAGAGACATCATGCTCAAATCGTGACTATGCATGTGCATGTACAAGTGATAAGTCAAGTTCTTTGATCGGTATATGCCTTCAACACTGTTGCTTTGCTTCAACAGGAAAAAGAAAGAATTAAAGTGTTACATGGCTTTGTGATTAAGGCTGTGAAGAAGATTGCAGGCCACGTTATGGGGGTTCTATGTCCTTTTGTTTTGAGCACCTAATGTTTAACCTAAATGGTTATTTTTCAAAACCTCCTAAACATTGATATATGTTTTTAGAAAATATTTTTCAAAAAAAAAATTAATTAGTAAAACTTTTTCTAAATTGATTTTATTTAGTTTATTTATAGCCTTATTTTTACGTTGTTTTTGTAATTATGTTTATATATTAAAAATAAATAAATAAATAAAAATTTGTTTTTCTAAAAGCTTTAGTTAGTTTTCTTTAATTAAAAATAAAAAAATAATTTTTTTTCTAAACTCTTTAATTCATTTTCTTTTAGTTAAATACATATATAAAAGAAAATTGTTTTCTTATTAAATTGTGTCTAGTTGTTGAATTTATTTTTAGTCTTTAATATTTATTATTCTAGTCATGGTTTAAATCTAAAAATTCAAAAACAAGTGTTGTGTATGTCTCTTTAGCAAATATTTTCGACTATATAATTTCTATCTCTTGATAAAAATATAAGGGGAAGAATGCATGCATCAACGAAGGGAAAAACTACATGCAGTCAAATCTTTCAGCTTTTGTGTCTGATGGTCAAAGAGTGTATGCAGCAACGAAGGGAAAAACTATGTGGAGTCAAATCTTTCAGCTCTGGGGGACAAATTTAACGTTGTTTCTGATATTCAAATTATCTATGAACATTAGAACTTATTTACCCCCTAAAGCTCCCAAAAATTACATTTTTCTTATGTGTACAAAGCTCTTTAGTTTTAGGCACTGATTTGCAGTTGAATAAGAGATAGCATGGATGTTTAATCATGTGATGTCTTTAGATTGTCTCAAGTGGGTCTTGGTGACGATCTACCTAATGTGTCAATACACATTTGGTTCAAGATTTACAAGTTCATTGCATCACTTTAATTAAGCTGACGAGAAATGTCATGATTTATGATCATACTTTGTGTTTACAAAGTGTCTCAGACAATTGAATCACAAGCGTAGGGGGAGAAATCAAGTGTAACAAAGGAAACCAAGCTGAAAATTGACTAGATGGTCATAAAGTTATTTTAAGCTGGTTGATTTCTGGAGCCGGCTCTTTTATTAGCTCCATCATGTATGGTCATTATTTCTAAGGATCATTGTACCTTTCATGATTTGACGGTGACATTTCATAAGCTAAGTATGTAACTATTGACAAATCACTGTCCCTAGAACAAATGTTGCGCATATGCCTTAAGTCTCGTGCCATCTAGTAGTTAATGATCTGGTGAGACTTCACTTCAAAAGTCTTTAACCTAACAGATCATAATCTTATCTGTGAAGACTAAATGAGTCATCCATCTCTTACGTTGAATCAAATAGCAAGGTCTATTCTTCAACTAAAAGATATTTCCTAGTCACAAATGAAAATTCTTATAAGGCAATGATGTTATCCCCTCTCTAATCTAATCTTTGTCTCATGTCCTTGACCTCCAAGATTGAGGTATGACATGATACCATTGAACGAACTGACAGTGAATCTTTGATTCTATAATGCAACTAACTCTATGATGCAATGATTAAACCACTTCTTGCTGATGGGTTATCATTGTCAATGATTCACGCTGATTTCACCTCAGCGTGATTGAGACATCCTACTCCTCTCTACAAGTATTCTTTATAAGAACTTAATGATTCACTGTACAATACCACACAATGATAAAATTCAAAACTCTATGCCGATAGGTATATGATGTACCGTGATATATTACACGCACCTACCTACTCTCGCCCTTTTTCTTCTAATAGAAGTAGTTAATGATTCATCATATAAAACCATATGCTGATGAGACTACGCAAAACTGTGTAAATGATCTACAATGTAACAACACAATAGTGCGATACACATATCTTATCCTTTAACTTTATTTGATGTTTATTTTTATTTTAGGTTACTTGTCGTCTTCTTTAAAGCATTAAAAAAAATTAAAAAAGTCAAAAAGAAGGTAGTACCTATTCATGCTGTCAAAAAGGGGGAGAAAAGTCTTATTCTACTACATTGTTAATTAATCATTCATTGAAAAGAAGAAAATCTTGAATGAAGAAGATTATACATCTAAGGGGACCAAAACTCAGATGTTATTTATCAAAGAGGGAGCTAAATCTAAGGGGGACAGACATCAACATTCTACTTCAGATGTAGTTATTCATTCATTGTTTATTTATTTATTAGTTTGGTTTTGATATTATCAATTAGGGGAGATTGTTGGGTCATTCAATTGTATAGATTTGATGATGCAAAATATATACACTATAGTTATAGTTAATTAGTTAATTAGTTAATTTGAAGACATGTTGATCGACGTTCATATGTCGAAGACTGAAGAACATCCCCTGATAACTGAAAGACCCTGAAGACCCTATCAACACCAAAGACATGAAGACACCATCTACTGAAGATCGATCAGTGTGTCCAGATGCTGATGGTTATACACTGATGAAACAATGATCAGGTGATACGCTGATGACACTCGTTGATGGTAGTATCTACTGAAGTTGAAGCTGATCGGCGTGTCACCCTGACGCTGACATTGATGCCCTGATCAACGAGACTCCATGAAGCTGATGCTCTGATCAACATCTATTGAGTTGTTGCTGATATCCGAGTCTGGAGAATATTTGATCTGATCCATTCCTTATATACCAGATTAGTTTATATGTAGATTAGATACAATCCATTGATTGAAGGGATTCACGAATAAACTAGTATATATTTATGTATTAGGGTTAAACCCAAAATATGTCTCTGTGACAGCTTGGTGCCATTCGTCTTTGTGACCTCGTTATCTTGGTGAGAACAACCGTTTTCTTGGTGAAAGATATCTTTATGATACTTCTGTGTTCTTCATTGTTTTTTTCTGGTCTATATTTGATCTACGAATCTACAAAGGGTTTGGGACCATCAGAACCTGTCGACTAAATCAATATTTTTTTATCAGCAGAGAATCTCCTTGGAAGGTGGATGGTGATTCATCCGAGGTTTCTGCAAAACTAAAATTACTCGAACAAGAGCTTCCAAATTTGGAAAATATCAGATCAAATGATTTGCTAAAAGTCCCATCATTAATGAGAAACACAAGCAAAAAGATGTCAAGCTCTATCCGGAAATATCGATGATCTTTGTAGAAGACTGGTACCACTACCACACACGACCCTAAATCCTCTTACATTATTTAACCATAATGTTATATACAAATAGATTCAAATTCATTTTGGGCCTCTCGGCTCTTGCATGAAATTTACAAACCATTCACCGACTTTCTATAACTTCATGTTATCAGAATACTTTGTAGATAGTTATATCTTTTCGCCTACCATAATGAATTTGTGTATGTCTATTGTCTACATGATAATCGGAAAAAAATAGAATAATGATCCACCCATGATTGTGAAACCATGTAATTAGTTTATTTTTACCTATGTTTTTTAAACGGCATTATGCTTTTACACAAAAAAATCATTCAGTTGTACCTTATCTTGTATATATTCAACTCCGGTAGATGGTTGTTATGCCCCTGTTTGTTAAAGTAGATCACTAATTATATAATAATTTCAAGAAAATACACATAACTAATCTTAATCTTTCGGTTCTTTCTGTCTTATCATTTGAACATAAGTTTTGTTTTCATTATTTTAAATTTTATCTTATATTTTAATGGTTTAATGTTATTATAGGAGAACCTATGGAAGCAGAATTTCCCTGGGTAGAGGTATGTATGTACCAATGCCACCATTTATGTTAAATATTATTACTTTCTTTATATAATGTTGGCTACTTATTGGATTTTAAATTTTCTTCACAATGGGACCACTTTCACTTGATGTCTGAATACAAATGGAAATAGTTCTTTATTCACTGGATAATGTGACCCTGTTAGCAGAAAATACTTCCGTTTTAGTACATTTATTGAAAAAAAAATTGTTTTGATGGAGAAAATATGAAATCAAACATTAATAGATTGAATTTCTTTGAAGGGAAAATTGTTCGTTCGAACTTTGTTTTCACATGGGCTAGTCATCCATAGAGAGTGCAAGACCAAGTGGGATGGTTTCATGAGATTGAGTCGTGGGCGACACACTTAAAATCAGGTAAATATACATTTCTAGTTACAATTACATATTTCGTATAAGAAGAGTAATGCTTTTTCGGTTATATGTGAATTACACAATATTGCTTCTCATTTTTGCTATTAAAACATTGTACTTTCGAAGTTTGATTGTTTTATTAAGTCATTATACTTTAGAATTTTTTTGAGAATAACATTGAAATTTTAATTTCCCACTTAATACAAATATTTTATATTTTCCTCTTAATAGAATTTCTTTTCATGGTCTATATATTAAAATGAAACTAAATGTCGAGAATATATTATTAATAAGAGTAGTTGCACACATAGTTTTTTCATGGGTTTGTGGAATACATGATTTTGTGACAAATTTTGTTGTGTTTGATTTTGATGCAGTGCAATTATTTTTAGAATTGGAGTAGGGGCTGTCACATGACATATGTGAGCTTACCTTGAGTTTGTACATGTTTGAGTTTGTACATGTTGTTTTAACTTTGGTTTGGGAGGTTTGGTCCCAAAGATTAAAATTGATTTTGTAATATAAAAGTACAATCCTGATAATCCGAAAAAAACGACACAAGGTGAAGCCTGGGTTTTTACTAGTTTGAATTAATATCAAATCAAAACTTATACCGAGGAAAAAGCTCAATTCCCGATTCATACTCATTTGGAATCGATTGATCATTAACTTAGTAAAATCAGCAACCATTGATGAATATGTGGATCCAAAAATGATATCGTCAACGTATATTTGGACAAGCATGAGATGTTTTCCATTTGACCTTCGAAATACACTAGGATCTACAATACCTCTTTGAAAACCAAAACGCTTGAGGAAGTCGGTGAGAGTCTGGTACCAGGCGCGAGGAGCTTGCTTGAGGCCATAAACAGCTTTCGGAGTTTGTAGTAGTAGTTCGGATATGAGAGATTGACAAAACTGGGAGGCTGTTGGAGACACACTTTAGTATCTAGTTCACCATTAAGAAAGGCACTTTTGACGTCCATTTGGTAAACATTAAAGCCTTTCTGAGCTGCATAAGCAAGAAAGATTCTGATAGCTTCAAGACGGGCTACAGGTGCAAAAGTATCATCGTATTCAGGCCCTTCGATCTGTGTGAATCCTTTGGCCACCAG
Organism: Lactuca virosa; assembly: GCF_052849685.1. Lineage (NCBI taxonomy): Eukaryota > Viridiplantae > Streptophyta > Magnoliopsida > Asterales > Asteraceae > Lactuca > Lactuca virosa. The sequence continues at coordinate 43,572,258 of NC_136431.1, read as the reverse complement.
TCTTGCTTTGTTTCGAATGATAACTCCAGCGTCGTATAGTTTGTTTTGGAACACCCATCTCGTACCAACAATGGGATGATCCTGAGGGGGAGGAACGAGAGTCCACACTTCATTTCGATCAAATTCTGCCAACTCTTCCTATATGGCTGTAATCCAGTCAACACGTTCTAATGCTTCCTTGATGGATTTGGGTTCAACCATGGAAATAAATGTCGAGAAATGACATTCATTTTGAATATTTGTGGCATAACGATTTTGAACACCGGCGTTTAGATTTCCAATCACTTGGTTCGAAGGATGATCCTTGGTCCATACGTGTAGTCTCGGAAGCTCTTGTGCAGCACAAGATCCGACATCAACAATGGGTTGTGTTGCTCCCCCTGAATAATATGAACATGAGGATGATGCTCCCCTTGAACTTCTGAACGAGATAAATTAACATCGTCATCATGTGGGAAATCAAAGAAATTGGCATGATCGTCGTTGTTGATCAGAGTGAAATCAAATTCAACAAATTGATCCGTTGTATCTTGGAATTCTTCCACATTTGATTCAAGGGAAGGTTGACCATTCTCCCCCTCAACCTGAGAAGGTTGAAACGGTTCAGAATCAAATGGATGAAAACTGGGTGTAGGACCTGAAACATTTTGTGAAACAGGAGCTTCAGTTGATGAGGTTTGTCTTGTTCGAGATTCCGAATAAAGAGTTGTTTCTGAAGGTCCGAACAAGGTTTCAAAGTCAATTTCATAAATTGTTTGCTGGTTCGGACATCCTGGGGCTCGAACATCGGACTCGACGATATGGGTTGTGACACGAGTTGGGCCAGAATTCCGAGCATAGTTGTCATCAAAGGTGACATCAAAGATTTCTTCAAGAACACGAGTTCGACAACTCAGAACTCAGTAAGCTTTTGATTTGGCTGAGTATCCAATAAAGGTTGCTTCATCGGCTTTGGGTTGAAGCTTTGTAAGCTGATCACAGTTATTTTTGATGAAGCATTTGCATCCAAAAACGTAAAGAAAAGAGATACTCTGCTTACGACCGTTGATGGCTTCGTACAGTGTCATATTGAGGCGTTGATTGATGATAATCTGATTTTGAGTGAAGCAAGATGTTGACACGGCTTCGGCCAAGAGATATAGTGGAAGATTTGCAAAGTTGAGCATGGATCGAGCAACTTCAGCTAGTGTTCTGTTGCGTCTTTCGACTACACCATTTTGTTGTGGAGTGTAGGGAGCTAAGAAGTTGTGATCAATACCTTTGTTGGTGAGGAATTTCTCAATAGTAGCATTGTTAAATTCCTACCCATTATCACTTCGGATTCGTCGCACGGGCAGTTTGACGAGAACTTCAATTCCTTTGATAAAGTAGATAAGTTCCGAGGTTGTTTCAGACTTGAGCCTAAGGAAGAAGACCCAGGTGAACCTTGTAAAATCATCTACAATCACACGAATGTATTTCTTGTGATGCAAACTCTCTACAATGGAGGGTCCACGCAGATCTATATGAAGCAGTTCTAACGGTTCCGAGATTTATTTTTCAATGATGATAGGATTACCTTTCTTCGATTGCTTCCCATATTCATAGGCAGCGCATAGATGGTCGTTTTCGAACTTGAGGAGAGGGAAACTTCTGACAATTTCACCGGAAACAAGATTGTTCATATATAAAAAAATTTAGATGAGTAAGCCTTAGATGCCACAACCAACTGACATTAGAAACTGATTTTGAGAGAAGACAGAGTTGGGGCTCGCCAACGATCATTTTGATGTCAAGAGGGTACATGTTCTTGTTGCGATTTGACTTGATCAGACATTCTTTCCGGTCTTCAGACATGACATAGCTATGTTTCTTGCAGAATTCAACTCGCAATTTGCATCAGTAAGTTGAGGCACACTGATTAGATTATGCTTCATATATGCTATATATGCCACATTTGATACAGAGAAGTTTCTATTGATGAGGATGCCATAACCTCAGACTTGAGAGTTGATGTTGTTGTCACACGTCACATAGCCCGCATTTGGTGAAAGTTTGAGATCTCGCAAAAAGTCTTTCTGCCCCGTAGTGTGCATGGAACAAGAACTATCAATATACCATATTATATCTTGTTCTGAAGCACAGAGTGCCTGCAAGGATTAGTGAAGTTTGGAGTTTTTAGGATCCGAGTTAGGTTTTGGGACTTGGGCACGGGCTTTGGACTTTGGTAGTGACTTTTGAGCAACATGTATCTCGGAAGTCTTGTTCCAAGATTCTTTGGGAAAGAAGCAAAATGCTAAGGCCTTTTCGTTAATCCAAAAATCATATTCAACAGTAGGTTGTTTCGGAACAACTTTTCTCGGACCAATTGTTTTTGAGGCTGTAGGCATTTCAGTGTTACTTGAGGTTGCAAAATATTTTTCAACCCTCTTAGCTCTCTACTCAAATTTTTGGTTTGAATTTTTACAAAAAGTTTGAGTGACGGTGTCTTTAACCAAAAGTTCTTTGTTTACGCTTTTTGATGGTACATTTTGTTTTGAAAGCTGTTGAGATTTAAAGATTGTACTATCAGATTTAGCAAGGAAAACAGTGGAAAAGTCCGCGGAGAGTTATTTCTTGTGGGAGAAGTATCAAGAGTCTTTTTTGGAATGGGACTGACAACTTTGTTCTGAACAACCGGACTAGGAAGGATTGATGGCCTATTAAGGATTTTAACAGGTGCAGATGTTTTATGGTTCCTAGGTTCGGAGTTCACACCCCGAGATTCTCTCTTCTTAGATATCTTAATGAATCTAGAATTCTATCTAGACCTAATTTCCTTTTTGAGAGCATTTTTGGCTTCTACCTTAGGATCAACGACATCTTTTCTATTTAATGAAGGTTTCTTCCTGGAGTCAGATGTTGACTTAGAAGTTTGGCCAAAGGATGGGTTGTTAAACTTGGGTTTGATTGGCACTAAGGTGGTTTTGGAAATCACTTGAGAGTCCGAAACATATGAGTCGGATGAATTGTCACTTATGGTTTCTACATCAACATCATCATCTAAGGATGCCCAAACAAAGTTTGACTTTTCAGAATCTGGTCTAGTTGTCTCTGGAATAATTTCCTCAACAAGGAAATTGTTAGGAGGATTATGGTTCGGAATGTGAACTACATTATTGGAAATGCTGGGAGAAGATTATGAGGTCTGATTCAGGTCCAGGGGAATCAGTACACTTGACAACTATTGGTTGGAACTCAGGAATCAGAGAAGAAAAAAACTGTCCATGGTCTCATGAAGCGGTGACAAAGGTGAGACAGGGGTATATGAATTTTTGTGGTTCGAAATGTGTCCCATAAAAGTTTGATTATGTAACTCCTTCAAGGGACGAGAAATAGGTTTCAGAAACTCGCTTCCGAGACCAGGTGCTTTAGACCAAGGATGACGAAAATTGTGAGTCATCCTTTCGTTTGCTTCAAGAATGTCTACGGAATTATATAAAAACATCTATTTTGGCATTCAGATGTTTGTTATCAGAAATCAACACATTTCTTTCAGAATAAGTGATTTCACATTTGTCTTTAAGAATGATACATTCATATTTTGACATTACAAGTTCATGTTCTAAAGACTATATTTTAAGCTTCTTATCCTCGAAACATAATCTAAGACGACTTAATTCACTCTCCATCTTCTCACTGGCTGCTATGGCAGACTCATAGGCTTTGTAAATGATGTTCACATCTGATTGGATCTGGGTTATATATGGTTCACAAATAGATAAATTAAAATTATTATCAGTAATCATAGATTTTACCTGTTGAATGATGCTTCTTCTGAGTGGGTCGTTGGTTGCCATGTAGCAGTAGTTTGGTTCGGCATCATCATCTTCTTCCTTTGATCCAGATGACCAGTAGCCTTCATCACATTCAATGGTTTCTCTAGCCATAAGACACATGTTTATTCTAGTACCCATATCATATTCATCTCCAGATGAGCAATATCCTTCCACATCTCTCGACATAGTGATAATGAAAGCTTTTTCACTAGCAACCATCTCTTGATCTCGACGTGCATAGTATGCACAGTCCTTAATCTTTGGTTTTTATGGAGATTCTGCAAAGCAGTCTTTAAAAAGTGTCTTGCATGACCACACTTGTGACAAACAATTTTTGGTTTGTCTGACTTCAGAGTCTCGTGAGATTCTGTGGAGTGAATTTGGGTCAGAATGTTTGGCTTGTATGCAGGTGGATTTTCGGAAGGTTTAGGGTATGGTTGGGGATTAGTTTGATGAGGAGCTTGGAAATGGTTGTGGTATGGTTTGTGAGTAGGATTGAAAGGATGCTTATATTTCATGGAGAGCAAAGCATACTCTTGTTGAAAACGTAGTTCGGAGTCTATAGCTTCAGGGTCGAGGTCTCCATCACTCCATTAAATTGATAGTTTGAACTGGCAAGAGTAGGTAGAGTTGGTGGAGAGGGTTGAACAGTAGGGACATATGGGATAACAGATTTGAAAGTGTCTGAGACAGAGAGGTTCGGAACTTGAGGTTCATAGGAACTGACAAGAGCTAGAGGACCTCCTGAGAGTTCCCTCAAAGTTTGTGCAACATTTGATTCATGACCTTGGAGTTCATCGAACAGTTGGTAAAGCTTCAGCTTCTTCAAAGATCCATTAATCTGAAGACAAGACTTCACATTTCCCCATCCCTTTCCGAGACTGTTAATGAACTTGAGATTGTACTCTAGAAGAGTTCGAACAATCCCATGAGCTATCATGTTGTTGACGATGATTCGGTATCTGTTTGAGGCCGAAGCAACTGATTCATCTAGAGTTGTGGTGAAAGTATCGAACTCGTTGACGACGGAAGTCAACCGCTTATCTTTCATGTTTTTTGATCCCTCGAAAAGGTATTGGAGAGTGTGCCAAATCTCTTTAGCAGATTTGCACAACTTAATGTGCTCAAAGAGAGAAGGAGGAACACCAAACACCATTTTGGAAAATGCAACTTGATCTGCATGAAATTTCTCGATGTCATCAGTAGTAAGAGGTGCTTGACGTTGTTCATCCTGTCCCATGAGAGTTGCAGCAACATATCTCATAGTTTGTCTCACAGGAACATGTGGACCTTCTTTAACGGATCTCCAGATAGCTTCACCTTTTTCTATTCCAAGTAAGAACCTTTCCATTCTGACTTTCCAATGATCATACTCTTCAACAACTAGCAGTGGGGCACGAGAAGGGCAACCCATGCTATTTGCTATTTGCATTCAATACATTTGTTGAGAATTAGGAGCAGTCATTGAATCTTTAATATAAGAGTAGAAGTGGTATATAGAAGAACTTTTATCCTGAACATAGATATGATGGAAATACCAAGGTAGTTTCAAATCAACTATAATCTGTTCTTATGGATTCAAAGGACAACCAGTCAAGCTCTGATACCAATTGTGAGTTCAAGAAACAATGCGCAAGGACAAGGTTTGAAAACTCAAACCTTGAGTTAAACAAAAGATTGATGTCTGCTTTAAATTGATGTTCCAGTCAGTTCTGATAAGACCGGTCGAGACTTGAAGTAAATGTTTAACAAAGTAGACAAGTGTTTAATGATGAAACTTTGAGTATGATAAATGCAAAGACAATAAATGAACAATGAGAATGTTATGAAAGATTTTGAAACCTTGTTCGGACCTTCAGAAACAGCTCTTGATTCAGAATTTCGAACAAGACAAACTTCATCAACTGAAGCTCCTGTTTCACAAAATGTTTCAGGTCCGACACACAGTTTTCCTCCATTTTTTTTATTAAAACGATTAAATTTAATAGGATTTTTTTTCAAAAATACTGTAGTCATTTAACATATATGAATACATATTTTCACTCTTTCATTCTTAAAGAATATGATTTTATTCAAAGAATTATTTTTAGAATTAACATTCTTAAGGAGTATATCTGCATATATTAGATAATAACATATCATTCTTTGAAACACTTATATTTTAATATAATAAATAATATATATTATTAAAAATAAGAAGCATTCTTATGAAATAATACAATCATTTTTATAAAATAAACAAGACTATATAAAACATTTTGAAGATTAGATACAACGTTTTATACTATATTCTTAACAAATTCTTTATTATTCTTATAGAATATAAAAAATTATAATATATACTACATTCTTTATGAATCTATCTTCATTATTGAAAAATTTGTCTTTGATTTTTTATGGTTTCAATTCTTCTATCTTTACCTCTACACCTTCGAACCTAAAACAACAAATTATACAACTAAAACTTCGATTTTCCTCCTATAAACATGGAAGAGAAAGGTTAGAACATTTGGTACCAAGATTATATATTCTTTTAATTAGAATAAAAAGGGAAAAACCTACATTTCCCATGTCACACTTCATAAAATCCAGAAGGAGCATTCTATTAGAATCTCGTTCATGTTTCAACAAACTTTGTCAGGTTTCCTTTATCATTTAAAGCTCTCAAGTAATTCAAAACCTCTAAAGCATGATGGTGATAACATTCTTTGAGAATGCATGCACTGATATTCTTCAAGAAGTGTTCAATGTGATGATAACTTAAGAGTTTTTTTGTTATGGATGTAATTAAGGGTGAGTGGAAGTACTCGGATAACTGGAATCAGACGGAATTTACTCTAGCAGTTATATTCGATCCTAGTTCTAAAACCGGTTCGGTGCATCAAAAGCCGGTTAAAATACCGGAACCGGACCGAAATTTGGAGAGTGCATCAAATGTTGATTTTGGTGGATATTCTGTTAATTATATTTACTACCAGATTACATAAAATTTTTGTTTGTTTATTAAAAAAACATATTTGCACAACCCAAGAAGCATAGCTTTAAACAATAATGTACAATAGATAAAGCATATAATAAAGAATAATGTACTCACCAAATTTTGGCACCAGATACTATAGCTTGCCAATAATGGATGATTATTGGAAAATATTTGACTGCTTAGATACTGTATTGAGTGTACACCAAGATCCTCCAATGAAGCTTGTAGTGGTGTTGATTATGATGACAAATGTGGAATATGAAAGATATAGTGAATCATCATGCAAATCATGAACACATGGAGTAAATAAATCTGGTTTCATGCTCTCATTAGTTTGGTTAGAAAGAGTACAAATGGGATTACAATAATTCTCTCTCTAAAACTAACACTCCAAAATGATCATTACATAATGGAGTCACTCACTTCCTGATTATAGGAAAAGACTCAACCCATTTACACATACAAGAGGGTAAGCCACATCCAAGGAGAACTTTTCACCCTAAGAAATGGTTGGATCAGTAGTTACTTACACTTCCCTAAAACATCCTGCATAAACATATACAGGAAAGATGAGCTACATTTAATTAAATACCGAAAGTGCAGCTCAAGATCATGGATCCTTGTGGAACAACTAGAATGTTACTAATACTTAGTATAACACATTACAAATAAACCATAATCTTACCTCTTGATAGGACCAAAAGATCGACATCCCATACAAATAAATCATAATGCATACACTCAAATTCTTTGATAATTCTCCCATTTATAATAAAACATGTACTCTTTAAATCATAGCCAAAGTCAAAGAATTAAACATACGTTTACTCTCCTTCTGTGTACTCTCTTCACTACCCTTCAAAATCAAAGAATCAATACTTTACTCTCTAAATCGATAACTGTTGGGTTTTCTATGCATCAAATACACTCTAAAACTCGGCAGCGGAAAAATCGAAACAACGATATACCTAAGTGTACATGCATCCTACGGATCTATGGCTTCATGCTAATTACATCAACCCTAGAAAACTAAAACATAAGTAAGAAAACATACCTCTTATGTAGCCCTTGATCTCAATGCTTGAGATCTTGAACCTCCATGAAGTTGCTTGGATGAAAGGATCCAAACCAGAATCCCTCTAATGGTATCACACCCAATGACACCAAAGAGTGGAATAAAAATAACTAGGAGAAGGGTCAATTTCACAAACCCAAAGGGGTTAGAAATCGTCCCTATGGGAGGAGGAAGAAGGGTTGGCGAATACTTCAAGCCAAGGTGCCCGGAGGAATGAAATCCCTAAGGCCCTATTTATAGCCTTGGATGCCTCCTAGGGTTTAGTACTCCTTCCCATGTGGGATGGAGGCCTAACCACAAAATTTCACTCCTTTCCCATGTAGGATGGAGTGATTTTCATCCAAACCTAATTCCATAAGGGTTCTGGAACATTCCTGATTAACCAACTATCGATTAATGAACATTCAACCCTTTAATTAATTAAACTATTAATTAATTCCCATAATATATTTCCAATTAGTTTCTAATTAATTATTAACTATTATAATTAATAAACCAGTTTCTCCTTTATTTATTCCACTCAATTTGGGTCTTGAGGGCAACCCAAAAGGACCCTGCTATTATTAGAAATATTACCAATAGTTAATGACCTTGGACACTATTCCAACAGTATCCCACTTGGACAAGTCATCAACTATACGAGGACCAATATTTCTCAATAATCAACAGAGAGTTAGCCATCCAATGCAACTACCGAACTCTTGATCTAATCAAGATTCAGCCCTTAGATAAATGATCAACTATCCCTTCATTCTATGATATCTGTATGAATTCGAGACATGTATAATGGTCAATCTCAAGAATTCAAGATTATGTTTCCCGATATAGATTTGTGACGACTGCATCTGACTACTAAATTGAACACATCAATTCCAGTCAGGGCTCGGCCAAGCACTTTAGATGTCAGCACCAAATCATCGAGGGGCCCATAGACATCGCTTCTCCTATTAAGGCAGAAGGAATGAATAAACTTCGACTACGTAGTTTCTGTCTATTTCATCATGTCATACATGGATATACCCTTTATAACTACCAGTTACGGTTAGCGTTGGAGTAGTCCAATGCATAACAGAATCTTAGAGCAAAACCCCACATGTATCTAGGTTTGAAGAATAGAAGATATTATCGTCTTAGAATTACTCATGACTGAATCCATGAAGTAGTCTCTAAGCGTGGGTTGGTCCAATACTTAAATCTCTATTAAGCACTCATGATTGTTAGCGCAAGCTCTTTGCTATGTCCAATCAATATGGACAATCCAATAATACTCACGACAGTCTTGAATCACTACTTACTTCCAAGAGTATGAACGCAGTGGGTTCCAAACATGCAAAAGTGAGAACGCAGTGATAGGCTAATTGAAATGACCGAAATCCATCATATATTAAGATCACCACTTAATAATCGCCAAATCAAATTAAAACTTATACTGCTTAAAGTTCTCGGGTTTAAAAACAAACCAAACTAAGAGTGTTTAAGCCAATTCATTTGCAAATCTAATGCCTCTAGACTTTGTCTGACTGTCAGACTTGGTCAGTGACATTGGCTTAGGAATGGATCGACAAGATTATCTTTCGATATGAATCATTGAATATGATGTCTTTACATTTGACTCACTATCAAATGTGTTGGTACTTACTGAGTATGTTTCATGTGAGCTCGTGTGACTTGGGATCCATACTTGAGGTAACTTCACCCAAAGTCACAAGAAACTTCATAAGGACCATCAATGATTGAATTTCAACAAAGATGTCACTAATGAATCTCTTTCAGTCATATTGTCCACTTTACAATTTAACCAGCTGCAATATACTCTAAGTATGTTAAATCGACTTAGTGTATTACCTGGTACTATTTCAAGCTAATATATCACCATTCAGAGAAACACGAATTCCGATTGCGAACGGAATTGCCTTTATTAGTGCGGAACTTAGCATCAATGTAACTCTTACAATGATCTCTTCCATACTATCAAGATCATCTCTTCTGTCCTCCAAGGACACTTAAGAATGTTCTTGATCTTGATTCATTGATTCTTGCCAAATTGATCTAATCAAACTTGTCATGCTCAAGGCATACGAGTCATTAGATTTTGTACATGTCATGGCATTTATGATCGATCCCATAGCATAAGCATGTGGGACACGACTCATTTTCTTTAGCTCAATAATAGAACTAGGACATTAGCATTGCTCAATGTCATGTCAGCCTAAACTCCTTTTTGAGTTCTGCATGTCGAGTTTCCTCAACATTCAATGTACTTTGGCTTAATCCAATGAATCACTTTGATATATCTCCACAGATCCTTATTATTCACGTGTCTTGTATCTCCCAAGTATATCATAGCGAAACAGTTCTCTTACCAAGCCAAGCTTTTACACCTGCTAAGTTAGAATATAGTTTCCTATAAATCGTACATTGTCTATGTACAATACAAGGGTGACTACAGTGCTCCCACTAGCACTGACATATATATTGCTTATCTATGTTTCTCGAAATTCAAACTCTTTGAACTTTCTCATTAAAATAATGATCCCACTCGCGAGATGCTTATTTTGGTCCATAAATGAACTTATTAAGCTTACACATCCTTCACAACCTTTCTTGGTTTGATTATGTGTTTGTTCCTATCCATACTTGTCTCTTCTTGAAGATCCACTTATACCTAATGGTTAAGGTCAAGTGCTTGATCTACCAAGTTTCAACATACATGGACTGAATCTTGCTTTCCATGTATTCCTTCCATGTTGTAGCCTTTAGGGCCTACCATAGCTTCTGATAGCTGGTATACTCTAATTGTAATCTACCAGTGACTCATATACCTTAGTAATATAAACTCTTATATAACAAGGTGTATGGCGTCCTCTATCAGATCTATAAGGAAAAAATAGAAATATGTCGGTTTCCTTAATAGCTCTTTTAATCCCGGATTGAATGCTATGTCCAACTATAGGCCTCTCATTGGTTGACTCTCGAATCTTATCAAGAGCAATGTGGCTCCCACTAGCTCTTTTGGAAAACAGCTCCCTCTCTTGAAAGATTGCCCTTCGAGCGATATACATTTTGTTCTCATACGGATTTTTAAACAATTATCCAAAATGCTTGATGGGTTCACCAACGAGATAACACATCTCTATTCAAAGTCCTATATTGTCGAGCGCTTCACGACGAGTGTAAGCCTCATAATCGTAAACTTACATATATGGCAGTGAGGATAGAATCCCACTTCACATATCATAGAGTGTTTCAGGAACCTACTTAGTTGGCACAAGACCAAAGGACTTCTTGTAACACTATTCATGGTACAATACATGAATTGTTAGCAAACACAGTGCGAATCATCTAGTACAAAATCAATGAACGACTTGTTTCTCTATCCAACTAACACTTCCTAGCGGTAGTGTTCTGGGTGGAGATAGATCGTGAAACTCTATCACAATTACTTAGATGATTGATAAAGTTTGGACTGAGATTCTCACTATGAGTGTCTCATCCTATTTCCCAATTGATTCTTAACTTCGCTTTATGATAGCTCTTAACACCTGAAAGGTTCTAGACTCACATTCATACGAAGTTAGTCTCACCATGTATCGCGGTTAATCTGAACGGTCCATTAGTGTGAACTAACTCCAACAGATACTCACATCACACCCAGTGACGCATTCATCATCTATCTTGATAAACAAGATTTGCATTTATCATCAGACTCGAGGTCAAATGATATCCAAAATCCGATCCAACTGGATACTTGGTAATGCATTTGTCATTTATGTATCCAAGACTATGATTCCACAAATACATTTCACCCAAACATTTGGATGTATTTGAATAAGTACTTATTATGGTCAATCTGAACGATCCCTTAGTTGAACTAACATCAACATGTATTCACAATAATACACCTTATTCAAATGTTCGAATCATTTTTGAACTATTGCTACTATACTAGCTTCATAGATTTCATGACTTTCTTTTAACATGTTAGAATGCTCCACATTTAAATAAGTCAGAACTATCTCATGAATCATAGTATAAACAATTTCAATTATAATACCATAGACTAAACATTTTGAAAAGAGTTGTCTTTTGATCCTATGAATGTAGCAAGGGCTTGGCATTCATGATCAAATTATCTTCTCCATGTTTGGTCTTCTTACTTCATTTTAGTGACTGCACATTCTTGCAAATGTCAGCACTCATCCTTAGCAACACACTCAAGGTTTAGAAGTAATGTTTCGATGACATTATAAATCCATATATTTGTTTGAATAACAAACATGGAAGAACTAGTTATCTTTTGATCCAATGGAAACTAGCACGGGCTCGTGATCCATGATCAAATTTAACTTCTTCATGTTCCAGTCCTTTCACCTCAAATATACATTTGGGAAAGTTTGATTTCTTAGTCCTTTTCTTGTTATGGAAACAAGTCGCTATCAGAACATGTCTTAGAATAAGCCTTCCTTTGTCCTAGGTATTAGGGCCTAGATTAGGTATACCCACACTAATCGCCTTTTTAAACCGTGGGCAATTGGCTTTCTTCTTCTTGACACTTCTATTCATGATTGTAAAATACGAGAGTGTTTTGAAGTATGAATTTCTATGATTGGCCATGCTAGTTCCAAAAGGAAACCTCAACATGCTACACAACTCCTTAATGGACATTCCAAGTTGTTCATATCAAAATCAGAATGAACTGATCATATGTACATGTTAGCTAATCGACTAACCATAGTCAACTCCTGATTCAAGGAAATTCCATTTTACTTCAATACATCAATTTACAACGTACATTTGATAATTTCTCTTTCTAACAATTTAGAATGCAATGTTTGAAGTAACCCAGGAAGAGCTTTAACAAGGCATGATCTTTCCTTTCGTTTATGAGAACTATTCCTAAACTACGAAATTGACAAGATTGATCATCCTCATAGTTAATCCTTTCAAAGGTTTTATAGCAGTAGATTTTAGTGGATAAGGTTTTCGACATCATTCAATAAAATTCCATTATAGTTTGTTTTACTTATCCTTAGAAAATAATCACCCTAAATAAAATTATTTTAGAAGGCTAGGATCCATATTTGGCTCCATGATGTGTAAAGGGATGCCGTAAACACACCATAAAGTTATTTAGGTAGGCAAAGCCCTTTGCCAATTTCGATCACCACGAAATTCCTAGATCTTTGAGATTCATTGACTATAAATGGCATGTTAATCTCGAATTATGTTCATCTCAAATTCAATGACGGTGTCGCCGCGGATCACTGAACAGATGGTGAATCGACCATACAAAATCGCGTGGTCCCCGACTCAAGTTACGCTTGAGATCCACGAGTTCCACATCATTCTCTATCTATACTCTCAAATTGACGTTCCGGTTAACCACGCGAGCTCCAACAACAAGTTATAAAGAGAATGTGCAACTTTTATGGATAACATAAGATTCACATTAAATAGATTGAGAATTAACCTTGCAAAATCGCATGGTCCCCGGCTCAAGTTACGCTTGAGATTCGCGAGTTCCATATCATTCTCAACTATATTCTATATTGATGTGCCGGTTAACCACACGAGCTCCACCAACAAAATATAAAGAGAATGTGCAATTTTCATGGATAATATAAACTCACATTCTATTAATAAAACGGGTTTTTGTTTTATACTTGTATTTAAAATACTTTTAGATTGACCATTATCACTATCAAACTCTTTCGGTAACTCCATTCTCAAAATGCAATAGGGCGGTGAGGGTGGTAAGTGCGAAGCATATTAAAAACCGACCTCATTAGGAATCAAAGAGACCTCCTTAAACCCCTACATTAGAATGGATGAACCTAGTCGAGGTAAGACTGACAATGTCAATATTTAAACACGCGAGGGCGCATGATGTAACTTTCTTATACATATAATAGACACAATTCTAATATATATAAATACAAGGGGTAAATTTAAAACTCTTTAAATTTAGTTGTCTATTATTAATTCTAATTAACTGCGAGGACGCAATGTAAAAATTAATAAATCTTGAGGGGGTAATATTCAAATTTATAAAACTCTATTATAAATAATATTAAAATATTTAAAATCACTATTTAAATAATGAATATTCAAATTTAAAATATGATTAAATAATATTTATCCATAAATATTCAAATTTAAATAAACACATTTAAATAATATTTAATTTTCCAGATCTAATCTAATTAGGTATTTATTCATGCAAGATAAAGCTTGAATTCGAAAAATAAGCAAGATTAAAAACGATAATTCTGATCTGCTAAGGTTTACGTCGTGAACAACTCTGTCACGTCGTGAATTAGGGTTTTTCATCAAATTACGAAATTTTCAATTAAACTTTCATCATTCAGTTCAAAAACAATATTTTCAGAAAACATGGATGTAGGGTGAAGGTAACCATGAACCAATGGCTCTGATACCACTGTTGGGTTTTCTATGCATCAAATACACTCTAAAACTAGGCAGCGGAAAAATGGAAACAACGATATACCTAAGTGTACATGCATCCTACGGATCTATGGCTTCATGCTAATTACATCAACCCTATAAAACTAAAACATAAGTAAGAAAACATACCTCTTATGTAGCCCTTGATCTCCATGCTTGAGATCTTGAACCTCCATGAAGTTGCTTGGATGGAAGGATCTAAACCAGAATCCCTTTAATGGTATCACACCCAATGACACCAAAGAGTGGAATAAAAATAACTAGGAGAAAGGTCAATTTCACAAACCCAAAGGGGTTAGAAATCGTCCCTATGGGAGGAGGAAGAAGGGTTGGCGAATACTTCAAGCCAAGGTGCCCGGAGGAATGAAATCCCTAAGGCCCTATTTATAGCCTTGGATGCCTCCTAGGGTTTAGTACTCCTTCCCATGTGGGATGGAGGCCTAACCACGAAATTTCACTCCTTTCCCATGTGGGATGGAATGATTTTCATCCAACCCTAATTCCATAAGGGTTCTGGAACATTCCTGATTAACCAACTATCGATTAATGAACATTCAACCCTTTAATTAATTAAACTATTAATTAATTCCCATAATATATTTCCAATTAGTTTCTAATTAATTATTAACTATTATAATTAATAAACCAATTTCTCCTTTATTTATTCTACTCAATTTGGGTCTTGAGGGCAACCCAAAAGGACCCTGCTATTATTAGAAATATTACCAATAGTTAATGACCTTGGACACTATTCCAACAATAACATCCCCTATTACTTAGTGATCAGAATAGCAAATTGATTTTCAAGATGATGATGATTGGTTGTGGTTAGCATGTCTGTGATGGTGATTATGAGGTGGCCTGACACAGAAACAGGGCAAGTATTTGGAGGTGTGGTCCGTGATGATCAGAATAGAGGATGTAGTTGGTGATGTGATGGCAAAGTAACGTTGGTCAGATTATGTGACTGTTATGTTGTGTAAACATGTATGGGGGAGTGGTGATGTGTGATATGGCTTTTGTGGTGGCTACTGGGGGCGCGGTAGAGTTGGGATGAGGGGTGGTGATGATGGTAAGGAATGACAATAGTCACAATGGTGAAAATCTAGGAATGTGATGAACGATTTCTGTAACAATTCCATAAATATAGGGATTATTTTTGGTTACTAATTTAATTCACAATAAGTTATTGGTTTGTTAATTTAAGATAATAAATTAGTTTATTGTAAAATACCTAAATTGCCCTTTATCAAATGATTGGTCTACATTTAATCATACATTCACACAATAATTAAGGTATATATATGAACCTAACTATATATATATATATATATATATATATATATATATATATATATATATATATATATATATATATATATATTTATCCCTCACTGGGGATGAATGAACATTTACCATTGCCCAAATTAACTGAACACAAACACAAAGGTGTTGTAACCCATAATTATTCTTCTAATGGAAGCACTATCAACTCTTCGAAAGAGAAGAAGAATTTAAGATTAAATGAGGATTGAAATGTCTTACTGAGTACTTTCAAATTAGAGTGATCAAATCAACAAAAAAAGGTATGAAGTTGTTTACTTTGTGAAACATTATAAATGGTGGTTACGGGCTACAAAAGAAAAGGATACTAATTCATTCAAGTCACTAAACTGTCGGGGAGCCACACTTGCTCAAACACACAACTCTTTCCCCTTCATCCCCAAGCCAATAAAAAGGTATTGGGTCAATTAGTGAAGGGAATATTAGATGATAGTATGTAACACCCTAAATTTCAACCAAAATTTTTGATTAAAACTTTATGTATTTATTTAATTCACAACCGCAAGATCTTAAAACATTTATTAGAGTATCATTAAAAGTTATCAAGTACATAACTCCCCCATTAATGCGACGCAATCGAGCTGTGCCCCTCCTTTAATATAAGAAAACCTGAAACATGTAAACCACTAATTGTAAGCACAAAGCTTAGTGAGTTCCCCAAAATACCACACACAACACAACACAAATAAAAAACTATGGGTTATTAACAACCTTGGGGACTATCGGTACTCCCAGTGGGCTAACAACACGTCTGGTCGGTTATCAGCAACCCTGGAGACTATCAGCAGTCTCAGTCACATATAAACAGCATAACATAATAATAACAACTTGTCACAACTCGAAATTTTAAACCTAGCAAAGCCTAAACCCTAACCTAGCACAAGTGAATCAACATTGCACTCCTTGTTGCATTGTAGCCTCTATAGCTATTAGGGCTTGTTTATAAGCAGAATATCTAAGCCTAGATATAAACCTAAGTTAATTTAGGTTAGCTTAATGTGATATAAACCAAGAGAAAAAGGTTTAAAACATAAATATATACCATATTATAAGGAATTCGGTCTTGTAAAGGAATTAAAAGATAAATTTGGTTTCTAGAATCTTTTAGCAATTGTGAATTCGGTCATTTAAATCAAACAAGAGGTGTGTTTGGTCATGGAGTGACCGAACTCTCAATGTAAGGCCCATTAGGACCGAATTCTACAAAGGCCAAAGCTCTTATGACCGATTTCCTAATTCTATATATACGTTTAACCGAACACCCAATTCATTTCACACTTTTGCCACCGAATTCTTGCCAAATTTTCTCTCAATCTTCATCCGAGAACACCCTCACATCTTCATCCCATATTCATAAATCCCGCCGGTTTCATCCACCGAGTTTATCAACCACATTCAAATCTTCAAATCTTCATCCCACCGAGTTCATCCATTTCCCCACCGAAACCCCTTTCCACCGAAAACACCCTTCCCCTTTATTTCCAAACATTTCCAATTAAATTGTAAGTCCTCTTTATATAATTAAATTATTATTTAACCCATTATTTAAATTAATTTATTATTAATTTAAATACAACGACGAATACAATTATTTTTAGGATACGACCACTGTTACGTATTCTAACCCGAGCACCATTCACAATCACTTCGAGTCCGATCAAGCACGAGCACTAGAGGTGAGTTCATACCCCCATATTTTTTCCAAGCTTTTTAATGTTTTTAGGGGGGGGGGGGGGAGTACAAGTAAAACACAAGTAATGTTGTGTTTAAAAATATAATTTTGTTTATTATATTTTCTTATTCGTTAACATGCATTTGAACGCAGGAACTTACTAAACATGGAAAACATTGTTACTACTAGATTTACGAACAATTTTACAAACACGTTAAGATGCAAACTTTTCAAGCAAAGGTTTCTAACACGGAAACAAACTTACGAACTATGGAACAAATGTACTATTTTTACAAGGATACATGTTATGAACAAAAAGGGTTTTCATTGTATTATTCGTGAATTCATTGAGAGAACCAAATTGTGAGACACGTATTCTGGGAAGTCTACTCCTTAGGAAATAGAGTCTCCAGGAGGGAGAGCGTGAATAGATCTATACGGGACTGACAATCCCGCACACTGACTATTAGCTACAGCCGTGATGGGTGACAAACGTCATTAATATTTACGACGTCCGAAGTACGTCGTAAAGTTTATCGTCCATCAACATGGTTATAAGAACTCACATGGAAAACAACGACTCGTGCATGAAATAATATACTTAAAAAACAATCATCAGGGTTAGTAACTATGTGATTACTTAGTATATACATCAGGGTGATATGAAATTAACATCCGACATGCAGTGGGATGTGTGACTTCCGCCATATTTCATGTTCCTTGTTTGGTTGTGGGCTTAGGGTTGAATCAGCCAATCGGCTGTCTGTTCGATCTAGATTTCTATAACTCATATGTACTAAGTGATCACAGGAGGGTATTAACATCACTTCCAGTATACAGAACAACACGTTTTCGACTAGTTTTGTTTGATAATAAAGCTACATTTCAACAACTTAAGTATGGAAAATACTTGTACTTTTCAGTTTTGGAACAGTTAAGACAACAACTCACTTTTATGGAAATGTAGGATTTTCCAGGACAAACATCAGTATTTTACAAGCAATCGATTTATCATTCAACTAACGAACATTCATTGTTAATTCTATAAATTCCTTAGTCTATGCATCAAGGTTATATATGAAGAATATCCGATAGACAATTGGATGTGTGGTTTCCGCCTCATTTACATGAGGATCTGACAACCAGTGGGATGTGTGGCCTCCGCCTCATTTCCTGTTCCTTGTTTGGTTGTGGGCTTGGGGCAGAACCACACAATCGATTATTTGTTCGATCTAGATTCTATATGACTTGTATACACTAAGTACTCGTAGAAGGAACTGGTACGAATCATTTTACTTATCATTCATCACATTAGAAAATATAGGATTTTCTGGAGTATCATATCACATTTTACAAAGAACAAAGAACCTGTTTTCTAAAACAAAACGCTTATGAACTCACCAACTTTAATGTTGACACTTTCAAAACTACTTGTATTCTCAGGAAACTAGTAGACAAGTACACCCACCGGTTTCTAGAAGATGGAGCATAGTAGCTTCAAGTCTTTAATTGTTATTTACTTTTGGAGTCAGTTATATATGATTCGAATACAATGTAAACATTATACTATTAATAAAATGGTTGTTGTTGCTTTGATTACTATTTTACAATTATTGTGATACTGTACATGACGTCCTCCGACCCCAAACGTTTCCGCCGTTCCGGTTTGGGGGTGTGACAGATTGGTATCAGAGCATTATTTATAGTAAACTAAGTATATTAACCTATAAAAGATATACAACTATAAATACAATGGGACCGAAGTGCTCTGACTAAAAGTATACTTTTAAAATATAAGTATTCTTATATAAGTATACATGCATGCATATATACATACTAATAACAAGTATCACAAGAAGAACAAAACAAAAGTATTTAGATGTTGGACACTACAGTCAAACCTAGGCTGTTATGTAATCATATGTGGGATAAATATAGCCTGATCAACTATATTTATTTGAGATAC
Source organism: Lactuca virosa (assembly GCF_052849685.1). Classification (NCBI taxonomy): domain Eukaryota; kingdom Viridiplantae; phylum Streptophyta; class Magnoliopsida; order Asterales; family Asteraceae; genus Lactuca; species Lactuca virosa. The sequence goes on along the minus strand of NC_136431.1, from coordinate 43,552,959 downwards.
ACCCAACATGTGTTTGAGAGTGATGGTGGTGTTGCAACGAGTCTAAAACTTACCAACCCTATATACAAATGATCTCTAGAACAAAACATAAAGTTCAAATACTAAAGGAGTATTTTATTGTACTATAAGATAACAACAAGTCTGAAAACTTACCAAGTCAATATACCAAGAAACTTTAGAATCAATCATACAATTAAAATACTATAGGAGTATTTTAGGCACTATAACTCACTTATGTGAAAACTAAAAGACCCTTACAGGCAGATCTATAATTGCGAAGTGTATGCTTCCAGGGTTATATATAATTGGGATCTTATAGACTTAGAATTTGTGATCTTCTCTCTACTACATGTTCCTTGTTTGGTTGTGGTTTTAGAGTAGGGTCACTTATTCAAAGGTCTATTTGATCTTGGTTATATACAACTTGCATGCACTGCATGGTTATAGGAGGACCCAGTTTGGATCACCAAAAACTTCATAAGAAATGTTTTACTTAATCTCATAAGATTCTTTAGACATTCCCATTCTCGCATGAACAACCTAGATAGATGTAGCCACTCCACTACAACAACCAACATAGGAGTCAAAGGAGAACAAGAGAGGATTCATAAAATGGATTCCGAGAAGGAATCGTACGAGGAGTCAGACTTTCCATCATGAAGTGATGAAGGTCAGTGATAAAACCCGAAGCATTACAAAGTAAGGATTCAACACACCTACGGAGAACAAGAACACCTTAGGAAAGTTTAGAGACAACAAATCCCCACAGCTGAAACCAGGGCAATCATAACTAGGACATAGAACATAGGAAACCACTCATGAGGCGCACTAGGTGGTAGCGCACCCTATACGTCACACTAATAATTAACCAACTAATACAATCTAGTGAGTTAGTGATCACACTGCTCACACTATGTGTTAGGCTTATCGCCTTTATCATGACAACTAGTAACAGTAAACTAGCTCACAGAACTTCACTAAGAGGGTATGTACTATAAAAAATTCATAAGTCTATTTTGCATAGACCTCTGTTATGAATTGTATTCAGAACACTATAAAAGTCAGAACATACACTCAGAACTACCAATGCTGGCACAAGTCTAGTGTGCCATGCATGTAGTGCAATGGGACATTTCAATAGAGATTGTCCTACAGAGAGGAATGACGGAGGAGCGGGAGGAAACTAAAAATAAGTCATGTCGAAGCAATGAGGAATACTCCTGAGATTTTTGGTACGTCACTAAACACTAATACTAACAACTTAATTTTTTTACTAAGACTAGTATCAATTAAAAGAAAACGATTCGCTTCCTCGTCCGAAAAAAGCACATCATTCATATAGAATCAAGTATCCTTACAGGTAAGCTATAATGGCTTAGTGTAAACATTAGAGTCATATATAATTAAGAACCTATAGACTTAGAGTGCGTGATTCCGCCTTACTTCCTGTTCCTTGTCTGGTTGTGGATTTAGGGCAGAGTCACTCAGTCTACTGTCTTCTCGGCCTTAATTATATATGAATTGCAGACAACAAGCGATTATAGATGGACCTAGTGGGGATCATAATATTAAGTATCCATATCATTCATCGGAACAATTTTACAATTAGTACTCGCTTAATACAGTACAAAATGTTTGCAGTAGTAATAACAAGGTTAAAATAGAAAGCACTAGAAACGTACACACAGATGCACTATCGCCCTAGCAAACACTCTTTCCGAACCAACTTAACACGTGTTCCGACGACGTCATCCGAACTAAATTGGTTTGGTCTTCGCCATAACGATTGCATGTGTCACCGAAGAGACCCTTCATCTTAACCGACCGAGTAACGAAACTCTCGTCACTTATAACGACAAACCCGACACCAAACCTCAGAATCGCCTCTCACTTCAGACCTCCGAAGTACTCATGCGAGGAGTGTTATATCCTTCCGTAACCTTTCCGAAGTATTCCCAGCAGACCTTTCGGGAATACCACTCGTGCAGCAAGTTAAGGTCAAACTCAGATGCTTGGGACAAATACGGTTAATCTATCACTACTAACTGTATACGCGAGAATAGTATACAATTAAGATTCTATGGACTTAGGATGTGTGTTTCCGCCCTATCTCCTGTTCCTTGTCTGGTTGTGGACCTGGGGCAGAGTCGCACATCCGACCGTCTTATCAATCTTAATTATATACGACTTGTATACACGAGGCCATGATAGATGGTCAGGTATGAGTCCTACCTTAAACATCAGGACAAATACTGCCCAAGACTACGAGCATACATTCTACCATTCGGACGAACATAAACCAGTAAGCCAAACCCACACACATCCTACTGATCCGAACAACCGACCCAACAGTGAAGATCTGCTGGAACTTCAAGTGAGGATCTGAGTTCACTGTGGAGCAAGAAGTTTAGAGAGGACTGAAGTACTTATCCCTTTCCAAATTCCTAACAGCCGCTCAGAATTCGAATTTCGGGACGAAATTCCCTATAATGGGGGGATGATGTCACAATTCGAAATTTTAAACCTAGCAAAGCCTAAACCCTAACCTAGCACAACTGAATCTACATTGCACTCCTTGTTGCATTTTAGCCTCTATAGCTATCAGGGCTTGTTTATAAGGTGAATATCTAAGCCTAGATATAAACCTAAGTTAATTTAGGTTAGATTAATGTGATATAAACCAAGAGAAAAATGTTTAAAACATAAATATATACCATATTATAAGGAATTCGGTATTGGAAAGGAATTAAAAGATAAATTCAATTTCTAGAATCTTTTAGCAATTGTGAATTAGGTCATTTAAATCTAACAAGAGGTGTGTTCGGTCATGGAGTGACCGAATTCTCAATGTAAGGCCCATTAGGACCGAATTCTCCAAAGGCCCAAACTCTTATGACCGATTTCCCAATTATATATATATATATATATATATATATATATATATATATATATATATATATATATATATATATATATATGTTTAATCGAACACCCAATTCATTTCACACTTTTGCCACCGAATTCTTGCCAAATTTTCTCTCAGTCTTCATCCGAGAACACCCTCACATCTTCATCCCATATTCATAAATCCCACCGAGTTCATCAGCCACATTCAAATCTTCAAATCTTCATCCCATCGAGTTCATCCATTTTAAATACGACGACGAATGCAATTATTTTTAGGATACGACCTTTGTTACGTATTCTAACCCGAGGAGCATTCACAATCACTTCGAGTCCGATCAAGCACACACACTAGAGGTGACTTCCTACCCCCATATTTTTCCACGCTTTTTTATGTTTTTAGGGGGGGGGGAGAATACAAGTAAAACACAAGCAATGTTGTGTTTAAAAATATAATTTTGTTTATTATATTTTCTTATCGTTAACACACATTTGAACGCAGAAACTTACTAAACATTACAAACATTGTTACTACTAGATTTACGAACAATTTTACAAACACGTTAAGATGCAAACTTTACAAGAGGTTTCTAACACGGAAACAAACTAACGAACTATGGAACAAATGTACTATTTTTACAAGGATACATGTTATGAACAAAAAGGGTTTTCATTGTAGTATTCGTGAATCCGTTGAGAGAACCAAATTGTGAGACACATCTTCTGGGAAGTCTACTCCTTAGGAACCAGAGTCTCCTAGAGGGAGAGCTTGAGTTTGTGTATAGATCTATACGAGACTGACAATCCCGCACCCTGACTATTAGCTACCGTCGTCCTGGGTGACAAACGTCATTAACGTTTACGACGTCCGAAGTACGTCGTAGTGTTTATCGTCCATCAGCAAAGTTATAAGAACTCACATGGAAAACAATGAGTCGTTCACGAAATAATATACTTAACAAACAATCATCAGGGTTAGTAACTATGTGATTACTTAGTATATACATCAGGGTGATATGAAATTAACATCCGACATGCTGTGGGATGTGTGACTTCTGCCTCATTTCCTGTTCCTTGTTTGGTTGTGGGCTTAGGGCAGAGTCACCCAATCGACTGTCTGTTCGATCTAGATTTCTATAACTCGTATGTACTAAGTGATCACAGGAGGGTATTAACATCACTTCCAGTATACAGAACAACACGTTTTCGACTAGTTTTATTTGATAATAAAACTACATTTCAACAACTTAAGTTTGGAAAATACTTGTACTTTTCAGTTTTGGAACAGTTAAGACAACAACTCACTTTTATGGAAAATGTAGGATTTTCCAGGACAAATATCCGTATTTTACAAGAAATCGGTTTATCATTCAACTAACGAACATTCATTGTGAATTCTATAATTTCCTTAGTTTATGTATCAAGGTTATATATGAAGAATATCCGGTAGACAGTTGGATGTGTAGTTTCCGCCTCATTTGATGTTCCTTGTTTGGTTGTGGGCTTAGGGCAGATCCATACAATTAACTGTCCATTCGATATTGGTTTATATATATAGCTAGTATAAATTAAGTGGTCATAGAAGAAAATGGTATTATCATACTCTTATTAAGAAAATATAGGATTTTCTTGAGGAACTGTTTCAACATATTTCAAAGGACTAATACAGTTAACTCTGTAAGTACCTAGTATATACGTCAGGGTTATATACATGAGGATCCGACAACCAGTGGGATGTGTGGCTTCCACCTCATTTCCTGTTCCTCGTTTGGTTTTGGGCTTGGGGCAGAACCACACAATCGATTGTTTGTTCGATCTGGATTGTATATGACTTGTATACACTAAGTACTCGTAGAAGGAACTGGTACGAATCATTTTGCTTACCATTCATCACATTAGAAAATATATAATTTTATGGAGTATCACATCACGTTTTACAAAGAACAAAGAACCTGTTTTCTAAAATAAAACGCTTATGAACTCACCAACTTTAATGTTGACACTTTCAAAACTACTTGTATTCTCAGGACACTAGTAGACAGGACACGCACCGGTTTCTAGAAGATGGAGCATAGTAGCTTCAAGTCTTTACATGTTATTTACTTTTGGAGTCAGTTATATATGATTCGAATACAATGTAAACATTATACTATTAATAAAATGGTTGTTGTTGCTTTGATTACTATTTTACAATTGTTGTGATACTGTACAGGACGTCCTACGCCCCCAAACATTTCCGTTGTTCCGGTTTGGGGGTGTGACACAACTAGACCCAGCTAGTCATCACAGATACAACTATTCTACCACACAGGCTCATACAAACATGTAAGAGTCACAAAGATAGCTAGCATCCTACATACATAATTTAGTGAGCCGACATTGGTGCCTTCGACTCACGAGCAGTGGGAGAAGACTCACCTGAATCAAAGAACCCTAAAACACTACAACACGATCCCTTTTCTGCACTTCTTGCACCCGCAAATCCACTAATTCCAGAACCAAATAAAATCTTATTCTACCACACAGGCTCATACAAACATGCAAGAGTCACAAAGACAGCTAGCATCCTACATACATAATTTAGTGAGCCGACATTGGTGCCTTCGACTCACGAACAGCGGGAGAAGACTCTCCTGAATCGAAGAGCCCTAAAACACTACAACACGATCCCTTTTCTGCACTTCTGCACTTCTTGACCCAATGTCAAACTTGGTCAAAAAGTCAATGGGCAATAGAAGTCAAAGTCAACAAGTCAAACTTCAGGCTGAGTACGCCCAGTGTACTCAGCTCGTATGCATGGCACACACACCATCCAGGAACGGGAGTCCTCACGAATATGCGCCGTATACCTAAAGGTACGCCCAACGTACTCGGCCAAAAGGTACTTTTCCATTAAGTGCTTAATCTCTTAAGCCCTTTCATCCAATACATAGATCCAGTCCCACAACATCATTCTAAGTCATAAAGTTTCCACTTTTATGACTTTCCATGTTTAGAAAAGGTCCAAAAGCCAAAACCTTAACTTATTAATCCATTAAGACATCATGACACTTTTATGGAAAGAATAGAAGGATCAAGATCACTTTTTTATGATCCTAATAGCTCCATAATAGATTAAGTTTCCAACTTTATCCATTAGAATGGTTCAAACCACCAAAATCTAGACTTTAAGTATCAAAGGGACCAACAAGTGGATCTTTTTCAACTTAATCCATTAAGTCTAAGTCTCCAACCTTCAGATCTGAATCACAATGATGTTTAGATGGATAAAGTTCCAACTTTATCCATAAGAAGGTCACAAACTTTCAAGATCTAAACATTATGCACTAAAATGACCAAAAGCTCATAACATCCAAAACTTGTTAGATCTAATAAATGCATCATCAAGATTCACACTTTATACCTTTAGAAGAGAGATCAAGGCGAACAAAGTCTGGATCTACAAGCTCCAATGCAACCAACACTTCTCCAAAGAGTTCCTTCTTCTCCAAGGTGCACCATACACACTCCAAAGCACTCAAAAACACCTTCTTTTAGATCACAAGGCTGAAACTACGGTTAGGGTTTCATGGGAGGGTGTTGGAGAGGTGGAGGCTGAGAATGGAATGGGTTTGGGGAAGTTAAGGAGCTTAAATAGGGCTCAAACCACGAAAATAAGGTTTAGGAACTGATTCCATACGCCCATCGTACTCCTAGTACGCCCAGCGTACTCTGGTTGCCCTAGTACGCCCAACGTACTCACCCTTGTACGCCCAACGTACTCAGCTAACCCAAAACCGTCTAAACTTCAATCGGTCATAACTTCTTCATTTCAACTCCGATTTCGACGATCTTTATATCCACGGAAAGGTATTGAGGATCTATACAACCCTATCTAATTAATTTTGACTTAAAACACATCAAACTAAAATCCATAATTCATAAAGAAAGTCTGTAACACTACTTTCCCATTTTACCCTTTGACTCCAAAGCACAAACCGAACTCTTGGATCAGACAATCTACATTACCCACATCCAAATGGGTCTAAACCTCTCGTTACCAAATCCCGAAGTCTTTTGATACTTGATCTTCGGGCCATGGCCCCGAATTATGAAACGACCCAAAACAGGTGGTTACAGCTCTCCCCCACATAAATTAGATTTCGTCCTCAAAATCATTCCTTACTCTCTTTTGTACCGAACCAAACGATCCTCACTGAACTCCCTGAATCACGAATATGACTAGGAAAGTCACCTCACTCCAATAACCATCCACCCTTACTACTATCGAACCCAAAATAGCAGAAATCACAAGCCTTAACGAAGAATGAACCTCAACTTTGCTCTAAGCGCACGAGTGTCCAACCGCTATGCCTAAAACTGAAAACCCTACTCGATGTCTGACTCACAGGAAGGAAAAAACATTCCAAACCATTTCCACAATGACTCAAATTCATATCCCGAACCGCACAAACCTATCCGTCCTGAACAAATTTACAGATAACCGAAAAATATACGCCCCGACCACTTATTGGTACCGAAAAATCCTCACTGAAAACAAAGTCAGCTCTAGACTCAAAAACTAAAAAGGTACATGTGGTCCTGGTCTATCCGCCAACACGAATGCATCGGTCATTCACTCCCAATGAAGGACAACTGATCCAAACAATGCTCGAACGATCACCAAGTTCGCTTAACCCCAGTGATGGCTACAAACCGAACCAAGCACTCACATCACATTTCGCCCCGACCTAGCCTAAGATTTCCCAATTATTACAAATGTTGAGGCCCACTCACAACCCTTCACCCAACCCCGTGATAATCCAAATCATCCTAGAGAATACCATGATCCAAGTCACAGACCTCCATCCCTGTTTCCACCACCTACCAACCTAGTGAATGTTACGGCTGCTTTGCAATCTTATAACACTTCAGCAACCACATCCTATCCTAGTGAATGCTACGACTACTCCATAGTATTACATCACTCCCACAACTGCACACTAACATGGGGAATGCTACGGCTGCTCCTCAGTCTTACATTACCCCCATAACTACACACTAACTTAGGGGAATGCTACGGCCGCTGCGCAGTCTTACATCACCCCCGCAAATGCACACTAACTTGGGGGATGCTACGGCTGCTCCGCAATATTACATCACCCCCGCAACTACACACTAAACGAAAACTATGCGAGTCAAAAACCCGTTCTACCAGACTCTGTCAGGTGTTCGGATGGTGATTCAGACCCCAAACCTTTATCAGACAAAAACAGGCAGAGAGGTCCTAACACAACCCTCGACCTAAACCTAGCCATGAATCCATATTATTTGCTCCGATTCTCATCACTGACCAAAGAAAACTATTCCCTGCTTAACCCTGAACCCTATCGCAACCAGAACTGGCTCTCTAGTTGACTTAGGATGATACCATGTTGACTGGCCTTCCCAGTTAATCCTTAATCAGAAAATATCTTATCCGCACCACCCGATTAGCCGTTAAAGGCCCCGCCGACCAAACGGTAGTCTGCTCCACACTCACAATCCTGACCTATCTTGGATTCTTCCCAGCCTCAAGGAACCCTGGTGCTCCCTCCTGATATATCGATCCAAATCTGTAACATGGACACAAATTATAAAGTGGATCGTATTTGGAACGATCCCCGGCAGCCCCAAGTTACCATCCTTCACTTGGATTAACCTACATTTTGATAAATTTATAATCACTGGATTACCTAGCCATCCCATAATCTTCCTAACTAATCACCACCACAATGATCTTACTAGACTAAGATCCCATGATCAAACGATATCGGGTGATCACACCCCAAACCAGATGAAGCACTTTACTACTCTTGACCAAGATTGTTGTATCCCAAAGTACCTTCTTAATTATTCTTGGTTACTTCATGTCTAGCTGATAATGCACCGACCAGTCATGATAGTCGAAGAACAAGTTCATTTTAGCATAGAACCATTCTGAAATCTAGTAACCCAAAGCGGCAAGTCTATCCCGTCACCGCTCCCATAAGTAGTCCTTCAGTATTATATTCGATAATACTTTTTACTTGTAGGTTAAGGGATATACATAAACCTAATAGAGTAAGACCTAGACTATAGTCATTCTTTCGTAAGAAAGTACTTGTTCGATATAGTCAATGGCTCTGATACTAATCTGTCACACCCCGGCCGGAGGCAGAAACACCGGGGTTGTGTAACTTCATCTTTGTATCACAGTTATTAAAGATACAATGAACAATACAAAAGAATTTTATAAATTACATACCTTTTATTGATAATAAAAAGTTACATTATTCCTGTCATCCTGGTAATTGTCATAAAGTATCTGAAATATGGCACACGTCTTAATAGATAGACATCCCATATAAACAAAAAGGGAAATAGTAGTTGTCAACAAAAAGTTCCCCTATTCGAGTAACATTCCAGGTATAAAGTAAAACGAAAACACATGTGTTTTGAAAATATGTCAACATAAAGTTGGCGAGTCCACAGGTTTTGACTCTAGTAGAAGTAATGAAATCAAATAGTCCTTTTTCCACGTCCAAAAAGTATGGGATATAGTTTGGAAGTGTCTTCTAACTTATATTTATTTCCACTATATATATATATATATATATATATATATATATATCCTAGGAGTAATTGTTTACTTACTGAATATGTCGTATACACTACTAGAAAACAACCCTTTAATGACACGCAAACAATGACATGCACTGATTTACGATACGCTTTTTTTGCGTGTCCTAAAAATAATGTCAGTTTTTCAAAATATGAAGGATAGAGGATGCGCATTTTTGCGTGCCCTAAAATTGGTGTCCAAGAAAAAAAAATTTACAAACACGGAGGGCACCTATCTTAAACGAGTGTCGTGTAAGAACGTCGTTTTATATTTTTTTAGTGAAACACGCCTCCATCCTTTAATACCTAAGGGGGGAAATGAAATCCCTAAAAATTCAAAACCCCGCTTGTTCTCTGATCCTATCCCTTTCATTTTTTGATGTTGATGTTATCAAAGTGATGCATCTCCTCCTTCTGCTATAATATCCTCTATCGAACAAACCCAGTTAGCACTGTGCGGTTGTGAATCTTTCACTCTTTCAGAATTTTCTGCTCTGCAACCATGGTATCAACTACAAACAACAATGAACCCTAGATCATATTCGATACTCATTCGTCCCCCCATTCACCACTTGCTACCATCTATCACAATTTTTATGGCCTCCAAGCTCTGAATTAGGGTTTACTTTGGCGATAATTTCAACTTCTCTTACACCAGCATCCCAACTCTCCGGTCCTAAATTCTCCGTTGCTACTCCGCCTCTTTTCTCTAGGCTCTGCCTCTCTTCGAAGCTCGACTCATCTTCACTCTTCACAACTCAATCACCCTTCCAAAATGACAATTGTCACATACGTCTCTCCTCTCCTTCTAAACGACCTTAGACCCGTATAGTCGCCATGAATGGTACATGGAAGGTATATATACATGTTTTTATCATTTTATATATTTTTATGTACTATCAGATCTATTGGTTGATATATCACAAACTCAATTTGTCTGCTTATAACGCTATTTTGTAGGGTTGTTGCCTTGAACAAGAATCGATTACTAATGCGCACAAGGTGCTCGACATAATGTCTCTGTTAGGTGTTCACCCAGATAAGACCACTTTTGGCTACCTTGTCTATCTATATGCGACAAAAGGACTTGAGCACAAGATGGATGAACTACAACACTTGGTATCTAGGTTTAATTTACAAAGAAAATCCGTTTTTATTAGTAATATCATCAGGAGGTTATATGAAGCTTTCTGCAAAAGACATCATTATGATATATCAACATCATTTGTAACCTCACTTTTTTCACAGGATATAAACTTTTTTTACTCTGAAAGTATTGGAGATTTGACTAGTCGGTTAGGATCAGATTATCACGGGTTATTAGGAATGATCTTAACCTAATATTACACAATCTTCTTCAGATATTTGTATTTCAAAACATATAAAAAAGTATCCATGACCTCACCTTAAAGTACATAACTTAGTTTATATATTTTATTTCAGGCCACAAGGGATTTGATCTACTTGTTAGTGTGGTCTTGGCCACTTGGTATATGCACATTAGCCATATGATCTACTTTGTTACTAGTAATGTTAAAATATGGACAATAAGTTCTCCTATTTGTCTTTTAGTAGATTGATCATATGCAGTAACTGTAAATGTTGATGCTTTTATCAAATATAAAAGTTTAAATCGAAACACATGTCTTATATCCGTGAAGGAGATTCATTTGCTACTCTTTTTGACTGGTTATTCCAGATAATTGAAGCATGTGAATTATTGCATATGGATTTGTAATCTTGATTTTTGACTTGTTATGACAGATAATTGAAGCATCTCTTATATCCATGAAGGAGCTTCATTTGGTACTCTTTTTGGACCCGCCCTTGAGTTTGGAATAGTTTCTAGAAGGAGAGTGTATTATGAGACTCTAAAATATGAAAAAGACAAAAATGGCTGATTTTTTTCACCCTTTGGGTACTCAACTGCCACCATTGTTGCAACAGTTGGTCATATTCTCTCAACAGAGGTGTGATTTTTCCACTATTGCCATCTATCTTGATGAATCTTATTCCAAAATTGTGACTTTTTTTTGGCATTGGTATAGTCTTTTGGCATCAAGAAGTCAACTTGATTCAACTAAAGGATATTCTATTCGAACTGGAAGTGGAATGGTTATCTAATATAGCTGAATTTGATTTCAAATCACTCATGGGATTTTCATGTGTTGTTTTTCTTTTCAGTATGCTGTAGTGGGAAGTGAAGGTCCTGCAATTCTTCAGTGTGTGTGTATGTGTGTTTATATATATATATGTGTATATATATATATATATATATATATATATATATATATATATATATATTCTCTTTCCTTAAAAAAACACTGTGATGTAGATCTACGTGGCAAGTGATAGAGTGATAACAGATCCTTTTTGCAAGCATTTCAGCATGGGAAGAAACTTGTTGTGTGTATATTAAAAAAACTCAGGAATGATGACCCCGAGCTTGTTGATATGAAAAGAAGATCAAATACAAGAAGCCTAAAAGAAATGGCTTTGCTTTTAAGGTACAATCAGATCTCTATTTTTTAACACATATAAATCCATTAACACTTTTGTTTATTTTTTTATTTGAATTTTTAGGGGTGGATCTAAAATAATATGGATCACTCCAAGTGGCGGAAGGGACAGACCAGATCCAGAATACTCTTTTGTGCCTCCCTTTAAGGTATATATATATATATATATATATATATATATATATATATATATATATATATATATATATATATATATATATATATATATATATATATATAAAAGAAAAATTAGAGGTTTTTGTTGAATTAATATGATTATTTGCCTTTCAGGAAAGGAAAACTACAGGAATTGCTGGTTAGGAACCATGGGCATTTCGGGCTACCTGAAGTTGAGTGTTAGGAATTTAGTGAGGAGTTGCTTCCGAAGTGTAACTTTCTTGAAACCTTTTGTATTTTAGAATTATGTTATTATTATTATTATTATTATTATTATTATTATTATTATTATTATTATTATTACTATTATTATTATTATTATTATTATTATTATTATTATTATTATTATTATTATTTGCTGAAACGGGATCGTGCTGATGAAGGGCTTCTCACTGAGATGGTAAGGGCAGTACCCTATAACTTCTCATTGGAACTTATCACATCATGTTGTTGCTCTGGTGTTGCTAGTTGTCCTAATTGTGTTCAAGTTAGTTTCTTTCCACTTGTTATTTTTAGTATTTTTTTATCTTTTTATTTATCTAAAATAGTAACGTACTTTGTACTTTTTATTGTTTCGCATATTCCAGAATCTTTCGTATCATGAGTACAATGAAGTTTTTCACAAAGATGTCAACAACTTCTTTGCCCCATCGCACCATAAATTCGACTCCTGACCAAACTTGTTGTTTCTTCTACATGGGTTGAATACAGATAGCAAAAACTTCTCTAAACCAGAAACATTTGAGGTACCTTGTGATTGCATTGCATCTTTCACTTTCTAACATTCATCCTCTAGTGATTATCTATTCTCATAATACTTGCCCTTTTGCAACTTCAGGGGATTGAGAAATTTGAGACATGTCTTAAGACCTTGCACCCTATTTTGACTGAATGCCGTGTTTTGAAGTCAAAATTGGAGCTTTCTGTGATACAGTAAGCCAATGATATAAGTTCTGAAGCTCACATTGACTTGTGAAGTTGGTTATAAACTTTTGGTGGTTGATTGAACCACTTTCAAGTAGCTGATTATGGGCAATGTATTACATTTACTTACTATTGGAATGATTATTTATATTTGATATATTAGTGTAATGAATTATCTTTATTATTTATTGTATTTTATTTTGTATAAGACTTCAAATAAGTTATTTAATTTGAAAATTACGAAATCTATCAAAATATATAATTTTTAAAACATTTAAAATTATGACACACAAAAATGTGTGCCGTCTTTATTTATGATAGAGGCTTTAATGATACGCAATGTGATTCGTATATGCATGTCGTAAGGTTACGACCCGAAAATGTGTGTCGTAGGGTTACGACACGCAAATGTGTGTTGTCTTCTTTATGACAGGGCCTTGTTTGACACGTATTGCGTGTCGTAAGAGCGCGTCGTAAGGTTACGACACACAAATGCATGTCGTCTTCCTTTATGACAGGGCCTTCCTTGACACGCATTTTCTTGTCATCTGTGGCTTTTATGACTCACAATGCATGTCATTAAATGGTTATTTTGTAGTAGTGATACCTAGAAGTTTCATGTACTCAGAGTATAAGTGCTTGTGAAACTTATACTTAACATTAATACTTGCATAGCGATGAAGTATAATGTTTTTAGATTATAATTGTTGCCACGATGAGACTATAACCGCTGCTATATGAAGTTTCATACCTCTGCTTGGTGCTACAAGTGGCGCACCAACTCAACCATCCGGACACTACATCGACATTGGAAATAAATTAAAAGGCTAGATCGTCACCCGACATGACTCGTCAGACAAAGGGTTGTAACTAGCAACTATGGGTTGAGGTGTCAACCTATAAAGATCTATACACAACTTCCTCACTCACATGGGATTAACAGTAATAGGGCATATGATTTTACTATGATTTCTAGTGTTAGTTGATGAATTTCCAATCTCATGTAAACTTTTCGAGTTTCAATAGTGCGACAAATATATCTAAAACCTTACGTTACTAGACTAAATTTATTAACATTACATATATCATATCAACTATAATTGAAGTAAAACCAGGTTCTAACCAACGTAAAACCCATAATACCAACATACTAATAGGTCCAAGGTAGTGGTATGATTATAAAATACTGAGTATATCACGAACATATATGACTCAAAACAACGATATCCATGTTAATATAACTATTTTTTATTCGGAAAGTACATCAATATAAACATAATATTAACTTTAAAAAAAATCCTTAGCATGTATTCTCCCCCGAAAGTATTTAAAAGTGGGGGTGTGAAACTCACCCTAGTAGCGTGATTGATATAATCTAAATGAAACAATTAGAGGCTCGAATATTAAGGCTTGGGAAAGGAAATGCCTTTAGCAAATGAGGGATTAAAGGAAAGATTTGTGTACTAAAATGGCAAAGTTTCATTCACGATATAGAGGTTGTTTTGGGCCTTGTCACGTCGTGACACACTCTTTGTCACGTCGTGAACATAAATGAATCATCCCCTAGACTTTCCATTTTATTACTAGCTTTTAGAAGCGTTATATGGCATGTCACATCATCACATAGTCATTGTTACATCGTGACGGCAACTTAGGGTTTTTTTCAACATGGTGTGCTCTCAAACTGCTACATCTTCGAAATATCACATCATTCACATACGAGATCCGTTTTTGATGTTATTTATATCCACGGATAGGTATTTGCAAGTACTACAACTTTATTTTAGATCCCAATAGCTAATTCTCACTCTATTATAAATTCCTCTCATTATATTGTTAGTTTTCTTGTGCATAAGTCATAACTTCTTCATATGAAGTAAGATTGAGGTTTTCTATATATTTTTGGAATTGTATAGACATGTAATTTCGAGTCATATTTTAATGTATTTATGAAAATTCGTTTTTGCATTAGAAATTGCCATAAATTACAAAGTAAGTCTATTACATTATGTGGTTTCAATGATCCCAAATGACTGTTGTTGACCTAATTTGAATGATGTGACATTCTCGCCCTGTTGAAAGAATTTTGTCCCAAAATTTAGCTTGTGGAAGAGGTATTGTTAAATAGTTGGGGGTACTTTTGCTTCATTAAATACTAGTGTTCCCAAGTAATTTTTGTTCCTCATAAAGAGCTCCATCGTACTTTCACTACGGGAATACAAAGTTGTTTCAATCGTTTGATCTCTCGGTCCATGATTTCGACAAATATTGTTAAATAGTTGGGGGTACTTTTGGTATTGACTTGTATTCTGTCGAGAGGTACAATAAGAGTGTCATTAGATAGACCCAATTTGACTGATGTTACATTCTCCATCGGTTGAAATAACTTCGTCCTGAGATTTAGCTTCTGGATGAGGTATTGTAAATAGTTAGGGGTACTTTTGTTTCATCTGATCCTCACATTCCCATGTAAACCTTGGTTCTCGTGAAGAGTTCCATCGTACATTCACTATGGGAATACGACTTTGTTTCAATCGTTTGATCTCTTGGTCCATGATTTCGGTAGGTTTTCCACAAAGTTGAGTTTGGTATTTACTTGTATTTCCTTGAGAGGTACATCAAGAATGTCATCAGATAGACATCTTTTAAGATTTTATATGTGGACAACATCGTGCACATTTCTTAGCTCTTGAGGGATCTAAATTTGATATGCAACAGAACCAATTCTTTCTAGAATTTTAAAAGGCCCTATGTATCGCGGGTTTAGCTTTCTGTCACACCCCGGCCGTCGGCGGAAACACCGGGCGGTGTAACGTCATTTCTCGTATCATAGTTATCAACTTCCTGAAAACACATGCAATTTAAAATACGTCAACATAAAGTAGGCGAGTCCACAGGTTTTGATTCCATATAAAAATAATACATTTTCTAAGTTCAAAAGTATAGTTCTGAAAGTATCATTTTGACTCTCAAACATTTAGTATATATATCCTAGGTATAATGGTTTACTTACCGAATAAGTGTTATACCTAAACAATCCTTGAACCTAGAGTATAAGTATAAATGTTTGTAATTCCATACAAACTAAGTTGCAACGTATAAATCTTATTTTAATTCTATACGAGTAAAACCGCTACATATAAATTTATTTCAATTCTATACGAGTAAGTAGGATAGGTATAGTGGTCTACTTAATATACAAGTAATATACCTACTAGATTCTTATACTTAGAGTATAAGTCTTTGGGAAACTTATACTTAACATTCATACTTGTATATCGACAAAGTATAATGCTTCTTAAAGTTATGCTACCATGAGTCTGTGGCTACGACTGTATGACTTAGTTTTATACGTCTGGTTATTATTACCAGGATCACACCTTGTAGTAGTAAAAGGATCACACCTTGCGGTAGTACAAGGATCACACCTTGCGGTAGTACAAGGATCATACCTTGCGGTAGTACAAGGATCACACCTTGAAGAAGTACAAGGATCACACCTTGCGGTAGTTTCCACACGCTTCATCGACGTCGGAAGGTAGTAAATTAGGAAAGTTCGTCACCCGAAGACCGTTGGGTTGTAGCTAGCAACCACGGGTGGGGTTGTCAACCCGTATCTTATTCATACACGACTTCCTCGCTCACACGGGATTAACGAATACAGGTCAGATGATTTTCCCTAAGATTTCCAATCTTAGTTGATGAATACAATAGCTCATGTAGACTTGCCGAGTTCCGTTAGTTCCAGTAGTAAAATCATATCCGTGTCTAAAACCCTAAGTTATTAGACTATGCTTTTAACATTACTCCTAATATTTATAATACTTAGGCAGTACAACAGCTATAATTAGAATTAAAACCAGGTTTTATCTTGACATAAAACCAATAACAACAACATATAACATACCTGGTTTTATCTTGACATAAAACCAACAATAACAACATCTTTATCAATTAACATATAGAACTTCCGAGTATAACTCTGGAACTATATTGCACACATAATATATATAGAATCCTAAGTATAACTCAAGATCTACATTAGTATACTACTATAACAATAACATGCTAACAACTTTACGATAGTAGTATATTTTCATATACGAAATAACTATATCCCGGTTATTATAACTATCTACGTTGATACTAATATACTATCATATAGACATAATAATAACGTATATACAATATTTAGCATGCGTTTTCCCCCGAAAATATTAGAAAGTGGGGCCGTGAAACTCACCTTAATATCGTGATTTTATAGAATCTAAGCGGAAAAAAGCTCGTCGTTGTCAGGCTCGGGAAGGGATACGGCCTTCGGAAACGAGAGAGAAAGAAGAGATTTGGTGTAAGAAATGAAAGAGTCTTGATCGCTATTTATAGGTTGTTCTGGGCCATTCCACGCCGTGGAATACATATGGCCACGTCGTGGACTTCCATGAGTCACCCCGTAGCTTTAACACGTGTTTTCTAGCCCCGATTAGTGTCCCTGACACGTTTCACGTCGTGAAATTAATGTCCACGTCGTGAACCATGGCGGCTAGGGTTTCTGCCACGTGTCATATCCTTAGACAGATGCATCTTCGGAAGGTCATAACTTTTGCATACGAACTCCGTTTTTGACGTTCTTTATATGCACGCGTAGCTAATTCCGAGTACTACGACTTTTTTTAGACTCCAATAGCTAATTCTAAGTCTATTTTAAATTCCAATTAATATAGAGATTTATAGTGTTTGGTTTGTCATAACTTCTTCATCCGAAGTCAGATTTAGACGTTCTCTATATTTTTGGAATTGTATGGACGTATACTTTGAGTTTTATCATAAACAAAGTTCATATTTGTATTAGAATTTATCATGAACTACATAGTATGTTTATCACATTACTAGTTTAACAAAATCACATTACATGATTGGCATAATCACATGTGATTGTTATTGACCTAATTTTGACTGGTGTTACACTTTCCTTGTTTCCTAAATCGAATCATACCTTTTCAAGGAGAGACCTTAAAAATTACTCTATCTCCAACTTGGAGTTCCATAGGCTTACCTCTCACGTCAACATAACTCTTCTAACGATCACGTGCGGATTTTATTTGGTCCTTAATTTGCATGATATATTCAGCTGTTTCATGGATTATTTCTGGTTCGGTACGTAATGTATCACATGTTTGTTCGCTGGCCAGTTATGTGTCTACAAGTTCTACCCAATGTATGGGGGAACAACATTTTTGCCCATCCAGAGCTTCAAATTGTGCATCGTTAATGCTAGTGTGATGACTGGTGTTATAGGAATACTCAATTAATGGTAAATGAGTATCCCATGCTTTCTCAAAGTTCATCATCCAGGCTCGGAGCATATCTTCTAAGGTTTGAATGGTCCTTTCAATCTTAACATCGGTCTTTGGATGATAAGTTGTGCTCATATCCAAACGTATTCCTAAGGATTTTATAGTGATTGCCAAAATCACGAGGTGAATCTACTATCTCTATCAGAGATAATAGAAATTGGCACTCCATGTTATTTAACTATTCCCTTGAGAAAGGTTCTGGTCAATTTTTCCATTTGATCTATTTCTTTGATTGGAGAAAGAAGTGGGCGGATTTCGTAAGTCTATCAACAATTACCCAAATAGAGTCGAAACCATTAGGTGTCTTGGGCAGTTTTGTGATAAAATCCATTAATTTTTTTCCCACTTCCACTCAGTATATTTTAGTTAATGAAGTAAACCTAAGGGATTCTGATGTTCTGCTTTGACATTAGAATAAGTCAGGCAGTTTCCCATATAAGTGGCTGTCACACCCCCAAACCGGAACGGCGAAAACGTTCGGGGGTGGAGGACGACATGTACAGTATCACAAAAATTGTATAGTAGTAATAAAATCAACAACAACCATTGTATTGACAATATATAATTACATTGTTTTCAAAGCATTGTCTGATTTACATTAAAACTATAGCAAAAGATAAGACGTAATACTACTATGCTCCGTCTTCGCAACACCTGAGAAGGTACCTGTCTACTTACTTTCCTGAGAATACAAGTGGTTTGAAAAAGTGTCAACATTAAAGTTGGAGAGTTCATAAGCATTTTTGTTATAGAAATTATATCCTTTATTCTTTGGAAAAGTTACTGTGTTCATACAAAAAATCCTATATGTTCTTAGTAAGAATGTGATCATACCAGTTGCTTCTATGATTACTTAGCTTATACTAGTTATATATAAACTAATATCGAATGGACATTTGAATGTGTGGATCTGCCCGAAGCCCACAACCAAACAAGGAACAGGAAGTAAGGCAGAAATCACACACTCCACTGACTATCAGATATTATTTATATATAACTCTTATGTATAAACTAAGGAACTATAGAATTAACAATTAAGGGTCCTTTAAGTTATACTAGTTTGTAAATAAGTGTTGAACCTTATGTAATTATGTTCCTAGTTCTACTTACTCTTTTGTAAAACATTGTTTTCAGTAAATATCGTATTTGTTTTCAGAAAGATGAATCAAAAACTGTTTACCTTCAAAATAACGATGTTTATCCTAGAAAATCCTATATTTTCCATAATATCGAATTGTAGTCTTTAACATTCCAAGACTGAAAAGTACAAGTATAATTACCACACTTAGTTTGATGATACCTAGTTTTAATTATTAGTAAAACTAGTTGAAGATACGTTTTCCCTGTAAACTAGATGCGATGTTAATACCCTCCTATGATCACTTAATACATACGTGTTGTATAAAATCGAGATCGAACAGACAGTCGAATGGGTGAATCTGCCCTAAGCCCACAACCAAACAAGGAACAGGAAGTAAGGCGGAAATCACACATTCCACTGTCTACCGGACATTAATCATATATAACCCAGTTGTATATGTTAAATAATCACAAAGTTAATACCCCTTAAGACTGTTTAAAAGTATATTACTATGTAAATATGTCATCGTTTTCTCCTTGTGAGTTCTTATAACCATACTAATATGACAGATATCCTGATACGACGTTCTTCGGACGTCGTTATCGTTAATGACATTTGTCACCTCAGGCCTGCCGGTCTAGCTGTTGCAAGCAGCTCAGGCGTGGGATTGTCAGTCCCGTATAGATCTATACACAAACTCACGCTCTCCCTCCAGGAGACTCTGGTTAATATGCCGGGACTTCCATTGGTACTTAGGTAAGTACACGCAGACGTGTCTGACAAATTGCTTCAACGAATTTACGAGTAATGAAGCGGAAAAACCTTTTTTTTTTGTAAATAACATGTAAATTTTGTAAAATAACTCCTTTGTTTCATAAACCATACCTATTATAGTTTATAAGTTTATTTTCGTGTTAAAATCTGAGCTTTGTAAAATAGTTTCATACGTTCCATAAACCATACCTATTATAGTTTATAAGTTGGTAAATTTAATAAATTTCACGTTTAAATACATATTAACGGTAAGAAAATATAATAAGCAAATTATATTTTTAAACACAAGATTTCTTGTGTTTTACTTGTATCCCCCCCCTAAAACATTGAAAAAGCTTGGAAAAATATACGGGTATGAACTCACCTGATAAAGTGGTGATTGGGATCACACTTCGCTTCTTAAAATAGTTTCTTTTGACGAAACCGCGAGTTTCTGCTGAAAACCGGTTCTGTACGGGCAGAGTTTCAAACCGAAAAGATTCGTTTCTCGGGGACTTCGGGTGCTCCGGAGGTTTCTTCTAGTGTTACGGAGGTTCCTTAAGCTTCGGGGGTTTTAGAATGGCTTGAGAGGGTCTAGAGAGTGAAAGAAGGAGTAAATTTGCAAAACAATTCGGGTAGTCTCACATCCCTTTTATAGTTGGCTGAAGCCTCGCATTACGCTGGGCGTAACATCTGTACGATGGGCGTACCTCGGTACGCAGGGCGTACCTTCGTACGCTGCGCGTAGGAGCTACGTGGCGCTGATTGATATCCGAGCTCCGGACGTGTCTGATATGTGTATACCATGCGAAGGATGGGAGACGTCGCCGGCTCCGGACCAAGTATGCGAACGTTGGGCGTAATCTCGTACGCAGAGCGTACGCCTTCGGACCAGCCTCGAAATTTGGGCCTTAAACTTCAACAATTCATAAATTTTGCATACGGGCTCCGTTTTCGACGTTCTTTATATCCACGCGTAGGTGAGGCTGTACTCTACGACTTTCGTTTAGACTTCGTCGGCTAATTTTGACTTTATTTTTAATGTTATATTTTTAACAGACCGGGACAGGAAAAGTCCGTTAAAAATTCATAACTTCTTCATCCGACATCCGTTTTCGTCTGTCTTTTATTGTTAAGCTAGTATTGATGAGATCTTCGATTTTCGTTTAGGTTGTGTCGGCTAAAAATCGCTCGATCTATAATTCGAATTTCGGGTTGTACACTGCTATGCTGAATCTTAGAAAAATCATAACTTCTTCATACGAAGTCAGATTTGGATGTTCTTTTATGTACACTCTCGGTTTAGCGTATACTATGAGTTTCATTTAGATCACTAAGGCTAAAAGCATTTTATTATAAACTCACTTTTTAAGTAACACAACGTTGTGCCGGTTCTGTCGCCAAACTTTGATAGGTCATAACTTCTTCGTTATAACTCATATTTCAGTATTCTTTATATCTTTAGAATCTTTGTCATGATCATTACCACTTTATTCATACAAATCAATTTTATTTAACATTTTATTTTTTACGCTTATTTTCATCTTAATTATTTTATTATTTCAAAATGAGTTACAATGGTTGACCTAGACTATTACATTGACTTGAAGTAACGAGTTGTTACAATGGCAATCTCAGCTTTCATGTTTGGCCACCAATACAACTTTTTCATATCTAATTACATTTTATCAGAACCTGGATGAATGGAATACCTTAAAATATGAGCTTCTTCCAAGACCAAGCTCTTAATATCACTGAATTTAGGTTTCCAAAATTGGTTTATAAAATACCGAGTTCCATCAACCCCTAGTTCAATTTTTTCTTTTCACAATTTATAAGGCTTCATCTTTGATCTTTTATTCCTTCAGAACTTCCTGTTGAGCTTCTTGAATCTGTGCGGTAAGATTGGAATGGATAATCATACTTAATGCATTTACTCGGTGGGGTTTGATGCGTACTTTTTTGGCTTAAGGAATCTGCTACAACATTTACCTTTCCGGAATGATAACGAATTTCACATTCATAATCTTTCAACAATTCAACCCATCTTCGTTGTCTCATGTCAAGGTCTCTTCGGTCAAAGATGTATTGGAGAATCTTTTGATCAATAAAGATGGTACATTTGGTATCGTACAAGTAATATCTCCAGTTATTTAGTGCAAAGACTATAGCTCCTAATTCAAGGTCATGGGTAGAGAAATTATTCTGATGCACCTTAAGTTTTCAACATACATAAGAAATAAATTTTCTCGTTTGCATGAATACACACCTAACTGTTGATTTGATGTGTTGCAGTATACGAAGAAGTCATCTGTCCCATCTGGAAGGGATAGAATTGGTGTGCTACACAACATTTGTTTTAGTTTCTAGAAAGCTCCTTTTTTTTATCTCCCCAGTTGAACTTCAAGTCCTTCTGTGTTAGTGTTATGAGTGGCTAACCTATCTTGGAGAAATTTTCTACGAATCTCTGATAGTAGCCAACAAGAACTAATAATTGGCGCACTTTTGTTGGCGTCTTTGGTGCTTCCTAATTCTTTCTTGGTTCAATCTTGGAGGGGTTGACATGGATCCCTTTTTTACTAACCACATTCCCTAAAAATTGTACATATATAATCCAAAATTCACATTAAGAGAATTTAGTGTACAACTTTTCTTTTCTCAGCAGTTCCAAGATCATTTGTAAGTGTTGTCTATGTTCTTCTTTGGTTTGTGAATATATCAATATATCATCGAAAAATATGATCACAAATTTGTCTAGGTAAGGTTTGCAAACACAGTTCATGAGGTCCATGAATACTGTTGGGCGTTGGTTAATCCAAAAGGCATAACTAGGAACTCGTAATGACCATACCCAATCCTAAATGTCGTTTTAGGAACATCATCTTCTTGTACTCAAAGTTAATGGTATCCTGATTTTAGATCTAGCTTTGATTAGTACCTAGATCCTTCTATATGATGAAAAAAAATCATCGATTCTTGGAAAAGGGTAATAGTTCTTCATCATTAATTTATTCATCTCACGATAATCGATTGACATTCGAAAGGATTTGTCCTTCTTCTTAACAAACAAAATTGGTGCTCCCCACCCTTGGCCTGATAAAACCCTTGTCAAGAAGTTATTGTAGTGGGCTAGATAGTTCTTGCATTCTTAATGGAGCCAACCGAGAAGGAGTGTTTGCTATTAGATTTGCTCCTATAATTAAGTCAATTCAGAATTTGACTTGTCAAAGTGGTGGTATTCCAAATATATCTTGTGGAAACACATCCGGGTAGTTACCTAGTTGAGTTATGTATTTGATTTCTTTTGTTTAGATCCTATTTTCTACAATATGAACCAGAAATGTGTTGCATTTCTTGTGTAAATATTTTGAACCTTGGTACACGAGATGAATTTTAGGTTCTTCCGTGATTTATTGCCATAAATAATGAGAGCTTTGTTGTTAGGTAAGGGTAATCATATAGCTTTTTCATAGCGTAGAATTCCGGTGTGGTGTGGAGATAACCAATCCATGAAAATAATGACATCAAACCTTCCAATTGTTATTGGCAAGAGGTTGACGTTAAAAAGGTAGTTATTTAGAGTTAACAAACAGTTTTCTAGAATTTCCTGTGTGCTCTCGGTTTGACCGTTAGCAATTTCTACTTCATAGATTTCTTTTAGTTTGCTTGACCCATGACATAACAATTTTCTAAATGTGGGTATTTGTTAGTAAATGAAAGTACCCCTTAGTCAATATGATATGATATGTGGATTACGAAATGTATGAGACTACTAGATGAATGAGTTTCCGAGATGAGTAGCATTTCGAGATGCTGTTATTTTTGGAATTTGGTTAATGGATTCTGACAGTAGTGATAGTACTAGTTTGTTGTTTAATGTTTGTAATGTGGTGTCGTACAACCAACAAGATCATCAGAAATGGCTAATGGTAATCTTATAGCTTTTTCGTAGCATATAATTTCAGTATTGTGTTGAGATAACAAATCCATGACCATAATGACATCAAAACTTCCAAATGTGATTGGCATGAGGTTGACGTTAAAAAGGTGGTTATTTAGAGTTAATAGACAGTTTTCTAGAATTTCATGTGTGCGCTCGGTTTGACTGTTAGCAATTTCTACTTCATAGATTTCTTTTAGTTTGCTTGACCCATGACCTAACAATTTTCTAAATGTGGGTGTTTGTTAGTAAATGAAGTACCCCTTAGTCAATCTGATATGATGTGTGCATTCTGAGATGTATGTGACTCCGAGATGAATGAGTTGCCGAGATGACTAGATTTTCGACATGTTATTTTGGAAATTAGTGAATGTATCTGACAGTAGTGACAATACTAGTTTGTTGTTTAATGTTTGTAAGGTAGTGCCATACAACAGACAAGATCTGCGGAAACAGCTGTGTTCGGCTGTTGATCATCAGTCCATGCGCATTTTACTAGTATTTGTATTCAGTAACACCTTTGGCTATAAAAGGAGTGTCAACCATTGTAATAGCCACCTTGTTCACCTTTTAAAAAACTTCACTTCTATCAAATCAAAGAATCATTCAGTCGATCATTTTTCTATAACATTCTTCTTGTTCTTATTTACTTTACACTGTTCACACTTTATATTTAATCATCTTGAGCATTTTCTTGAGTTATATATTTCAAGGATTGACTAGTTTATCCAGACTTGACTTGATCTTTTTTATAAGCAATCATTGATGTTAGATTAATTCAAGGGTTGAGTTTTCAAACCTTGTCCGCGTAAATCCGTGAACTCGCAATTCGTATCAGAGACTAAGTGGTTGTCCTTTGAATCCATAAGAACATATTATAGTTAGTTGTAGATTACCTTGGTGTCTCAATCATTTCTGTGTTCAAGATAAAAGTTCTTCAATATACAACTTCAGCTCTAATATCTTAACATCAATGGATTCTTCAAATAAATCTTAACAAATTTATTCAATGCAAATTGTAACACCCAGCCAAATTTGGTATTTCCATTCGCAACTCAAAGTATTTAATTATTTCAAAATGGCACGTACGCGGGGCGTAAGCCCTTAATGAATGATGTCAGCCTTTTTGAGTATGCAAGGCATACTTAAGGAGTACGCATGTCGTACTTGAATGATGTGCAAACCCTAAATCCGGGGTTTTGATCCTTATTTAAACACCTTAACCTCCATAAACGCTTTCCATTGTCAGCCCCCATCTCTCCAAACGATTCCCTTGAAACCCTAACGCCATATTTGTGCCTTGTGAGCTAAAAGTTTTTTTGGGGTGTTTTTGAAGGAAAAAGAAATTGGTAGTGTTTCTTGGAAAGCTTCAAGCATTGTAGATCTTCGATTTGCAGCTCTCAAGCTTTCTCCAGGAGGTAAAGTTCTGAACTTGGTGGATGGTTATTGGATCTTTTTAGTCCTTAGTTTTATGTCCTTTTGTCCCATGTTCTTGGTCTAGTTGAGTATGAGCTACTCTAGACCGCATGAATAACATTTTCAAGTGTTTTTGTGTGCTTCTAATCATAAAAATTCAATCTTGATTGTTTCCATTCACGCGTACAAGAGAAATGAAGCTTGGGGATGTGTAATAAGTTAGGTTTAGGTTTTGAGCACCTTCTAGCCATGTAAAGTTATAAAGTTGGAAAATTTATGATTTTGGATGATATTTGGGACTATATATGATTTATGGACGTAAGGTATTAATGCAATAAGCTCTTAATGAAGAGTACAATATGAACGCAAGTATAAATGGGGTACCATAGGAGTACACATCGCATATAGGGCTTGAATCTCATAATCAGGAGAGGGTCCATATACGCCTTGCGTGGAGATGGAGTACGCACGGGGTACTCAGCCTAAGGTGGAACATTGACTTTTGACTTTTAACCATTGACCATTGACTTTAACTAAGTTTGAATTTAGGTTATTTTGGGTAATTTAAATAGTAAATTGAGATTGGGTCCCTGTTTATTGTATAGGTGATCTGTAGAGTTAGTATTTGGAGAAGTGTTCTATTCAACTATGTTTCACACTACAAGACGACTTTTCCTCAGTGTACTTGCGGTTCGAAGGCACCAATGCCAGCCCGCTAGGTTATGTACCCTCGTGTATAGGATGATCTTATGCTAGTTATATGATAGATTGGTAGATCTATATGATTACATGTATTTGATGGATATGTGTTTATGTTTATCTGTTGTATATGTCTACATATTATGGTTGGATTGAGGCGTTTCTACTTTGTGCTGAAGGCCAAGATACCCGGGGTGGTCCAGATAGGCTTTAAGCCGTGTGAGGTGGTCCAGTCAGGCCGATAGCCGGGCAGCGCTCCAGATAGGGTGTAGGACGTATGAGGCGGTCCAGTTAGACTGAAGACTCATATTTACATGTTGTTGTCTTTTTGGTCATGTGTTGTAACTTAGGGGAACTCACTAAGCTTTGGCTTACAGTTTGATTTTATGGTTTTAGGTAATTCAGAGGACATGGGCAAGGAAAAGGCTTGATCGTGTACATCATCTTGGATTTTATGTGTTTTACGATTTTGGGATACTTTGATTCATGATTGTTACATTTGGGAATCTGTTTTGTAAAACATATTGATTTTTGGAATATTATAAATATGACTATTTTGCCTTGATTTTCGGGATGTTACACAAATCGCAAACAGCATGGGTTGCCCATCGTGTTTCCCATTGCTAGTTGTTAAATAGTATGATGACTAGAAAGCCAAAATAGAGATATTTTTTGTTGACAAAGAAATATCTGAAGAAATATGGATGTCAGTGAAAGACGGTCCTCATGTTCCTGTCAGGCAAATGGTCAGAGTTGTTGCTGCTACTCACATGCATCAAGAAGAGCTTTGACTAACACCTCTAACTGTAAACGATCTTGAGATACTATGTAACACTCCAAATCAGGTATTACGAGTTGAACCCTTGAATTGAAATTATATAGCATTATAACCCCTTAGTACGTGCGGCGTACTCCAGGAGTACGCTTAGCGTACTAAGGATGAATGATCACGGAGGGTGGCCACGTACGCGGGGCGTACGCGACAGAGGAGCAAAACTTTAATTTTCGGACTTGAAACCTATTTAAACATCCTTAACCCTCTTGGACCAAACCCTAATCAGCCTCAATAGCCTCATTTCTCCCTTTTAAACAAGAGTTTCCTTGTGAGAGTGTTCTTGAGCTTAAGGAGTGTATTTGTGACCATTTTAGAGTTTATTCAAGAAGAAGAAGTTAGTGAGCAAGCTTGGTGTGGTGTTGAGCTTCAAGATCCTGCATCTAGTTCACCTTGAGGAGCTTCTTGAGGCATAAATTTTTAACCTTGCCATCTTACTCATTAGATTGAGCTATGGGTTGGCTTATTGTCCCATTTGTGTTCATAGATCATCTCTAAGGAGTTTGAGCAACTCCAAAGCTTAGGCAGAGTAGATCTGAGGTCCCTTAGTTCATTAATACCATAAAATTGCAATCTTGATTGGTGTTTTGACCTCATGCATGAGTTAAGACCCTTGGAAAGGTCTTAATGGGTTATATGGGGTTTTTGGGAGTATATGG
This sequence comes from Lactuca virosa, assembly GCF_052849685.1. NCBI lineage: Eukaryota > Viridiplantae > Streptophyta > Magnoliopsida > Asterales > Asteraceae > Lactuca > Lactuca virosa. The sequence continues at coordinate 43,525,080 of NC_136431.1, read as the reverse complement.
GCCATAAATGGGCATAAAGTTGCCAATTTTATGCCTTAGAACGTCTTAATGGACCCAAATCTGAAGCGTAACGTTTATATCCCAAGCATTAAGAACTTAATGGTCATTTATGCATGCCATACTAGTACGCCGCGCGTAGAAGCATGTACGCAGTGCGTACGGCTAAAGGAGCCAGTACACTGAGCGTACAGGAGTAGTACGCAAGGCGTACACACTCAGATGGGTTTGTGATTGTTTTGGGCTTGTAAGCCCTTTGGGCCTTAATCAGTTATTGGGCCTGGTCATGTATTGAGTTGGTGGTCCAAATTATCTGTTTTGGGCCATGGTTGCTATGGTTGGTCCGTATTGGGCCATGTGGCCCATTAATAGCTTTGAACATGTACTTTAAGCCCAATAGCAAAGGAAAGACTTTTTGGCCATTATGGAAGGACTTGGGCTTAGGAAATTGGGCTCTTTAAATTATATTGTACTTAATCCTAATTTTGGGTTAATGTCATTATTGTTCAGCATGGGTGGTTTCGAACTGTAAGGCGAGCAACGTTCAAGTTCAGCAGACAGAGGTGGAGATCCTCAGCATACCAATGGGTTGAAGGCACCAAGGCCGACCCATTTTGTGATATGTGGTAAACTAGTGATGTAGTGATATGTGGTATACTAGTTGGTTATATGTTATATGGTAGGCTAGTTGTGTTGTGATACTTACGTGAAAGACCTCGAGGGGTTCCCGAGGCTCTTGGGTGTAATAGCTTGGAGGGTTTCCATGGCATCCTAATTAAAGACCTCGGGGAGTTCCCGAGGCACTAGGGTATAAGACCTTGGAGGGTTTCCATGGCATCTCTAGTCAAGACCTCGGGCGGTTCCCGAGGCATTGGGCTAAGACCATGTGGGGGTTCCCATGGCACCCGGAATAAGACCCTGGAGGGTTTCCAAGGCATCCTTATATGTTTGTATGCATGGCTTATGTTGCTTATGTGATTGATATGGCTTATGTGATTATGTGGATTATGTGGGGTAGGCTCAGGGGAACTCAATAACCATTAGCTTACAGTTTGTTGGTTGTTTCACGTACTTTAGGATATAAGGGCAAGGGCCTGGAGTGATGGTGCGACATGCACTCTCTGGCGTTTTGTTTGGGGACACTCTGATTTTATGAATAATTTATCTGATGTTATGGATTTTGAAGCAATTGTGATTGGGATTTTATACTTATGGAAATGGTTTCGTTATTTAAAAATGAAAAAAAATTATTGAAAACTTGGGCTGTTACAAACTCCATGCAGACCAAATTGTTTTTTTCCGAAATGGTGTTTGGTGTTCCACCATCTCTCTTTGAGCACATTAAATTCTGCAAATCTTCCAAAGAGATTTAAGATACACTTTAAGACTTGTTTGAAGGATCTGAAAATATGAAGGACAAGCATTTGACGTTGATGGTGAAGAACTTCGACACTTACACTACTACTTATGGTGAACGACTTCGACACTTTAAGACTTATTTGAAGGATCAGAAAAATGCCATTCGTTACCAACCAGGGATATCACCTGATCAATGATGATAATAGATTATATCTTATCTCACTAAGATATCAGATTAGCTGACTATATACTAATATTCGATAAATACAAGAGATTACATAAGATATACATATCACCCTGACAGGGATTTACAAACATAACTTCATGCTGGTGCTTAAGAGACATAGGCGTTCATTGAGGTAGTGTGATCGTTCTACCTCATCAGATTCTAAGGTTTGAGCTTATAGATAGTACCTTTTATCAAGTATCACTCATAACAAAGATCTATTAGGTGAACTTGATGCAGGTCGTTTTGGTACCACCTCTATGACAAGTACCTATGAATCTTAGTTACAAACTATTGCCCACTTTCATCTTATGAGAGTCAACCCATCCAATTCATATTAGTATTACTTCATAATCTCTCCCACAATCATAACCGAATATGAACTTTTAGAATAATTATTCATGGATTAAACATGTTAATATAGAACACAACAAGTATTAATATGATGATCATATCCTCTTATCTTGTGTTGGAGTTGGATAATCGACATAAGTGTAAATATGGTCGGTTCGATGAGCTAAATGTTTCATGAAGAATAAATGTATTCTGTGGCTAAGCGGGTAGCCTGTATTCTTTTGGTTTTTTGCATGCTTTCCCTCGTAGTAAATATAGACTTTTATAATAATTGCTTCACTCCTTCCATTTTCATATCATTCAACATGATTTCCCTTGCTTTTTTAGATGTAAAACTTTCTTAGATTTTTCCGTGTCATGATCTTGGCACGGTTTCCCAGTCCATTTTTTCGAGAATATACTATCCATCTCTATTTGGCTCATAGATTATCTACGGTCCTTCCCATATTGGTCTCAACTTTCCTTGCAGCTCTTGTCTACTATCTTCATTATTCCTTAGTGCCTTTTCACCTATTCTGAAACATCTGCCCTTGAATCGTTGATTATAGTAACTTTATGTGTGCTTTTTATAATGCTTCTGACATATTGCCGTCACTTGTCTTCATTCCATCGATACATCCAGGTTTTCCCTTAAGCCTTCATCATTTCTCTTGGTATCTAAATTTGCTATTCGGTCTCATTAGGACGATTAGTTCGAATAGTAGTACTACTTCTGATCCTGAGACTAAGCTATAAGGTGTTCTTTTGTCGCAGTACCCGTTGTAGTCTGATATCCCCATAACACGGTTAGTAACACGTCAACCCATCGACCCTTAGCTTCGTCTAACCTTTTTTCTAGACCATGTACTATTGTTCTGATGGTGACCTTGGTATGTCTGTTCACCTCTAGGTGTGCTACAGAAGTAAATTTTTGATTGATCCTAGGGTTTTCGTGCCACTCCCAGAAAGGGTTGTTTGCGAATTGTGTGTCATTGACCGAAATTAGCGTATGGGTATCCCAAAGCGGCAAACGATTTTCTTCCAAAAGAATTTTACAATGTGTTGGACTGTGATTAAAGCTAGTGGCTCTGCCACGACCGATTTGGTGAAGTAGTCTATTGCGACTACTAAGAACTTCACTTTTCCTGGTGCCTATGGGAAAGGCCCAACTATATCTATGCCCCACTGATGCAAATGCCATGGGTTGTTAATGCTAATAATTGGTGTTGCTGATTTCCTTGGGATTGGTGTGTGCTTCTACCATTTTTTGCATCTATAGAGTATATCCTCCGCATCTTGATACATGGTTGGCCAATAGTACCCGACCCTTGCAATTTTCCATACTATTGTGCGTGTGCCTTCGTGTGCTCCGACAATTCCTTCATGTATCTCTCTTATGAGGTACTCTATTTCCTTTCCATTTATGCAACGTAATTGAGGTGTTAAGTATTCTTTCTTGTACAAAACTCCATTCTTTACTATGAAATATAGTGCACTGAGTCGTAATTTCCTGGCATGTTTATCATCCTTGGGTAATTTTCCTCCAATCAATCGTTCTTGTTGTTATCATTGTCACCGGTATTTTTCTATTGCTTTTACTTGCACTATTTCTACTAACACTTTTTTGGCCAAATGCAGGAAAGTTAAGGATGCTAGTTGTAACATCCTAAAAATAGCAACTAAAAATTTCATTTTTAAATTAGGTTAATACATAAAAACATCGTTACAAAACATTCATAATATTAATTTATGTTTGAAAACCGGTAACATCATAGTAAAATATTCAGAGTACATCCCAGAAAATCCATAGTGCGGAAACAAGAGTGTGTGTGATATGCCGCTACCGCGCCAGCTCCTTTTCCCTAGCTGAAGAGATACCTGAAAACAAAACTATAAAACGTAAGCACGAAGCTTAGTGAGTTCCCCCATAATGCCACATACTATGCAATCATATAATGAGTAACTAAGGGATACGGGCCTCGCCCACACCCATAGAGATACGGGCCTCGCCCACACTCTACTAGCTAGGAGATACGGGCCTCGCCCACACTCTGCTATCCATGGAGATACGGGCCTCGCCCACACTCCGCTACTAAACCATAACATACAAGTATCACACAGACAACAAGTATAAGCAACTCTATCATACTGGCATATATCACAATCAAACTCAGCTATGAGATACGGGCTCCGTCCACACTCCGATACTAACATATCGTCTATACGGGCCGGCCTTGGTGCCTTAGACCCGTCCCTACTGGAAGGAAACTCACCTCGAGAGTAGCTGCCGAAAACCTGCTCAGACTACGCCTGGCTGCCGCACCGGTAATCCCTCCGGCTATAAATCCGTAAACATGGATTAGGTACTCATAAATACCCCTAAGGTCAAATGACTGGTCAAAGTAAACTCCTTGGTCAAAGTCAACCTTTTGATTGACTGGACTCGCCGAGTCCATATGGCGACTCGCCGAGTCCTTCTATGTCTAGCCCGACTCTGACTCATTGGGTCCCTGTTCCCACTCACTGAGTCAGCCCGACTCGCTAGACGGGGACAACTAACAAACCCGCGACTGGACTCGCCGAGTCCAAGGGGGTGACTCGCCGAGTCTGACGAACAGATCTCACAAATCGCTCCAATCTTCCATCAGAACATCAACCTTGGAGATTTGGAGATTCTGGGACTATAGCTACACGTTAAATTGCTAATTCCACGTGCGACTACGGAGGGTTGGACCTCCTACACTTAAACCCTTCTTATCCTAGTGACTGATCATATGACTCGCCGAGTTGGAAGAACAACTCGTCGAGTTCAAGGCTATATTCAAGGGACTCGCCGAGTTTGAAGAACGACTCGCCGAGTATCAGGCAATCTTCATAGGACTCGCCGAGTTGTTTATCCAACTCGCCGAGTCTAAGGCCATCTTCATGGAACTCGCCGAGTGCACTTTGGCACTCGCCGAGTACCCTTCGACTCTTCACCCATTTTGGCCAAAACTGAGACATGCAATGGTTCCAAACCATAAATCTAAGCTCCTAGGGCATAAACACACGGAGTTTGGGAGGTTTAAGGTCTTGAAATCCACATATAAGGGACAAAAAGGGAATCTATTATACTAAAGGTTAAGAAGGAGCTTTCTTACCTGGTTAGGAGCTTCTCCCAGGGTAGATTTCGGATCTACCACACTTCCTTGCACCCTCCAACTTCCTCCTTCTTCTCTTAAGCTTCAAACTTCCTTGACCAAGCCAAAATCACTCACAAGGATCAAAATGGGCTAGGGTTTCGCTCTCCAGTTCTTCTGGAAGAGAATGGGACGAAATGGGTGTTTTAGAATGGGTAAAATAGGGTGCAATGTCTGAAAATAGAGTTTCATCCAGACAGGTGGACTCGCCGAGTCCATGCATCGACTCGCCGAGTTCACCGCTCAAATCCCGTGTCCACCCTGCTGCTACTCGGCGAGTCGGGACGCAGACTCGCCGAGTTCGTGGCAAAATTAAGATAGAAACTTAAATAAAATTATACCATGAACCTGGTGTTACTCTAGTTTTCTCAATGTGTCCACTCTTTTGTTCTTTGATCTTGACATGTTTTCCAACCTGAAGCATCTAAATTGCTTTGTTAATGCTTTAACTTTTTCCGCATATTGTGCGAGATTTTTCCCTCGAATCTCATATAACCTATTGGTTTTGTTAGCCACTACCATCGATTCTGTTAAGGTGTGTATGTGCTCACACCATATTTTCCTATCTATTTGTAGTCCTGAAATGAACCTCATATTTTGATTCATTATTTGACTCCTAGAAATCAAATCTCAGTGCATAAATTAATTCTTCTCTTGTTGGAATCGTTAGTATCAAGTCGGCTCCTGCCCCTTCTATACATGAAGATCCAACCGAGTACACCTCTATTGATTTCCTTGTGTGGATTCTGTTTTTGTGACTTGAACATCTATTTCTACTACTGATGATACATCCCTGTTACCCATTATTTCAACAATAAAGTCTACTAATGCCTGTGCTTTTATGTTGGTTCTTGGTTTGAATATGATTTCGTGTTCTCCCAATCCCATAGCCCACTAGGGATAATGCTAATATTTCCATTTCTGAGTATCCTACCTCCGCTCCTTGTAATACGTGGCTGACAAAGTAGATGGGCATCCATATATCTTCCTTGTTTGCTACTAAGATTGCGCTGGTTGCGGTTTTTGACGTTGCTGAGTATATCATCAAAACTTCTCCCGGGATTGGCGATGTCAATATGGGAAATTAGGCTAATGCTATCTTGTGTTTTTTGAATGCGTTCTCTCCTTCCTCCTGCCATCGAAAGTTCCTTTTATCTAGTACTCTTTTCAGTGTTTTGTAGAAAGGTAATGTTTTTTCTTGTCACACCCGTAGCCGGCAGCGGAAGCGCGAGGCTGTGCAACGTTAGGAGGTTGGAATCTCAGGCCAAGATACGCATTAAATAATACATTGGATGTACTAAACAACATAGCTATTTTTCATTAAATAAAATATATTACATAATTTTTCGGGGTTATCACCTTCTTTAGGCGGGTTCATTCTCATGAGAATAGATGTGGCTTGAAAGGTCAACATAATGTTGGTGAGTCACATGTTTTATTGTTAGAAAACATGTGTGGGTATTTTAGTTGTTTTGATTACCCTAAACTCACTTCCTTGAGATTATGAGCACTATCACTACTGCCATAAGTAGGCTCCTAGTAGGAGTCTACGACAGTTGAGTGTTGGTTAACCTAAACTCGCTTCCTCGAGTTTGTGAGTACTATCACTACTTAGTTGGATTAATCCTAATAGTAGTTTATGATAGCTAATTTTAGTTTGGCAAAGTTATGATGAGTTTCTATAATCGAGCTATGACTGTTGATCCCGAAAGAAATAATGTGACGCTTCATCAGATGTCACTGTGGTAAGAAAGTTATGCCTGCTTCGATTTGTCGTTAGGTTGTAGCTAGCAACCACAGGTGGGAGTATCAATCCTGTATAGATAAATACATATCTCTCGCTCATTTAAGAATTAATGATTTTAGGCCGGGCGCTAGCTAAATATCAATCAGCGTGTTGATGAATCGTGTCTCATCTAACTCTTGTTGTGGGGGCCTCCCCTGGTCGGTTGTGTTTTTATTCGTGTTATGTTTTATACGGTATGCTTAATATTTATATTATTTATCTAATATATATATATATATATATATATATATATATATATATATATATATATATATATATATATATATATATATATATATATATATATATATATATATATATATATATATATATATATATATATATATATATATATATATATATATATATATATATATATAGTGTGTTTAGCGTAGCCGAGAATTTAACAAGAGTAACACTAGGTACTAAGCTTATCCAAAGGTGACTATAATAACGAGTTTCAGCATTTCTAGGCAACTAGCCAACATAACAAGTAGATATGATCTTATCTATCATGGCGGTTCAGCATTAAAACTAGGCAGAATATTAGCTAAAGAGTTTGGGTAGAATAACTACCGGCCTAATATTATCCTATGTTATGGGCATAATTATCTAACTATAGTTAGTGATAACTAAGTAAATTTATAAGTTAGACATGTATTCCCCCCGAAAAGAGTTAAAAATGGGTCTGTGAACTCACCTGTGAGTTTGAAAACATTGGTGTATGGTAGAAACCACAAGTTAGCGCTTCGAGGGGCGATCGGGGCGATGGCACACGAGGCGATTTTAGAGAGAGGATTCGATAATGTGTGAGGAAAGTGAATGTCGAGACCTACTTTTTATAGCTGGTTTAGAGTGTGTTCCATGCTAATTCTTGCGAACCGCATGATTGTGCCATGTGTCCTCATCTCAATGTGCCATGTCATCCCATATCTCGATGCAATCGGGTGTCAATGGATACATCGCAGTATGCACGGCGCACTGCGAGAAAGTGCGCGTGAAGGTAAAAATTAAACTTTGAAATTCTGTAACTCTTGCATACGGACTCCATTCTCAATGGCTCTTATATATTCGTGTATGTATAGACATTCTCTACAACTTTCCATTTGGTTTTTTGTCTAGTTTTGACTTCCATTTTTCGATGTGTTTTTATTACCGTTATAATATTTTAAAATTCATTACTCTCACACGTGATGTCCATTTTAGGCGTTGCTTGCCTTATAATTCCTACATTAAGTAGTACTACGATTTTCTAGTTGGTGACTTTCTCCAAAAATCGACCAAGCTCCTTGTAGTTTTTGTCATTATAACTTTTTAATTATGGTAGATATAAATTTACCATAACTACGATATCTTCTCCATACTATTTCGAATTCATACGAAATTTATATTTTTAGAATTCTAGTAGGTTAAGTAGTCAAAATATCCTAACCTGCTCTCAAAGTGACGCGAGTTTTTGCGCACTTAATTTTGAGCCTAATGGTTGATATAATTAAGGGTGAAATTTTCGAATATATTAAAATGTATAAGGTGTTTACAAGATTGTACTTATTACATTCTTACGTCTTATCGTTAAGTGTTAACGGCATTTGGTGACGTATTCTCTGGGTTGTCACATTCTCCCTCCATTAAAAGAAATTGCGTCCCGAAATTTAGCGTGAAGTTGGGGAGTTCTCAAATAAATGGGGATACTTGCTCCTCATTTGATCTTCACGTTCCCATGTGTACTCCAATCCTCTCTTAGAGATCCATCATACCTTGACTCTAGGAATGCGGTTTTGCTTAAGCCTCTTGACTTTGCGATCCATGATCTTGAGTGGCTCCTCAACAAAGTTGAGTTTCGTGTCAATCTGGATCTCATCGAGATGTACAAGTAGCGTGTATTTAGAGAGACAGTTCTTAAGGTTTGAAATTTGAAGGGCATTATGCATATTGTTGAGCTCTTGGGCTTGAGAAGTCGGTAGGCTACTAGGACTATTCCAGAAAGGATCTCAAAAGGTCCTATGTATCATGGATTGAGTTTGCCTCTCTTGCCAAATCATATAACTCCTTTCTAAGTAGATACTCTTAGCATGACTTTATCCCCAACTTGAAATTCATGTGGTTTTCGTCAAAATTCAGCGTATTTCTTCTGAAGATCACCAGCCGGTCGCAACTGTTCCTTAATTTTCATGATCTTCTTGGTTATCTCGTGAATAATCTCAAGTTCGGTTAGCAATGTGTTCCCATCATGCTTCTTTGCTAGTTGGGTGTCACCGAATTCTGCCCAACACAACGGTGAACAACACTTTCTCCCATAAAGTGCTTCAAATGGTGCAGCCTTTATGCTCGTGTGATTAATATTGTTATAGGAAAATTCAAGCAATGGTAGGTGAATATTTCATGCATATCCAAAGTCTAACATGCATGCTCTAAGCATGTCTTCTAAGTTTTGTATGGTCCGCTCTCTCTGACCATCTGGCTGCCGGTGATAGGAGGTGCTCATATTGAGCCACATTCCTAATTCTCGTCGTATCAATTTTCAGAATCGGGATGTAAATCGGCTGTCTTGGTCCGAATTTATTAATGTAGGTACGTCGTGTAGCCAGACTATTTCCTTGAAATTAGTCTTGGCTAACTTCTCCATTTTATCCGTTTCTTTTATGGCTAGGAAATGGGCAGACTTAGTCAGATGATCGTATATGACCCAAATCGTTTCATAACCGCTAGGTGTCTTGGGTAGTTTAGTGATGAAGTTCATGGAAACTTGTTTCCATTTCCATTCGGGGATTTCGGTTTGTTGCAGTAGACCCGATGGTTTCTGGTATTCGGATTTGACCATAGAGTAGGTCAAGCACTCTCTCACATAGGTGTCGATCTTTGCCTTTAATTTCAGCCACCAGTACCTTTTCTTTAGGTCAAGATACATCTTATCAGATCCTGGGTGAACTGTGTATCTTGTCTTGTGAGCTTCGTCCAGTACCAGACTCCTGATGTTGACAAATTTTGGTACCCATATTTGGTCCATGATACATAATTTTTCATTTTCTATGGACTTGAATTGCTTCTCCATGCCTTGTAGGCCTTCTTCTACATCGTTCTCCTCCTGGAGTGCCTCTACCTGGGCTTCTTGAATTTGGGCAGGAAATTTTGACTGGATTGTTAGAGTGAGTGCTTTCACTCTACAAAGTTTGACTCGTTCCTTTCTGCTTAGGGCATCAGCTAATACATTAGCTTTGCCCAAGTGGTATCGAATTTCACACTCGTAGTCATTCAGCAGCTCAAGCCATCTTCGTTTTCTCAAGTTGAGTTCCTTTTGGTTGAAGATGTGTTGAAGACTCTTGTGGTCCGTGTATATGACACACTTTGTTCCATACAAATAGTGTCACTAGATTTTATGGGGAAAATTACAACTCCCAACTCCAGGTCATGGATGGTGTAATTATTCTTGTGAGTCTTTAATTGGCGTGAGGCATAAGCGATCACTTTGTCTCTTTTCAGGAAAACACATCCCATGCCGTGATGTGATGAGTCGCAATATAATACAAAATCTTTGGTTCCTTTAGGAAGTTAAAGAATTGGCGCACTACACAGAATGTGTAAGCGTAGTGAGCAGTTTTGCTATTTTTTAGAAATTTTCTATAAATCTCTTATAATATCCTGTCAATCCTAGAAATTGGTACACCTCTGTTGGCGTTGTGGGTGCTTCCTAATTCCTTATGGCCTTAATTTTGGAAGGATCTACATGAATTCCCTTATTGCTGACCATGTGTCCTAGGAAATGTACTTCTCTGATCCAAAATTCACACTACGAGAATTTTGCATACAGTTTTTCCTTCCTTAACAACTCCAAAATGATTCGAAGGTGTTGATCGTGTTCTTCCTCTGTTCGTGAGTATATCAATATATCATCGATAAATACTATCATGAATTTTTCTTGGTAGGGTTTGGCTACATAATTCATTCGATCCATGAAGACTGATTGGGCATTAGTTAAGCCAAAAGGCATAACTAGGAACTCGTAGTTGCCATAACGAGTTCTGAATGTCGTCTTCAGAATGCCTCCTTCTTTTACTCAAAGTTACTGGTACCTGGACCTCATATCAACCTTCAAATAGAAGCTGGATCCTTGAATTTGATCGAACAGATCGTCAATCCTTGGGAGTGGATATTTATTTTTGATTGTCAACTTATTCAACTTTCGGTAGTCGATGCACATTCTGAAGGTTACGCCATTCTTTTTGATGAATCGCACCAGGGCTCCCCATGGTGAGAAACTCGGTCTTTTAATGACTTTATCCAAAATCTCCAGGATTTGACCGGATAACTATTGCATTTCCGAAAGGGCTAACTTGTACGGTGATTTTGCCAGTGGAACTTCCACTGGGACTATGTCAATTTGAAAATCAACTTTGCGAATTGGCGGTAGTCCGGGCAAGTCTTCCGGAAATACGTTGGGAAAATCACATACTTGGGGTATGTCCTTGATTTCCGTCTTCTCGCCCCTCTTATCTACGATATGGTCCAAGAAAGCATGATACTTCTTGTGAAGGTACTTCTGCGTCTTCATGCATGAGATGATTCTAATACCCTTGCTGGTCTTATCTCCGTATATTATTAGAGATTCTCCATTGGATAAAGGTAGTCGAATAGCCTTGTCATAGAAAAATATTTCTGCTTAGTGCGGTAATAAATAATCCGTGCCGATTATGACATCAAAGCTATCGGTGGTCATAGGAATGAGGTTGACGTGAAAGGAGAGGTTATTGAGAGTTAGAAGGCAGTTTTCAAGTTTTTCCAGGGTACTACCAGATTCTCCATTGGCCATTACTACTACATAAGGCTCATCTAAACGTAGGTGTAATGAACCTACTTTCAACACCAGAGTCAAAGAGTATAGATGCGTATAAACCTTTAACAGGAAATTTACCTGTCACAATGGTGGGGTCTTGAATGGCGTCCATTGTGAAAATCATGAACACTCTTCTTTTAGCTTTCCCTCCCTTGTTCCTCAGCTTTGGGTAGTTCCTTCTAATGTGCCCAACAATTCCACATTTAAAGCAAGATCGATTATCTGGCAAAGTAGCCATGCCTTGTTTGGTTGTGCCAGTAAGAGAAGTCATGGGCTGGTGGCAGTGTTTTTTAGTATGCACTTTGCGGTTGCACCTGCTACAGTGCATGTAGTTTCCAGAGTGGTGGAAGTGACACAAAAGGCACTTCAGCTGCCTTCCCACATATTGCCCTTGAGATGAGGGAGCTACAACCGCTTTCGTGGCCGGACTGATGGTGTAAGCCTTGAAAGTCTCTTGTATCTTGCTGGGAGATTGCTTAGAGGTATCCTTGAATCCGTTCCAGATTTGTGCTTACCCTCCCTCGACCTGGGGATGTAAATCTTCTAGACTAACGTGCCTCGTCTTATTTCTTGTTTGGTGAGGCTAAAAGCCAACCTTTTGGCATTATCGTATGTGAAGGGTCCAGTAAATGGTTTGGTCTAGGCTTTCATTGTATTTTGTTCGGCATGAGTCTGTAATACTGTTTATGAGCTGTATATGTGTTTTTTGGTCATTATGTGTGTTTACGACCATAAACTGTGTTTACGGCCGTAAACACGTTTGCGACCGTAAACCCTGTTTACGGTCCTGTCTAGTATAAATAGTGGAGGTGTTGGTCATTGTGTAGTTGTTGATGCCATTGCGTTTACAGAGTATTCCAACGAGTTGTACCTGACGTTTTTCTGAATATAAACGTGTGCAAGCTCGATTTCTTTTCATCTTATTCTTCTTTTTGTGATTGTTTGTTGCTTGATCATTGGTAAAGATCCTTTTCAGGACCTTACAATTGGTATCAGAGCAAAAACCGGTGTCAAAGCTTCATTCAATCGATTTTTGGGCTGTTTAAACTGCTATTCTTATTGTTCGAGCCTGGTTTTAGTGTTTTAGTGGTTAAAGGAACTGAATCAACTGCAAAAACATGTTTCTGAAGGCTTTCTGGGAGTTTACTGTCAACCGTAAACTGTAAATCTTCAAGAACCGTAAATGCATAAACCGTAAACGCATAAACCGTAAACGCTTAAACCGTAATCGCTTAAACCGTAAACATCCATACCGTAAACCTAGTTTACGGTCGTAAACACCTCAACCGTAAACCTAGTTTACGGTCGTAAACTGCTCAACCATAAACCAAGTTTACGGTCGTAAACCTTCAACCATAAACTCAGTTTACGGTCGTAATCATCATCAACTGTAAACTCCTTTGTGACTTTAATTTGCTTCAATTTCAAATGGAATCTCAAAGTCAAAATCATTTTCACGAACTTGATACTGTCATGGGGCACTACTATGCGCATTCCAAGATTGATGTCTGCAGATGGCTTCCCTGAGTGGAAGTATAGAATTAAAAAATACATCAAAATGAAGGACTTTAAAATCTGGAGAAGCATACTTAGAGGACCTGTCAGAATCACTGTTACAGTTGGAGGAAAGGTGATTGACAAGGCTGTTGAAAACTACACAGATGAGGAGTTTGAAAAAGTGGAAGAACAGGAAAGGGCTTTAACCACTCTAACCATGGCATTATCTCCTGATATTGCTCAAGGTTTTCGAGAGTACACATCAGCTAAAGATTTGTGGGAAGCCCTAATTGAGGTATATGAGGGCAATGAAGATATGAAGGAGAGTCGCCAGGACATGTTGAGACAAAAGTTCAACATGTTCAACTACATTCCCGGAGAGACTCTTGAGGCTCAGTTGCAGCGGTTCACAACTCTCACCACTGACATGAATATATCTGGAATTTTCTTGACCAAGTCAGAGATTAACAAGAAGCTTCTAAATGCTCTTCCTAGATCATGGGATATGAATGTTGCTGTGATTAAGAAGACCAAGGATCTAAACCGCCTTACACTTGCTGAAATCATGGCAATCATCAAAGCTTGTGATATTGATGACAAGCAGAGAGAAATCAACCATGTGAACTCGTACTCTACTGCGAATCTTGGAATCTCATCCAACAATGCTCTCTCATCAATCATGACTTCCTCAGGCCAAGTGTCTGCTGCTCAACAACCTCAGATTCAAACACTTGCTGCTGCATCATCCATTCCACAAAGTCAACCATTTGGTACTCCACAAGCTGTTCCCCATCCAAATGTACCAGTTGTAGCCTCCTCCTCAAACACAAAGGACACTGATGAAAATCTGGCTCTAGCCACTAGGCTTGTTAACTACTACAATGCGTTTGTGGCTGGAGAACTTCCACCTCAGCTGTCATTTGCTGACCTGGATCAGATTCATCCAGAAGACGTGGAGGAGATGGATATCACATGGAAGATTGCTATGGCTGTCTTTAGGGCCAAGCAGTTTGCTAAGAAGACAGGGAAGAACAACTGTGGCATGAATGCTGACAAGAAGGTGGGATTCAACAAAGGCATGCTGCGTTGTTTCAACTGCCACGAGCCGGGTCATTTTGCTCGTGAGTGTCCAAAGCCTGATCGTAGGACGAACAACAACAGGACGATGGTTGCAGTGGGAAACAACCATGCAGGTGCTGCGACCAATGGTGAAACTGCTATGGTCGCTCAGTCTTTTGACTGGGAGGACCAGATTCAGGCTTTGAATATGTCAGGGCCAGAAAATGCTCACCTAGCTCAAATTGATGATGCTTCCTTGAGAATGATGCAGCTGATCCCGAAGCAGAGATGATGGAGCTGTAGCTTGCTCTAATGGTGTCTACTTCTTCCGAGCCCAAGAAAAGCGATGTAAATCTACCGTCTTGTTCTCATGCATGTAATGAATATGTTAAACTTCTTCATGATGAAATTCAGTTATTACGTAGAGAAGTAGAGGACCTTAGATATGAGGGCTACCAACTTAGGAAAGGACAAAAGCCCCTTAAGGCCCAGTTAGAAACTAAAATAAAATATTTTAGAAAAATTCAGGTAGAATACAGTGAGAAATTGGAACTGTATGATTATGTTAAAAGACAAAATGATGAGTTAATTACCGAGCTTGATACATTGAAAAGACAATTTGAAACTGTAAATTTTGATTTTAGAAAATTTGATGGATCAAGCGAGGTAGTTGCCAACATGATTGATCACTGCATGCAGTTCAAACGAAACCAACAAAAGGGTTTAGGATATGATAGTGTACCTCCTCCTTATAATCATACATATCAGTATCAACCCCTATCCAAAGATGAGATTGCCAATGAATCTTTCATGGTTTATGGCAAGCCATCTGGTTTCGTTTCAGGAGGATTTATAAATGTTGAAAGTACTGACGCTTCTACTTCCTCTGCAGATCAACCCTTAGATCAGGCGAAGCATGGAGTTGGAGTTTCTGTTTCTGTTTCTGTTCCTAATTCTGATATTTCTGTTTCTGTTTGTGATTCTAATGTTAAGACTGATAATGTTTTGTGTGATGTTTCTACTTCTGTTACTGTTGAATTTAATTTCTTTGATATGTTTGATGAACTGTTTGGTAATTCTGATGCTTCTGATTCTCATGAAAAACCATCAATTCCACAAGTCACATCATCTGAGACACCCTCACTTATCTCACAACCTATATCTCACAACAGATTTGTTTTAATTGTGGCTTTGGTGGTCATATAGCTAGGAATTGTCAAAATACGATCTTTGTAAACTATATGTCACCAAGAGGAGAGAACGAATCTCGAGGAAGGTCTTTAATTAGAAAATCCTCAAGAGCTCGTTCTCGAAATGATGATTGGAAAGATGATAGAAGCAGAAAAAGGACGGTTTTTCAAAAGATTAAAAGTGTTTTTACTAACAAATCTCCGAATAGTTTGCCAAAACCGAACAAGGCTCCGCCAAGATCGGTTTCGTCAAAAAGCAATTCTGGGTCTTCCACTTCTGGTAGAACATCCAGAGGCTCAGTGCAAACTCATAAGAAACCTATTTCAAAACCACCTGAGAATGTTATAAAACCTAAATATCTTTGGATGCCCAAATCAATTTTCAATCCATCATTACCATCCTCTGAAGTGATTAGGAATGAGGATTCTAATTTGAAAACATTAAAGGATAAATCAGAGAAAGCGAAAAGGAAACCCAGGACAATAATGACCTGGGTTACCAAATCTAAATCATTCCGCTCATTTTGCAGGGACAGTTGCGGAGGAATGTCGTTCGTCCTTGGTATGTCGACATCGGCTGCTCCCGGCATATGACAGGAGACATCTCCCAATTGAGCGACATTCAATCTTTTAATGGGGGTTATGTTTCCTTCGCGGGCGGAGATGGTGGCAAGATCACTCAAAGAGGAACTGTTACAAATGGAGTGCTAAGCTTTGAGAATGTCAACTTTGCTCCTGAGTTAAAGCACATCTTGTTGAGTGTTTCCCAAATTTGAGACAAAGGCTATTCTACCCATTTTACCGATAAAGAATGCATGATTCTCAAGCCAGGCATTGTCATCCCGGAAGAGTGGATTCTCGTCAAATCTAAGCGGGATGGGAATGCTTACATTATTGACATGAACAGCAATATCCCTGAACAAGTCACCTGCCTATTCTCAAAAGTCTCCGAACAAAACGCAATGATGTGGCACCGACGGCTCGGTCATGCTAACGCGAAAAACCTGAATCGCCTTGCTAAGAATGAGATGGTCTGAGGATTGCCTGTCAGAGACTTTATTACATTTGAGAAGTGTGTGTCCTGCTCTCAAGGAAAACATCACAGAAAACCACACCTGCCCAAGCAAGTCAACTCAATCAGTCAGGTGCTCCAATTATTGCATATGGACTTATTTGGTCCGACCAACGTCCTGAGCATCAACAGAAGCTCGTACTGTCTAGTTGTGATCGATGATTTCTCTCGGTTTACGTGGGTCTTCTTCTTATCCAACAAAGCGGGGGTTACTGATCTGATAAAGAAGTTCATTGTGATGATTGAGAAGCAAACCAACAACCAAGTGAAAGCGCTTCGTACTGACAATGGAACTGAGTTCAAGAATGATGTTCTTGACCATTTTTACATAGAAAAGGGGATCGTGCGTCAATACAGCTCTACTCACACGCCTCAACAAAACGGTGTTGCTGAAAGGAGAAATAGAACTTTAAAAGACGCTGTAAGGACAATGCTTTGTGATTCAAAATTACCTGTTTTCTTTTAGGCTGAGGCGATTAACACTGCTTGCTACGTGCAGAATCGTGTTCTAATCAACAAAGCTCAGATGAAGACACCGTACGAGATTCTCTATGGACACAAGCCTTAAGTCAGCCATTTCCGTGTATTTGGCTGCCCTTGCACCCTTCTTCACTTGGAATCCAACCCTAAATTCAATGCCAAAGCCGATGATTGTTATTTCATAGGGTATGCTGCGCGCACCGCATATAGGGTTTACAACAAGAAGATTAAGCAGATTGTCGAATCCTATGACGTGCGCTGGTTGGAGGAGAATGAAATAGACTCTCGAGTGGGTCCTGACTGGTTATTTGACTACACATCGCTTTTCAAATCCTTAAATGTGTGTTCAGATGGTTCAAATGGATCCTCTTCTGGTTCGAAGATTGTTTCTGAAGACGAAGACGAAGAAGTTGTTTACAGACCTCCAACGGTTAAGGGGGAGTCCTCTGCTCCATCTGAGGGGGAGTCCTCCGCTCCACCTGAGGGGAAGTCATCTGATCAACCTACTAGTCCAGAGTCTAAAGTTCAAGATGGAACTCCTGATGCCGATGCTACACCTCTTACCCCTATTGAAAGAGAGTTCATGTCTAGAGAAGCTTCCGCTACTAATCCAACTTTTATGGAACTACTCTTTCCTGAATAAATTGCTAATGAGTTTGTAGCAGATCCATCCAATGTGGATCAATCATCAAATGATGGAGGTTTCAACATTCACACTCTTCCTGTTTCACTCAATGATACCAGCCAAGACATTCCTTCAAGAATTCAACGCGATCATCCGATCGATAACGTCATTGACCAGCTGGGTGACGGAGTTAAAACTAGAAGTCAGAGTGGAGATGTAAATGCATTTCTCTATTCTTGCTTTATATCTCAAATAGAGCCCAAGAACGTTGACATGGCTTTGAATGAGCCCAGCTGGGTAGATGCGATGCATGAAGAGCTAAAACAGTTTGAAAAGCTCGGGGTTTGGAAGTTGGTTGAGTTACCAAAGGGCAAAAGATCTCTTGACACGCGTTGGGTCTATCGAAACAAGAAAGATGATTCGGGTGTAATAGTACGCAATAAAGCAAGGTTGGTGGTTCGCGGGTTTTGACAAGTTGAGGGTCTTGACTATACTGAGGTTTATGCTCCCGTGGCTCGATTGGAGGCTATTCGTATCTTTCTCGCATATGCTTCTTATACGAACTTCACGGTCTACCAAATGGATGTCAAGACTGCCTTCTTGTATGGCAAGGTGAAGGAAGAAATTTATGTTGATCAACCCCCTGGGTTCGTTAAATCAAAGTTCCCTAATCATGTCTACAAGTTGGACAAGGCGTTGTATGGGTTACATCAAGCTCCTCGAGCATGGTATGCGACTCTAACAAAGCACTTGCTCGAGCGTGGATACTCTCGCGGCACTATTGATCAAACTTTGTTCATCAAGCATGTTGGTAATGATCAGATACTAGTCCAGATCTATGTTGACGACATTATCTTCGGGTCTACCAGTTCACAGCTTTGTAAAGAGTTTGAAGGCGTGATGAAAAAGCGGTTTGAGATGAGTTCACTGGGTGAAATGACCATGTTTCTGGGGCTTCAGGTCAAACAAAATTCAACCGGAATCCTGCTACATCAAGTTAAGTATGTGGAGGATATTCTTGAGAAGTTCGGGTTTGATGACACAAAACCTGCATCGACACCAATGGCTGAAAGACCCCTGCGGAATCCAGATATTGATGGCGAATCCGTAGATCGGACACACTACATGTCGATGATCAGATCGTTGATGTATCTTACTGCAAGTCGTCCCGACATCATGTTTGCAGTTTGTCAATGTGCTCACTATCAGGCTAATCCTAAACTCTCTCATCTTATTGCTGTCAAAAGGAATTTTCGGTATATCAAAGGCAGCCCAAAATTGGGCCTTTGGTATCCGAAGAATTCTGAATTTGATTTATATGCTTTTGCTGACAGTAATTATGGAGGCTGTGAGCTTGACAGGAAATCTACTTCAGGAAGGTGCCAATTCCTTGGCGATAGGCTGGTGTCGTGGCAGTGCAAGAAACAGCATACCGTCTCTACCTCAACAACAGAAGCGGAATACGTTGCTGCATCTGCCTGCTGTTCTCAAGTTATCTGGATCCAACATCAGCTGTTGGATTACGGTTTGAATTATCTAGAAACCCCAATTCACTGTGATAATGAGGCCGCAATTCAAATCACTAAAAATCCGATCCAACATTCCAAAACCAAGCACATTGATATCAAAATTCACTTATCAGAGATTGTTATGAGCGCTCACTCATTAGGCTAGAACAGGTTCCCACTGCAAATAATGTGGCGGATCTGTTCACCAAGCCCTTTAACAAAGCTCGATTCGATGTGCTTGTGGGATTTTTAAAAATGATTCGCTTTGAGGATTAAATTTTTTTTTTTGTTAGGTTCGTTTAAATTTGCGCATTTTAGTCATTTCATTCTCTCCCATGCACAAATTTAGGGGGAGAAATAAACAAAAACCAAATAAAAAATTAGAAATTTAAAAATCCAAAAATAGTGTTATTTCTGTTTTATTTTTTTCAGAAAACATTCAAAAATCCAAAAACATTAAAAATTCAGAAAAATGAAAAAAAAAATATTGTCGTTTTCAGTTTTACTTGTTGATATAGTACTGGGAAGTGATATTATCAAGTGATAACATGCAATCTGAGTCTGCATAACGTACCCAAAGTTGAAGGGTCTATGCTCTGGGTCTGATGCGCTGGTAGGCACGGAAGATTCTAAATGGACATGACTAGGCAGAGTTGAACTTAAGGAATTCATAGACTTGACAGATCTTGACCTACTTAGATCCGTTTAGCCTGACAATACGACGCTTGGATAGATTGAG
Organism: Lactuca virosa; assembly: GCF_052849685.1. Lineage (NCBI taxonomy): Eukaryota > Viridiplantae > Streptophyta > Magnoliopsida > Asterales > Asteraceae > Lactuca > Lactuca virosa. The sequence goes on along the minus strand of NC_136431.1, from coordinate 43,505,199 downwards.
CTGTGAGATATATATGGGAATCTACTGGTCACATTAAAGAACCTGTAATTGGAACCGTGGATTAACTTTTCCTCGATGTGCGGATTCTGTCCTTAATTCCGGTATTGATGGGGTGACTGGTGAATTCCGATAAGTTAGGTCTGTAGAAGGTTATATTCTTTCTCTCTATCTGTTAGTCATATGTTGCCTCCTCTGCGTGATCGAAAGATCCGACCTGGAATGTAGCATATGCAACTCAATCTCTCTGCATCTTCTATCTATGCAATTCTTTCTATCTGTTAGCCATATACTGTCTCCTTTGCGTGATTCACAATCCGACCTGGTACACAGTATATGCATCATTCTTTTTCTCAATCCCTGTAAAACTTCAGTTAGTCATATGTTTCACCCTCTGCGTGATTGGAAGAGATCCGACCTGGGTGTATAGCATATGCATTCTAAATCTATCTTCTCTCTTAATAATTGTTTGCTCACCCGATGTAAGGAGTATTCTGGAAGTTCTTGATTACTGGAGCATATCAGGAAGCGAGAACCATGTTCTAGTACAATTAACAATTGAACACTTACAGATTGTCTATAGATCTCGTTGCTCGATTTAAGTGGACAACAATATCCCTGGTCGTCGTCAGCTGAATGGTCCTAAGGAAATATTATCTAGGAACTTAGGATTACTTTGTCTCATAATTAATAGTATGTCCTAATTCTGTCACAATTTTTCGTGTTTAAATGGACCACAATATCGGCGATCGACCAGACAAATATGTGAAGATTAAAGGTACCGACAAGTGGATTAAGGCTGTCTAACAACTTTGATCCCAGTATCACAAGAAGATTTTCAGTGATTTGGACTGTGTGGGAGACAGGTAATCTCGAAGGAAGTATAAAAGGTGGGGCTTACTACCGTAAACCCCTTTTCACCTCCACTTCTGCCTTTTTACTGCCGCAAACTCCCTTTCTCTCTCTACTCTCTCTCCTCGAAATTTTTTTGTGAATTTTTGCGAAATCAACTAGTCCACTTCGAAGGTATGATAAAACCGACTGGGGATATGCTACTGGTTCATCGATTCGACTTAAACTGGAGGAGTAATCGGGGTTTAAGTGTTCGTTGGCGTTTACGGTTCTGGGAGGGTTTACGGTTTGGGGAGATTCAAGAACCGTAAACTCATTTTGGCCTTACGACCGTAAACCCTGTTTGACCATTTTGAACCGTAAACTCGATGTTTGACCATTATTGACCGTATACTCCAATTTTTGATCAAAATATTATTTTTAAGGCCAAAATAAAATTGTTTAATTAAGAAAACTTAAAGCTTTAAATTGTTTAAATACTTTGTTTTCTTACTTGGCCTGTTTAGTGCAGATCAATGGCGAATCTTAAGTTTGCTGACATGGACAACCTGGCGATTGTGTTGGATGAACCTCCTGTTGCACATGGAGACTTCAAATCAATGATCTATAGACTAAGAGAATGTTGCCTAGCTTGTGCCATCACTGTGAATCCTGTCATTTATCAGAACATTGTCCGGGAGTTCTGGCAGACGGCCAAGATGTCAAAAGAAAACGGTGCGATTGCTATTAAAGCTGAGGTCAAAGGATGCAAGATCGTAATCACCAAGCAGTATATCAGAGACACATTGCTAATCGATGATCAACCCGATTTTCCTACTGAAATTGGGATTGATGATGTTCAAAAGATTCTCAGAAGGATGGTTTATGAGGGCATCTATCCTCCCACGGTGAAGAAGCTTTTGCCTTCCTACTGGAGATTTTTAGCACATGTGTTCGTGAGCTGTATCTCGGGAAGGAGATCAGGAGCTGATGAAATCTCTCTCAGGAACACAGGGGCAATCGTTTCATTGGCGGCTGGCATCAAATTCAACTTCTCGATGTTCATTCTGGATGAATTCTTGGTGAATATCAACGCTATCAACCGGCAGACCAGAGATGCATTCTTGTTGTACCCGAGATTTATTCAGGTGTTCATCGACAAGCAGTTCCCGGAGATGATCAAAGATGGTGACAAGCTGGATATAAAGTCAGTAGGCCCACACACTATTGGTCTAATCAAGCAGAATCGAAAGGGCAAAGTCGTCTTCCAGGGCTTACATCCTCTCGTGAAATTCGGAAAATTCGCTGAAATCAATGAATCTTCCGAATCTCATGGGACTTCAGACAAGATGTCATCTGAGCCCACTTCCTCCGAGAGAGTTGTTTCTGAAGATGTCATCACAGTTTCAGATCATAATGAAGAAGAAACTCCAGCTGCTAATGCTCAAGTAGCTGAGGAACACGAATTGACAACTGTTCAGGTTCAAGGAGACTATAATGAGGGGTCTGGAACGGAGACTGATTTGTACGAAGACCTCAACCTCACAGGATTCGACAACGATGAAATTCCTCTAAACTTTGGTAGTAATGAAGATTTCATGATCGGGGTAAATCTCAACACGTTGCTTGACAATGTCGATGAAGTTGCTCATCTAGCAACAGAGACAAGGGAAAAAGAAGATGTTCTCGAAGCTACGCCTCCTCCTACCAATCCATCGGCAGAAATAGCAATTCCTATGGTGACAGCGTCAGGGATTCCTCCCCTTGATGTTGTTTTACCTACTTCTGCGCGATTGGAAAGTGATCACCTAGCCACACAAGCCTCTCCTCCACCTCCTACTAAAAGACGAAGACTCGACCCTAGACAACGAATTCCTAATTCTAGTGTTCTTCAAAGTTTTACAGCTCCACCAACAACAACTCCAGTTATAATCTCATCTGAACCTATCAGTGAAGGTCCTAGTACCTTCTATGAAGCTGGTGGATCTTCATTCCCCACGGATTTCTCTCCTCCCAGGCCAGAGCATGATGCTGCCTCGGTTAAGTTAGCCATGTTTTTGGCCAGAGAACAACTCACAACGCCTCCCTCACATGGCAAAGGAATTTCTATTGGGGGTGGCAGCTCAGGAGAAGAGAATCCTTCACTTCTTGGACTCCAGAAAGAGATCGATGCTCTTAATCAGAAAAATGTTGATTTAGATCAGAGAAATATTGAGCTTGATATCAAGGTCGCAGACCTTCAGACTGAGAATACAAAGCTCAATATTCAAGTGGCCGAACTTATCGAAGACAAAGCTCTGAAGTCGAAGAAAATTACTGACCTTCAGACGCATTTCGGCCTGCTGACCGCCAGCTACTACGATTTAAAGAAGAAGCTGGAAGATAAATTTGGCGACGAATTCAAGTCATCCGTTGACGAGCCAAAGATCTATCTTCCCAACCAAGATGCTCCCATAGTTCCTAATCCTAAAAGAACAACCACCATTGTTGATCGTTTTGAAAAAGAACCGGCTCAGGCTCCAAGTGTAATGGCATTAAAACGCGCTAAATTGGCCAAGTCACCTGGAAAGGGTCAACTTTTATTCAAAAGGAGCTCAGAACATAATGCCCCCTGGGATCAACAAAAGATCACCGTTACGGATCTGGGCGAACATCGTTTCAGAGACGTTTATGGTGATAGGTCAGGAATCATCTCGTGGGGATTCCATGACACAATGAATATGTTTATGGTGAGAAGAAAGAGCAGCAACACTGAATTATACAAAGATGCTCACGATTTTCATACCTTTACTAGGATTGATCTTACGGAGTTGTCTAAAGCTCCTTTCTCAAATCCATCAAACAATCCCAGAGCGACTTAGTTCAAATCATTTTTGGAAGATCAAGTAGCTAAGGGTTTCCCTTCAATGAAGACTGCAGAGTCTATTATCAAGATTTATCCTAGCATCATTGATCCCAAAACAAGTCAGCCACTTCGATCAGTGATGTGGCCTGCTACTGCTCAAGTAAAGCAGGTTCCCGTTCTTCAAAACTATCCAGATGGATCTCTCGCATCCATGCAATACTGGGTGTTTGATGAATCTGCTGCTGCTGCTGTCATCAAGCTTAAAGACGATTGTATCCGCTTGTATGACAAGAGGGATCTGCTTCAATTTGGCAAGTGGGACATTCATCAGCTCTCTATTCATCATATCAAGGTGGCTGAAGACATTTTTGAGCCCGTTGCAAAGGAGTACACTTCGATGGTGGCCGAAATTATCGAGAAGGAGATGTGGAACGGAGCTTTGGGAAAATCCGATGTACTGGTGGTCGACAAAAGCTGAGTCCAAGCTAGCACCAAACCAAGGGGGAGATTGAAGGGTCCAGTAAATGGTTTGGTCTAGGCTTTCATTGTATTTTGTTCGGCATGAGTCTGTAATACTGTTTATGAGCTGTATATGTGTTTTTTGGTCATTATGTGTGTTTACGACCGTAAACACGTTTGCGACCGTAAACCCTGTTTACGGTCGTAAACCCTGTTTACGGTCCTGTCTAGTATAAATAGTGGAGGTGTTGGTCATTGTGTGGTTGTTGATGCCATTACGTTTACAGAGTGTTCCATCGAGTTGTACCTGACGTTTTTCTGAATATAAACGTGTGCAAGCTCGATTTCTTTTCATCTTATTCTTCTTTTTGTGATTGTTTGTTGCTTGATCATTGGTAAAGATCCTTTTCAGGACCTTACAGTATGTCGACAGTCGAGAGGCCGTGACCAATCCTTGGATGGGTTGAACCAATCCTTAGATGTACCTTACCACTTTCTTGTACCCAGGGATCAAAAAGTTTGGACAAAGGGTAACGAGGTCGTTGAACCTAGTGGTGTAGGTCAAGATGTCGGCGTCGCTCATGGTGAAGTTCCACAATGCATTATCCAGTTGTTGCATCTCTTCTGGAGAACAGTAATCCTCGTTGAGCATTTGTTTCAGTCTCTCCGATGACAAAGCATTGGCGTTAGGAAGACCTAGAATCTCGACATGGCCATTACACCAAGACATAGTCACGTCTACGAACGTGCATGCGGCGAACTTGACCTTGCTTTCCTTAGCACAAGAACTGACCTCGAACATAGACTCAGTCTTCTGGATCCATCTGGTAAGTCCTACAACCCCCACTTTCCAATAGAACATTTTGGGTTTGGAGTTCATGAAATCCTTTTAGGTGCATGTTCTTTCTGCACCTTTCTCATTTCCTTGGAATCCTTCTCCGCCAGTTCCAAATTTTGTGTGATTACCATGGGCAGCTAGTTCCTTAGCTATTCTTCATTCGACAATTGCCTTAACAAATACGTGGTCTTAGGGTGGGTTAATTTATGCTGACTGAGGGTCCTACTCAGCTAGAAGACCTTCACTAGATCTAGTAATTCTCGGAGGTGCCATTTCTGGACTCTTAAAGTTAGTGTCGAGGCGTAAGTTAGTTTGTCAGAATTAGCAAGTTTGTGCTCTCATGGTTAGGTTGCGATGTGTTAATGTTAATGTTAATGGGAACAACAATAACAACACAAATTTCATGCAAATGGGTACGTATAATATGTATGTGTGTGTGTGTATATATATATATATATGTATATATATATATATATATATATATATATATATATATATATATATGTATATATATATATATATAACATGTCGAAGTTACCAAAATTGGGTGTGGTTAGGGTAGGAAAATCCCTATGAATACAAAACATATGTGTGAAGTCTTTTCCCCACTACCCTAACCCAAAAGAAAGTATCTATTTCCTTCCTAGCTACAATGCTAGGGTCAAAATAGCAAAAAATAAAAACCACAATACATTATGAGGAGTGCCATCAGCTGAACTAACTCTCTATATACACACTCTAGCCAAACAATTAAAAAATACTTTCGAGACTCCACTATCTCCACCTGAGGCTCCAATCGATCTGTGTGATCAATTACCTCCTCTAGTACCTGACGGTGAAACTGGGTCGCCTCTAGTTCCTCCTATAGCTGGTCATGCACGAGTAAGGTCATCATATCCATCATGTCTATCTCCTCCTCTAAGTAATGCACCATCTCAGTGAGCTTCATCAAATCCATCCTCAATAAGAGGAACTTAGTGTCCATCACGACAATACGATATGAGAAATGGGCAGTACGGGGTACCAAAAGAGAGATGACCTGCTCCATAGGAGTAGCCGGGGTAGGGGGATGTGTAGCGGATGACTCCCCCACCTCGAACCGTGAGCTAATAGCCTCCTCCTACACCCATGCTCATATATGGGGCATCCAGACGGCTTCTCCGTAGGATTTCTTTGCTATCAGTGGTGATGTTGGTAGGGACGCTAACCACTTCCATGAGGGAGTAGCAGTAACCTTCCTTAGGATCTACTTCACCCGAGTACCTGTGGGTGTCCTGTAATATCGATGGGAAGGTGTGGGGTGGGGTGGTGAGGTCTCCGGTGTGGTGGTAATGTCCTCCTCATCCTCGTCGGGATCGCACTCAGAACTAAGAAGCTCTAGCCCTAGCGGTGTCTAATCTGGTGAAAGGGATGGCTCTCATGGGCGCTCGGTGGGAGTATAATCGGGCTCTGATTCATCACTGTCCTCCAGGGTATCGACAGAGTTATCAAGTATTGTATGCTCTTCCTCCGATGTGGAAGCTTCCCTTCATGATCCATCGATTTCCAAGCTCTCAACAAACATACATAAGATATCAAATATGAAGATGTTTATGAGAGATGTGAAGATCAATTAAATACTTTATAATATCAAATTATAAAAATTTAATAGATAGTACCCATAACACCTGAGTCTCCCTCCCTGACCTGCTACAGTGCATGTAGTTGCCAGAGTGGTGGAAGTGACACAAATGGCACTTGAAGTGCTTTCCCGCATATTTCCCTTGAGATGAGGGAGCTGCGACCGCTTTCGGGGCCGGACTGATGGTGTAAGCCTTGAAAGTCTCTTGTCTCTTGTTGGGAGATTTCTTAGTGGTATCCTTGAATCCGTCACGATTTGTGCTTACCCTCCCTGGCATGGGGATATCAATCTTCTAGACTAACGTGCCTCGTCTTATTTCTTGTTTGGTGAGGCTAAAATCCAACCTTTTGCATTATCCTATGTCGACAGTCGAGAGGTCGTGACCAATCGTTGGATGGGTTGAACCAATCCTTAGATGTACCTTACAACTTTCTTGTACTCAGGGGTCAAAACGTTTAGGCAAAGGGTAACGAGGTCGTTGAACTTATTGGTGTAGGTCGAGATGTCGGCGTCGCACATGGTGAAGTTCCACAATTCCTTCTCTAGTTGTTGCATCTATTTTGGAGAACAGTAATCCTCATTGAGCATTTGTTTCAGTTTCTCTGAAGACAGGGCATTGTCGTAAGCAAGACCTAGAGTCTCGACATGACCATTCCACCAAGACAAAGTCGCGTCTACGAACGTGCAGGCGACGAACTTGACCTTGCTTTCCTCAGCACAAGAACTGATCTCGAACACAGACTCAGTCTTCTCGATCCATCTGGTAAGTCCTACAACCCCCTCTTTCCAATAGAACGTTTTGGGTTTGGAGTTCATTAAATCCATATAGGTTCATGTTCTTTGTGCACCTTTCCCATTTCCTTGGAATCCTTCTCCGCCAGTTCCAGATTTTGTGTGATTACCATGGGCATCTAGTTCCTTAGCTATTCTTAATTCGACCATTGCCTCAATAAATACATGGTCTTGGGGTGGGTTAATTTATGCTGACTGAGGGTCCTACTCAGCTTGAAGACCTTGACTAGATCTAGTAATTCTCGGAGGTTCCATTTCTAGACTCCTAAAGTTAGTGTCGAGGCGTAATTTAGTTTGTCAGAATTAGCAAGTTTGTGCTCTGATGGTTAGGTTGCGGTGTGTTAATGTTAATGTTAATGGGAACAACAATAACAACACAAATTTCATGCAAATAGGTATGTATAATATGTATGTGTGTGTGTGTATATATATATATATATATATATATATATATATATATATATGTATATATACATATAACATGCCAAAGTTACCAAAATTGGGTGTGGTTAGGGTAGGAAAATCCGTGTGCATACCAAACATACGTGTGAAGGCTTTTCCCCACTACCCTAACCCAAAAGAGAGTATCTATTTCCTTCCTAGCTACAATTCTAGGGTCAAAATAGAAAAAACTAAAAACCACAATACACTATGAGGAGTACCATCAGCTGAACTAACTGTCTATATACAAACTCTAGGCACACACTTAAAAAAGACTTTCGAGACTCCACTATCTCCACTTGAAGCTCCAATCGATCTGTGTGATCAATTACCTCCTCTAGTACCTGACGGTGAAACTGGGTCTCCTCCCGTGCCTCCTATGGCTGGTCCTGCACGAATAAGGTCCTCATTTCCATCATGTCTATCTCCTCCTCTAAGTAATGCACCATCTCAGTGAGCTTCATCAAATCCATCCTCAACAAGAAGAGCTTAGTGTCCATCACGACAATACGTTATGAGTGATGGGCAGTATGGGGCACCAAAAGAGAGATGGAATGCTCCGTAGGAGTAGCCGGGGTAGGGGTGCAGCAGATGACTCCCCCACCTCGAACCGTGAACAAATAGCATCCTCCTACGCCTAGTCTCATATATGGGGCAGCCAGACGATGTCTCCATGGGATTTCTTTGCTATCGGTGGTGATGTTGGTGGGGACGCTGCCCTTTTCCATGAGGGAGTATCAGTAACCTTCCTTAGGGTCTACTTCACCCGAGTACCCGTGGGTGTCCTGTAATATCGATGGGAAGGTGTGGGGTGGGGTGGTGAGGTCTCCAGTGAGGTGGTAATGTCCTCCTCATCCTCGTCGGGCTCGCACTCAGAACTGAGAAGCTCTAGCCTAGCCGGTCTCTAATACAGTGAAAGGGTTGGCTCTCACGGACGCTCAGTGGGAGTATAATCGGGCTCCGATTCATCACCATCCTCTAGGGTATCGACTGATTCATCAAATACTGTATGCTCTTCCTCTGATGTGGAAGTTGCCCTCCATGATCCATCGATTGCCAAGCTCTCAGCAAACCTACATAAGATATCAAACATGAAGATGTTTATGAGAGATGTGAAGTTCAATAAAATACTTTATAATATCAAATTATAAGAATATAATAGATAGTACCCGTAAAACCTTTCACTGTATTAGAGACCGGCTAGGCTAGAGCTTCTCAGTTCTGAGTGCGAGCCCGACGAGGATGAGGAGGACATTACCACCTCACTGGAGACCTCACCACCCTCACTATGTCATAAGTGAGAGGTTCCTAGAGAGGAAAAATCCTCGAGTGTAGATGTCATTGAGTTAGCTACCCAGATATAGAAGTCTCTAAGAGAATCTTCTTAGTACAAAATCATATGCATCCAATCCAGAAGTCCTCAAGCGTTTAGATTTCCAACCACCCTATCCACGTGCGGTCGTTCATTGGTCAAATCATAATAAAACATAGTTGCGCACTCTAGGTCTTGTTGTTGTACGGACGCTGTATTATACCAAATCTAAATATATGTTTTGACCTAAAATCCTGAGTTGCGATTTTGTGGGTTGGTATTGTAGGGTAGTAGATATGTAATTATTTTAGCGTATCTATTTCGCTCTTAATCTTTGTTGGGTTGGATGTATTTTAGGTTTTTGTACTCCAAGACAACCAAGTAAGGATCATCCGTACGAGAACTACCGATGGGCAAGATCATTTTAGCATATGGTAGTTCTGAAATCAAGCAACCCAAGTGATAGTTTAACCTAATCTGAGTGTAGTCCTAGGTTATAGTTGAATTGCCTAAGGAATTACTAGTTCGCTATTTATTCATTAATAAAATATATTACATAATTGTTTTAGGTATAGGTGCGTTACGAAAGGAAAGTACAAAATCAAAGCACATAAGTTTCGGGCTGCATCACCGGGGTTATCTCCTTCTTCAGGCGGGTTCATTCTTCTGAGAATACATGTGGTTTGAGAGGTCAAGATAATTTTGGTGAATCCATAGGTTCTATTGTTATAAAGAATGTGAGGGTATTTTAGTTGTTTTGATTATCCTAAACTCACTTCCTTGAGTTTGTGAGCACTATCACATAGGTTGTCCTATGAATGCAAGTTGTACACAAATAGAATCACATAGACTATCAAATAAAGGTTCTACCCTAAACCACAACCAGACAAGGAACATGAATAAGGCAGATTCCCTCATTCTAGGGCTATGCAATCCTAAGCATGTACAACTTTGAAAGCATACATTGGGAACACTTACTCGAGCTCGACCGATTACGCGCATTGCACTCTCCCCTTTTTCTTACAAAAAATGTTTACAGGAAAAAAAAATTAATGTTTTGTTTCTTTTTGGAAAAACAGTTTTTACCATTTCCTTAGTTTGAGTTCTAACACACCCAAGAGTGTGCCCGAATCTCTCAAACCAAGGCTCTGATAGCAACTTGTAATGACCCAAATTTGCTTCCAGAAAATAGTTTTTATTGATCTTCACATCTCTCAAACCAAGGCTCTGATACCAACTTATAATCATAAATACCAACCACAATTGCTTCCAGAAAATCCCATTACATGATCATAGTGATTTAAAATATCAGAGTATCAAAACTAATTATGAAAACACTGGAGAATGCACACCGTACCATCAAGCCGGCCTTGCCCTTAGAACTAGAAGTACCTGAAACATCCAACAAAACTGTAAGCACACGCTTATTGAGTTTCCCAAAACACTTAAAACATATAATCACATAATTCCATGCACACATACATATAAATTTTCCATGGACTCCCTCCATGGTCTTCATTTGGAATGCCTGGGCTACCCCATGGTCTTGTATCCCCGAGCCATGGGCTCCTCCCATGGTCTTGCCAAGTGTCATGGGCTCGTCCCATGGTCTTCACATAAGTTCACACATATATCAAATAGCAAACCATTACAAAATCCATTACCAACCATATCATATCAATTAATGGGCCAGCCTTGGTGCCTTCGACCCATGAGTGTAGTGAAAAGACTCGCCTTGAATACTAAACCATAGATGACTAGGTCTTGGCTCCAAATGTCAGCTCTACTCAACCCCTAAAAGAGAAACAATTCCTTAAATACAACTCAACATGCCCCAAAACCCCTATTAGGTCAAACTCGGTCAAAGACAAAGTCAAAACTCCAGGTCAACGGTCCGAGTTGACCAAACACGCCGTGTTCCTTCATCTGCTGCAAGATCGGAAAAAACCATATCAACTCGTCGTGTTCACTAAGTAACACGCTGAGTTAGCCAGAATTCCAACAGCTTAATGCATTAAGCTGATTCCATTGAATTTAGGAGTGCTAAATCTCAGATTTCCTCCAAAATGATGTCTAGAAGCGTAAAGTTTCCAACTTTACTCTTAGGAACCACCAAAATGAGTCAAACCCGAACCCTAGACTCATTAGAGTGAAGCTTGAACCGCTAATCCCTTAATCTCTAAAGACATAGTCCCAAAAGCAGATCTGGCATCCAAAGACTGGAAAATCACGTAAAGTTTCCAGCTTTATGTCCATGCACGCTAAAAAGAAGCTCTAGGACTCAAGAAAGGCCTAATAAAGGACTTCATGCATGAATGGGACCTAGAACCTAGTAAAGCTTGCAACTTTAAGCCAAATGAGGCCACAAAATGACCAGATCTAACACGACAACCCCTGGAACACACAACTTCTTGTACAACCCAACCATGAGTTCAAAATCAAGATAAAACCCAAAACAAATAGATCTAACCAATAATAAAGCAAGGTATAAACTTGATACCTCCAAGAAACTGCAACAAGTGGGGAGATTCTGGATCTAAGTCTTCCCTCCAATCTATAGACCGTCAACTTCAAAGCTTCTTCAAAAGAGTACAAAAAGATCAACACTCATGGCCCTCCAAAAGCTCACACACTCACAAAGGAAGATGATACACACTATTAGGGTTTCTGGACAGAGGAGGCTGGTAAGGAGGCCATCCAAAGGACTTAAGGCCTTTAAATAAGGTGTAACACCTGAAAAATTAGGGTTTCCTTCCTACCCAGTAACACACACATGTTGAGACACCTCGACTTGCAGTGTTGGTGCATTATTTTCCGCGGCCAAAGTCACATTGACACGCCGAGTTGAAGCTTCCAACTCGTCGAGTCCCAAAGGAAATATAAACAACTTGGAGAATAAGCTTATACCGGAACCAAACGTTACACCAAAGGTGGCTATAATAATGAGTTTCATCGTTTCCTAGCTACTGGCCAACGTGACAACTAGGTATGATATTATCTATCATAGCGGTTCAGCATAACAACTAGGCATAATATTAGTTAAAGAGTTTGGGCAGAATAACTAACAACCTAATATTACAGTAATGTCATAGGCATAATTATCTAACTATAATTAGTGATAACTATGTAAAGTTGTAAGCTAGAGATGTATCCCCCCCCCCCCCCCCAAAAAAAGGAGTTGAAAATGGGGTCGTGAACTTACATGTGACTTTGAAGATTGTTGGTGCAGGGTAGAAACCGCAAGTTAGCATTTCGAGAGGCGATCGGGGAAATAGCACACAAGGCGATTTTAGAGATAGGTTTCGAGAATGGTGTGAGGAAAGTGATTGCAAAGACCTAGTATTTATAGCCGACTTAGAGCGTGCACTGTGCAAATGCACGTGAAACGCATGATCGTGCCATGTGTCCTCATCTCAGTGTGCAATGTCATCCCGTATCTCGACGCAATCGAGTGTCAGTGCGCGCGAGCACGCTTGATGGTAAAAATTAAACTTTGAAATTCTATAACTCTCGCATATGAACTCCGTTATAATCTTATAAAAATCATAACTCTCATACGTGATGTCCATTTTAGGCTTTCCTTGCCTCATAATTCCTACTTTAAGCAGTAATACAATTGTCTAGTTGGTGACTTTCTCCAAGATTCGACCAATCTCCTTGTAGTCTTCGTCGTTGTAACTTTTTAATTACGGTAGATATAAAATTACCATAACTGCCATATCTTCACGATACTATGTCAGATTCATACAAAATTTATATTTCTGGAATCATGATAGCTTAAGGAGTCAAAATATGTTATCCTGCTCTCAAAGTGACGCAACTTTTTGCATACTTAATTTTGAGCCTAATGGTTGACGTAATTAAGGGTGAAAATTTTGAATACATTAAAATATATCGAGTGGTTACAAGGTTGTCCTTATTACATTCTTACATCCTATTGTTTAGTGTTAATGGCATTTAGTGACGTATTCTCTGTGTTGTCGCATTTCTACAGACTTAGCTAAGAAATGTCCTAGTATCGCTAATTTGCCATTTAATGCTTGTGCATCTGTCAGTTTTTTTCGTAAGCACATTTCTAATAATGACTCTACCTTCTTGGTTTTGATTTTATTCCGTCCTTTTTTATCACATGTCCTAAGAACCTTCCTTCTTCCGTCCTTAATATACATTTTTGTGTGTTCAATTTTATGTTCGCCTCCCTTAGATTGGCAAAGGTTTCTGCTATGTCCTTCGTAAAATGATTCTCAACTTTGCTTTTGATGACCATGTCGTCCATGTATACTTTGGTATTTCTACCTATTTGTGGTTTGATGACTTTGTCTTCTAACCTTTGCTACATTTGCCTTGTGTTTCTCAGTCCAAACAACATTTTTATGTAAAAAAATGTTCCCTTGTCTGTATGGAAAAAAGTTTTTTCCTCGTCTCCTTTGTGCATGTGTATTTGGTGGTAGCATTTGTAAGCATCTAAGAAACTCTTCCACTTATGCGCATTTAAAGACTCTACCTTTTCAGCAATGTATGGTAGTGGATAACAGTCCTTTGGACATGCCTTATTTTGGTATGTAAAATCCATACACATTCTCCATTTCCCGTTTCCTTTTTTTACCAATACCGGGTTCACTACCCAAGATGGGTAAAGTGACTCCCTTACTATGTTTTTTTTCTACTTCATCATTTATTATTTTGTTCATATCCTTGGACTATCCTCTTTTTTTTGTCAGATAGGTTTATTTCCCAATTATTCCTTTAATTTGTGTTCAACTAGCTATCATGGTATGTCGGTCATGTCCATTGCTTCCAAAGAGAATATGGTAACACTTTCTATCAATAATTTCATTAGCACCTCTTTTCAGGGTCCCCGGTAACCCTGTTCCGATTCGTATTCCTTGATCTGAGTATCTATTGTTTATTACAACTTCCTCTGTTCCTTTACTCCCTTGCTTCCATTTCGGTGTTGTGGGTTTCACTCCTTATTCTACTATCATTGTCATAGGTGATTGTTTCAAACTTTTTCATTTTGCTTCTCCCAAATATGACATTGTATGGTGAAACTGATTGTACAATTGTGAAGTATAACATATGTGTGTTTTTGGCTTGTGTCACCTGATCTGTAAAGGTAAAAAGAACAAAAAGTAATCTTTTTTGTCACACAGAGTGTCCCACGAAACTTGTTAAGTTTCATGTTGGTTGTTTCACTTTTTTTTTTGTATTTGCTCTGGTAATTGTGAGAAACAGTGATCATACATGATTTTTGTTGAGCTTCCATTATCACAGTATATCCTGTAGATACCTATTTCATATATGTACCCATATACAAAGTATCATCTTATCTACTTGGCGATGGGAGGTATATTCTTTTCCCACTGTAAACATTTTACGTAGACATGCAATGTCGCTTCCTTCCATATACGGTAAAGGTAATTTTGTGTTCAGTCGATCAGTTATTGTACTGCATAGCCTGTATTATCTAATTTTTCAAATTTTCGTTTCGTCCCTACGTCACATGTTACTACGACACCCTTATAGTAAGGATGGCGTCAATGTTGTTATGGCGAGTTAGACCCCGATATTGCTCTCTCACCCCGATATTGCTCTCTGACGCCCAAGTTAGATTTTAAATATGAGAATTGTTCTGGTATTATATTGTAACAGCAATCAAAATAGGTCCACAAAAATCACATGTGATTATGTCAAACAAGTAATGTGATAAACTTACTATGTAGTTCATGGTAAATTCTAATACAATTATGAACTTTCGTACATACTTTATGGTATAAATCAAAGTATACATCCATACAATTCCAAAATATTTTAACAAATCTTAATCTAACTTCTCGTAAAGAAGTTATGATAAACTTTAACACTATAAATCTCTATAGTAAGAAGAAATTAAAATATAGTGTGAATTAGATATTGGAATCTAAAAGAAAATTTTAGTGCTCGGAAATACGTATGCGTTGACATAAAGAACGTCAAAAACGGAGTTTGTATTCAAAAGATATGATCTTCCGAAGATATAGCAATATAAGAGCATGACACGAGGCAGAAACCCTAATCAACCATGCTCCACAACGTGAACATGAAGGTTCACGGCGTGAAGGTGCTCTAGGACGCTTCTCAAGGCTAGAATGTAGATGGCAAGTCTATGGGAGTCATATGTTAAGACTTCACGATGTGGACATAAAGGTTCACGATATGAAATCAGTATCTTAACACCTTCCGAAGCTAGGACCCAAATGGCAAGTCTACGAGGTGATGCAACTATGCTTCACGACATGGACCTATAAGTTCACGACGTGAACTTGTCTTGGGCAGCCTATAAATAGCAAGTTCGAACCTAACCTTCCTTACACCTAAATCTCTTTCCTTTCTCTTGTTTGCTAAAGGCATTCCTCGTCCCGAGCCCGACGATCACGAACCGCTGACCGTTTCTAGTTAGATTCTACAAAATCACGATACTAGGGTGAGTTTCACGGCCCCACTTTTTATAAGTTGTCGGGGGGAAATACACGCTAAATATTATATACAAGTTAATATTATGTTTATATGATAGTATATTCGCATTAACATAGATAGTTATATCAACCGGGATATAGTTGTATTGTATCATATATACCTAGAATATATCTGATATATTGAAAACATACAACTATCTTAAACTTGTTAGTATGTGGTTCTCATAGATTGTAATAATATAGCCCCAGAGTTATTCTCAGCAGTACTATATATACTATTTGTGTTATAGTCTTGGAGTTACACTCGGGAGTTCTATATATACTTGTTAAGTATGTTCCTAATATTGGTTTATGTTAGATAAAACATGGTTTTACTTCAAGTTATAGATGTTATACTACCTAAGTATTGTAGAAATTAGGAGTAACGTTTAAAGCATAGTCTAATAACTCAGGGTTTTAGACACGAATATGCTTTTACTATTAGAACCATAGGAACCCGACAAAAGTCTACATGAGCTACCTTATTCATCAACTAAGATTTGAAATCTTAGTGTAAATCTTCTGACCTGTAACCGCTAATCCTTTGAGAGCGCGAAAGTTGTGTATAGATCTATACATGTTGAAACCCCTAACTGTGGATATTAGCTACAAACCAACGGTTTTCGGGTGACGAACTTGCCCAGTTTATTCTTTTCCAACGTCGATGAAGTGTGCGGAACCTACTACAATGTGTGATCCTTGTAATATTAATCAGAGGTCTTGTATGTCATATATCCGCGGTTACGGACTCATGGTAGCACAATTTTAGAAACATTACACTTTGTGGATATACAAGTATGAATGTTAAGTATAAGTTTCCCAAACACTTATACTCTAGGTAAAAGAAACTTGTAGGAATACTACTTGTACAATAAGTAGACAATTATACCTAGCATACATACTCATATAGAATTGAAATAAGATTTATACGTAGCAGTTTTTACTCATATAGGATTTAAATAAGATTTATACGTAGCAGTTTTTACTCGCATAGAAATGAAATAAGATTTATACGTAGTAACCTTCGTTTGTATGGGATTACAAACACTTATATTCATAGTATATGAGAATTATAGGTATACTACTTATTTAGTAAGTAAAACATTATACCTAGGATATATATACTATATGTTAGAATCAAGTATGAGTCAAAATAATATTTTCAAACTATGTTATATACTTTTCCAACTTGGGAAAAAGTACTATTTTCACTTAGATTCAAAACCCTTTGAACTCACCAACTTTAGGTTGACGTATTTTCAAAATGCATGTGTTTTCAGGAACTTGATAAGTTGAATATTTCTCGAACAGGAGAAGTTTTACTATTATCCTTTCTATTCGTATGGGAGATATATCCGTTAAGACGTGTGCGATAGTTCAGATACTATGTAATAAATACTAAGGAAACAATAATAATGTAACTTTCTATCATCAATAAAGGTATGTATTTTATAAAATTCTTAAGTACTGTTCAATGTATGTTATATAACTGTGATACACAGATGATTTTACACCACCTGATGTTTCCGTCGCCGGCTACGGGTGTGACATATTGGTATGAGAGTTATTGACTATAGAGAACTAGTACTTTGTTAGGAAAGCATGACTATAGTATAGGGCTTACTCTATTTTGTTTATGTATAGGTATACCCCTTAACCTATGTTATAAAGTATTATTAATTATCTACTAAAGGACTACTTATGGGAGCGGTGACAGGATAGACACGTCGCTTTGGGTTGTTGGATTTCAGAACGGCTATATGCTAAAATGATAATGCCCTTTCGACTGTCCTCACTGGCCGGTGCCTTATCAGCTTGACCTGAAGTAACGAACAATAATTAATAAAGCATGAATACAACAGATAAGAAATATAGAGTCATATATAAAGACTCAAACCCTCGATAAGAATACACCTAAACACCCAGAATGCTTTTGATCTCAAGGATTTAGATCAAATATTCCAACTAAAGTTTATATGTGCGTAGATCCTATCACAACTAGATGTAAGTGCGCAACTACATTTTATTATGATCAGATCATATTGACTATTAAAATTGGAAGTAATATTTGATAGACTAAACACTTGTTGATTCAAAATAGGAATTCGACATGGCTCATTATCGAGAATGGATAATCATAGAAGATACAGATGAAGAGCAAGAAGATTCATTCCCTATGTTGGCAGGTGATCCTTACTACCCAATGAACCCAACTAACTTCCATCCAATGCCCTCTGACGATGGAGCACCTTTACCTTCCAACGAACTGGAAGAGAGCGAACCAATGGTAGAAAGCGAGCCTATTGAAGAGATGGAATCAGTTGCATCTTCCTTACCACCAATGAATACTCTTTATCGTCGATTTCCAGGAGGAGCTAAGATGAAACGCACGACTCGTAAGTCCATACCAAAGTGGATAAGGATTAAGAAGAATCCAAAGGGGACATCTTCGAATACCCATAGAATTCAAGATGAAACTACAACGATAGCACAAACGGTTGATAGGTGGGTAGCAGAAGAAAGAGATGCTAACAAGTATGCGATTGGTCAATCATCCCGACCATATCCCTCACCTTCTTCCGAAGTTGACACTTTGTCTCGACTGTTTGAGAAAAGTTTGAGAATTGAAAAAAAATGGAAATTGTCGAAGGGATACTACTCATCTCTCAGGAAGGATGCGAAGGCTAGAAAGACAGAGAACACAAGATCAAGAGGCAGTGATGGATGCCCATCATCACATTAATTTTGCTTATAACGACATGATTACTCACGACGTAAGGATTGCAGAACTAGAACTGTACAATAAAACGTCAAGAAACGAAGAACGCACTGGAGAAATTGAGAAAAGAAATCAAGCACTTGAGGAACAAATGATTCACGTCACTGACGCACTAGGCCATCACCTAGGATACTGGTGGATAGAGTAGAACTAGTGGGTGTGTAAAATAGGAGATAAACATCAGACTAAGTTAAGGTAATGGGGAAAAGTTTATAGCAAGGGTGTAGTAAACCTTGCAATGTTTTTAGAAACTTTTCTCATATAAACCTACAATAAAATGACGTATTCACTAGTAATATATATGAAGCAAATATTACAATAAGCATGTGCCAAATAGTGTCGTTCACTATGTTCTATACCTTGAAGAATAATTGAAGTCATTAGTACTCGTATTTTAATCAGTAATTAAAATACTTCATAAAACTCATAATATTCTTACTATATATAATAGGAACTAAATAAAAATGCCTAGAAGAAGTAGTGATCGGCTAAACCTTAACGATCAGAACCACAACAAACAGAAAAACAAGCGCAACGACCACCAGAAATAAACCCCTAATAAGTTTAGCAGAACTTGAAAAAATTATTGCTTAGAGAATAGCTGCAGCTTTAACTAATATCACAGGAGGTGGAATTAGAAATGAAGGCAATGTAGGAATCGTCAGAATGTGTACCTACAAAGATTTTATGAATTGAAAACCAAAGAGATTCCATGGAACTGAAGGAATTTTTAATTTAACCAGATGGATTGTAAAGAAAGAATCCATCTTTCAAATAAGCGTCTGTTCAGATGATTGTAATGTATGATTTGCGGTATGTACTTTCGCTGATGCAACGTTAACATGCTGGAACAGCCATGTAAATACAATGGGAATTAATGCATAAAATTCCATGAAATGGGAGGAGTTGAAGATGATGCTAGTACAGGATTATTGTCCTCGAGAGGAAATAAAAAAGTTGGAAGAAGAACTCTGGAACCTAATAATGAAGGTTTCAAAAATAAATGCTTATACTGCTAGATTTAATGACCTTGCGGTGATATGTCCATCACTTGTAACCCCCGAATATAATAAGATGGAGCGATATATCTGGGGTCTAGCATCACAAATAAAAGGGATGGTGATCGCATCAAAACCTACATACAGTACAAAACGAATAGCTCATCAGCTAACCAACACACAGATCCAAGGGAATTTTATGGTCTCAATAGCTGAACCTCCCAAATCTGGAACAAACAAGTGCAAATTTAATGGGAATAATCCCAGACAATCATCCTGGAAGAGACAAGATGTGGCAACTAATTATACAACCACGACAGCAATACCCATACAACCAAGTAAGTATGCTAGAACATATCTAGGGTGCACTCAGTGCAACCCTCATCACCTATGTAACTATTCATGGTACAATCAATGTAACCGTCATCACGCATGTGACTGTTTCATTTGCATAAAGTGCAAAAAGAAGGGACGCACTGTCAGTTACTGCAGGACCACAACACCTGCAACAGTAAATCAGGGAAAAAATAATGGAACATGCAATGGAGGAGGAAGAATGTGTTATGAGTGTGGTGAGATTGGACACTTCAGCAAAGAATGTCCAAAGTTAAGGAGTCGGGGAGGCTTAGACCGCGACAAGGTATTCGTAATCAGAAGCAGGGAAGCTATCCAGGACCCTTCGGCCGTATCTTGTACGTTTCTCATAAATAATTTATACGCTACTATACTCTTCGACACTGGAGCTGATAGAAGTTTTATAACCCCGACGTTTAGAGAATTCTTAAGTCATGAGTCTAGAAAATTAAAAGAAATCTATGAAGTTGAAATCGCTAACAGTCAAACGGAGAGAACACATGAAATTCTAGAAAATTGTCTATTAACTCTAAATAACAACCTCTTTCACGACAACCATATGTCAATGTCTATTGGTAGTTTTGATGTCATAATTGGCATGGATTGGTTATCACCCGTTCGACAAATCGAGTTCCGAATCGACATAATTCCAGGAGCAACACCAGTAGCAAAATCTCTTTAACGATTGGCTCCATGTGAAATGCAAGAACTATCTAGCCAACTACAAGAACTTCTTGACAAAGGCTTCATCATACCAAGCTATCGCCTTAGGGAGCACCAATTTTGTTTGTTAAGAAGAAGGACGGATCCTTTCGAATGTGTATTGATTATCGGGAGCTAAACAAAGTAACGATAAAGAATCGTTACCCGCTTCCAAGAATTGATGATCTATTCGATCAACTTCAAGGGTCTGGCTACTACTCAAAGATAGATCTTGGATCGGGATACCATCAACTCAGAGTACAAGAAGATGATGTTCCAAAAACAACATTTAGGACTCGGTATGGCCATTATGAGTTATTAGTTATGCCTTTTGGATTGACTGATGCCCCAACAGTGTTTACGGATCTCATGAATCGTATTTGCAGTACTTAGATAAATTCATGATAGTATTTATCAATGATATATTGATATATTCACAAACCAAGGAAGAACACGGTCAACACTTGCAAATAATCTTGAAACTACTAGGAAAAGAAAAGTTGTACACCAAATTCTCCAAATGTGAATTTTGGATTAGAGAAGTACAATTTTTAGGGCATGTAGTTAGTAACAAAGGGATGCATGTTGACCCCTCCAAGGTTGAAGCAATCAAGAATTCGGAAGCACCAAAGACGGCAACAGAAGTGCGTCAATTCTTAGCACTTGCTGGCTACTACCGTAGATTCACAGATAATTTCTCCAAGTTAGCCAAGCCACTTATAAGACTAACAAAGAAAGATATGAAGTTCAACTCGGAAGACAAACAAGAAGTTGCTTTCCAAAAACTAAAACAAATGTTGTGTAGTTCACCAATCCTATCCCTCCCAGATGGGACAGAAGATTTCATCGTATACTGTGATGCGTCAAATAAAGGATTGGGATGTGTGTTGATGCAAAGGGGAAAAGTTATCGCTTACGTATCACGAGAACTGAAGGTGCATGAGAATAATTACACTACCCATGACCTTGAATTGGGAGTTGTAGTTTTTGCACTAAAAATATGGAGAAATTACTTATATGGTACGAAGTGTACTATCTTTACCGATCATAAGAGTCTTCAACACATCATCGACCAAAAAGATCTTAATATGAGACAACGAAGATGGGTCGAATTGTTGAATGATTACGAATGTGAGATTCCTTATCATCCCTTAAAGGCAAACATAGTAGCAGATGCCTTAAGCCGAAAGGAATATATTAAACCTCGTCGGGTACGGCCATTAATTATAACTATCCATTCTAACTTTACCACACAAATTACAGAAGCTCAACTCGAGGCTCTAAAAGAAGAAAACATTAAGAACGAAGCTTTGCGAGGAATGGAAAAGCAATTTATACAAAAGGATGACAGAAAACGACATTTTATGAACCGAATTTGGACGCCTAAGTTCGGTGGAGTCAGGGACTTAGTCTTGGAAGAAGCCCACAAGTCAAGATATTCCATACATACAGGCTCCAACAAAATGTACTTGTAACACCCAAAAATTCAAGCCAATTTAAAACTTTAAAAAATTTCCAAAACCATTAACCATTACAAAACTTGTTTTCAAAATGTATAATATCAGAGTATCCCAGAAACAATGTCATAAAAAGTGAGGACTTGTACGATCACGCCTTTGCCTTGCCACGATCCCCTGATGTACCTGAAACAATAAACTGAAACTGTAAGCCCGAAAGCTTAGTGAGTTCCCCCCCCCCCAAATACCCATACCCACAACAATACACATATCATCATAAACAACATACTATGGGTCCAGTCAACCATCGGGTTGGAATACCCTAGGCCCTCAACCATCCGGTTGGAATGCCAACATACTATGGGTCCAATCATCCTCGGGATGGAATACCCCAGGCCCACAACCAACAGGTTGGAATGCCCACATACTATGAGTCCAATCATCCTCGGGATGGAATACTCACGACCCACAACCAACAGGTTGGAATGCCCAGGTCTATTGGCTTTCGCACAAATCAGACAAGCCTCAACCGCCAAACAAACATGTGCACATATAACAGATAATCACATAATAGTCTATAGACACAACTGATCTAACGGATCATACCACATACCGCATAATATTATCCTACCCTCTAGGATACCGAACTAACAGTCATACTAGCATAACATAACCAATAACAATTCAAAGGGCCGGCCTTGATGCCTTAAACCCTTGAGTATAGTAAGGATAACTCACCTCACAATGCCGCACTGAAAATGATAGGATCAAACTCTCGAATCACCAACACGAACTCCACCACCTGTAGTTACCATAAGCCCTTTTTCCATAAATCGACAATTTACCAAAATACCCCAGAGGTCAAATGGTCAACCCCTGGGCAAGGTAAAAGTCAACAGTCAAGGTCAACAGTCCATGTTAACCCAACTCGTCGAGTGCAGTTCACCAACTCGTCGAGTTCTTCCTGAACTCGAGAAGTCGTGAAATCCTAGGTTGACTCGTCGGGTTCCCTTATAACCCGTCGAGTTCATACGTGTCCAAAGGTTGAGAGAAACCCTAGCCAACTCGCCGAGTCTTCGACTGACTTGCTGAGTCCAAGGCAATCTTCAACGGACTCGCCGAGTTGTTCATCCAACTCGTCGAGTACATGGCCATCTTCATGTGGCTCGCCGAGTTCCTTCAATCCTTCATCCATACAGACGCTTTTTAAGCCATGCAGCGGCTCCATATTACAGATCCAAGCTTCTAAGGCATGTTTATCACGTAAAGTTGCAAATTTTACGTGCATGCAAGGACCTAGAGACTCTAAATGACCAATCTAAGCTTCTAATGGAGCTTTACACCTTAGGAGAGTCTCTTATTTGCAAAAGCTTAAAGCTTTATGGACTTAAAGGCCCAAAAGAGTTCAGATCTGAAGTTACAACTTCAGATCTTAGATTATACACAAGAAAAGCTTCCAAATATACTAGGAAAGCCCTAAAATCCATCCAAAAGAGGTCTAGAATGAAATGAGCCAAGGTAACAGCCTAATACCTTCAAAAAGGGTGTCAACTGGAGTAGATCTTTGCTTCCCACGAGTCTCCTTGCTTCAATTTACTTGTTTCCCAAGTGTTTCTTCACCAAGATTCCTCTTCTAAGCTTTAATACACCAAAGAAACACATACACATACGATTTAGGGCTTAAGGGTGCCAAGAAGTTGTAAAGGGGAGGCTGGGGGAGGCCAATGATCCTTTAAATAGGGTGCAAAACCCCGGAATTTAGGGTTTCATCTGCCAGCTCCTACTTGTCGAGTCCATTCTTGGACTCGGCGAGTAGGTCACTAGTATACGTAGACCAATCCGCTGCTACTCGACGAGTAGGGCAACCAACTCGTCGAGTAGACCTTGAAAACAAGACAATTCTTATATTAATTTAATACCTGATAATCAGGGCGTTACAATTCTCCCCTACTTGAACTAGACTTCATCCTCGAAGTCTACCATGACAAACAGCTCCGGATAGTGCTCCCGCATCTCTGCCTCTGGCTCCCAAGTCCACTCGGACCCCCTACGATGCTCCCATTGTACCTTTACCAAAGGTATCTCCTTGTTCCATAGAACCTTCCTCTTTCTTTCCAGGATGGCCACAGGCCTCTCAACATAATTCAGGCGCTCATCGACCTGAATATCATCCAATGATACCAGTGCCTCCTGATCCATAATGCATCTCCGCAACTGTGAAACTGTGAAACGTGGAAAGTGTTGTGGATCCGACTAAGCTCCTCCGGTAGCTCTAGCCTGTAAGCCACTTTGCCAACTCGGGCAATGATCATGAACGGTCCGATGTAACGGGGGCCCAATTTCCCCCTCTTCCTGAAGCGGATCACACCCTTCCAGGGTGAGACCTTCAGGAGAACCATGTCACCCACCTGAAATTCTAGCTCAGATCGGCGTCTGTCGGCATAACTCTTCTGCCGAATCTGAGCGGTCTGCAGTCGCTGCCTAATCTGCTGAATCTTCTCGGTAGTCTGCAAGACTACCTCTGTCCGTCCCATCACCCTGTGTCCGATCTCACCCCAACAGACTGGGGTGTGACATCTCCGTCCATACAACAGCTCGAAAGGCGGGGCACCAAGGCTGGAATGATAGTTGTTGTTGTAGGCGAACTCGGCAAGCGGTAGGTGGGAATCCCAACTCCCACCGAAGTCAATGACACACGTCCTCAACATGTCCTCGAGGGTCTGAATGGTCCGCTCGCTCTGACTGTCTGTCTGGGGATGAAATGTTGTGCTGAAGTGCAGCCGCGTGCCCAGTTCCTCGTGAAACTTCTGCCAGAAACGGGAGGTAAATCTAACATCTCGGTCGGAGACAATGGAGACCGGAATCCTATGGCGAGCAACGATCTCGCGGATATATATGTCGGCCAGCTTCTCGGTCGATGAACTCTCCCGTATTGCCAAGAAATGGGCACTCTTGCTCAATCGATCCACGATGACCTATATATCATCAAACCCCTTCGCCGTTCCTGGCAACTTGGTAATAAAGTCCATCGTGATTTGTTCCCATTTCCACATGGGAACCTCCAGGGGCTGCAGTTTGCCATGCGGCCTCTGATGCTCGGCCTTGACCATCCTACAGGTCAAGCACCACTCGACGTACCAAGCGATTTCTCGCTTCATGCACGGCCACCAGTAGCTCAAACTCAAATCCCGGTATATCTTGGTGGCCCCCGGGTGAATAGAGAAGTGAGACTTATGAGCCTCCTCCATGACCTTCTGTCTAACTCCACCAGACATCGGCACCCATACCCGACCGCATCGGGTCAACAAACCCCGACTATCCTGCACAAACCGGGCGTTCTCGCCCCTGATCCTCTCCAGTTTCCAATTCTCTGGTCGCATGCCCTCCACCGAGCATCTTTGATCAAACTCACCAGTGGAGAATCCACCTCTATCCTCATACATATAGTTGGGGTGGAAGTCCCAACTGACTTGCGGCTCAGAGCGTCCGCCACCAAATTCGCTTTACCGGGGTGGTAAAGGATCTCGCAGTCGTAGTCCTTGACTACATCCAGTCACCTGCGATGTCTCATGTTCAGGTTCGGCTGATCCATGATATGTCTGAAGCTCTTGTGATCCGTGTATATGGTACACCAGACCCCATATAGGTAATGTCTCCATATCTTGAGAGCGAAGACCACCGCCCCTAACTCCAGATCATGAGTAGGATACCTCGTCTCATGCGGCTTCAACTGCCGCGATGCATAAGATATCACCCGTCCCCTCTGCATGAGGACTGCCCCTAGTTCCGTGATGGACGCATCACAGAATACCACAAAATCATCGACTCCCTCCAGAAGAGTCAAAACTGGGGCCTCGCATAGATGCTGTCTGAGGGTCTCAAACGCCCTCTGCTGCTCGAGGCCCCATCGGAAATCCACCCCCTTCCTCGTCAAACGAGTGAGGGGTACTGCAATCTTGGAGAAATCATGTATGAATCTCCGGTAGTACCCTGCCAATCCCAGAAAACTTCGGATATCTGAGGGAGATTTCGGAACCTCCCAGTGCATGACTGCCTTGATTTTGGCCGGGTCGACCAAAATCCCATCCTGGCTAACGAGGTGCCCGAGGAACTGGACCTCCCATAACCAAAACTCGCACTTCGAGAACTTGGAATAAAGCCGCTCTCGTCTCAAAACTCCCAAAAACTCCCTGAGATGCTCCTCGTGCTGCTCTCAAGTCTTGGAATACACCAAGATATCATCTATAAACACGATGACCGAGCGATCCACCATCGGTCTGCAGACCCGATTTATCAGGTCCATAAATACTGCTGGCGCGTTGGTGAGCCCAAACGGCATCACCACGAACTCGTAATGACCATAACGAGTTCGAAACGCGGTTTTATCCACGACCTCCTCTCTAACCCGGACCTGATGATATCCCGACCTCAAATCTATCTTGGAGAACCAAGATGCCCCCTACAACTGATCAAAGAGATCGTCTATCCTCGGGAGTGGATAACGGTTCTGCACCGTCAACTTGTTCAACTCCCCATAATCAATGCACATCCGGTGCGAACCGTCCTTCTTCCTAACGAAGAGGAGCGGTGCTCCCCATGGAGAACTGCTAGGTCGAATGAACTGCTTGCCCAGCAGTTCCTGCAGCTGTGATGACAGCTCCTGCATCTCGGGTGGCACCAGTCGGTACGGCGCCGTGGCGATAGGGGCCGCACCTGGCACTAAGTCGATCCTGAACTCGACCTGCCTCTCCGGAGGCACTCCGGGTAATTCCTCCGGAAACACATCAGTAAACTCTCTAACCACTGGAACCTCTGAAAGTGGAGTCTGATCCCTGACCCACGTATCCATCACATATGCTAAATAACCCGCACACCCGTGCTGAATGTACTGCCAAGCCCTGGCAGCCGAACAGAACCCTAAAGTCACCCTGGTGCCCTCGCCATATACAATCAGTTCTCCCCCACTTGGGGTTCGAACTACCACTCGCTGACCCTCGCAATCTATCATGGCACCAAAACGGCTAAGCCAATCCATCCCTACGATCACGCACACCTCCCCCATGGGAATCGGTATCAAATCAATCGGAAAGGACACTCCAAAGATCTCCAACTCGCACCCTCGATAGACCGAAGAAGCAGAAATTTCTTGTTCGTTGGCGATAGAGACTCGCAACGGACACTCTAGCTCGCCAACTGACACACCAAACTCCCTACTGAAAGTCTGAGATACAAAAGACCGACTCGCCCCCGAGTCAAATAAAACCAATGCAGGTAAGGAGTTCACTAAAAACGTACCTAATCACAGGTACAACAGATAAGCATACAACAAATATAACAAATGGGAGTAAGGATAGAAACATACCAGCAACCACATCTGGTGCTGCCCTGGCCTCCTTGGCTGTGAGCTGGAAGGCACGACCCTGAGCCGTCGGAGGCTCTGCCCTGACTAGTCTCCCATCCGTGATCCTCAAAGTGGTCGGCGCTGGGGCATGCGCCGGCTTGGCGGCTAGTAGAGGACATTGGGCCTTCATATGGCCCACCTGCTCACAATGATAGCAAAGCCTGACTCCGGAAGTCGGAGTCGGCTGCCTGCAATCCCTGGCCAGATGGCCCTGTTTGCACATCGGTGGCACCCACTCCCTGCTCGGCACGTCCCTGAATGAGCCTTTCCGCACTTCCCACAGGTGCGGCTTGGCTGTCCCCCAATCCTGGTATCAGCGGTCTTGGACCGCTTCGGCGCTGGCTGTGACTGCGTCGGGGCCTGCCGCTGCTCCCTCAATTGCAGCTCAATCTCTAACTCACACCGCCTGGCGTCCTCCTGTAACTCCAGCAGAGTATAACATCTCTAAGTGTCAACAAACTGACATATGTCAGTCTTGAGCATGCTCAGATAGCGTGTCATCTGAGCCTGCTCCGAGGCAAACTTCGGGCAGAACATCGCCCTCTCAGTAAACATACGGGTGATCTCTGTCACCGTCTCAGTACCCTGTCTCAACTCCAAAAACTCCTGAGATAACCGCTCGTGCTCGACCCTCGGAATGTAGCGAGTACGAAACCTATCCCTGAACTGCTACCAAGTAACAGCAGCTCTCTGGTCATCTGTATACGACCCCGTCATCAATCTCCACCAGTCCTTTGCCCTGGACCTCAGCAGGTTCAGGGCACATCTGACCTTCTGGTCAGTAGGACATGAAAAAGTAAAGAAACATCCTTCCACGTCCGACAGCCACCACATGGCTACAATGGGATCCTGAGTACCATCAAAAGTTGGGGGCTTCGTGTTATCGAAGTCCCGGTACTGAAAAACTCAGCCCGCTCCCCCTCCTACCGTTGTTACAGCCGAGGTAGCTGCAGCGGCAGCTGTCTCAGTAAGGCCTGCATATATGTCATCAAAGTACTCCATCATGGCGGACTTGATAGTCCCAAACAACTCCAGAATCTGACCCCGGACAATCTCAACCACCTGCTCGCGGATGATCTCCCTAACTCGATCCTCTGTCAATAATGGCCCCTCCTGGCCGATAATCTCAGGTGCTACTGGGGCCTCCTGATCACCATGTCCCGATCCCGAACCGGATCCAGCCACAAAGCGTCTCGTCATCACCATTCTGAAACATACCATAAGATGTCAGATAATCCACATAAATAACTGGGAGCCAACTCCCAACTAACCCTAGGGGTTGTGACTTCCTTGCTACGCGTATGGGTCCTGTGCTTTCAGTAGTACGGGCCCATACTACCTTCCACACCTACCCATATTTGTCTCAAGTATCACCACAACGCCCTAACTGAATACACAACATGGCGAGCGCTCAATCCTCAGTCTTAGAGGAATGCTAAATATCTCATAATTGGCCTCCCGGCCTCTCACAACCCACCCATCCATGAAACTTCCACCAACCCTGCAGCACTAGTGTATGCTAGCCATACATAACGTTGGACCCTATAGACTTTCGAATATCCAATCCTACCCTAAGCTCCCAATCAAACAAGAACAGAACATAAGGCCAAATCAAACATTCTCAGGCTATAAGATCTTAATTATGTATAACCGTGATGCATACACTAAGCAACTACAATAACGATGTCAATCTCATATAAAGGAAATCCTAGGCTAGCAGTCATCATGTAATCAGGCAATTCTATCATGCAATTCCTGAGTATCCCTAGCCTAGTACTAGCATGTTGTTCTAACATATCACATAATCAAATAACTGTATCGTATTTTGGGGTCTACTTACTGGTTTCGGCTAATCGTACACCCTGTATCCTCCTTTACTTATTTTGAAAACCATTTGAAATTTTTTTTTTAAATCTTTTCCTTGATTTGAGACTGGAGTCACACGAGTGTTCCTCCAATTCACTCAAACCAAGGCTTTGATACCAACTTGTAACACCCAAAAATTCAAGCCAATTTAAAACTTTTAAAACATTTCCAAAGCCATTAACCATTACAAAACTTGTTTTCAAAATGTATAATATCAGAGTATCCCAGAAACAAAGTCATAAAAAGTGAGGAGTTGTACGATCACGCCTTCGCCTTGCCACGATCCCCTGATGTACCTGAAACAATAAACTGAAACTGTAAGCCCGAAAGCTTAGTGAGATCCCCCCCAAAATACCCATACCCGCAACAATACACATATCATGATAAACAACATACTATGGGTCCAGTCAACCATCAGTTTGGAATACCCCAGGCCCTCAACCATCCGGTTGGAATGCCAACATACTATGGGTCCAATCATCCACGAGATGGAATACCCCAGGCCCACAACCAACAGGTTGGAATGCCCACATACTATGAGTCCAATCATCCTCGGGATGGAATACTCACGGCCCACAACCAACAGGTTGGAATGCCCATGTCTATTGGATTTCACACAAAGCAGAAAAGCCTCAACCGCCAAACAAACATGTGCACATATAACAGATAATCACATAATAGTCTATAGACACAACTGATCTAACAGATCATACCACATACCGCATAATATTATCCTACCCTTTAGGATACCGAACTAACAATCATACTAGCATAACATAACCAATAACAATTCAAAGGGCCGGCCTTGGTGCCTTAGACCCTTGAGTATAGTGAGGATAACTCAGCTCACAATGTCGCACTGAAAATGATAGGCTCAAACTCTCGAATCACCAACACGAACTCTACCACCTGTAGTTACCATAAACCCTTTTTCCATAAATCTCCAATTTACCAAAATACCCCAAGAGGTCAACTGGTCAACCCCTGGTCAAGGTCAAAGTCAACAGTCAAGGTCAACAGTCCATGTTGACCCAACTCGTCGAGTGTAGTTCACCGACTCATCGAGTTCTTCCTGAACTCGAGAAGTCATGAAATCCAAGGTTGACTCGTCAAGTTCCCTTATAACCCGTCGAGTTCATACGTGTCCAAAGGTTGATAGAAACCCTAGCCAACTCGCCGAGTCTTCGATTGACTTGCCGAGTCCAAGACAATCTTCAACGGACTCGCCGATTTGTTCATCCAACTCGTCGAGTACATGGCCATCTTCATGTGGCTCCTCGAGTCGACCTTGCGTCTCGCCGAGTCCCTTCAATCCTTCATCCATACAGACGCGTTTTATGCCATACAGCGGCTCCATATTGCAGATCCAAGCTTCTAAGGCATGTTTATCACGTAAATTTGCAAACTTTACGTGCATGCAAGTACCTTGAGACTCTAAATGACCAATCTAAGCTTCTAATGGAGCTTTACACCTTAGGAGAGTCTCTTATTTGCAAAAGCTGGACGCTTTATGGACTTAAAGGCCCAAAAGAGTTCAGATCTGAAGTTACAACTTCAGATCTTATTTTATACATAAAAAAAGCTTCCAAGCATACAATGAAAGCCCTAAAATCCACCCAAAAGAGGTCTAGAATAAAATGAGCCAAGGTAACAGCCTAATACCTTCAAAAAGGGTGTCAACTGGAGTAGATCTCTGCTTCCTGTGAGTCTCCTTGCTTCAATTTACGTGTTTCCCAAGTGTTTCTTCACCAAGATTCCTCTTCTAAGCTTTAATACACCAAAGAAACACACACATACGATTTAGGGCTTATGGGTGCCAAGAACTTGTAAAGGGGTGGCTGGGGGAGGCCAATGATCCTTTAAATAGGGTGCAAAACTCCGAAATTTAGGGTTTCATCTGCCAACTACTACTCGTCGAGTCCCTTCTTGGACTCGGCGAGTAGGTCACCAGAATACGTGGACCAATCCGCTGCTACTCGACGAGTAGGGAAACCAACTCGTCGAGTAGACCTTGAAAAGAAGTCAATTCTTATATTAATTTAATACTAGAGAATCGGGGCGTTACAGTACTTAGATTTAAAAGAACATTATTGGTGGCCAAACATGAAGGCTGAGATTGCTACGTATATAAGAAAATTCCTAACCTGTTCTAAAGTACAAGAAGATCATCAAAAGCCCTCGGGATTACTTCAACAACCGGAAATATCCGAGTGGAAATGGGAGCAGATATCAATGGATTTCATCACCAAACTACCCAAAACTCCTAGTGGTTTTGATGCTTTTTGGGTACTAGTCGATAGATTAACTAAGTCCGCCCATTTCGTACCAATCAAGGATAACGACAAGATGGAGAGGCTAACTAGAACTTATCTCAAAGAAATTGCCAGATTGCATGGAGTTTCGATTTCTATTATTTCTGACCGAGATAGTATATTCACATCACGATTTTGGCAATCACTAAAAAAATCCTTAGGAACACGTCTAGATATGAGCACAACCTATCACCCACAAAATGATGGTCAGAGTGAGAGGACCATTCAAAATTTAGAAGATACGCGCCGAGCCTGTGTAATAGACTTTGGAAACGCATGGGATACTCATTTACCGTTAATTGAGTTTTCCTACAACAATAGTTATCACACCAGCATTAAGGCCACACCGTTTGAAGCTCTTTATGGATGAAAATGTCATTCCCCAATATGTTGGGCAGAAATTGAAGACACACAAATGTCCAGAGAACATACAAATTAAGGATCGATTAAAGGCTAAAAAGATCGTGCAAATTAAGGATCGATTAAAGGTTGCACGTGATTGTCAAAAGAGTTATGTTGACGTAAGACGTAAGCGTTTGGAATTCCAAGTTAGAGAAAAAGTAATGTTAAAGGTCTCTCCTTGGAAAGGCATGATTCGATTTGGGAAACAAGGAAAACTAAACCCGCGATATATAGGACCTTTTGAAATTCTAGAAAGAATTGGTTCAGTCGCATATCAACTTAAGTTGCCTCAAGAGTTAAGCAATATACACAATGTTTTCCACATATCAAATCTTAAAAGATGTCTATCCGATGACAGTCTGGTTGTACCTCTAGATGAGATACAAGTCAATGCCAAACTCAACTTTGTAGAAGAACCTGTCGAAATCATGGATCGAGAGGTCAAACAATTAAAACAATGTCGTATTCCTATAGTGAAAGTTCGATGGAACTCTCTACGAGGACCTGAATTTACTTGGGAACGTGAAGATCAGATGAAACAAAAATACCCCCAACTATTTAACAATACCCCATCCACAAGATAAATTTCGGGAAGAAATTATTTCAACGGGGGAGAATGTAGCACCAGTCAAAATAGGTCAACAACAATCACATGTGATTATGTCAAACAAGTAATGTGATAAACTTACTATGTAGTTCATGGTAATTTCTAATGCCAGTATGAACTTTCGTACATACTTTATAGCATAAATCAAAGTATACGTCCAATCAATTCCAAAAGATTTTAACAAATCTTAATTTAACTACGCGTAAAGAATTTATGATAAACTCTAACACTATAAATACCTATAATAAGAAGAAATTAAAATATAGTGAGAATTAGATATTGGAATCTAAAAAAAGGTTCAAGTGCTCGGAAATTCCTACGTGTGGATATAAAGAACGTCAAAAATGGAGTTCGTATGCAAAAGATATGATCTTCCGAAGATGTAGTAGTCTAAGAGCATGACACGTGGCAGAAACCCTAATCAGCCATGCTCCACGACGTGAAAGTGATCTAGGACACTTCTCAAGGCTAGAATGCATATGGAAAGTCTACGGTAGTGATGTCTTAAGACTTCACGACGTGGACATAAAGGTTCACGACCTGAAAGCAATATCTTGACACCTTCCGAAGATAGGACCCAAATGGCAAGTTTACGAGGTGATGCAGCTATGCTTCACGACTTGGACATATAAGTTTACGATGTGAACTTGTCTTGGGCAGCCTATAAATAACAAGTTCGACCTTAACCTTCCTTACACCTAAATCTCTTTCCTTTCTCTCGTTTGCTGAAGGCATTCCTCGTCCCGAGCCCGACGATCACCAACCGCTGACCGTTTCTAGTTAGATTCTATAAAATCATGCTACTAGGGTGAGTTTCACGGCCCCACTTTTTATAAGTTTTCGGGGGGAAATGCATGCTAAATATCATATACAAGTTAATATTATGTTTATATGATAGTATATTCTCATTAACATAGATAGTTATATCAACTGGGATATAGTTGTTTTGTATCATATATACCTAGAATATATCTGATATATTGAAAACATACAACTATCTTAAACTTGTTAGTATGTGGTTCTCATAGATTATAATAATATAGCCCCGGAGTTATTTTCAGGAGTACTATATATACTATTTGTGTTATAGTCCCGGAGTTACACTCGGGAGTTCTATATATACTTGTTAAGTATGTTGCTATTATTGGTTTTATGTAAGATAAAACTTGGTTTTACTTCAAGTTATAGTTGTTATATTGCCTAAGTATTATAGAAATTAGGAGTAACATTTAAAGCAAAGTCTAATGACATAGGGTTTTAGACACGAATATGCTTTCACTATTAGAACCATAGGAACCTGACAAAGTCTACATGAGCTACCTTATTCATCAACTAAGATTGGAAATCTTAGTGGAAATCCTCTGACTTGTAACCGCTAATCCCGTGAGAGCGCGGAAGTTATGTATACATCTATACGGGTTGACAACCCCACCCGTGGTAATTAGCTACAACCCAACGTTTTTCGGGAGACGAACTTGCCTAGTTTTTTCTATTCCGACGTCAAGGAAACGTGTGGAACCTACTACAAGGTGTGATCCTTGTAACATTAATTAGATGTCTTGTATGTCATATAGCCGCAGTTACGGACTCATGGTAGTACAATTTTAGAAACATGATACTTTGTCGATATACAAGTATGAATGTTAAGTATAAGTTTCCCAAACACTTATACTCTAGGTACAAGAAACTTGTACGTATACTACTTTTGCATTAAGTAGACAATTATACCTAGCATACATACTCGTATAGAATTGAAATAAGATTTATACGTAGCAGTTTTTACTCATATAGAATTGAAATAAGATTTATACGTAGCAGTTTTTACTCGTATAGAATTGAAATAAGATTTATACGTACTAACCTTCGTTTGTATGGGATTACAAACACTTATATTCATAGTATATGAGACTTATACGCATACTACTTATCTAGTAAGTAAAACATTATACCTAGGATATATATACTATATGTTAGAAAAAAGTATGAGTCAAAATAATATTTTCAAACTATGTTATATACTTTTCCAACTTGGGAAAAAGTACTATTTTCACTCAGAGTCAAAACCTATGAACTCACAAACTTTATGTTGATGTATTTTCAAAATGAATTTGTTTTCAGGAACTTGATAAGCTGACTATTTCTCGAACAGGAGAAGTTTTACTATTATCCTTTCAATTCCCATGGGACATATTGATGGGTTTTGAGCATAACAACATTCCTATGTGTCATGCAACCCTAATTGCTTTAGATCTATGTTTGTTTCTCTAGTTATACATACAAATAGATCTTCCAAAGCAATAACCCAAATACTAGCATACAATTTCAGAAAAACAATATGAAACTTGGGTTTGATTGTTACCTTTCTTGTTATCTCGTAATAACATGTAATCCATGGATGATCTTGACTCTTGAAAGCTTGAGTGCCGCAAGTGTTGCACCTCTAATGGAGTCAACAACACCAAAATCAAAGGATGAGTGAGAAAGGGGGCACAATTTTGGCTAGGGTTTCTCCAAGCAACCCATGAACCCTCCTTCTAGAAGGCCTTGTACGATTTCTATAGGGCCTCCTATAGATTTCGTACAACCCTTTACAAGGTAGTCCATCAGCCCAATAATGCAACTATCAATGATTTGCAATATCAGTCCCCGCACTTTTAATCAGTTCCTTTAATCCCAAAATTAATACCAAATTAATTTCTGATTAAATACTAATTGAATAATATGATTTCAAATTAATACATTATTCTTATAATATATTAATAAATCATTAAATAACCTCTCTCTCCAAAAGTCATCCTATCAAGTTGCTATGGTGAAGGCAACCCAAAAGGACCATGCTACTATCAGATCAAGTACATACCAATTATAGTTATGGGCTTAGACACCTAATCCAACAGTCTCCCACTTGGATAAGTCTAATAACTATAATTACAATTATTACTTCAGAATCTGATTAACAATCATAGCTTTCAAAAGCTGTTGTCGAACTCTAACCTAGTCAATGACGCGTCCTTTAGATAAGGGATCATATAATCCTCCGTTCTATAAGATATCGTATGGGCAAAGACATGGAACATAATCATTCTCAATGTCCAACAGTTTGTTCCCCAATTTCTGATTTGTCTGACATAGAACGTAATTGAACACATCAATTCAGTCCTGACTGGGCCCGGCACATAAGTCAACACAAAATCAACGAGGGGCCCAACTTTACCCCTACAGATAAAAAGAACAGATAAATTTGACTTATATGCTTGTATTATTCACTCATCAAATCGTACACAACAATACGTTTTATAACACCAAGTTACTGATGTGTTTACGCATTATCAATGCACAACCAACTCGTAAACCACAACTCATATATCTCGGTTTAAAGAATATATGATTTTATCATCTCACAATCACTCGTGATATATTCCATGAAGTAATTCAAATGACTGTGGGTTTAATCAAATACTGAATTTCTATGTCAAGAGTACTCATGAACGTTGCAGCAAACCTTTTCTCTGTCTAAGCACTTAGACAATATACAAGCCAATTCATGACAGCCTTACTTCATAACTTACTTCCAAAGTATGAATGATTGTGGATAATTTGAACAATCCAAAGTATGAATGACCATGGATGATCTTGACTCTTGAAATCTTTAGTGCCGCAAGTGTCGCACCTCTAATGGAGTCAAAAACACCAAAAACAAAGGATGAGTGAGAGAGGGGGCAGAATTTCGCCTAGGGTTTCTCTTGGAAGCAGTGGCCGAAATTGGGAGGTCAGGGGGTCATTAAATAGTTGTGGCTGCTAGGTTTTTCAGGTGGAAACCCTAATCTTTGCTTAGGCTCCAAGCAGCCCATGAACCCTCCTTCTAGAAGGCCTTGGACGATTTCTATAGGGCCTCCTATAGATTTCGTACAACACTTTACAAGGGAGTCCATCAGCCCAATAATTCAACTATCAATGATTTGCAATATCAGTCCCCGCACTTTTAATCAGTTCCTTTAATCCCAAAATTAATACCAAATTTATTTATGATTAAATACTAATTAAATAATATGATTTCTAATTAATATATTATTCTTATAACATATTAATAAATCATTAAATAACCTCTCTCTCCAAAAGTCATTCCATCAAGTTGCTATGGTGAAGGCAACCCAAAAGGACCATGATACTATCAGATCAAGTACATACCAATTATAGTTATGGGCTTAGACACCTAAACCAACAGTCTCCCACTTGTATAAGTCTAATAACTATAATTGTAATTATGACTTTAGGATCTGATTAACAATCATAGCTTTCAAAAGCTGTTATCGAACTATGACCTAGTCAATGACGCGCCCTTTAGGTAAGGGATCATATAATCCTCCATTCAATAAGATATCGTGTGGACAAAGACATGGAACATAATCATTCTCAATGTCCAACAGTTTGTTTCCCGATGTCTGATTTGTCTAACATAGAACTTAATTGAACACATCAATTCAGTCTTGACCAGGCCCGTCACATAAGTCAACACAAAATCAACGAGGGGCCCAAGATATCGCTTTTACCCCTAGAGATAAAAGGAACAGATTAATTTACTTATATGCTTGTATTATTTACTCATCAAATCGTATACAACAATATGTTTTATAACACCAAGTTACTGATGCGTTTACGCATTATCAATGTACAACCAACTCGTAAACCACAACTCATATATCTCGGTTTAAAGACTATACGATTTTATCGTCTCACAATCACTCGTGATAAATTCCATGAAGTGATTCAAATGAGCGTGGGTTTAATCCAATACTCAAATTCTATTCTAAGAGTACTCATGAACGTTGCAGCAAACCTTGGCCATGTCTAAGAACTTATACAACCTACAAGCCAATTCATGACATCCTTACTTCATAACTTACTTCCAAAGTATGAATGATTGTGGATAATTTGAACACTCTAATTATTCAGGAACTAAAACATGCATAAGTGAAACATAAAATAAACAATTGACAAAAGATAGTAAACTTTAATCATAAATAAATCTTCCATTCTTTAATCATCAAATGTCAATTACATTTATAATGTTACAAGGTTCGAAACATCTATCTAGTCACTAAAACTAATATCGTCCTTCAGACCAATGCTCCTCGCATGCTGAACGTGCCTGATCCTAGTTAGACCCTTTGTGAGAGGATCCACAGGATTCTCTTCTGACGATACCCTCTTGACCACGAGGAGTCCTTCTTCTACACGATGTCTATTGAAATGATATTTTATGTCGATATGTCAGGATCTGCCATGATCCCTTGGTTCCTTGGTTAAGGCAACCGCTCCTTTGTTATCACATAAAATCTCCATAGGCTCCTTTATGGCTGGTACAACTCCAAGGTCTCCAATGAAGTTCTTCAACCATATAGCCTCCTTTGATGCTTCGCTCGCTGCTATGTACTCTGATTCGCACGTTGAATCAGCCACGGTCTCCTCCTTGGAACTTTTCCAAGTAACTGCTCCTACAATAAGGATAAACACCCACCCTGACTGAGAACGAAAGTGTCTCGGTCGGTCTGAAAGTTGGCATCACTATACCCTGTCACTCTCAAGTCTTCACTTCCACCAAGTACAAGGACCCAGTCCTTAGTCCTTCGCAGATACTTAAGAATGTTCTTGACTGCTGTCGAGTGAGCTTTACCCAGGTTCCCTTGATATCGATTGAGCATGCTCAAAGAAAAAGCCACATTAGGGCCAGTACATGTCATAGCATACATGATCAAGACAACGGCAAAAGAAAATAGAACTCGACTCATTTCCGCTATTCCGGCATCGCTACTCAGACTCTAAGTCTTACTCAGCTTGGTATTGCTCTGGATTGGTAACTCCCCTTTCATGGAATTCTCCATGCTAAAACGTTTTAGCACCTTGTCCAAGTAAGTACTTTGACTAAGTACAATTAGTCTTTTACTCCTATTTCTCAATATCCTTATCCCTAGAATATAAGCAAATTCCCCTATATACTTCATAGTGAAACACTTTCAATCCAGGACTTAACATCTAGCAAGGTCGCAATGTCGTTTCCTATGAGCAGTATGTCATCGACATACAATACTAGAAAGCCAACTATACCCCCACTAGCTTTGACATACACACAGGACTCATACTGACTTCTAGAGAAACCAAACTCTTTGACTTTCTCATCGAAACAAAGATTCCATCTGCGAGATGCTTGCTTCAATCCATAAATGGATTTCTCAAGCTTTCACACTCTATTGGGGTATTTAGCATCCACAAAACCTTCTGGCTGACACATGTAAACATCTTCAGCCAGCTTCCCATTTAGGAAAGCGGTTTTGACATCCATCTGCCAAATTTCGTAATCATGAAACGCAGCGATTCCTATCATAACCCTAATAGAATTGATCTTTGCCACTGGTGAGAACGTCTCATCATAGTCAAACCCTGGGGTTTGAGTAAAGCCCTTCACAACCAGTCGTGCCTTGAACGTATGCACCTTTCCATCCATGTCGGTCTTCTTGTTGAAGGTCCATTTGCACCCAACTCTCTTTCGACCTGGTAGGTTGTCAACCAAGTTCCAAACTTGATTGTCATACATGGATTGGATCTCGCTGTCCATTGCCTCTTTCCATTTGGCAGAGTCAGGGCCCGCCAAGGCTTCCTTGTAGTTAGTAGGCTCATCCAAATTTACCAGTGTACTATCAGTGATAAACGTATCACCTTTCGTAGTAATATGAAAACCATAAAACTTGGGTGCCATTCTAACTCCATTGGAACGTCTAAGAGGTAATGACTCGTCAATCGGTTCAATAGGAATCTCTTCCTCTGGTTGACCACTAGTGTTAGAGGTTCCTTCATCGCTTTACTCTTGAAGCTTTTCCAGATCAATTTGCCTCCCACTGTCCTGTTGGAATATAAGTTCTCTCTCGCGTAAAACCCCTCTCCTTGCTATGAAGACCACGTTATCACTAGGTCTGTAGAAAAGATATCCAAAGGATTTTTGTGGGTAGCCGATGAAAATACACTGTTCACTTGGAGGTTCAAGCTTGTCGTGAGTCTCTCGTCTTGCGAAAGCTTCTAAACCCCAAACCTTGATATGTGCCAACGAGGGAACCTTCCCTGTCCACATCTCGTGAGGTGTTTTGGCAACCTTCTTTGTCGGGACTAGATTAATGTTATGGGTGGCAGTCTCTAAGGTATACCTCGAGAACGATATCGGAAGCGAAGCTCGACTCATCATGGAACGAACCATGTCCAACAAGGTTCGATTGCGCCTCTCAGCCGCACCATTCAGTTGTGGTGTCCTAGGAGGTATCAATTGTGAAACAATTCCACATTCCTTAAGATAGTCGTGGAACTCGATACTAAGATACTCACCACCCCTATCGGATCTAAGCATCTTTATCATCCTGCCCAATTGATTCTCCACTTCTTGCTTAAACTCTTTGAACTTTTCAAAAGTTTCTGACTTATGCTTGATCAAGTAGATATATCTACATCTGCTATAATCATCGGTAAATGTCACATAGAAGTGGTTTGCATACTTTGTGGTGGATCTGAAGGGCCCACACACAACTATGTGAATGAGATCCAACAATCCCTCACCTCTTTCATAAGTACCAGTGAAAGGTAATTTAGTCATCTTTCCAAGTAAACATGATTCGCACGTGTCATCTGACTTTAGGTAAAATGACTCCAACACTCCATCCTTTTAGAGTTGGGGTATGCGCTTCTTGTTGACATGTCCAAGATGACAATGCCACAAGCATGCCTTGTCTAACCCATTAGACGAATCGATACGCAACACATTATTTCCTAAGTTATCTACAACCATCACAGTTTCATATACACCATTACAAGGTAATGCTTTAAAATAAAATAAACCATTATAATAAGCATTAATAGAACCAATGTCATTATTAAATGAAAATATAAAACCTTGTCTGTACAAACCATGAAAAGAAATAATATTCCTCGTTATTTCTGACGAGTAGCAACAATCATTTAAATCTAATCCTAACCCACTACTAAGCACTAAAGAATAAACTCCGATCTTGGTGACAAGAGACGATTTCCTATTCCTCATTATCAGGTTCATCTTATCATGCTCCACATCCCTACTTCTTCTTAGTCCCTGCAAATTAGAACAAATGTGAAAACCACACCCTGTATCAAGGACCCAAGAACTAGCATGTGATAAGTTTTTAGATAGAATAGTATAAACGCCTGCGAAGGTGGGCTTTATCTTCCCATTCTTCATGTCTTGCAAGTACTTCGGGTAGCTTCTCTTCCAATGCCCCTTGTCTTGGCAATAGAAGCACATTACTTCCTTCGGATCGGAAGAGGGAGGAGCAGAACCGGACTTTTCTTTGGATCCACTAGAGGACCATTCATTGGACTTTCCCTTCCAGCTCGATTTAGAGGGGGCTTTCCTATTCTTCCCCATTCCTTTTCCAATGGCCAGGACAGGAGTGGCAGGAGTAGGAGTGGGAACGACATTTTTCCCTTTCAGACCACTTTCAGCGGATCTCAACCGACCTTGAAGTTTGCTCAAGGTGACTTCGTCCTTACTCAAATGATAAGTCATATTGAACTGATCATAGCAGGGAGGCAAAGACTGTAGGACTATGTCAATATCCAACTCATCATCAAAGTTCACGTTCAGCTTGAGCATATGATCCACAAGACCTCTGCATACGTTACAGGTGGGTCGTGATGGAGTCTCCATCCTTCATCTTGGGCGTCATGAATTGCGTGACTATCTCGTACCTCTCTTGACGTGCTCTTTGATGGTACTTTTCCATCAACAACTGGCACATCTCATAGGGCCAATAATGTTCATAGAACCGCTACAGTTCGGTAGTTATAGTGGCAACCATGATCCACGACACTTTGGTCGCGTCCTTGACATGGGCCTTATGTTTAACAATTTCTTCGGGAGTTGACTTGGACTCATCAACATCGTTCAGATCCTTATCGAGGACATACTCTTTATCTTCAAATCGAAAGGCCATTCGAATGTTGCGGATCAATTAATTGAAATTCGACCCATCGAATGTCACCTTCGCGCAGTTGCTCAAGAGCGAGAATGAGTTAGAGGAGTTGTTGTTGTTTGAGGAGCCGGAAACGTTGTTTGAAGAAGTCATCTGCAAAAGAAGAAGCATAAGTTTTTGATTAGATATGAGATCCTCAATATAACACCCAAATGAAATATCAAGGCTAGGACCCAACTCAATAATTCACAATTCGGAAGAGGGGTTTCGTAATCCAATTGTAAGTTATTTGAAGGTAGGTAAATAACGATTTACCAATTCTACCACGAAAAATGAAATTTAAATAAATTAGGTTTTATTAAATGAAATTCCTAGATCTTTTGACATTCATTAAACTTTTCAATGGCATGTTTAATCTCGATTATGCCCATCATATTTGTGACTGGGATACCGAGAATCACAAACAAGGTGTGAATAACCATGCAAATTAGCTTGGTACTCTTGTTGTCATTCACCACCTAATCAATGTGCCGGTTAACCACACACGCTCACTAACGACTTGGCAAAGTGCAATGTGCAATTTCAGGGATTAGCATCAAATTCACATTTCCTAAAGTAACTAAGATTGGGAATTTATAAAAACGTTTAGTTACTTTATATTTATCATTATACTTGTTAATGAGAGAATTAATGTCCTATCCTACCTGTTCGGCTAACGACCTTCCACTAGTCAAGAATGCGGTGGGTAAGAGTGGATACCCATTGGCGGTCATTTTATAGGCCGCTCCTTAAACACCCCTTATAGACCAACTTCATAAACACCCCTTATATATATATATATATATATATATATATATATATATATATATATATATATATATATATATATATATATATATATATATATATATATATATATATATATATATATAATTTACCCTTTTAACATTATAATACTATAAGGGTTTATTTTAGACTTTAAAAATACTAGGGTTTTAGAATATAATATTTCAAAATTGAACTTTTAATTAAATTTTAAATTCCAAAACTTAAAGGCTGCAATTTGAAACTTTTCAAAATTACTAGTTCAAATTTTAAATAATTAATTAATTATATAATTAGACATTATCTTAAAATTTGACCAAATCCATCTATTTTGATAAGGAAATCAGATTACCATTCATTAAAATCAATTTATGGATATAAAAACGAGTTATGGTAATTATCCTAATCCAAAATAGATCAAAATTCGGAAAATCAGCCAACAGACGAGCCAACTCGTGGAGTCAAGGCATGGACTCGTCGAGTTCATACAACTCGTCGAGTTCATCATTGAACTCATCGAGTTCATCAGGCAGATTACGATTTTGCTTGATTTTTCCATTTGGACAGATCACTATTGCATCAAATATAACAGAAAAACATCCTAGGCTCTGATACCACTTATGGGTTTTGAGTATAACAACATTCCTATGTGTTAATGCAACCCTAATTGCTTTGGATCTAAGTTTTCTCTAGTTATACATACAAATAGATCTTCCAAAGCGATAACCCTAATACTAGCATACAATTTCAGAAAAACAATATGAATCTAGGGTTTGATTGTTACTTTTCTTGTTATCTCGTAATAACAAGTAATCCATGGATGATCTTGACTCTTGAAAGCTTGAGTGCCGCAAGTGTTGCACCTCTAATGGAGTCAAAAACACCAAAAGAAAGGATGAGTGAGAGAGGGGGCATAATTTCGGCTAGGGTTTCTCTTGGAAGCAGTGGCCGAAATTGGGAGGTCAGGGGGTCATTAAATAGTTGTGGCTAGTAGGGTTTTCAGGTGGAAACCCTAATCCTTGCTTAGGCTCCAAGCAACCCATGAACCCTCCTACTAGAAGGCCTTAGACGATTTCTATAGGGCCTCCAATAGATTTCGTCCAACCCTTTCCAAGGGAGTCCATCAGCCCAATAATGCAACTATCAATGATTTGCAATATCAATCCCCGCACTTTTAATCAGTTCCTTTAATCCCAAAATTAATACCAAATTAATTTTTGATTAAATACTAATTAAATAATATGATTTCTAATTAATATATTATTCTTATAATTAATTAATAAATAAATAAATAACCTCACTCTCCAAAAGTCATCCTATCAAGTTGCTATGGTGAAGGCAACCCAAAAGGGCCATGCTACTATCAGATCAAGTACATACCAATTACAGTTATAGGCTTATACACCTAATCTAACACATATATCTGTTAAGACGTGTGCGATAGTTCGGATAATATGTAATAAATACTTAGGAAACAAAAATAATGTAACTTCCTATCATCAATAAACGTATGTAGTTTATAAAATTCTTAAGTACTGTTCAATGTATGTTATATAACTGTGATACAAAGATGCATTACACCGCCCGATATTTTCGTCGCCGGCTGGGGGTGTGACCTATATATAGTGTTTCTTGCCCCTTTCTTTTTTCATACCTAGTTACCAGGCCTCTAAGAGTTTTTATAGGCCTTTCGTAGTCCTTCAGGTTCATAGCTTGGCCCGATTCTTCTTTTATTACCCAGTTTGTAGGGAGATGCA
Source organism: Lactuca virosa (assembly GCF_052849685.1). Taxonomy (NCBI): domain Eukaryota; kingdom Viridiplantae; phylum Streptophyta; class Magnoliopsida; order Asterales; family Asteraceae; genus Lactuca; species Lactuca virosa. Next base: position 43,461,122 of record NC_136431.1, on the reverse strand, counting down.
CCTTTTGTCCTTTAATTACTTTATTTCACCGTATTCTTCCTTTTGTATGATCTCTGGGATATGATTCCAAAATTCATGTACGGTTATTCGTTCGTGATGGGTTTTGGTTCTTTACTACTCGACATGGGGGTCCCGGTCGGTATGGGTATATCTCAAATAACCGGCCTGGGTACACAATTAACAAACATAGTCAAAATTGTATAAAACAACACTTTATTTTTCCAAGACAACTTTTTGTGACAAAAGGTGCATATAACTTTTGTCACTAAGAAATAATATTTAAAGAGTTATCATAGAAAATATGTATGAATTTTATTACATAACGAGAACCATCCATGTTTTCCAAAAACAAATATTATACCAAATAATATAATAATATAACCAAGCTTCAAAAAATGGCTATGATAACAATTTTTGGGTTTTATTCAAAATCATTTTCTAAAAACGCTAAAAAAGGCAACGGAAGTCAAAAATTAGAATAAATTTAAAACTATTTTTAACCCACCAAGGATAATTTTCCAATCAATGAAATATTAAAACAACCATAGAAAGTAATGATGGGTTTTAAGCATAAGAACAATCCTATGTGCTCATACAAACCCTAATGCTTGGATCTAGGTTTCTCTATTGTACATGCATTGAATCCAAGACTTGCAAACCCTAATCTAGCATACATAATTCGAAAATTAACTTAATACATCAGATCTAGATGTTTACCTCTTCAAAGATTGGCTTAGATCTTCTTATCTTCTTCTCTTGAGCTTAGAGTCACAATTGTAACTCCTCTAATGGATCACAAACACCTCAAGCAAGAAGGAAACTTTGAGAGAGGAGGGAGGATGCTAATTTTTGGCCCTAGGGTTTCTCTTGGAAGTAAGTGGCCGATAATTGGAGCCTTTGGGTCTTATTTATAGTGCAGGCTGCTAGGGTTTCAGTCTAAACCCTAATGGATACCTTAGCCACCAAGTAGCCCAAGGAACCTTCTGGAATAAGGCCCTTGGACGAAAATATGATGATCCTTCATCATAATTTCGTTCCCCCTTAGTCCATTAGGTTTCCCAGCCCAAAACTCAACTATCACACATTTGACAGTTTATGCCCCTTTATTTAATTAATCTCTTTTAGTCACCAAATTAATTCCTAACTAATTTATGACTAATACTATTTAAATAAATATGATTTCTCCTTTAATATATTATTCTTATAATATATTAATAAACCATAATATCCTCTCTCTCATATCAAATTACCTTGTCAAGTTGCTTTGGTGAAGGCAACCCAAAAGGACCATGCATAACCGGGTCAAGTACATACCAAATATAGTTATGCGCTTAGACACTAATCCAACAGTCTCCCACTTGGATAAGTCAAGTAACTATATCTCACATACGACTTCAAGATCTGGTTAGCAATCGCAGCTCTTATACGCTTTTGTCAACTCTGATCAAAGTCATGTCCTTCAGATAAGGGACTTCAGATAAGGGATCGTATAATCCTCTATTCTAGATATCATGCTGACAATACTTATTATCCAGCATTTTGTTTCTCGGTCTCTGATTTATTCGACATAGAATTTAGTTGAACACATCAACTTCATGGTGACCGGGCCCGGCACATAAGTCAAACTAAATCATCGAGTGGCCAAGATATCGCTTTTATTCTCTTAGAATAAAAGGTACAGAAAAACTTCGACTTATATGCTTTTATCATTTACTAGCTAAGTCACACACAATAATGCGTTTTATAACATCAAGTTACTGATGCGTTTTCGCATTATCAATGCATAATCAACTAGCAAACAACAAACATATCTCTAGATTTAAATATTATATGATATTATCATCTTGCGATCACTTATGGTAACTTTCATGAAGTGATAATAGCAAGTGCGGGTTTATTCCAATGCTCAAAACAAATTTCATAAGCACTCATAAACTTCGTAGCAAACCTTTGCTATGTCTAAAACCTTTCAGACAATCTACAAACAAATTTATGACAATCTTCTTTCATATCTACTTCCAACATATGAGCGATTGTGGACTGTTCGAACAATCTTATTATTCAGGAAGTCAAAACATGCAAAATTGGAAATAACAGATAAATAATCAACATAAGATAGTAACTTTCTTATAAATAACACACCTTTATTTAATCATCAAAATGTTGATTACAAAATTATCCATTACAAATTTCCTACCTATCTAATCTAAACTAATATCGTCCTTTAGTCCAACGCTCCTAGCGTGCTTCAAATGCTTAACCCTACTCAGTCCCTTCGTAAGGGCATCTGCTGGGTTATCTTCTGAGGATACCCTCTTCATAACGAGGAGTCCCTCTTCTACCTGATGTCTAATAAAATGGTATTTCCTGTCGATATGTCGAAATCTGCCATGATCTCTTGGTTCCTTGGTCAAGGCAACCACTCCTTCAATATCACAGAAAATTTCCATGCTCTCCTTTATGGATGGCACAACTCCAAGGTCTCCAATGAAGTTCTTCAACCATATAGCCTCCTTTGACGCCTCGCTTGCCGCAATGTACTCTGATTCGCACGTTGAATCAGCCACGGTCTCTTGCTTGGAACTTTTCCAAGTCACTGCTCCTCCGTTCAGGGTAAAGACCCAACCTGACTGCGATCGGTAATTATCCCGATCCGTCTGAAAAGTAGCGTCACTGTACCCTCACATCCTTAATTCATCACTCCCACCGAGGACTAGAAACCATTCCTTGGTCCTTCGTAGGTACTTAAGAATATTCTTGACAGCAATCCAATGCGCCCTACCAGGGTTCCCTTGATATCTGCTCACCATGCTCAAAGCGAAGGCCACATCAGGGCGAGTACAGGTCATAGCGTACATAATCGAGCCAACTGCGGAAGCGTAAGGTACTCGGCTCATATCAGCTATCTCTGCCTCTGTACTTGGGCTCTGAGTCTTACTCAGTTTGGTATTGCATTGGATTGGTAACTCCCCTTTCTTGGAATTTTCCATACTAAAACGTTTTAGTACCTTTTCCAAGTATGTATCCTGACTGAGTCCTATCAGTCTCTTACTTCTGTCTCTCACTATCCTTATTCCCAGTATATATGCAGCTTCTCCGAGGTCCTTCATAGCGAAACACTTCCCAAGCCAGGATATGACCTCCTGTAAGGTTGGAATGTCGATTCCTATGAGTAGTATGTCATCGACATGCAATACGAGGAAGCTCACTATACTCCCACTAGCCTTGACATACACACATGACTCATCTTCATTTCGCAGAAAACCAAACTCTTTGACCTTCTCGTCAAAACAAAGATTCCATCTGCGAGATGCTTGCTTTAATCCATAAATGGATTTCTCAAGCTTGCACACTCTATTTGGATGCTTCGCATCGACAAAACCCTCTGGCTTATTCATGTAAACATCCTCAGCCAACTTTCCATTTAGGAAAGCGGTTTTTACGTCCATCTGCCAGATTTCATAATCATGAAACGCAGCTATTGTGAGCATTACCCTAATAGACTTTATCTTGGCAACTCGCGAGAAGGTCTCATCATAGTCAACTCCAGGAGTTTGAGTAAATCCCTTCGCGACCAATCGCGCTTTATAAGTATGCACTTTCCCATCCATGTCTGTCTTCTTCTTGAAGATCCACTTGCATCCGACTGTCTTACGACCCGGTACATTATCAACCAAATTCCAAACTTGGTTGTCATACATGGACTGAATCTCGCTGTCCATCGCCTCTTTCCATTTAGCAGACTCTTGGCCTGCCATGGCTTCCTTGTAGCTATTATGTTTGTCCAGATTTACTAGTGTACTATCACTAATAAACGTATCGCCGTTAGTAGTAATATGGAGACCATAAAACTAGGGTGGAACAATAACTCTACTTGAACGTCTAAGAGGTAAGGACTGGTCAATTGGTTCAACAGGAGTTTCCTCCTCAGGTTGAACGCCAGTATCAGAGGTTCCTTCATCTCCTGACTCTTGAAGCTCTTCAAGGTCAATCTGACTCCCACTGTCTCCTTGACTTATGAGTTCTCTCTCTCTGAAAACTCCTCTCCTAGCAACAAAGACAACATTGTCACTTGGTCTATAGAAGAGATAGCCAAAAGTCTTCTGTGGATAGCCGATGAAATAACACTTCTCACTACGAGGTTCTAGCTTGTCGTGAGTCTCTCGTCTTGCGAAAGCTTCACAACCCCAAACCTTGATATGTGCTAACGAGGGAGCTTTCCCTGTCCACATCTCGTGAGGTGTCTTGGCAACCTTCTTGGCGGGAACTAAGTTAAGGATATGGGCGGCAGTCTCTAAGGCATACCCCCAGAATGAGATTGGTAACAAAGCACGACTCATCATAGAACGAACCATGTCCAACAAGGTTCGATTACGTCTCTCAGCCACACCATTCAATTGTGGCGTTCTAGGAGGCGTCCATTGCGAAACTATTCCACATTCTTTTAGATAGTCGTGAAACTCAAGACTTAGGTACTCTCCTCCTCGATCAGATCGAAGCATCTTGATTTTCCTGCCCAGATGATTCTCCACTTCATTCTTAAACTCTTTGAACTTTTCAAAGGTTTCTGACTTTTGCTTGATCAAGTAGATATATCCATATCTACTATAATCGTCTGTAAAAGTCACGTAGAAGCGACAAGCGTCCCTTGTGGTGGATCTAAAGGGTCCACATACATCTGTATGTATGAGATCCAATACACCCTCACCCCTTTCACATGTACCAGTAACGGGTGACTTGGTCATCTTCCCAAGTAAACAAGATTCACACACGTCATCGTCCCTAAGGTCGAATGACTCCAAGACTCCATCATTTTGGAGTTGGGCTATGCGTTTCTTGTTAACATGGCCAAGGCGACAATGCCACAAGCATGCATTGTCCAAACTTGTGGACGAATCAATATTCAAAACATCATTTCCTAAATTATCTATAACTAACACAGATTCATAAATCCCATTACAAGGTAATGCATTGAAATAAAAGACACCATTCAAATAAGCATTAATAGAACCATTACTATTATCAAACGAATATCTGAAACCTTGTCTAAACAATCCATGAAAAGAAATGATGTTCCTTGCCATATCTGGCGAATAGCAACAATTATTTAAATCTAGCCCTAACCCATTACTCAACACTAAGGAATAAACTCCGATCTTGGTTACTGGTGAAGACTTCTTGTTTCCCATGATCAAGTTTATCCTTCCATGCTCCACTTCCCTACTTTTTTTTAGCCCCTGCAAATCAGAACAAATGTGGTAACCACATCCAGTATCAAGGACCCATGAAGTAGCAAGTGATGAGTTATTAGATTTAATTAAATACATACCTGCAAAGGTGGTCTTTATCTTCCCATCCTTAATATCCTGCAGATATTTAGGGCAGCTTCGTTTCCAGTGTCCCTTCTGGTGGAAATAGAAGCACTCTGCTTCCTTGGGGTCAGAAGAGGGCTTAACAGAACCTGCTTTGGTCCCACTAGAAGAGGAACCATCTTGGGTCTTACCCTTATGGTGGCTCTTAGAAGGAGCCTTCCTCTTCTTTCCCTTTCCTTGGCCAACTGCCAACACAAGAGCAGCTACAGTAGAGGATGATGCAATAGATTTGTCCTTGAGGTTGCTCTCAGCTGTCCTCAGGAGCCCTTGAAGTTTACTCAGGGTGACCTCTTCTTTGTTTATATGGTAGGTCATTCTGAACTGGTTCTAGCAGGAAGGCAAGGAGTGGAGGATGATGTCGATAGCCAAATCCTCGTCAAACTTAACAATAAGTTTGAGAAGACGATCAACATACCTTTGCATTCTTTGCAAATGAGCAGTTAGTGATTCTCCACTCCCCATCCTAGCGGTGATCATGTTGGTGACGATCTCATAGCGCTCTTGTCTCGCGCTCTGGTAGTACCTGTCCAGCAAATCTTGGTGCATCTCATATGGATACATGTCCTCATAGGACTTTTGGAGTTCGAGGTTCATGGTGGCCAACATGATGCAATGAACTTTCGTTGCATCACGCTCGTGGGCGTCAAAGGCGGCCATCTCTTCAGGAGTAGCTTCTTCTGGGTTGATCTTTTCTAGCTTCTCGTCGAGGACATATTCTTTGTCCTCGTAGCGAGTTATCATGCGAATGTATCTCATCCACTCGTTGAAGTTCGAGCCATCAAATGTCGCCTTTTGACATAGGTTCATCAACGAGAATGACCCAGAAGTGTTGTTGTTTGCGTTTGCGTTAGACATCTGAAATAGAAAGGAACAAAGTTTGATTAGAAATGAATCCCCAATTAAACACCCAAATGAGAAATTAGGGCTAGGATCCAACAACATTATTTACAACTTAGAAAAGGGATGCCGTAATCTAAAAGTAAATAATTTGAAGGTAAGTGAATGACGATTCACTAATTTTCACCATGAAAAACGAAAAGAAATTAAGTTTTAAATGTATTTGAAAATTCCTAGAATTCTTTTGAGATTCATTGAACATTTTAATGGCATGTTTAAATCTCAATATGCACTTCAAATTTGCGACTGGGATGTCGAGGATCGCAAACAAGTTTGTGAATAACCATGCGAATCAACATGGTGCACTCAATGTCTTCATCACCTAATCAATGTACTGGTTAGCCACGCACGCTCCATTGATCTATGATAAAACATCAAGCCACCCTTTGTCACCAATGTCAATCCCAAATTAGTGTGGCGGTTAGCCACGCACGCTCCACTAACGTTTGACAGGGGTACAAAGTGTAATTCCATGGAATAACATCATTTTCACATTTTACCCTAAAGTAACTAAGATGGGAATTTGAAAAACATTGTAGTTACTTTGCAATATTCATTATACTTATAATGAGGAATTAAGTGCCCTATCCTATCCGTTCGGCTAACGACCCTCCACCAATCAAGCAAGCGGTGGATGTGAGTGTACACCCATTAAGCGCCATTTTATAGGCAGCAACCTTATACCCACCTTATAGACTGGCTTTGTGAATGAGGCCTACTAGCGATAAGACTAGCTTATTCTTATACATATATATTAATTAATCTTGTAATAATATAATAGTATAGGGTTGAATTTTAAACTTGTAAAATTGTAAGGATTTGAAATTTAAATCATTCAAAATTAAACTTTTAATGGTAAAATTTCAATTTCAAAACTTGAGGACAAGTTTTGAACTTTTCAAAACACAAGGGATCAAATAACAAATAATATAAATTAAACAATTCATTTTATGATTATCTATATTTGACCTAATCCAATTTTAGTCACAAGATAATTACCAAATAATTCAAATAATCCATATTTATCATATAAAGATACTATTATTCAAAAGATTTGAAATTATCTTTTGTTTTGGTAGGGATAATCATTCAAATATAATAAAATTTGGATTTTATCTTCAAAAAACGATTTAGGCATTAATCCCATGACAAAACAGCAACAAAATCCCAAAATATCCTCTGCCTGATGCACAGACTCGCCGAGTCAGACCTGGACTCGCCGAGTCGGGCCAACTCGCCGAGTCCAGATACTGACTCGCCGAATTGAGTCGGGCAGAGGAAAAAAAAACGATTTTCAGCAATTAAACAGTTAAGCATCACATAGAACAGAAACCAATCATGGCTCTGATACCACTGATGGGTTTTAAGCATAAGAACAATCCTATGTGCTCATACAAACCCTAATGCTTGGATCTAGGTTTCTCTATTGTACATGAATTGAATTCAAGACTTGCAAACCCTAATCTAGCATACATAATTCGAAAATTAACTTAATACATCAGATCTAGATGTTTACCTCTTCAAAGATTGGCTTAGATCTTCTTATCTTCTTCTCTTGAGCTTAGAGTCACAATTGTAACTTCTCTAATGGATCACAAACACCTCAAGCAAGAAGGCAACTTTGAGAGAGGAGGGAGGATGCTAATTTTCAGCCCTAGGGTTTCTCTTGGAAGCAAGTGGCCGAAAATTGGAGCCTTGGGGTCTTATTTATAGTGCAGGCTGCTAGGGTTTCAGTCTAAACCCTAATGGATACCTTAGCCACCAAGTAGCCCAAGGAACCTTCTGGAATAAGGCCCTTGGACAAAAATATGATGATCCTTCATCATAATTTCGTTCCCCCTTAGTCCATTAGGTTTCCCAGCCCAAAACTCAACTATCACACATTTGACAGTTTATGCCCCTTTATTTAATTAATCTCTTTTAGTCACCAAATTAATTCCTAATTAATTTTTGACTAATACTAATTAAATAAATATGATTTCTCCTTTAATATATTATTCTTATAATATATTAATAAACCATAATATCCTCTCTCTCATATCAAATTACCTTGTCAAGTTGCTTTGGTGAAGGCAACCCAAAAGGACCATGCATAACCGGGTCAAGTACATACCAAATATAGTTGCGGGCTTGTAATCCAACAAGTAAAGTTTTACAACATTTGAAGACTTTGATTCCCATGGGAGATGGAAGTTAATGAAGTGAAGAATGAAGCACCAAAGGAGAAGTTCTCTATAAGTATCCACCAAGAAATAGTAAACCACAATAGATGCTAATCTTCACTTGTATATATGTTGTTCTTAAGCCTTAAAAGTTTATATCATATAAACCTTCAAATGAGAAGCAACATAATCATCTAGATCGTGCACCAAAATTACAAGACTGAGAGAGGTAAGGAGAGCCTTAGCTCTTGTCTTTTGGAATCCAAAAGAAAGGGAGACATAAGGGAAAAAAGCTAGCTACATTTCCTTCATAATATTCTTTATACACTTCCCTTCAGGTACTCATGCTCCATGCTATTAATCAAATCAAAGTATGGACAAGATGGATAGGTATGGGAGGTTAAAGTGAAGACTAAACTCCAACTTTAAACTCCATTGGGAGTATACGATTTTGACACCAAAGTCAAAACTCAATAGTGTAACACACATAACACATTTCACATAAGACTTAAACATTTCTAACACATAATGTTGGTACCAACCATAACCTTGTTCCCCTTTCCGGAAACATCCCCCTCCCCCCCCCCCTCCTATAAGAGATAAAAGATAAGAGTGCAATTTGTCTCACTTGAGAAAAAACTACATTTTGTCCTTCCCTTGTTTACTTTACTGAATTAGGGTATTCATAAATAATAACATATAACAAGGAATGCATACATAAAAGGAGAGTTAGTGTAAGTCATATCTCTTGGTTAATTGAATCACTTAACTAGCAGGAAATATATGGGTCTCCTCCTTTCGGAGAACCTAGACAAAAATTATAACATTACTTAGCTTGCTTTATTACATTACCCTTAAAATACTTATATCCGTATCACTTTAACTTCTTTTTAGTTGTAGTGTTCTATTCGGGATATGATTTCTTACCCTTCAACCCATTCTTAAATTTTGATTATATTATATAGTTATGTTTCCCTCTCTTACCTTTCTAGAAATGTGAAGATCTAACTCAAACGATTGTTAGTTGATTTAATACATATTTCACAAGTTAACATCTTTGGCTTGTTACTTTCCCAACCAACTCATAAAAGTGATTACTTTTACTCTAGGAAATCAAATTCAGATATTGGGAAACATTCATGGTGAACTAGACTTCATACCCTAACCATAATTTCTAACATCACATGAATTGGATTAACGTATAATGAAATATGTGTATCACAAGTTGACGTATGATTTCATTATATTTTTGGACCAAGCACCACTCTTTGAATTAACTGCACCAATACACTTGGAATTACATCAATCCCTTGATATGGAGTAAACTAGACATCCATATCTAACTTAAAACCTTGAATTTTCGACATTTGGAGCCTTAGTGAATTTATTATGATTTTTTGGAAGACAACGTATAAAATCTATGAGATCATATACTAGTCTTAGAATATTGACAATTATACCCTCCAAGCATTTGGAATTTGGTAAACTGATTTAAAGTTCAGAGGAACTAGACACAATAACACTTCGAAAAAACTAAGTCTCATTATTTTTGGGTACTCTGTTAGCCTTGCATGATTTTTAGAAGTTAGACGAAAGATTAGGACATTTCACATAAAATCATGATTTTAGACTTTATGACTTAACCCATTAAATTACATCATAACCCTTAGAGGTCTGATGGAAAAACAACCATATGTCTAGAAATAAGTCCTTAACAACCCTCTCATCAATGGTGATGCCATAGCGGTCATATGGTGGTTTTATTATGGTGAAAATCACACATTCTCAAAATATGATGCTTAGATGATAAAGATGTCAAACTAGGGTTTTAAACATATCTCCATTTTATCCCTTAACCTATTTGAGTTTGCACATTTGGTCCTACTTAGTTGAGTTTTGCTTTTTATCTCGTACGTTGGGCGTACATGTGGGTACGTGCAGCGTACTAATGTGATCTGATCGTGGAAGCCTTGCTAGTACGTTGAGCATACGTGAGGTACGTCGGGCGTATTAGCTCAGCTTCAAATAATTTTAAGGGTTTGCTTCCCTATTTAAACCACCTTATGCCTCACTTGGACATTCATTATCATCCACCTTCCCTCAAAAACCCTAATCTTAAGTTTAAGCCTTGTTTGTGAGAGCTTGGAGCTTACTAGTGACTTTTGGTGCTTATTTGTTGAAGAAGAAAACCATTGAAGAAGGAAGTGTTTCCTTTTTTATCTGCATAGTTGGGTTTTATGAGTTTCTTGTCCCAAAGTTTGGACCTTTATGACTTTGGGACACTCTGGAGCGTATTAGCTGTCCTTTTATGCATGTTAGGTCTTTTAGATATATAAAAATGGTTGCTTGATGGTCCTTTTTTAGCCATGCAAGAGTTTGGTGGTAATGAGTGTGGATTAAATTAGAGTTTTAAGGTTCAATCCCTTTCCAGCCATGCAAAGGCTTAAAGATTTAGACTTTATGGATTAAGACGTTCTAAGAAGGTTCGATCTGTGTTTGGATGCATGTTTTTATGATTAAGAACATTTTGGTATGGTTGTGGGGGTCAGACAGAATACGCCCTCTGTACTACTGGCTAAGTCCAGCGTAGCCAGGTGAGACTCCGATCCCGCCTGTTTCCCGAGTACGCCCTGTGTAGGAAGAAAGTATGCCCAACGTACGTGTTGGCAATTGACTTTTATTGACTTTTGAACTTTTGGTCAAGATTTAGGGTTTTGGACCATCGGAGGGGCAAAATGGTCTTTTTGCCCTTAAGGGGTTTACTTGTGCGTCTTGGACTCGTGAGTTGGGTAGTGGACCTTAATTATTAATTAGGGTTAATTATTGTGTTATTAGGCAGAGTCTAGTTCTGACAGTTCGGGTGTGAGATTTAGCTGTCTTCAGTATCAGGTGAGCTTCCTTCACAATATCTATGGGTCGAAGGCACCAATGTTGGCCCACTAGTTTATGTTGTAATATGATGGTTGACTTCGTGACAACTCTCAGTTATGTCTGTGTTTGCTTGATGACTCTGTGATTCTTTGTTATGATATTATACGGTAATGGTAGGGGTAAAATAGACCCGGTATCGGGTTGAAATAGACCGAAGTGGATTGCAAGCACCTAGATATGCTTGATGGTATCTGCTTGAAATAGACAAAGGGGATTGCAAGCACCCAGATATGCGTGATTGTATCTGGTTGAAATAGACCGGAAGGGATTGCAAGCACCCAAATATGATTGGTTGTATGTTTGTCTGGTATGGGGTATTTTGGGGGAACTCGCTATGTTTTGTGCCTACAACTTTCAGTTTATGTTTCAGGTACTTCCAGTTCAAAGGGGAAGGGTCTGGCCTGATCGCACCGTATCACCCTATGACTTCCGCATTTTGATATTTTGGGAATTTATACTCTGATAATATGTTGCTATGATACACTTTTGACTGATTTGATATGATTATCGTATTTTTTGAATGAATTTAAAAACAAAATTTTCATTTGTATTTTTTGGATGTTACAAATTGGTATCAAAGCCTTGGTTTGAGGGATTCGGGCATATTCTCGGGTGTGCCCGGACTCAAATCGAGGACTTGGTAGATTTTCCATAAAAAGAAACTCCCTGGGAGCTGCTTTGGTGTGTAGGAATATACTACTTGGGCAGAGCGACTTAGAGGAGTCCGAATAGTCCTTAAGGAGGGTATAAATAGGTGTGGAATGTATTATTGGGCCCGTACTGCTGGAAGCACAAGATTTATACCCAATACCAGGAGGACCACGATGAATCTAGGGAAATCGAGAGTGTGAACCTTGTCATGTATTTGCTAATTGTTTATGTGGTTATGTTTCAGTATGGTGGTGACACGTCATGGAGCAGGGCTTCCAGGATCAGGATCTGGTTCGGGCACGAGCACCGAACCGATTAATAAGAGGCTACGTGAGTTCATTGCATCATAGGTTACTAGAGGCATCCTTGATGTGACCCCGGTGATGTTCGGGTCAATCAAGGATGGTATCATCGAGCTGATGGAGGATCGCCTTCGAATCTTCAAGGCCGATTTGGCTGCTAGCCAGTCCGAGGCCTGCACTCTCTCCTTCAAGGATTTCAGGGGATGTGGGGCACCAAAATTCCTTTGGGTGAAGGACCCCATCACATCCATGCATTGGATAGTTGACATTGAGTGTGCCCAGAAGACAAGCTTTTGCTTCGAGCGGCGAAGGTGAGGTTTGATGCAGGATGTCTAAGGAAGCGAGCCCGAGATTGGTAGGAGGAAGTCGACTATACTTTGGGAGCCCCATCCATTGAGTCCATGAACTAGCCAGATTTTGTGACCCGGTTTCGATCAGAGTTTGCACCAGCAGTTGAGGTGCAACAGTTAGCTAGGGAGCTTCTAGACATGAGGCAGACGACTGAGACTGTGGGGGAGATCACCGCCAAGTTCAGAGAGAGCTTTATTGGTACCTCAGTATACGACATATGAGGAGATGAGGAAGTCCCGATACCATGATATGTTTAGATATGACATCAGGGAGTTTGTTAGTTTTTCTGCATGCCCGACTCTGGATGACATGATATCCAGGGTGCGGGGAATGAGAGATTGATTTGGAACACATAGGGAAGAGGAAGGCAGAGCCTGGGCATACGATTGGGGTTTTAGCAAAGAAACCCAAGGGTTTCAACTCTAGGTCGAAGGGCCAGCAAGGCCAGAGCGGTTGTGGCAAATGCGGCAGGTCGCATGATGGGGTGTGCAGAGCGGGTGATTCGGGCTGCTATAAGTGCGGCAAAACAGGGCACTTTAGCAAGGATTGCACTACTCCTATCATCACAACCCAAACATTAGATCTGATTTGCCTCCATTGCAATCAGAGAGGCCACAAGAGGGCCAACTGCCCATGTTTAGAATCAGGAGGACCAGTACTAAGACGTCCTCCAGCGACCCTCCAGATTACCAACGGCCGCCAGGGCAAGGCGGATGTGCCTGTTGTGAGGAGCAGGGCTTTCCAGATGATAGCCAAGGAGGCACGTGTTGCACTGGATGTGGTGAAGGGTATGTGTCTTCTCCTGAACTCTTTATTTATGTTGATTTCTTTGCTTATATTTGTGTGTTTTGTTTTAGGATCGTTCCTTATGAACGGTATCTTTGATTTGATATTGTTTGATTTAGGGGCTACCCGATCTTTTGTATCTTTTGCGCTCAGCAAGAGATTTATTGGAGCTCCGGGAGAGCTGGATTTTCCATTAAAGGTTGAGAATGCAGATGATCGATCTGTCGGATTATCGAGGGTTCATCAGGATTGTGTTCGAGAGATGTTCAACGAGCAGTATCTGATCGATCTAGTTCCTATTCCATTGTGCGGGAACAAGGTTATAGTGGGGATGGATTGGATGAGCCTCAATGGGGCAGTGATTGATTGTGAGCATCAGATGGTGTGTGTTCGGACCCCAAGTGGGGGAGAGTTGGTGGTCCAGGGAGAGGGCGCTCAGTGTGGGCCGGTTCTATGTTTAGCAGCTAAGGCCATGCGCTACCTTCATCAGGGTTGTTCAGCTTATGTCGCCTATGTTATGGAGACCCGGGAGAAGAGTAAGGCGACTGTAGATGATGTGTCGATTGTGTGGGAGTACTTGAATGTGTTTCCGGAGGATTTTACTTGAGTTCCTCCGGAGAGGCAAGTGGAGTTCCGGATTGACTTGGTTCCTGGTGCGGCTCCGATAGCCAAAGCACCATATCGGTTAGCTCCTCAAGAGATGCAGGATTTTCTACATAGCTGCAGGAGTTGATAAACAAGGGGTTCATTTGACAGGGTAGTTCTCCTTGGGGAGCGTCGCTCCGGTTTGTGAAGAAGAAGGATGGGTCGTATAATATGTATATTACCTTTCAGAAACTGAAAAATCTAATGGTGAAGAACCGTTATCCACTCCCGATGGTTGGTGATTTGTTTGACCAGCTTCAGGGTGCATCTTGGTTTTCCAAGATTGATTTTCATTCGGGTTATCATCATATGAGGGTCAGGGAGGAAGATGTGCAGAAGATGGCCTTACAAACTCGTTATGGTCATTACGAGTTCGTGGTGATGGCCTTTGGGCTCACCAATGCCCATCCGCATTCATGGACCTCATGAACCGTGTGTGACGACCGATGTTGGATCAGTCTTTGATTGTATACATCGATGAAATCCAGGTCTATTCCAAGATCTAGGAGCTGCATGAGGAGCAATTGAGGGGGGTATTAGAGACCTTGAAGAGGGAGATACTGTATGCGAAGTTCTCCAAGTATGAGTTCTGGTTCCGTGAGGTGCAGTTTATGGGGCACTTTATCAACCAAAATGATATTATGGTCGATCCGGCCAAGGTCGAGGCCATGATGAGGTGGGAGGTTCCGAGGTCTCCATCTGAGATTCGGAGTTTCCTTGGATTGGCAGGTTATTACCAAAGATTTATTCAGGATTTCTCCAAGATAGCGGTTCCTCTAACTCGATTGACAAAGAAGACTACCACTTTTCGTTGGGGGCCTGGGCAGCAGGCAACATTTGACACCCTGAGACAGAGATTATACGAGACGCCGATTCTCACCCTACCAGAGGGTATTGAGGATTTCGTGGTTTATTGTGATGCGTCGATCACGGGTTTGGGTGTGGTTTTGATGAAAATAGGTCGCATTATTGCTTATGCTTCGAGACAGCTAAAGCCTCATGAGGCGAATTATCATACGCATGATTTTGACCCGGGGCTGTGGTTTTCGCCCTTAATATTTGGCGACATTACCTCCATGGGTTCCGTTGTACTATTTACACGGGTCACAAGAGCCTGAGGTACTTGATCGATCAGTCGAATCTAAATACGAGGTAGCGACGGTGGTTGAATGTGGTGAAGGATTATGATCGTGAGATCCTTTACCATTCGGGGAAGGCTAATATGGTGGCCGATTCTCTCAGCCGCAAGGCGGCCGCGACTCCGATCAGGGATATCTGTATGAGGATGATAGTGATTACTCTACTCTTGGAGCAGATTCGAGAGGCTCAGGTCGAGGCTATGAAGGAAGAGCACCGAAAGAGTGAGCACATAGTCGGTTAGGTGGCTTCCTTAGATTATGATAGTCGGGGCATATTAACTCTTCATCGGAGGGTGTTGCTCTCTTATTAGGTTGGTGTGCGTCAGGTTCTGATGAAGGAGACGCATAAATCGAGATTCTCCATTCATCCCGGGGCGACGAAGATATGTAGAGATCTCCGTCCTGATTATTGGTGGCCCTGTATGAAGAGGGATGTAGCTTGGTATGTGGAGAGTTGCTTGACTTGCAGGAAAGTCAAGGTCGAACATCAGCAGCCTCACGACACGATGCAGCCGTTAGACATTCCTGTTTGGAAATGGGAAGAGATTACCATGGATTTCATTATGAAGTTGGCTCTGACAGCGTGCAGAGTTGATTCGATTTGGGTCATCGTGGATCGGTTGACCAAGAGTTCACATTTTATTCCGATTCAGGATAGTATCTCTTCGGAGAAGTTGGCTGACATTTATATTAGGGAGGCTATGGCACGGCATGGGGTGCCGGTTTCGGTGATTTCAGACTGGAATGTTCGGTTTACTTACAGGTTTTAAAAGATGTTCCATGAGGAGTTGCGTACTCATTTGCATTTCAGCACAGCCTTTCACCCGCAGACGGATGGTTAGAGCGAGCGGACCACCCATAAATTGGAGGATATGTAGCGGGCATGTATTCTGGATTTCGGTGGTAGTTGGGATACGTATCTTCCATTAGCGGAATTTTCATATAACAATAGTTATCACGCCAGCATCGATCAACCTCCTTTTGAGATGCTCTATGGGAGGAAATGAAGGACCCCGATATGTTGGGGTGAGTTCGGTCAGCGGGTCATGGGGAGTACCGAGGTGATACTCAAGACAATCGAGTTGATTTCGCAGGTTCGGAGTAGACCTCAGACAGCTCAGAGTCGAAAGAAGAGCTATGCCGACAAGCGCCGTGCGGACCTAGAGTTTCAGGTTGGGGATATGGTTCTCCTGAAGGTGTCACCTTGTAAAGGTGTCATCCGATTCAGGAAGCGAGGAAAGCCGAACCCCAGGTATATTGGTCCTTTCAAGGTTGTAGCCCGAGTGGGCAGGGTAGCGTATCGATTGGATCTTCCGGAGGAACTCAGTAAGATTCACAGCACTTTTCATATCTCTCAGCTGCGGAAGTGTTTGGTTGATGATTTCGCAATAGTTCCATTTGAGGACATTCAGGTGAATGACCGCCTGAACTACATTGAGAGACCGACAGCGATCCTCGACAGGAAGACGAAAACCTTGAGGAACAAGGTTGTTGAGTTGGTGAAGGTGCAGTGGCAGGACCGCAATGGTTCAGAATGGACATGGGAGCCGGAGGACGAAACAAGGGAGCATTACCTAGAGTTATTTTCTGCAGCAGACTTCGAGGACGAAGTCTGATTCAAGTGGGGGAGAATTGTAGCATCTAATTATCAGGTATCTCCATTTTAGCCCTTAACCTATTTGAGTTTGCACATTTTGTCCCATTTATTTGAGTTTCACATTTCATCTCGTACGATGGGTGTAGATGTGGGTACACGCAGCGTACTCATATGATCTGATCGGGGAAGCCCTGCTAGTATGTTGGGCGTATGTGAGGTAGTCGGGCGTACTAGCTCAGCCTCAAAACCCTAATTTTAAGGGTTTTCTTCCATATTTAAACCACCTTATGCCTCCCTTAGACATTCATTATCAGCTACCTTCCCTCAAAAACCAAAATCTTGAATTTAAGCCTTGTTTGTGAGAGCTTGGAGCTTGCTAGTGACTTTTGGTGGTTATTTGTGGAAGAAGAACACCATTGAAGAAGGAGGTGTTGCTTACAAGCTTATAGATCCGGAAACTACTCATCCTTGTGTATCTTTTGAAGGTATTGTAACATCCCGACTCCCAGGTACTGTATTTATTAATGAGTGACTCGACGAGTTGGGTGTTCGACTCGTCGAGTAGAGCTGGATTGAGCACGTGGGGTTTAAAGATCGACTCGACGAGTCATGGAGCCGACTCGCCGAGTTGGCACTGTGCGATGAAACCCTAAATCTCTGGGGTTGGGACCTATTTAAAGGACATTAAGCCCTCATTTTCGCCTCCCTTATTGTAATGCCCGTGTTTCTAGGCTACGCATTAATATTGACGTTATAGTCTAGGTTAACCTTTGTAACTCCTTTTGAAGAAATGAAAAGGAATTATGTGAATATTATGTGAATTATGTGTTTTATGCTTAATTATTAGGGTTTAATTAATTAAGAATAAAAACGAGCGTCAAAAATAAATATTAGATAAAGCCGATATCTATTAAGAAACTTGTAGTGGCGTGACAAGGATTACGTATATATATATATATATATATATATATATATATATATATATATATATATATATATATATATATATATATATATATATATATATATATATATAAAGAATACCGAAATCTGAGTTATAACGAAGAAGTTATAACCTGTCGAAGTTTCGCGACAAATTGGAACGGTGCCGAATGTCGTAAAAAGTGAGTTTTTGATAAAACTACTTTTTGGCCTTATTGATCTAAACGAAAGTCGTAGTGTTCGTTAAACCGAGAGTAAGTATAAAAAGAACGCCCAAATCTGACTTCGTATGAGGAAGTTATGATTTTTCGAAGTTTCAGCTTAGCAGTAGACAGCTAAAAACTCGAATTTTAGATCGAGTGATTTTTAGCTGACACAACGTAAACGAGAATCGAAGGTATCGTCAATAGTAGCACAACGGTAAAAAGACATACGAAAACGGACGTCGGATGAAGAAGTTATGAATTTTTAACGAATTTCCTGTCCCGGTCTGTTAAAAATAATAATATAAAAATTAAATTCAAAATTAGCCGACGAAGTCTAAACGAAAGTTATAGAGCGTAATTTTACCTACACGTGCATATAAAGAACGTCAAAAACGGAGGTCGTATGTGAAAGTTATGGATTTTAGAAGTTTTGGCGCGAAAATCGAGAAAAAAAATATTAGATCCGAGGAATCTCGCATGCATGCCACGTGCTCGCTGGTGATTCAACCGAAGGGAGGTCCAACCGAAGGGGTCCGCATGTCTGATCTCGTGAGTCATCAGTAGCGTGTCCGAGTCTCGCAGGGAGTGCCACGTCCGAAGTCTCGAACTAGACCGCGGTCCAATCAGGAGGCGACACCGAGGCCTTCGCATGCACAGACCACGTGCGAGCCACCTGCGCATCCTCGCCCAGCTGCTGCCGCGTGGCCTTCGCTCCAGATGCTACCTGCCCTCGCATGCTGACTCCTCTCTTCTAAGCCAACTTCGGACCCCCTATAAATAGAGGGCTTGCTAGCCTTCTCGGATACTTTTGGAATTTTGCCACTTTTAGCCCCTTTCTTCATATTTCCTTCATTTTAATATTCCCCAATGCCCCGATATCAATTAGAACCCCCGGAATACGCCACAAAGTGCCCGAGAAGCCCATAAAATTTATCTTTTTGGTTTCGAAGCCCAACCCTTGCAGAGCACGGTTTCTCAATAAAACTCTCGGTTTTATTAGAAACGAACGTTTTAGGAAACGAATTGATGCCCGATTATCATCAAATCATGTGAGTGTATAGTCACCTTCATCTTACACCTAGATATGAAGTATTTTCTATAAAATACGTGCTACGTGTAATTATATTAATTGTTTAATTGAGGTGACTATGGAATAGATGTTTTATACAAGTTTTAAACTGTATATGTATTTTTATCTACAAATATGTTGGGTAAAACATGGGTAGATAGTTGATGTGTGATGAAATAAAAGTGATGAGAGGCCTCGATGTGATTGTGATCCAGTCATCTAGCGGAGTTTGGATGACGACCACAGACTTTCTAGACAGTCCAGTGGGAACGCTGGCAGGCCCGCGACCTGTAGGTGTTAATGAACTTGGGTGTTCATTCGCTGTACTCCATCCCCCTCATGGTTTCCTTTAGGACATGTATGGCTGAGGAAACCCCTTAGCAGTAGTGTCTATCCCAATGATATTCTTTAGGCTAGGTCCCTTGTGATAAGTGTTTAGGGACGTAAAGTGAGGATAACGGGAACGGGTAATCAGGGTTATTGTTGATTGGTGAACTTAATAAGTTTATTATTACTGTGGGTTGAAAACCCTATATGCTCACCAGGCTCCCAAGCCTGACCCACTCAGCTTTTTATGTTACATGTAGTGGACCCCGAGCATAGTCGGTGGACGATGAGAGATTTTTGGATTATAGGCCAGTAGTTGTAAATAACTGTTGAAAGGCTTATAATGTCTTGTTTATGCTTTTGATCTGTATCGGAACATGACATCCCGAGGTTTTGACATGAAATGAAATTATATATTTCTTAAAGAAAGGTTTTGACAAACTTTTATCATGTTTTGTATTGGGGACCAATTCTGCAACATCTTTTAAAAAGATTTCTACGATTTTATTTTAAAAAGCATAAATTAAATCGGTCTTTTCTGGCCGAGAAATTAGGGGATGTCACATTTATCTCCAGAGAGCCCCATGAGAAACCCTAGATCGGTTTCATCCATTGTGAGAGAGAAAGAGTCTAACTTGGGTGTTCTTGTGCAACTTTGGAAGAATATTTGGAGAGTATCTTGGCTTGGACCAGAGAGGGACGTTTGGATCCAGAGATTCTTCAGTGGTTAGCTTCTGTTGGAGGTAAAAAGATGCTAACTTGATCATTCTTTGTGTAGATCTTGGTTTGGGGTAGCTTTTACGATTTTCTCCCATCCACCTTGTGTTATTGAGTCCCTTGAGCATATCTTGAGGTTGAAACCTCAGATCTGGACTGTAGGAGGTCTTGTGAGCCTAAAGACCCAAGCTTTTTGGAGTTAGAGGCAAACTTTTGAGCACCAAAACCTTGTAAGAGCTTGTATTGGCATTATTGAGCCAATATGCCATGCATGAACGTAAAGCTGCAAGCTTTATGTGTTATTCGACGAGTCGACGAGTCTGAATGGTTTTCATGAGGCTTCTGAGGAAACGAGGGGACTCGACCAGTTGCTTTGATGCACTCGACGAGTTGGGTCAACATGGACTGTTGACTCGAGTTTGACTTCTGTTGACTTTTGAGGTTTTGACCAAATGTGAGTAATGGAGACCATGGAGGGGTAGAATGGTCTTTTACCCTTCCCAAGAGTTAGAGAGGGGCTAGTATGAGTTTATTTAGAGTTGTGATTTAATTAGAGATAATTATCTTATGTGTTAGGCGGAGGCAAGTTCGAGATTCGTGTGCGAGATTATTTACTTGCGTGTTTACGAGGTGAGTCTTCTCACTATACTTACCATGAGTGGTATCTTTGTGTGACCAAGGTGCCTTATGTGCTTACTTTTGTATTGTGATATCCTTAATTATGTCTTTGTGATTTATGTTGTGTATTATTCTGAGCTTACTGAGTTAGGACCGGAGGGTCCACCCGAGTTGTGGGACCGGAGGGTCCCACTGAGACACATTGACCGGAGGGTCTTATCTGAGTATAGCCATGAGAGCCTAATGAGATATGTTTGGTATTTTGGGGAACTCACTAAGCTTTGTGCTTACCGTGTTATGTGATATGTGTTTCAGGTTCTTCTCAGGATCGCGGGAAGGCGCTGGCTTGATTGTACACACAAGAGAAAGAGTTATGTTTTGAGGATCCTGGTTTATTAATCAAACAATTATGGAGTTATGTTTTGTTAATTAAATAATTAGGATTTTTTGTGAAATGTGTTCTGAGAATAATGTGATTTTAAAAATGAAATAATTTGTTTGAAAATTTACGGTGTTACAAGTTGATATCAGAACCTTGGTTTGAGGGATTCGGATGTACCTTCGGGTGTGTCTGAACTCAAACTGAGGATTTGAGAAGAATTTTCAAAAAAAATGATTTTTCTAAAATGAGAAAGAGTTTTAAGGGAAAACGAGTTGGAGCAGTGTGTACAATCTGCCAGAGCCCGAACGGTGATTTCCCAAAATACCCTTACTTAATTGTGATATGATATATTTACGAGATATTAGTGATGCATGCTAGAGGATATGCTAGGTATTTCATATTTTAGGGCTAGAGTTGCCTGATTTGTGATGCCTTAGCCTAGGAGTTGTTGCTATCTGTTATGTGCCTTGAGTATGTGCTGAGTAGGAGTATCTAGCAGGAATCTTTTAGAGAGAGCTTTGAGTAGTGGAGTAATCTAGGAGAGATACCTAGATGTGCATTTGAGGAATCTACTGAGAGAGTAGTGAGATACCCACGAGAGGTAGGGTTGCCTGAGTTCGGCAATGCCTTTTGAGTCGCGAATAGAGCGAGTGGAGTTGTGTGCTAAAGGGGTTTGATGTGTTAGTGAGGGTGATTCGATGCCCGAATGCTGCTTGTTTTGTGCTTTGTGGAACTCTTGATGATGGGAGACAGCTACTAAGTGAATATGACGATATTTAGGAGGTAGATGGCTGGCATCATGAGGAGTTCTTCAGAAGCTGATGGCAGAGAAGCGTGAGAACCTAGGAAGAGCCTAGGAAGATACCTTAGTCAGATGAGCACACTAGTAGAGGAGAGTATTCGCTACAGAGCGACCATGTACAACGGGATTGGTGATCGAAGAGGTTGAGCAGCTATTTAGGAAACCTGGGACGATCCGTGTGAAAAGTATGGGTAGATGTGGCAGGTAGTATGGGCCCGTACTACTGAAAGCAGAGGACCCATACTCGAAACAGGGAGGATTCCAGAGGTTCTAAATAGCATGTAGTAGGGAGATAACATGGTTCGGGTACCATGATTCATACCAGAGTGTGTTGCCATTTTTTACCAGTTATCCGACGATGGGTGTTCAGACCGGGAATGGATATGGTAAACTGTGGGGCCAGGGGGGCCATGTCAGTTGAGCTTCGACAGAGTGTACCTTGTGAGTGGATTGAGTTTAGATCCTGAGGAGTTGACTGGTGGGCTGCCAGTTGGAGTCACAGGACTTGAGGAAAAGTGGAGGTGATACGCGGAGAAGGATTGCAGTTTGGGTTGAGTGATCGACCGATGGTTGAGATGTCACATCCTGTGACGAAGATTACACTATTTCTGCTTCTCGTGTGGAGCGAACGAGATAACGAGCTCCCGATTCCAGAGTTTGGAGGTAATTCTCTGGGGTATCATATAGCTGAGATGTTTTCACCAGAGTAATTGGGATGTGTTGATGCGAGGTATTTCTTATGCCGTGAAAGAGTCATTGGCGGGGACTGAGATGGATGAGGACAAGAAGTTGCCTTAGTTGAGTAAGGCATACTTTTTAGCAGTAGATTCAGGCGATCAAGAGGAGTATACCGGGGTTGCGGCCCTCGTTGCCTACGTTGTGTATCGACTGTGAGAGTGAGGTCTCTTGCTTCTATGATGATCCACACGATGGAATGTTCGTTGAGGGGCCGGAGACGTGGTGTGTGATTGTGCATTTCATTCATATTGAGAGTCATGGCTAATTCGGGACAGTTGGGATATCTGGCGGTATGTCGGTATGAGATTTCGGGATGATTAGAGGCAGTCACGTGGGGAGGATTCTGAGGATTTCATCAGAGATTCGGGATATTTGGAGTTGCTTGGTCTTTATCGGGAAGATCATCGAGTGTTACGTGGTACGATTCCAAGAGTCGAGTCTGATGTACCTGGTGGAAACAGCCTATGGAGTAGATTGTTGGTATGGCAATTGGTGATGGTTCGAACCCTGAGTGGGGGAGAACTGGGTATTCTATTGAGAGGATCAGCGATCCGTTCAAGTGCGGTTAGAGAACTGGTTATGGAGATCTGCGGTGTGGACACATGAGACCTGGGTTATTGGTGGATGAGGCGAGGTGCAAGGCGAGATGATGTATGTGTATGTACTTAAGATAGGATGAGTGAATCCACAGCAGGTCGTCGTTGGTCAGAGAATTTATTGTGGCCAGGGATTTTTCGGGTTTGCAAACGTTGAGTTCGAGGCGGTTGGGTCGCTGAGGCCAGGGTGCAATAGCTGAGATTTACGGGTAAAGGTATAGATTGTGATCTATACTCCAGGAGGGGCAGCAATTGATTTGTCAACCGGTTTCAGAGTCGGTATGAGTAGTTTCGTATGGGTGGTAAATAGTAGAGGATCGAGCTTCGAATTTTCGTCAACGTGTTTCAGTTATTGGCGATTCCTCCGTGTTTCAATTTGTGAGATTGGAGTATTTCGAGGTTTCGAGTTGTGTGAGCGGAAGATCAGTGGTTAAGGCAAGACATCATGATATGCTGTGATGGTGTACCGAGGCACCCGAGTATGATGTCCTAATTTTTGGTCATGTTGAGACACGATTTGTAAGATGGCAAGTGGAGTATCGAGTGACTTATGTTCCAGTGGGAACCCATCAGTTAACTGTCGCCGGAGTGGGACTGTCTCAGGGTGTATCTATGCTGAGAAAAGTGTCTTTCCTACGAGAACTTACATCATGAGTGGTGGTGCATAAGTTGGGTGGGTGTGAGCACCTATCTATGTTGGACTGCGGAGCATGAGTTAGTGAACTCAGTGTAGTGTTGACTTGATGATGAGATCTAGAATACCTCTTTGGAAACCAGAGCGCTTGAGAAAGTCAGTGAGGGTCTCGTACCATGCGTGAGGAGCTTACTTGAGGCCATAAACTGCCTTCCGGAATTTGTAACAGTAGTTCGGAAAAGAGAGGTTAACAAAACCGGGGGCTGTTGAAGATATACTTCAGAGTCAAGTTCACCGTTAACAAAAGCACTCTTAACATCCATTTGGTAAACTTTGAAGCCTTTGTGAGCAGCATAAGCTAGAAAGATTCTGATGGCTTCAAGACGAGCAATAGGAGCAAAGGTATCATCGTAGTCGAGCCATTCAATATATGTTAATCCTTTTGCCACCAATCTAGCTTTATTTCGAATAATAACTCCTGCGTTGTCTAGCTTGTTGCGAAATACCCATCTCGTACCGACAATGGGATGATTCTGAGGAGGAGGCACGAGAGTCCACACTTCATTTTTATCAAATTCTACCAGTTCTTCTTGCATGGCTGTAATCCAGTCAGCATGCTCTAATGTATGTTTAGTATGTTTGTCAACTTGGATAATCAGTATGTAAGAATCATTTCATAGGACTTAGTATGTTTGTCAACTTGGACAATCAGTATGTAAGAATCATTCCTTTTGTCTGGTCCTATGTATGTTTACCAGTTTGTACCATGTTTCACACACTCCTATTTATAGGAGCTTTCAATGCAAAGTTAGACGACGGATCTTTCACTCATTTTGGCATTTACTAAGTTACTTCAATTCCCTTTCAAACATTCTTCTTGTTCCTCATTTATTAACTTTACTTTGATCTTTATTCTCATTCTTCGTTTATGGCTTGATTATTTGTTGAATGCATTAACTCAGACTTGACTGGTCTATCCAGGCTTGACTAGAACATTCATTAGCAAGCAGACATTGATCTTAAGCATTTACTCAAGGTTTGAGTTTTCAAACCTTGTCTCTGCGCATCAGATCTATCTTGTTCTCACAATTGGTATCAGAGCTTGAATAGTTGTCCTTTGAATCCATAAGATCAGATTATAGTTGGTTTGAAATTACCTTGGTACTTCAACCATTTTTGTGCTAAGGATAAAAGTTCTTCTATATACCACTTTTGCTTAAAGATATGTTAACTTCAATGGCTGCTTCTAATCCTCAACAAATGATTTCAATGCAAATCGCAAATAGTGTGGGTGGCCCTATACGTGCCCCATTGCTAGTTGTGGAAGAATATGATCACTGGAAAGTTAGAATGGAAAGATTTTTACTAGCTAAAGAGAAAGGTGAAGAGATTTCGAGATCCGTCAAAGAAGGTACTCATGTTCCTGTAAGAACGGTTGTGAGAGATGATGCTGCTCAGCTTATGCGTGAAGATGAAACTCGTCCAGCTCCTCTAACTGCAGATGATATTGAGAAGTTGCATGCTGATCAAGTTGCTTTCTCAGAAATGGTGTTTGGTGTTCCTCCTTCACTCTTTGAGCACATTAAATTGTGCAAATCAGCAAAAGAGATTTGGGACACTCTTCAAGATCTGATTGAAGGTTCGGAAAATATGAAAGACAAGCGTCTCACCTCAGTTGTCAATGATTTTGACACCTTCACTACCACTCCTGGTGAATCAGTAGCCTCAGCCTCTAACCGTTATCGAATCGTAGTCAACAACATGACTGCTCATGGGATTGTTCGAACTCCCTTGGAGTATAATCTCAAATTCATAAACAGTCTCGGTAAAGGATGGGGAAATGTGAAATCTTGTCTCCAAAGTAATGGTTCTTTGAAAAAGTTAAAGCTTTATCAACTTTTTGATGAACTTCAAGGATATGAATCTAATGTTGCTTAGACCATACGGGAACTCTTCGGAGGTCCTCTTGCTCTTGACAGTTCCTTTGAACCAACACATCCAAACACATCCACTTCGGACCTATTTTTTTTTAAAATCCACTTCGGAAATCAACCCATTTCGCACCCTTTATTTTAAAACCAACCATTCCGGAACCAATTTAGAACTCAGAAACTTTTTTATTCCGGACCTTTCCTTCTAAAGACCCATTTCAGAATTCTTTTTGAAACCCATTTTACCCAGCAACCGTTCCGGAATAAAAAAAATCTGGACGTTTTTTTTTACTTCGGAACCCTTCCATTCCGGACTCAAAAATTCCGGACCAAAATTTTTTTTTTTCGGACCTTTGGTTTTAAATCCCATTTCGGACCTTAACCTCTTTTTTTTGATTCCCGACCCTATTTTTCATTTTCGCTCCGGAATTTCCATTCCTAACCTTTTTTTCAATCCTAACATTTTCCACTCCTTACATTTTTCAGCTTAACCCACTTTCCTAAGTTAATCCATTTTCATTATGGATCCACCTCCTAACTCATTTCTTTTTAAGTTTTTTTTATAACCAATTTATTTTTTTTAAACCAATTAATTTTATTTAACACCCATTATTTTTTTTAAACCCATTATTTTTTTTAATACCAATTTTTATTATTAAAACCAATTATTTTTTTAACACCAATTTTATCCTTATGGTTCAAGGCTTCATTCTTCTTGCTGATTATGAGTGAAGACACAACTGGTTCAGAGATTATTATTTTTGTGTCTCACTACTACCGAGCTACTCGCATTTCTACTCCCTTCGGACTGTTTATATATGGTTTCGTACCATTATTTGGGAGTTCGGGTTTGCATTTCAGTTTTCGGCATTACTTCGGTTCAGCATTATGATTTTTCAGCAGCGGGTTTATCATATATATTCTACAGTGTTTGTTCAGTTCAGCAGTACATCACCAAGTCTATCCATGACCGAAAAATAATATCCTCATTTTTACGGGTAGATGCTGACATCAAGGGGGAGCGTGCGATGCTCCATCATATCCGACGTATTTTCTTTCCCGGATTCATGATTATTTTTTATCTTTATTGCATGGTCGATCAAAAATAGGCAGAGAATCATGAGCATCCATTTTGGTTTATTATTGGAGTTGTGACGTTAGAGATATTTAAAGACGAAGATTCATTTAGTAGTGTGATGTGGCACTGATTTTTGGTCTTCACATATCAAATTTTTGGCAATACTAGATGTTCTTCGGATTATGATTATTTATCTTCAGACTCTATACTTTGGGATGTCTCATTTGTGTTTGCATCTGGTTCAGATCTTATGATTGCTCGAGTTTGGATTTGCGATATTTTGAAGACGATGATTATTTTAGCGATGCGGCGTGACACTTATTTTTGATCTTACGATCAAATTTTTGGCATTGCTAGACCATGTCTTCGGATTCACATTATTTATCATTTGGACTTTATTTTTGGATGCTTCACATTTTCAGCAGGTTATTCTTCAGAGATTATTTGGTGCATTATCATTCGATTTCGGAATATTGAAGACGTTGTGTGATTCGAGATTGTGCTCTTCGGTTCAACAGTCGAGGGGGAGACTGTGAACATGATTAGTTGTTGGGGACTGATCACATTCGAAGATTGGAATTTGATACTTTTATTCAGATATTGGGGTTTCTCTGTTTGTTCTTTGATGCTAGAGATTCCATTGCCAGTTTCCGAGATCACGACAGCTTCATCTTTTCGGAGACACTTCAGCACCAGACCCACCGGACCTGCCTGTCGGATGTTTTGCCTTTTATCACTGCTTTACCCTCACCATTTCCGAGCATTTAGGGGGAGATTGTTGGAGCATGAAAATTATCTACAATGTTGAGTGTTTATTAGTTTAGAATATTCCCTTGTATGAAAAACATATTCCCTCCACTAGTATATATAGTGGAGGTGATGGTCATTTGTTAAGTAAGTGTGCACTATGTAGACTTTGTAGTTTAGAGAGAGTGTGGTGGGATCTCTCCCACCATGGGAGAGTTATCTCTCCCAACCCATGAGTGTTCTTGTAATATTTTATATCTCTCTATCTATCTACTACAGTTTTACTCACATATCTTGTTCATCATGTTCTTACGATTATCTTCTTGGTAATATATTCCGCACCGATCCAATCGACAAAATGGGAGCCTACATAATAAGAGAGCAAGTGGATCAGAATGGGATTAATCGCTTGGGATTATCAGGAAAAACCATGGAGTGAGCCCAGGGTGAGCCAGTGAGCGAGAGAGTTTTGTAAGACTACGGGGAGCCGTAGCATCCATGAGTCAGTAGGAGAGGGTATCGTGGTACTGCGGGGAGCCGTAGTATTCGCTAGCCAGCGATAGAGTGTCGTGATACTGCGGGGAGTCGTAGTATTCACTGGATAGTGGGAGAGTGTCGTGATACTGCGGGGAGCCACAGTACTCACTAGTCAGCGAGAGAGTGTCGTGGTGCTGCGGGGAGCCGTAGTATTCACTGGTTAGCGAGAGAGTGTTGTGATACTGTGGGGAGCCGTAGCATTCACGAGTCAGTGAGAGGGTGTCGTAAGTCTGCGGGGAGCCGTAGCATTCATCAGTCAATAAAGGAGCGTCTTAAGACTACGGGGGGAACCATAGCACTTAGTAGTCGATACGAGAGAATATTGTTCTACGGGGAGCTATAGTATTCACTAGTCAGAGTATGACGCAGAGGAGTTCTTAGGCTTGGGTAGCCTTACCACTTGAGTCTTCGGGAACCTGGTCGCCGGACCAGGAGCGAGCGTGGGGTCTCCGTGACGGTCGGGAATCGTTATATCCCAGGTTGAGGAGGGATTATCGTAATCGAAAGGAATTGGAGAGACACATGGAACTAGGGAGTAGTAGACGATATAGGTCGGAGGTGAGACGACTTCAAGTGGGGTTGTAGTATTCGCTTGAGGTAAAGCGAACTTCGTGACTTGTGTGTCACGATGGGCCGAGATAGTTGTTATGAGAAGGAAGCCTGTAAGGTCGTTTTATTGGGAGTGCAATAGGTAACTTTTGGGGGGTTCGACTGCCAGGTCAGGAGACGACCTGGTGCTTAGTGTTGGAAGGGATATGTGAGAGGGAGTTAGGGATTATGCTCATAGAGGTCCGAGGATACTTCTAAGCGGGCACAATCATTTTCTTGTGTTGGGGACAGAGTATTAGGGTTCGTTTTGTTCAGATGGGTCCTGATAGGAGTGCAGTTGATGGGTCTCTGGTGAGATGTGACCCTTTCGTTCCTTTGGAGTACGATCTGGATCGACTGATATGTCAGGTATGAGTGTTCACCAGTTGTTATGGTCAACGATCTGATTTCATCAGTCGCATCGAGATAATTAGATCTGGAGGTATAATTTTGAGATCGTTGATTCGATGAGCGAATGACATGATGATATCTTGCATGGGCGGTCGTGCAGGGAGTCATACTGCTAGAGTTATAGGTTCTAAAGAGTCAGAACTGGAACCGCAATGGCGGGGGGATCCGTCCTGTGGCAGAATGGGGAGTTCCTGTATGGGTTGGGTGTCTTGGGAAAAAGATTTTATGTATGGCACGAGACGATAGTGATGCCGTTGGAGGATATTCATACTGATGGTAGCCTTGATTATATTGAGAGACCAATTCCGATCTTGGATCGGAAAGTGAAGGTTATGAGGAACAAAGATGTGCCCCTGGTTCAGGTTCAGTAGTAACATCGGAAGGGGTCCGAGTGGAACTGGGAGCCGGAGTCCGAGATGCGAGAGCAATATCCCGAGTTATTTCCGGAGCATGACTTCGAGGGCGAAGTCTGATTCTGGTGGGGGAGAATTGTAACATCCCGACTCCCAGGTACTTTATTTATTAATGAGTGACTCGACGAGTTGGGTGTTCGACTCGTCGAGTAGAGTTGGATTGAGCACGTGGGGTTTAAAGACCGACTCGACGAGTCAGGGAGCCGACTCGCCGAGTTGGCACTGTGAGATGAAACCCTAAATCTCCGAGGTTGTGACCTATTTAAAGGACTTTAAGCCCTCATTTCCGCCTCCCTTATCTCCAGAGAGCCCCATGAGAAACCCTAGATCATTTCCATCCATTGTGAGAGAGAAAGAGTCTAATTTGGGTGTTCTTGTGCAAATTTGGAAGAAGATTTGGAGAGCATCTTGGCTTGGACCAGAAAGGGACGTTTGGATCCAGAGATTCTTCAGTGGTTAGCTTTTGTGGGAGGTAAAAAGATGCTAACTTGATCATTCTTTGTGTATATCTTGGTTTTGGGGAGCTTTTAGGGTTTTCTCCCATCCACCTTGTTTTATTGAGTCCCTTGAGCATATCTTGAGGTTGAAACCTCAAATATGGACTGTAGGAGGTCTTGTGAGCCCAAAGACCCAAGCTTTTGGGAGCTAGAGTCAAATTTTTGAGCACCAAAACCTTGTAAGAGCTTGTATTGGCATTATTGAGCCAATATGCCACGCATGAACGTAAAGCTGCAAGCTTTACGTGGTATTCGAGCCTTAGGAGGTCAGATCCAGAGTATGGAGTAGCATTTCTGCCTTAAAACGTCTAAATGAGAATTTTGACTTAAGGGACTCGACGAGTCGATGAGCCGACTAGACGAGTCGGTTAGGGTTTAACCCGATGAGTCTGAGCATGTTGTAACTCGGCGAGTTGACGGGTCAACTTGACGATTTTAGTTGGTTTTCATGAGGCTTCTGAGGAAACGAGGGGACTCGACGAGTTGCTTTGATGCACTCGACGAGTTGGGTCATCATGGACTGTTGACTCGAGTTTGACTTCTGTTGACTTTTGAGGTTTTGACCAAATGTGAGTAATAGAGACCATGGAGGGGTAGAATGGTCTTTTACCCTTCCCAAGAGTTAGAGAGGGGCTAGTATGAGTTTATTTAGAGTTGTGATTTAATTAGAGATAATTATCTTATGTGTTAGGCGGAGGCCAATTCGAGATTCGTGTGCGAGATTATTTACTTGCGTGTTTACGAGGTGAGTCTTCTCACTATACTTACCATGAGTGGTATCTTTGTGTGACTGAGGTGCCTTATCTGCTTACTTGTGTATTGTGATATCCTTCATTATGTCTTTGTGATTTATGTTTTGTATTATTCTGAGCTTACTGAGTTAGGACCGAAGGGTCCACCCGAGTTGTAGGACCGGAGGGTCCCACTGAGACACATTGACCGGAGGGTCTTATCTGAGTATAGCCATGAGAGGCTAATGAGATATGTGTGGTATTTTGGGGAACTCACTAAGCTTCGTGCTTACCGTGTTATGTGATATGTGTTTTAGGTTCTTCTCAGGATCGCGGTAAGGCGCCGACTTGATTGTACACACAAGAGAAAGAGTTATGTTTTGAGGATCCTGGTTTATTAATCAAACAATTATGGAGTTGCGTTTTCTTAATTAAATAATTGGGATGTTTATGAAATGTGTTCTGAGAATTATGTGATTTTAAAAATGAAAAATTTTGTTTGAAAATTTACGGTGTTACAGGTATAAAGGCTATACCCTGATGTGTTTCCTTTTTGATCTCCATAGTTAGGTTTTATGAGCTTTTTGTCCCAAATTTTGGACCTTTATGAGTTTGGGACACTCCATAGCATATTAGTTGTCTTTTTAATGCATGTTAGGTCTTGTAGATTCATAAAAATGGTTGCTTGATGGTCCTTTTCTAGCCGTGCAAGAGTTTGGTGGTGATGAGTGTGGATTAAGTTAGAGTTTTAAGGTTCAAGCCATTTTCAGCCATTTAAAGGCATAAAGTTTTAGACTTTATCGATTAAGACGTTCTAAGAAGGTCAGATATTTGTTTGGATGCATGTCTTAATGATTAAGACCATCTTGGTATACGGAGTACGCCCCACGTACTGCTGGCTACGCCCAGCATAGCCAGGTGAGACCCCGATCCTGCTTATTTTCCAAGTACACCCCGCGTTGGAAGAGAGTACGCCCAGAGTACGCGCTGGGCAGATCACTTTTATTGAGTTTTGGACTTTTGGTCAGGACTTAGCGTTTTGAACCATGGGAGGGAAAAATGGTCTTTTTCCCTTAAGGGGTTTAGTTGTGGGTCTTGGACGCGCGATTTAAGTAATGGACCTTAATTATTAATTAGGGTTTATTATTGTGTTATTAGGCCGAGTCCAGTTCTGGCAGTTCGGGGGCGAGATTTAGCTATCTTCAGTACCAGGTGAGCTTTCTTCACTGTATCTATGGGTCGAAGGCACCAATGTCGGCCCACTATTTTATGTGGTAGTATGATGGTTGACTTCGTGACAATTGTCATTTATGCATGTGTTTGCTTGATGACTATATGATTCTTTGCTATGATATTATATGGTAGTGGTAGGGGTGAAATAGACCCGATATCCGGTTGAAATAGAACGAAGGGGATTGCAAGCACCTAGATATGCTTGGTTGTATGTTTGTATGGTATGGGGTAGTTTGGGGGAACTCACTAAGGTTTGTGCTTACAGCTTTCATTTTATGTTTCAGGTACTTCTAGTTCGAAGGCGAAGGTCCCGACTTGTTCGCACCGCATCACCGTCTGATTTCTGCATTTTGAGATTTTGGGAATTTGTACTATGATAATATGTTGCTATGATACACTTTTGACTGATTTGATATGAGCGTCGTATGTTTTAAATGAATTTAAAAACAAAATTTTCATCTGTATTCTTGCGATGTTACAACAACTGTGGTGTGTGGTGGCCATAAATGGCTACGACAATGGTGATAGTGGTAGCTTTTCATTGGTTCTCGACAATATGAAAGAAAAGAAAATGAGCAACTTACAATGCAAATAATGAGACATACACTAACACAACTCTGATGTCACCTCCCTCCTTCTTATGAAGTAAAACTTTGGCGGTTCCCTCTCTCCTGGCGATCTCTTCCCTTTACTCGACCTCCCCTTTTTTCACACTCTTCTTCTTGATTTCTTCTCTAGGTCTCGCACAAAGCTTACAGACATACATACTATCTTGAGTTGGGCTTCAAGTTTCATAACCTTAGGGGTTTAAGGAAATTAGAAGGGTCGATCAAGAATTCATGCGCTGCTAGACAAACTACCGTAACTTACGAAGCTGTAACATCCACAAAATTCATCAAAATTTAAACTTTTAAAACCAATCCACAAATCATCATTGTTTACAATTTAGTTTCCAAAACATATTTAATATCGGAGTTTTCCCAAAATCATAAATCAAAACACGAGGAGGTGCACGATCACGCCTTCGCCTTCCCACGGTCATCTGAGGTACTTGAAACATAACCCAAAACTATAAGCCCAAAGCTTAGTGAGCTCCCCCAAAGTACCAACAGACAGAAAATAGGACATATAAAATAACAGCATGCAATGGGTACACAGCTAAAAGACTGGATTACCCCTGAGCCCAAAGCATAAGTCTGGCTTGCCCTCAGAGCCCATAGCTTATGTCTGGCCATCTCCTCGACCAGATCAGTCCTCGGATTGAATACCACCAAGCCCTCAGTACGAGTCTGGCATGCCCTACCCGGCCCTCAGCTCATATCTCGAATGCTCATGAGCCCTCGGTATGAGTCCGACATTCCCTACCTGGCCCTCATCTCATATCGGGATTGCTCCAGGGTTAGTTGGCTATCGCACGTAGCAGTACAACCTCAACCCAACCCACACAATATGTAGACATATAACAAATACTAACATATACAGATAATCATACAGACAAAATCACATGTATTCCTACTGATCTACCAGACTAGCATATCAAAACTAGCATGCATATCAATTCTATACTCAGCATATCAATAAATATCAGGTTATCAAAGCACTGGGCCAGCCTTGGTGCCTTCAACCCGTAAATACAATGATGAAAACTCACCTCGCAAACTGAACAGAACTAATGAGGCCCGACTCTGAATCTCAGCTCTCTAACCGATACCTAATTCCACCAAGTGATCGATTCCATCAAAATCCAAAAATACCCAAAATGCCCTCAAGGTCAAACTTGGTCAAAATCAAAGTCAAAGTCAACTAGTCAAACCCACCAAATCAACCGAGTCAACTCAACAAGGCTGACCCATGCGAGTAATCGGGGCGTACTCCGGAGGTACGCATAGCGTACACCAATCCTCGTAGAAGACCCCCATCGGGGTGGTTGATCGAGTATGCAGGCGTACTCCCATTTATGCAGGACGTACCCTCGCAACCTTCAATTTCCATTTAGTGCTTAATGGCTTAAGCACTTAAGCCCATACTTCATATCTACGGTCCAAATGCACCCTTGAGTCATAAAGTTTCCAACGTTATGACTTTACAAGCCCACAAAGTGCTTAACACAAGGTCTTAATCCATTAAGACCTTCTACAAGATGCATGGAGCAAAACTAACCAAAGGGACTTCATTTTTATGACTAAGGACCCCTCCTAGGGTCTGAAAGGACAACTCAAATCATCCAGAACATGACATGCTCAATATGGGACTTTTGGGACCAAAAACTAACATAAAACACCAAAAATGGTATCTAGCAAACAAGTCATCAAGGTATAAACTTTATACCTTGAGATGATGGAGAAAGGAGCAAAACTTCCAGATCCAAGCCTTGCTTCAATCTTCCAAGCTTTATCACCACCTTTTATTCTTATGGAGCACACACAAACTCACACTCAACCTTCTAAGGGCTCAAGAGAGGCTAGGTTGCAAGGGGGCTCGACTTCTTCTAATGGAGGCTGAAAAGTAGGGAAGGAATGAGACTTAAGGATGTTTAAATACTTGTCAAACCCTAAAACTTAGGATTTCCACTTTTAGGAAGTATGCCCAGCATACCAAGATATACACACAGCGTACTAGGGTGCGCCCTAGTATGCTTAGCATACACCTCGTATGAATGGCGTACTCCGAAGCCATAATTACCATAATTCCATTAAGGCCCTTATGCTTATAACTCTTGAACTTTAAGACAAGTAGTAATATAATTAAATTAAAGGACTGGAAATAGGATTACCTTGAGATCATGATGTTACAATTCTCCCCCACTTAATTTAGACTTCGTCCTCGAAGTCTACTGTAGTGAACAACTCAGGATAATGCTCCCACATCTCTGCCTCCAGCTCCCAGGTCCACTCGGAGCCCCTCAGGTGTTGCCACTGTACCTTTACCAAAGGTATTTCCTTGTTGCGTAAAACCTTCATCAGGCGCTCATCGACCTAAATATCATCCAAGGAAACCACTGCATCCTCATCCAATACGCACTTTCGCAGCTGCAAAACATGGAAAATATTGTGAATCTGACTGAGCTCCTCAAGAAGGTCCAATCTGTAAGCAACCTTGCCAACCCTAGTAATTACCCAAAAGGCCCAATAAACTGGGGACCCAACTTCCCCCTCTTCCAGAAGCATATCACACCTTTCCAAGGTGAGAACTTCAGTAATACCATATCGCCGACCTAAAACTCCAACTCGGATCGGCGCCGGTCGGCATAGCTCTTCTGCCAACTCTGAGCGGTCCACAGTCTCTAGCGGATCTGCTGAATAAGCTCTGCGGTCTGAAGGACCACCTCAGTCCTCCCCATAACCCTGTGACCAACCTCGACCCAAAAAACTGGGGTACGACATCTCCGTCCATACAAGAGCTTGAAAGGCGGAGCACCAATGCTGGAATGATAATTGTTGTTGTAGGAAAACTCTGCAAGAGGCAAGTAGGAGTCCCAGCTCCCACTGAAATCGATAACACAGGCCTGCAACATATCCTCAATGGTCTGTATCGTTCACTCACTCTGGCCGTCGTTCTGCGGATGATAAGTACTACTGAAGTGCAAACTCATACCCAGTTCCTCATGTTAGGTCATAAATTATGGTTTATACTTTGCTTTTCATAAGCTATTAGATTTCTCGGTCTATGACCGAAAACACCATGTTTTGGTGTTGTTTGGACTGAAATCACATGTGATTTCGGTTAGGCTTAATGTTGTCTTCTTTGGGTTTTGGGTTGGGCCTTTGTTATTAGGTCTAGGTATATATAGTGTTATTTTAGCCTTGTAAAGTGTGAGAGACGTTTTTGTGTGACTCTATAAGCCAAGAACACGTTCAAGAGAGAAACAGAGAGAAAACAAAGTGTAATCGTGAATCTTATGTACCCGACTATTCATCAATAATAGTGTGCATTGAAGATTAATCATCTTGTTCTCATTCCATATTACATCTTGCATCATTCACTAGATTGGGATTCTGCACCATCATAGTGAATTCAATTGATACATAGCAATTTGGGGTTTTACATTTGGTATCAGAGCTAAGGATTGGTATCAATCGGGTTATTGCAAAATATTAAGAGTTTCTTGAAGTTTTTCTTGGATTTTTGGGTGTATTTGATTTATTTTTGACAAAATATTGGCTGTTTGTTCTTCGTGTTCTTCATATTTTTAAGTTTTTGATCGAGTTCAGTTTTAAAATTAGCAAATTTCATGTTTTTTGCGAGATTTATGCGGCAGACCTTGGTCCTCGGTCAAACTCTAGGAGATCTCGGCGGCTAGCAGCGTATTTGGTTAGGGTTTGCGCAGTTCTCAGTGACGACTCTCGTTCTCGGTCTGCAACCTCGTTCTCGGTCAGCAGCCTCGCGGTTCTAGGTGCGAAGGTTCTCGGTTCAGACTTCTCGGCCTCGTTTCTCGGTCAGACTTCTCGGTATTCAGGCTTCTCAGTCAAGTAGTTCTCGGCCTGGTTTTCGGTTGAGTGTATTCGGTGCAATCCTTCTTGGTTGAAATTAGAAGCCTCGCATTCTCGGTCTAAAAACCAAGTTTTCGGATTAAAAACTTAGTTTTTGGTCCAAAATCCACGTTTTCGATAAAATAACCTCGTTTTCGGTCCTAGAGCTTCGTATTTTGTCAAAAAGCCATGTATTCGGTCAAATACCCTCGTTTTCGATCTAGAAACTTTTGTTCTCGGTCAAGGTTATTTTTTTTTGGACAAAAAGTTTGACATTCAAGTTTGACCCTCAAGTTTGACTTTCGAGGTTTCAAGTCAAAAGGCATATTTCTTGGCTATGCAATCAGACTATTTTTGGTAAACAATGAGTTCTTACAACAGTACAAAGGAAGTCAATGAAGCTTCATGCTCTCAGTCCTGTGAAGCTAAAATTAAACATTATCATGATCAACGTGAGTTATTAATTAGGGAAATTGAGGACCTTAAATATGAACGATATACTCTCAGAAAGGCTCAAAAACCCTTAAAAGAAAATTTTGAGGCCCAAACCAAAGATCTAAAAAGAATTAGGGAAGAATACAGCACTAAATGTGAACACTATGATTATGCTCAAGAAAAGATTGTCAGTCTAACTGCCGAGCTTAACACATTGAAAAATAAGTTTGAAAATGCAGACTTTAATTTTAATAAATTTGATGTGTCAAGTAAGAAAGTTGAAACAATGATTAAAAAACAACTTAGATGGAATGACAAAAAGGGTCTAGGTTATGATAGTGTTCCTTCTCCATTCAATGACAACTACACTTTCACTCCTATGACTAAGGAAGAGATGGCAAGGGAAGCACACCTACAGTATGGAAAATCTACTATAATTGAGCCAGTAGATAATGATAGGGTGCTTGATACTAATGTTTCTGCCTCATGTGCAGATAAGGTCACAGTGTAAGATGGGCATGAGCAGAACAAAAATAATTCTTGTTCTGCTGAAAATAATTCAAAAACTTATGATCAGATGAATGATTCTAATGCTTCTACTTCATATACAGAGAAAGAAGCAATGCAAGATGGGAGTGAGCAGAACACAACTAATTTTAGTTATGTTGAAAATGTTTCAAAAGCCTGTGATGATGATACTCCCACTGTTGAAAAATCCCAGCCACAAAAATATGTCAAGCAGTCTAACAAATGTTCTTGTGCTTGTGCTTGTGGAAGTTCTTCGAATCGAACTTCTGTTGGACAAGGACCAAGTCTCAATCTGATTTATATGAAAAGACGGACTTGCTTTAACTATGGGACTCCCGGTCACATTGGTAGAAATTTCCCACATCGTTTATATGTTCCTTACTACAAACAAGGTTGGCAGAACGTGCCAAGAGGGAGATCCTCCAAAAGAAATCCTTCGAGGTTATGTTCACGCAATGGTGACTGGAACACGAAAAAGGCCAAAAATCAAACTCCGAAGGACAAGAAAGGAATGTCTGACAAGAAGCCAAATTCAAGAGATGGTTCTGTTAGACCAAGATCGGTTAGGTCGAAGTCATCTCGGCGGTCGGTTTCAAGTTCTAAAATGAGTGCTGAGGCATCCATCCGATCAAACATGAAATGGGTTAAACCAGAATATAGATGGGTACCAAAAGTTCATACTCCTAAATCATCTAATGATTCTAACATTTCTTCATCTTCTATGTGTGATAAATAGGATATGTCATGGGAAAGAGTATCTTGTGTTGATAATGATGGTAGACCCAGCTTCAAAATGGATTGGGTTCCTAAAACCAACTAATCTCGCACTCTGTGCAAGAGCAGCTATGGAGGAATATCATCACACTTCGGTATGTTGATAGTGGCTGTTCCAGGCACATGATAGCAGACATCTCTCATCTGTACGACATTCAGAACTTTGATTGAGGGTATGTGTCCGTTGCGGGAAGGAAGAAAGAAAATATCAAAAATGGGGATCGTACTTAACGATGTGAAGAATTTTTGAACTTGTTAACTTCGTTTCGGAATTGAAACACAGCTGAGGCTGACCACGCTATTGCATCTGCATGCTGCTCTCAGGTCATCTGGATGCATCTTCAGTTGCTGAATTACAGTTTGAATTTTCTCGATACTCCTAAGTTTTCTTAAAAATGATTCGTTTTGAAGACTAGTTTTTATTTTTTTGTGTTTAAATTTGCGCATTTATTTTATTTCATTTCTTCCCTATGCACAATTTAAGGGGGAGAAATCAAAAATACAAAAAAACATTATTATAAAATCAAAAATTCCAAAAATATGTCTTCTTTCGTAAGTATTTTTGGGAAGTGATATGAAGTTTAGTGTTAAAGGGCTATCTGAAATTCGTGTAATGCACTGAAGTTAAATTGTTTAGACTCTGTGTTCAATGTGTTGGTAGGCACGAAGGATTAAAAAGGACTAGACATAGCTGACAATGAAAGGACTTGACAGTGTTAACTCATTTGGACTTAGATAGTTACATTTGGACTGACCATACGCCGCTTGGATAGATTGAGCAGTGAGATAAACAAGGGAGCCAAGGAGATACCTTAAAGTTACTTATCATATAGAACTGTGGCTCAACACTTCTTCGACGTATGGACTTATGTCCTTAATTCTGGTGGTGATAGGGTGACTGGGCGGTTCTAATAAAGTAGGTCTGTGTGAAATTGTTTTTCTTTCTTATCCTCTCTGTCAGTCATATGTTACCCCCTTTGCGTGATTGGAAGAGATCTGACCTGGGACGCAACATATGCATCTCTATTTCTATGCATTTCTTTCTATGCATCTCTATATATGCTTCTCTCTATCTATCTATGTCAGTCATATGTTTTCCCCTCTGCGTGATCGGAAGATCCGACCAAAGACACAACATATGCATCTTTATATTTCTATCTATGTTAGTCATATGTTGTCCCTCTGCATGATTGGAAGAGATCCGACCTGGGAGACAACATAAACATCTCTATAGCCATCTTCTCTCTTAAATAATTGAGCACTCACCTAAAGTAAAGAGCTCTTTGGAATTCCTTGATTTCTAGGGTATGTCGTGAACTGGGGAACACGTTCTGGTGAGCTTAAAATTGAATTGGTTCATGATTAAAGATTGTATGTAGATCTCGCTGCTGAATTTAAGTAGATAACAATATCAGTGGTCATCGTCAGCAAAATGGTCTATTTAGGAATATTATTTAGGAATATAATCAAAATGTCTTGTCATTTATAATCTGTCCAACTTGTCAATATCCTTTGTGTTTAATTGGACCACAATATTGGTGATTGACCAGAGCTAAACATGCAGGTGTGTGCTGATAAACGATATTGAATTGCTTGACAACTTTGATCCGAAAAGTTTTAAATTTAGTTATTACTTTTGTTTTTGTTAAATTTGTTCATATTTTTCCTCTATGCACAAATTTAGGGGGGGGGGGGGGGGGGGATTAAAAAACAAACAAAAATAGAATAATTAAAAAAAATCCAAAAATATGTTTATTTCTCTTTTTATTTCTTTTGAAAAAAATCAAAAATTGAAAAATATTTTATTTTGAGTTTATTTTTAATTTTATTTTTATTTCTTAGTTATTTCTATTGTGTGATAAGTTTATTTTTACTTTTATTTTTTATCTCAAAGTTTCGTTTGTCTTAAAAAGCGAATTCAAAAAGAAGAAGAGACTCAAGGAGACTGTATCGGAATTTTCTGATCAAGGAGAAGAAACTTGCAAAAGAGTTGATGGTCATTACACTTCACTCTATTTTCACAAGGAATTGAAGGATTGAAACTGTAAAAATTGTCAGTTAGGCAGTATATTTCTAAGAAATGTTGTATTTAAGGAATTAAAAGTTTGAAACTGTACAGATGTCATGGCACTAGGGCGATGCACCTCGCAAGGCACGATTATCGCTGAACGTCTCGCCAAGGGCCAAGTTAACTTGTTTAACTTGAAAAACTGTATTGAGATCTTTGATCTAGGATATACAGAGGCTAACATCAAAAAGGCCATGAGTAGTTCTCCGATACTCAGCAAATCGCAGTGCATTCCTCCGTATTCACACAGATACTGCGAGTAGTCTCCTTCTGAGCCAAGGATGGGTCCTTGAACAACGGTGGTGAGAAGGTTTTTTATGACTCTGTGATCCACACAGAGTTTTAGTCATGGTTACCTTTCAAGACGCATCTGTGATCGACAAAGAACACTCATTCGAAGGAACAAGAAGTGAAGATTATTTTTCAACACACAATCTTTCAACCCCAGAAGCAAGGTGAAGCTGTACTTGAATTTATGCGACAGATTGCATTGAAACCTCCTCAATCAATTTGTTGCTATCAATGAACTTGCTGAAGTGATCCAGAAGAATCGGTCTCTCTGTCATTATATCTGAAGTATTTCAAAGCTGAAAGTGCTGATCTTCAAGAACCTTTACAAGAAGCCTCTACACCCAATGTGCGTTCAAGGTCAAATCTTTGAAGGAAATCCAATTGTTCAAGATAAAGTCATTCATGTAGAAATTCATATGTTCATCTTGAATTTGTGAAGAAATCGAAGATAAAAGCTAAAGTCGAGAACAAAGAGAAGATTGAAAAGAAAAGAAAGCTATAAACCAAGGGGGAGATTGTTAGGTCATAAATTGTGGTTTATACTTTGCTTTTCATAAGCTATTAGATTTCTCGGTCTAGGACCGAAAACACCATGTTTTGGTGTTGTTTGGACCAAAATCACATGTGATTTCGGTTAGGCTTAATGTTGTCTTGTTTGGGTTTTGGGCTGGGCCTTTGTTATTAGGTCTAGGAATATATATAGTATTATTTTAGCGTTGTAAAGTGTGAGAGACGTTTTTGTGTGACTCTATAAGCCAAGAACATGTTCAAGAGAGAAACAGAGAGAAAACAAAGTTTAATCGTGAATCTTATGTACCCGACTATTCATCAATAATAGTGTGCATTGAAGATTAATCATCTTGTTCTCATTCCATATTACATATTGCATCATTCAATAGATTGGGATTCCGCATCATCATAGTGAATCTGGTTAGTACATAGCGATTTGGGGTTTTACACCTCATGGAACTTCTGCCAGAGACGAGAGGTGAATCGAACTTCACGGTCTGAAACAATGGAGAACAGAACCCCATGAAGAGCTATGATCTCGTGAACATACACGTTGGCCAACCTCTTGGCCGAAGAACTCTCCCGAATCGCCAGAAAGTCGGCACTCTTGGTCAATCAATCCACGATGAGCCATATAACATCAAAACCCTTTTCCGTCTTCGGAAACTTGGTTATAACATCCATCGATATATGCTCCCATTTCCACATGGGAACTCCAAAGGCTGCAGCTTGCCATGCGGCCTCTGATGCTCAGCCTTGACCATCCTGCAGGTCACGCATCTCTCCACATACCAGGCTATCTCCCTCTTCATACATGGCCACCAATAGCTCAATCTCAAATCCCGATACATCTTGGTGGCCCCGGATGAATAGAAAGATGAGACTTATGAGCCTCCTCCGATACAACCTGTCTGATCCCACCAGAAACTGTAACCCAGACCCGACCACACCAGGTTAACAGCCCACAACTATCCGTGACAAACCAGTCAATCTCACCTCTGATCCTCCCTGATCAATCCCAAAAGCGGGGAATCAACTGATATATCCTCATACACGTCACCCTATCTGAAGTCCCGTCCGACTTTCAGCTCAAAGCATCCGCTACTACATTCGCTTTACCCGGATGTTAAAGGATCTCACAGTCATAATCCTTGACTACGTCCAGCCACCTGCGCTGCCTCATGTTCAGGTTCAGTTGATCCATAATACTCCCTCCGTCCCAAATTAATAGTCCATGTTTCCTTTTTGGTTTTTCCTAAAATAATTGTCCACTTCAAAAAATAAAAATCATTTTTACTAAAATACCCTTCATTATTAGTTAAACTACAATGGAGTTAAATGCAACTATCATAAAATTAAATACAATAAAAGGATATAGTTGTCATTTCAATTAATAAAGTTAATGGTAATTAATGTTTGCTTAATCTATCTGTTTTTTATCCGTGGACAATAATTTTGGGACGGAGGGAGTATACCTCAGACTCTTGTGATCCATGTAGATAGTACAACGGACCCCATAAAGATAGTGTCTCCAACTATTGCAGGCAAAAACCACTGCCCCCAACTCCAGATCATGAGTGACATATCGCGTCTCGTGCGGCTTTAGCTGCCGCGAAGCATCAGCAATCACCCGTCCTCTCTGCATGAGGAACGCCCCGAAACCAGTGATGGAAGCATCACAGATTAATGGATAGAAACATACCAGTCACAACATCTGGAGCTGTTATGGCCTCCTCAGCAGTGAGCTCAAAAGCACGACCTCGAGCCCTCGGGGGCTTTGCCCTGCCCCGACTCCTATCTGTGATCCTCAAAGTACTCGAGGCTGGAGCCTGCGCCGGCCTAGCAGCAAGCGAAAGGCATTTGGCCTTCACATGTACAACCTGGTCACAATGGTAAAAAATCTTGGAGCTGAGTGTTGGGGCCTGTTGGCGTCAATCCCATGCCATATGGCCCTGCCGGCCACAATTGTGGCAACCAAAAGATGATCGGCAAGCACCCTCATGAACCTTGACACACTTCCTACAAGTGCGGACCTTCTGAACCCCAAATCTAACATCTGCGGCCTTTAACCGCTTCGGCGCAGGTTGCGATTGCGCGTGGGTCGGTCTCTGCTCTCTCGTCTGCAGCTCCATCTCAATTTCACGCCGCCTAGCGGCCCCCTTGAAATCCAACAAGGAACCATAGCGTTGGGTGGATACAAACTGATGGATCTTCGTCTTGAGCATGCTCAAGTAACGGGTCATCTGAGGCTTCTCAGAAGCGGCAAACTTAGGACAAAACATGGCCCTCTCCGTGAACATCTTAGTGATCTCTGTCACCGTCTCTGTCCCCTGCCTCAAATCCAGGTACTCTTGGGCCAACCGCTCATGCTCCACCAATGGGACATATCTAGAGAGGAACATCTCCGAGAACTGCTCCCAAGACACAACAACTCTCTTCTCAGTAGAAAATGAACTAGTAGCAAGTCTCCATCAATCCTTCGCTCCGGACCTCGTAAGGTTCAGAACGCACCTGACCTTTTGGTAAGCTGGGCAAGAGCAGGTGAAAAAGCATCCCTCAACATCAGACAACCACCTCATGGCTATGATCAGGTCCTGAAATCCATCGAAGGTCGGTGGATTCGTATTTTCGAGGTCCCAATAATGAAAAACCCGACCTGGACCAACCCCTGCAGCTGCAACGGTTGTGGAGGCTACAGCAGCAGCAGTCTTAGTAATGGTTGTGTATCTGTCATCAAAGAACTCCATCATCATGGTCTTGATAGAACCAAATAGCTC
Organism: Lactuca virosa; assembly: GCF_052849685.1. NCBI lineage: Eukaryota > Viridiplantae > Streptophyta > Magnoliopsida > Asterales > Asteraceae > Lactuca > Lactuca virosa. Next base: position 43,417,240 of record NC_136431.1, on the reverse strand, counting down.
CGATATCTGGTCCCTGACAATAGCCACAACCTCCTCTTGGAGAATCTCCCTAATCCTGTCCTCAGACACAGCTGGCCCACCCTAGCTGCCAGCTCCTGATCATGACCCAGATCCGGTCTCAAAACGTCTCATCACCACCAAACTGAAAATAAATCAGGAAGATATCACATAACATACATATCAACAGCGGAACCAACTCCCAACAAAACCCTAGGGGTTGTGACTTCCCTGTTACGCGTACGGGTCCTGTGCTTTCAGTAGTACGGGCCCATATTACCTTCCACACCTACCCGTATTTGTCTTAGAGGATCATCACAACAACCCTAACAATACACGCTATCATACTCATTCCCATCCTCCTTGATTATTTTGAAAACATTTTGAAAATCATTTTTATAATCTTTTTCCTTAGTTGGAGTTTGAGACTGGATTCCCACGAGTGTTCCTCTAATTCACTCAAACCAAGGCTCTGATACCAACTTGTTGTTGGATTAGGTGTCTAAGCCCATAACTATAATCGGTATGTACTTGACCCGAGAGTAGCATGGTCCTTTTGGGTTGCCTTCACCAATGCAATTTGATAGGCTGGACTATTGAGAATAACGTTATTTGTGATTTGTTAATATATTACAAGTATAATATATTAATATGAAATCATATTATTTAATTAGTATTGATCAAGAATTAATTTGGAATTAATTTAGTGATCAAAAGAGACTAATTAAATATACGAGGACTAATTTGGTATATCAATGATTCTTATAGTGTGGGCCAATGATCCATGGTTATTTGGGTGGGCTAAACCAACATGGATAGTCCATGGAGGTTAACCCATGGAGACTAAGTAAGATGAAGAGTCATGGTGCATTAGGGTTTCCATGGACGTAACCCTAGCACTTGCCACACTATAAATAGACACCCCTAGAGTCAAAATCGGTTACACCTATCATTCTTAGAGTCTGATATTGATTTTGAGCTAAGCAACTTATTCTCTCAAGCCTCCTTTTGCACTTGGTGTTTGTGACACATTAGAGGCATCACATTTGAGGTGCTAAAGCTTTTGAAGGCCAAAAACTACAAGTCCAATTAAGAGGTAAGTTATCTAACTAGTTATTTTATTCAATTGTATACTAGTTAGGATGAATGCTTTAGAAAATCAAATTGCATGTATAATTAGAGAAAACATAGATCCAAGCATCTAGGGTTGCATGTGCACCATAAGGTTATTAGAGTGCTCAAAACCCATCAGTGGTATCAGAGCCTAGGATTGTTTTCTGTTATAGTTGATGCTTATTTCTCTTCAAAGTTGAAAAAATCGATTTTCTAGCTTCTGACTGATGAACTCGCCGAGTCCACTGGCTGACTCGACGAGTCCACTCAGTAAATGACCAAGTCGACAAGTCCAGTTCATGCATTCGCCGAGTTGATGGCTCTGGGTGCAGAATTTTGAGTTTTTGGCCAGAATTGGATTAGGATCATTACCACAAAATGCTTTTGAAACATGAAATATGTTTTCTTGATATGGTAGTGATCATGCTTATCCAATTAATAGATAATTGTCAAAATTTCAAGATTTGTATTAGTTTATATTATTAGGATAATTTCTTACAAATTGTTGATATGAATTATCTTGACTTATGAGTTTAACTAGATCATAGATAAATTATTTGATTATTTTGTTAATTAAAATATTGATCTAAATTCCTTTAATGAATTCCATAACTTGTCCTCAAGTTATGGAAAATGAAAAGTTTTTTCTTTAAAAGTCATTAAACTCATAAGTTATGGAAATGAAAAGTTTTGAAGAGTTTCAAAACTTGCCCTCAAGTTTTGGAATTTGTAAAGTCACACTTATGAATACTTTAATTCCAAACCTTAGAATTTTAAAAGTTTAAAATTCAACCCTTATACTATTATAATATTAAAAGCTTAATAATTATATATATATATATATATATATATATATATATATATATATATATGTATAAGACAAGTCAGTCTTACCATTAGTAGGCCTCATTCACGAAGCCGGTCTATAAGGGGGTATAAGGTTACTGCCTATAAAATGGTGGTTTAATGGGTGTCCACTCTCACCCACCGGTTCCTTGACTGGTGGAGGGTCGTTATCCGAACGGGTAGGATAGGACATTAATTCTCGTTAAAAGTATAATGATAATTATAAAGTAACTAAACTTTTATTAAATTCTCAATCTTAGTTACTTCAGGAAAAATGTGAATTTGATGCTAATCCATGAAATTACACTTTGCACCTTGTCAAGTCATTAGTGGAGCGTGTGTGGTTAACCGGCACACTAACATAGAATAGTAAGGGTGGCAATGGGTAGCTTGATGTTTGTCATAGATCAATGGAGCATGTGTGGTTAACCGGCAGATTGATTAGGTGATAAATGACATCGAGTGTACCAAGCACATTTGCATGGTTATTCACACCTTGTTTGTGATCCTCGGCATCCCAGTCACAAACTTGAAGGGAATAATCGAGATTTAAACATGCCATTGAAAATTCCAATGAATCTCAAAGGAATCTAGGAATTTCAATCATATATTAAAACCTAATAATCAATTTCTTTTTTCATGGTGGAAATTGGTAAATCGTCATCACCTACCTTAAAATATTTTGCAATTGGATTACGACATCCCTCTTCCAAATTGTAAAATATTGTGTTGGATCCTGGCCTTAATATTTCATTTGGGTGTTATATTAACGACTCATATCTAATCTAAACTTTGTCTTTCTTTTTCAGATGACTTCCAACAATGCTTCTGGCTCAAACCCTACTGGCTCTTTCTCCCTAATGAACTTGTGTGGGAGAGTTATCTTTGATGGTTCCAACTTTAATGATTGGATCAGAAACATCAGGATGGTTACTCGTTACGAGGACAAGGAATATGTCCTCGACAAAGTGCTTAAAGAAATTGATGAGTCTTCTGCTACTCCTGAGGAGATCGTTGAGTTTAGAACTCATGATAAGGATGCCACCAAGGTGTCTTGTATCATGTTAGCCACTATGAAAGCTGCACTGCAAAAGTCCTATGAGGACTTCTACCCTTTTGAGATGCACCAAGACCAGATGGAAAGATACCATCAGAGTGCTCGTCAAGAGAGGTATGAAATCATTGCCTCCATGATAACAACAAAGATGAAGGATGGAGAACCCATCACGGCCCACTTACAGAAAATGCAAACGTTTGTGGACCGCTTGCTGAAGTTGAATGTGAACTGCGATGAAGAGTTGGCCATAGATATCATTCTACACTCTTTACCTCCATGTTATGATCAGTTCTGAATGACCTATCATATGAGCAAGGAGGAGGTCACTCTTAGCAAGCTTCAAGGCCCTTTGAGGACTGCTGAAAGTCGTCTCAAAGGTAAATCTATTGTTTCTACTCCTACTGCTACTAACGCTGTCTTGGCAATTGGACATGCGAAAGGGAAGAAGTGGAAGGCTCCCTATAAGAGACGCAAGGTAAAGTATCTTGATGGATCCTCTTCCAGTGAGACCAAAGTTGGTTCTGTTGCTCCCTCTACCATTCCTAAGGAAGCAGAGTGTTTCTATTGTCATGAAAAAGGGCACTGGAAGCGAAGCTGCCCTAAGTACTTGTAGGATGTAAAGGATGGGAAGGTTAAGCCCACCCATGCAAGTATTTATACTATTCTATCTAATAAATCATCACATTCTTGTTCTTGGTTCCTTGATACAGGTTGTAGAATTCACATTTGTTCTGATTTGCAGGGACTAAAAAGAAGTAAGGATGTGGAGCACGAGAAGATGAACTTGATCATGGGGAATAGGAAGGTTTCACATGTCACCAAGATTGGAGTTTATTCTTTATTGCTTAGTAGTGGGTTAGAATTAGATTTGAATAGTTGTTGCTACTCGTCTGAAATGGCGAGAAATGTTTTTTCCTTTCATGGTTTGTACAAACAAGGTTTTAGTTTTTCATTTGATAATGAAATTGGTGCTATTAATGCTTTTTATAATGGTGTTTTTTATTTTAAAACATTGCCTTGTAATGGTGTATATGAATTTGTGATGGTTGTAGACAACTTACAAAATAATGTGTTGCACATTGATTCTTCCAATGATTTGGATAAGGAATGCATGTGGCATTGTCGTATTGGACATGTCAACAAGAAGCGCATAGGCCAACTCCCAAAGGCTGGAGTCTTGGAGTCATTCGACTTAAGGTCAGATGACACTTGCGAATCTTGTTTGCTTGGAAAGATGACCAAGTCACCTTTCACTGGTACTTGTGAAAGGGGTGAAGGTTTGTTCGACCTCATACACACTGATGTGTGTGGACCATTCAGAACCGCCACAAGGTATGCTAACCGCTTCTATGTGACTTTTATCGATGATTACAGCATATATGGCTATATCTACTTAATCAAACATAAGTCAGAAACCTTTGAAAGATTCAAAGAGTTTAAACAGGAAGTGGAGAATCAGCTGGGCAGGAAGATAAAGATGCTCCGATCCGATCGGGGTGGTGAGTATCTTAGTATCGAGTTCCAAGACTATCTTAAGGAATGTGGGATTGTTTCACAATTGACGCCACCTAGGACACCATAGCTTAATGGTGTGGCTGAGAGGCGCAATCGAACCTTGTTGGACATGGTTCGTTCCATGATGAGTCGAGCTTCGTTATCTATCTCATGCTGGGGGTATGCCTTAGAGACTGCCGCCCATATCCTTAATCTATTCCCAACTAAGAAGGTTTCCAAAACACCTCATGATATATGGACAGGGAAGGTTCCCTCGTTAGCACACATCAAGGTTTGGGGTTGCGAGGCTTTCGTGAGATGCGAGCCTCACGGCAAGCTCGAACCTCAAAGTGAGGGGTGTATTGTCATCGGCTACCCACAGAAATCCTTTGGATATCTCTTCTATAGACCGAGTGATAATGTTGTCTTCATTGCGAGGAGAGGAGTCTTTCACGAGAGAGAACTCATAGGCCATGGAGACAGTGGGAGGCAAATTGACCTTGAAGAGCTTCAAGAGTCAAACGGTGAAGGAACCTCAAACACTAGCAATCAACCTGAGGATGAAACTCTTGTTGATCCAGTTGATGAGTTTGTTCCTCTGAGGCACTCCAGTAGAGTTAGTGTTCCACCTGTGTTATATGGTTTCCATATAACATATGAGGGTGATACATTTATCAGTGATAGCACACTGGTAAATTTGGATGAACCTAACAATTACACGGAAGCCATGGCAGGCCCCGAGTCTACAAAGTAGAAAGAGGCTATGGACAGCGAGATTCGGTCCATGTATGATAATCAAGTTTGGAACTTGGTTGACAATGTATCGGGTCGTAAGACAGTCGGGTGCAAATGGATCTTCAAGAAGAAGACCGACATGGATGGGAAAGTACACATATAAGGCGCGACTGGTTGCGAAGGGCTTTACCCAAACTCATGGAGTTGACTATGATGAGACCTTCTCACCAGTAACGAAGATTAAATCTATTAGGGTTATGTTAGCCATAGCTGCATTTCATGACTATGAAATATGGCAAATGGATGTCAAAACCGCTTTCCTTAATGGGAAGTTGGCTGAAGATGTTTACATGAGTCAGCCAGAGGGTTTTGTCAATGCAAAGTACCCTAATAGAGTGTGTAAGCTTGAGAAATCCATTTATGGATTGAAACAAGCATCTCGCAGATGGAATGTTTGTTTCTATGAGAAAGTTAAAGAGTTTGGATTTTCGAGAAGCGAGGATGAGTCTTGTGTGTATGTCAAGGCTAGTGGGAGTATAGTTAGCTTTCTGGTGTTGTATGTGGACGACATACTACTCATAGGAAAAGACATTCCAACCTTATAGGAGGTTAAGTCCTGGCTTGGGAAGTGTTTCGCTATGAAGGATCTTGGAGAAGCTGCTTACATCCTAGGGATAACGATATTGAGAGACAGGAGTAAAAGACTAATTTGACTTAGTCAAAGTACCTACTTGGACAAGGTGTTGAAACGATTCACCATGGAGAATTCCAAGAAAGGTGACTTACCCATCCAAGGCAATACCAAACTGAGTAAGACTTAGAGTCCGAGTACAGAGGCTGAGATAGCTGAGATGAGTCGAGTACCATATGCTTCCGTAGTTGGTTCAATCATGTATGCTATGACTTGTACTCACCCTGATGTGGCCTTTTCTTTGAGCATGGTCAGCAGATATCAAGGGAATCCTGGTAAATCTCATTGGACTGCGGTAAAGAATATTCTTAAGCACCTATGCAGGACTAAGGATTGGGTCCTTACTCTTGGTGGGAGTGATGACTTAAGAGTCACAGGGTGTAGTGACGCCAGCTTTCAGACCGACAGAGATAATTTCCGCTCTCAATCGGGCTGGGTTTTTACCCTGAATGGAGGAGCGATAACTTGGAAAAGTTCCAAACAGGAGACTGTAGCTGATTCAACGTGCGAATCAAAGTACATAGCAGCAAGAGAAGCGTCGAAGGAGGCGATATGGCTGAAGAACTTCATCGGAGACCTTGGAGTTGTACCAGCTATAAAGGAGCCTATGAAGATTTTATGTGACAATGAGGGTGCGGTTTCCTTCACCAAGGAACCAAGGGATCATCGCAGATCCAGGCACATCGACAAGAAATATCACTTCATAAGACATCGGGTGGAAGAAAGACTCCTCTTGGTAAAGAGGGTATCATCAGATGAGAACCCAGCAGATCCCCTCATGAAGGGACTGAGTAGGGTTAAGCATTTGCAGCATGCGAGGTGCATTGGGCTGAAGGATGATATTAGTTTTAATGATTAGATAGCTATTTTGAAACTTGTAATAGATAAAATGTAATTGACATTTGATGATTAAATAAAAGGTGTTTTCTATTTATAAGTAAGGTTACTGTCTTATGTCAATTGTTTACTATTGTTTCATTTTGCATGTTTTGACTTCCAGAATAATTATATTATTCAAAATATCCACAGTCGATCATACTTCGGAAGTAGGTATTGAGGCAACACTGTCATGAATTTGGCTTGTAAATTGTCGGAAGTGTATTAGACATAGAAAAGTTTGCTAGAACATTCATGAGTGCTCATAAGGTCTGAGTATTGGATTAAACCCACACTCACTTGAATCATTTCATGGAATTTATCACGAGTGATCGTGAGACGATAATATCATATAAGTCTTCAAACCAAGATATATGAGTTGTTGACTATGAGTTGGTTGTACATTGATAGTGCGAAAACGCATCGGTAACTTGATGTTATAAAGCGAACAGTTGTGTATGATTTGATGAATAGATAGTACAAGCATATAATGTCGAAGTTTATCTGTTCCTTTTAATTCTTGCAGGATTAAAAGCGATATCTTTGGCCCCTCGATGATTTTGTTTTGACTTATGTGTCGGGCCCGGTCGAGACTAAATTGATGTGTTCAATTATGTTCTCTGTCAAACAAATCAGAAATCGAGAAACAAATTGTTGGACAATAAGTATGACATTGTTCCATGTATTTTCCCGGCTGATATCTTAAAGAACAGAGGATTATATGATCCCTTATCTAAAGGACGCATCACTGACTGTGTCAGAGTTCGACAACGACTTTTAAGAGCTACGATTGCTAGTCGTTGTTTTAATTCGTACTTGCAGTTATAGTTATTAGACTTATCTAAGTGGGAGACTGTTGGATTAGGTGTCTAAGCCCATAACTATAATTGGTATGTACTTGACCCGAGAGTAGCATGGTCCTTTTGGGTTGCCTTCACCAATGTAATTTGATAGGATAGACTTTTGAGAATAAGGTTATTTGTGATTTGTTAATAGATTACAAGTATAATATATTAATATGAAATCATATTATTTAATTAGTATTGATCAAGAATTAATTTGGAATTAATTTAGTGATCAAAAGAGACTAATTAAATATACGGGGACTGATTTGGTAAATCAATGATTCTTATAGTGTGGGCCAATGATCCATGGTTATTTGGGTGGGCTAAACCAACATGGATAGTCCATGGAGGTTAACCCATGGAGCCTAAGTAAGATGAAGAGTCATGGTGCATTAGGGTTTGCATGGATGTAACCCTAGTAATGGCCACACTATAAATATACACCCCTGGAGTCAAAATCGGTTACACCTATCATTCTTAGAGTCAGATATTGATTTTGAGCTAAGCAACTTATTCTCTCAAGCCTCCTTTTGCACTTGGTGTTTGTGACACATTAGAGGCATCACATTTGAGGTGCTAAAGCTTTTGAAGGCCAAGAACTACAAGTCCAATTAAGAGGTATGTTATTTAACTAGTTATTTTGTTCAATTGTATGCTAGTTAGGATAAATGCTTTGGAAAATCAAATTGCATGTATAATTAGAGAAAACATAGATCCAAAGCATCTAGGGTTGCATGTGCACCATAAGGTTGTTAGAGTGCTAAAAACAAATCACTTGTAACATCCACAAAATTCATTAAAATTTTAAACTTTTAAAACCAATCCACAAATCATCATTGTTTACAACTTAGTTTTCAAAACATATTTAATATCAGAGTTTTCCCAAAATTATAAATCAAAAAACGAGGAGGTGCATAATCACGCCTTCTCCTTCTTGCGGTCATCTAAGGAACCTGAAACATAACCCAAAAGTGTAAGTCCAAAGCTTAGTGATCTCCCCCAAAGTACCAACACACAACAAATAACACATATACAATAACAGCATGCAATGGGTCCACAACTAAAAGATTGGATTACCCCTAAGCCCACGACATAAGTCTGACTTGCCCTCAGGGCCCACAACTCATGTACGGCTTGCTCCCCGACCAGATCAGTCCTTAGACTGAATACCACCAAGACCTTAGTACGAGTATGGCATGCCCTACCCGTCCCTCAGTTCGTATCTGGAATGCTCATAAGCTCTCTATATGAGTTTAGCATGCCTTACTTGGCCCTAAGCTCATATCTGGATTGCTCCAAGGTTTGTTGGCTACCGCACGGAGCAGTACAACCTCAACCCAACCCACACAGTATGTCGACATATAACAGATACTAACATATACAGATAATCATATAGACAGTATCATAGGTAGTCCTACTGATCTACCAGACTAGCATATCAAAACTAGTATGCATACCAATTCCATACTCAACAAGGTTTTGAAAACCGGACCGGAGACCGAACCGGTCGTCTTACTGGTTCGATGGTTCAAATGGTCCAACCGGTCGGACCAGTCTCAAAAACTGGAAAAACCGGATGATGTCATAATTATATTTAATTATATAAAAACTACAAAAAATGAAAAAAAAAAAAATTTAAAATTTCCGGTTTTGACCGGTTCCACCGGACCAGTTTTTACTGGTTCACATGAATACCGATTTTTTGGCCTTTAAAAATTGGATCCGGGACCGGTTCTCGGTTGAACGGGTCGAACCGGCCGGTCTGGTCCGGTTTTCAAAACATGGATACTCAGCATATCAATGAATATCAGGTTATCAAACCAATGGGTCAACCTTGGTGCCTTCGACTCATAAATACAGTGAGCAAAACTCACCTCGTAAACTGAACAGAACTGATGAGGCCCGACTCTGAATCTTAGCTCTCTAACCGTTACCTAATTCCACCAAGTGACCGATTCCATCAAAATACCAAAATGCCCTCAAGGTCAAACTTGGTCAAAATCAAAGTCAAAGTCAACTGCTCAAACCCACCAAATCAGCTGAGTCAACTCAACAAGGCTGACCCATGCGAGTATGCGGGGCGTACTTCCGAGGTACGCTTAGCATACTCCAATCCTCGCAGAAGACCACCATCGGAGTGGTTGACCGAGTATGCAGGGTGTACCTATTTGGTTGTCAAACCAACAAATAATGGGATAAAATAATAATAATCAAATTCAAGTCACTGTTACTTCATACACTAGAGATAGTATAGAGTAAGCAGGGTCGGTCCACAGGAATACGAGACTTCTTATTTATCCATATTCTCACACATCATACAAACAAAAATTAAAATGGGGGATTGTGTTTGAACTCGAATTAAACTTCATAAATAAGCAAGATTGATAACAAAACGTAGTAAAAGAAGTACATTTCCGATTCTGATTCCTATACATGTATTATGTTGAAAGATGTAATATGATTATAACTCATGTTCAATCTAGGTTGGTAATTTAGATATTAATAAACTCTAATATCCAAATTGACAAAAGTATTTTATTCAAAACAAGTTCTTCAAATAAAACTTCATTTAATTGATTCAATTCAAATAAGTTCTTACACCAAATCATTAAATGACATTAAGTTTTTGCAATAATTACCAACAATGTTTAACATTCCTCTTAAGCTTGGGAATATAAACATTTAATCTTTGATTACACTAATTTTGATCTAATTACCACCAAATAAGTGTGTATTACTAACATCAAATCATAAAACATATACGAATTTCACAATTTGATTAACTAGATTGATAAGAACCCTAATTCATTGATCAAGTGAAAAAGGGAACCAATCAAACACATAATTAAGATCAAATCAAAGATTACTAGATATTAAACATAAGTGAAGTCCAAATTACAACCTAACAACAAATACTTAGGAATCTAGAATCAGAAATGATAAAGAAATCAGCCACGCATGTTTAAGTTAAACTACAAATTCAACAAGTTTAATCTTCAAATTGACTTACGAAATGAAAATTAAAGTGTTTCTAAATGTTAATCCGCTTCCAAAATCTCCCAAAATCGCTTTCTCTTCTCCCAAATACGACCTAACTTGCTCTACAACTGGCTGTCTCCTTTTTTACTAATGATAAAACTGTTTTAAAATTGGCGACACGTTTACACGGCCCGTGTAAACTAACACTGGCCATTTACACGACCGTGTAAACTCCAAAACTAAAATGCTCAAATTTGCCAGGCCTTCAAAGCACACTCCTATTGAATATACATTTACACGGCCCGTGTAAACTCAAGGCTTTCATTTACACGACCGTGTAAACTTCTGTAAAGCCAAAATCTTCATGTTCTTCAAAACTTCCTCCTCGATGATCCAATTGTCCTGAAACTTTGTCCATATCTCCTCTTCATCACCTCAACTAAGATTCTTCCTTCAAAAGTCCCTGAAATATCATAAAAGTGTGTGAATGGAATTGCATCATGAAAAATCCCGAAAAATATGCAAAATGCATGAGTTTACACCTAAATACAATGCACTTTTATGGATTAAAACTACAAAATGAATGCATATAATGCACCTAACAGTACCCTCATAACATTCAATCTCCATTTAGTGCTTAATGGCTTAAGCACTTAAACCCATACTTCAGATCTATAGTCCAAATGCACCCTATAGTCATAAAGTTTCCAACTTTATGACTTTACAAGCCCATAAAGTGCTTAACAGAAGGTCTTAATCTTTTAAGACCTTCTACAAGATCCATAGAGCAAAACTAATCAAAGGGACTTCATTTTTATGACTAAGGACTCCTCCTAGGGTCTGAAAGGACAACTCAAAACATCTGGAACATGCCATGCTCATGATTAGACTTTTAGGACCAAAAAGTAACATAAAACATCCAAAATGAGATCTAGCAAACAAGTCATCAAGGTATGAACGTTATACCTTGAGATGATGGAGAAAGGAGCAAAACTTCCACATCTAAGCCTTGCTTCAAGTTTCCAAGCTTTATCACCGCATTCTTCTTCTTCTTACGGAGCACTCAAAAATTTACACTCAACCTTCCAAGGGCTCAAGAGAGGCTAGGGTTGCAAGGGAACTCGACCTATGCTAATGGACGCTGAAAAGTAAGGAAGGAATGAGACGTAAGGATATGTAAATACTTGTGAAACATTAAAAATTAGGGTTTCTACTTTTAGGAAGTACGCCCAACATACCAAGATGTACGCCCAGCGTACTAGGGCTCGTCCTAGTACGCTTAGCGTACACCTCGTACACATGGCGTACCCCGAAGCCATAATTATCATAATGCCATTAGGGCCCTTATGCTTATAACTCTTGAACTTTAAGACCAATTGTAATATAATTAAATAAAAGGACTGGAAGTAGGATTACCATGACATTATGTAAGGTCCTGAAAAGGATCTTTACCAATGATCAAGCAACAAACAATCACAATAGAAGTAGAAGAAGAAAAGAAATCAAGCTTGCACACGTTTATAGCATAAAACGTCTGGTGCAACTCGACACAGTACACCGTAAACTCTCTGGCATCAACAAATAGACAAAGACCTACACCTCTACTATATATACTCGACTGGGCCGCAAACTGGGTTTACGGCCATTAACGTGTTTACGGCCGTAAACTCACTCACCGACCGTAAACAGCTAAACAACCCACAAAATGCATTAAAGACTCATACTGAACTAATACAATGAAAGCCTAGACCAAACCATTAACTGGACCCTTCAATCTCCCCCTTGGTTTGGTGCTAGCTTGGACTCAGTTTTTGTCGATGACCAGCACATCAGATTTTCCCATAGCTCCGTTCCACATCTGTTTCTCGATAATCTCAGCAACCATTGAATTGTACTCCTTTGCAGCGGACTCAAAAAGGTCTTCAGCCACCTTGATCTGATGAATGGAGAGCTGATGTATATCCCACTTACCAAATTGAAGCAAATCCCTCTTGTCATACAAGCGGATACAATCGTCTTTAAGCTTGATGACAGCAGAAGTTGTAGTTTCATCAAATACCCAATATTGCATGGATGCGAGAGAACCATCTGGATGATTTTGAAGAACAGGAATCTGCTTTACTTGAGCAGTAGCGGGCCACATGACTGACCGAAGTGGCTGACTTGTTTTGGGATCAATGACGCTAGGGTAAATCTTGATGATAGACTCTACAGTCTTCATTGAAGGGAACCCCTTAGCCACTTGATCTTCCAAAAATGATTTGAACTGAGTCGCCATGGGATTATTTGATAGATTTGAGAAAGGAGCTTTAGACAGCTCCGTAAGATCAACTCTAGTGAAAGAGTGAAAATCGTGAGCATCTTTGTACATTTCAGTATTGCCGCTCTTTCTTCTCACCATCCACATGTTCATAGTGTCATGGAATCCCCACGAAATGATTCCTGACCTATCACCATAAACGTCTCTGAAACGATGTTCTCCCAGATCTGTAAAGGTGATCTTTGATTGATCTCAGGGAGCATTATGATATGCGCTCCTTTTGAATAGAAATTGACCCTTTTCAGCTGACTTGGCCAATTTAGCAAGTTTCAATGCCATTACACTTGGATCCTGAGCCGGTTCCTTGTCAAAACGGTCAACAACGGTGGTTGTTCTTGTAGGTTGTGGAACTATGGGAGCATCTTGATCAGGAAGATAGATCTTTGGCTCGTCAACAGATGACTTGAATTTCTCGCCAAAATCTTCTTCCAGCTTCTTCTTAAGATCGTAATAGCTGGCGGTCAATAAGCCGAAATGCGTCTGAAGATCAGTAATTTGCTTCGTCTTCAGAGCTTTATCTTCGATAAGTTCGACAACTTGAATATTGAGCTTTGTATTTTCGGTCTGAAGGTCTGCAACCTTGATATCCAGCTCAATATTTTTCTGATCTAAATCAATATTTTTCTGATTCAGAGCATCAATCTCCTTCTGAAATCCAAGTATTGAAGGATTCTCTTCTCCTGAGCTGTCACCCCCAATAGAAATTCCTTTGCCATGTGAGGGAGGCGTTGTGAATTGTTCTTCGGCCAAAAACCTGGCTAGCCTCATAGAAGCAGCATCATGGTCTGGCCTGGGAGGAGAGAAACCTGTGGGGAAGGAAGAGCCACCAGCTTCATGGACGGTGCTAGGACCTTCACTGACGGGTTCAGATGAAACTATGGCAGGAGTTGTTGTTGGTGGAGTTGTAAAGCTTTGAAATACACCCAAATCAGGAATTCCCTGTCTAGGGTCAAGTCTTCATCTTTTTGTTGGAGGTTGAGAGGCTTGTGTAGTTGTGCGATCACTTTCCAATGGCTCAGATGTAGGTGTAACAACATCAAGGGGAGGAATCCCCGACATTGTCACCATAGGAATTGCTATTTCCACCATTGGATTGGTAAGAGGAGGCGTGGCTTCGAGAACGTCTTCATTTTCCCTTATCTCTGTTGCTGGATGAGCAACTTCATCGACATTGTCAAGAAGCGTGTTGAGATTTTCACCGGTCATGAAGTCTTCATTACTACCAAAATTTAAAGGAATTTCATCGTTATCGAACCCTGTGAGATCGAGGTCTTCATACAGATCAGTCTCCGTTCCGCCTTTTGAAGACCCCTCGTTATAATCACTTTGGACCTGAACAGATGTCAGTTCATGTTCCTCAGCTACTTGAGCATTAGGAGCTGGAGTTTCTTCTTCTTCAGCACGATCTGACACTGTAATAACATCATCTTCCGAAATGACTTTCTCAGAAGAAGTGGGCTCAGATGACATTTTGTCTTACGTTCCATGAGATTCGGAGGATTCATTTATCTCAGCAAATTTTCCGAATTTCACAAGAGGATGTAATCCTTGGAAGACGTCCTTGCCCTTGCGATTCTGCTTAATAAGACCAATAGTGTGAGGGCCTAATGACTTCATGTCTAGCGTATCTCCATCTTTGACCATCTCCGGAAATTGGTTGTCAATGAACAGCTGAATAAACCTAGGATAAAGCAAGAAAGAATCTCTGGTCTCCCGGCTTATAGCGTTGATGTTTACCAAGAACTCATCCAATATAAACTTTGAGAAGTTGAATTTGATACCAGCAGCCAGTGAAACAATTGCCCCTGTGTTCCTGAGTGAGATTTCATCAGCACCTGATCTTCTGCCCGAGATACAGCTCACAAACACATGCGCCAAGAATCTCCAGTAGGGTGGCAGAAGCTTTTTCACCGTGGGAGGGTAGACGCCTTCATACCCCCATCTTCTTGAGAATATTTTGCACATCTTCAATCCCGATTTCAGTAGGAAAATCGGGTTGATCATTAATCAGCAATGTTTCTCTGATATACTGCTCAGTGATCATAATCTTGCATCCTTTAACCACAGCTTCAACTGTAATCACTCCATTAGCTTTTGACATCTTAGCAGTCTGCCAGAACTCCCTGATAATCTTCTGATAGATGACTGGATTCACAGTAATGGCAAAGGCCAGGCAGCATTCTCTCAGTCTGTATATCATCGACCTGAAATCTCCATGAGCAACAGGAGGGTCATCCAGTACAATTGCCAGGTTATGCATGTCAGCAAACTTAAGACTTGTCATTGATCTGCACTAAACCAGGCCAAGTAAGAAAACAAAGTATTTAAACGATTAAAGCTTTAAGTTTTCTTAATTAATCAATTTCATTTTTGCCTTAAAAAGAAATATTTTGATAAAAAATTTGGAGTTTACGGTCAAACATGGTCAAAGTTGGGTTTACGGTTCAAATAGGGTTTACGGTCAAAATGGTCAAAGTGGGGTTTACGGTCCAGATTGGGTTTACGGCCGTAAACCCACTGCAGTAGTCTCCTGACCGTAAACTGAGTTTACGGTCGTAAGCTCCAAAGGAGTTTACGGTCGTAAGCTCCTAGACCATAAGCTCAGACCGTTTATGGTCGTAAGCCCTCCCTAAATCGTAAACGCCGACGAACACAAAAATCTCAATTAATCCTCCAGTTTCAGTCGAATCGATGAACAAACCACATATCCTCAGTCGGTTTTAGCATACCTTTGATGTGGACTAAACGATTTTGCAAAATCTCACAAAAAGTTTTCAAGGATGAGAGAGAGTGGAAAGAGTTTGCAGCCGGAAAGAAGAAAGGAGAGGTGGAAAGGGTTTACAGCAGTAAATTCCACCTTTTATACCTCCTTTGAATTTTACCTGTCTCCCACACTGTATAAGGCACAGTCCAAATCCCAATTAAATTTTCAAAAATAAAGCCTTTTGAGGATTTTAAAATTAAAGTAAAATTAAAATTAAACTAAAAATAAAATAAAATAATTTCTAAAATTTAAGAATTAAAGAATTTAAAAAATTAAATTTTGACAATTATAAAAATAAAATAAAAATAAAATAAAAATAAAAATAAAAATAAAAATGAGATAAAATAAATATAGACAAAATTTTATCTCAAAAGTCACTGAAAGTTAATCTTGTGATACTGGGATCAAAGTTGTTAGACAGCCTTAATCCACTTGTCGGTACCTTTATCTTCACGTCTTTGTCTGGTCGATCGCCGGTATTGTGGTCCACTTAAGCACGAAAAAATTGTGACAGAATTAGGACATACTATACCTGGTCGTCCTAAGTTCCTAGATAATATTTCTTAAGGACCATTCGGCTGACGACGACCAGGGATACTGTTGTCCACCTAAATTGAGCAGCGAGATCTATAGACAATCTGTAAGTGTTCAATTTTTAATTGTACTAGAACATGTTTCCCGCTTCCTGATATGCTCCAGTAATCAAGGACTTCCAAAATACTCCTTACATCGGGTGAGCAGACAATTATTAAGAGAGAAGATAGATTTGGAATGCATATGCTATACACCCAGGTCGGATCTCTTCCAATCACGCAGAGGGTGAACCGTATGACTAACTGAAGTTTTTAGAGGGATTGAGAAAAAGAATGATGCATATACTGTGTACCAGGTCGGATTGTGAGTCACGCAAAGGAGACAGTATATGGCTAACAGATAGAAAGAATTGCATAGATAGACGATGCAGAGAAATAGAATTGCATATGTTACAGTCCAGGTCGGATCTCTCGATCACGCAAAGGAAGCAACATATGACTAACAGACAGATAGAGAGAAAACAATTTTCTACAGACCTAATTTATCGGAATTCACCAGTCACCCCATCAATACCGGAATTAAGGACAGAATCCGCACATCGAGGAAAAGTTAATCCACGGTTCCAGATACATGTTCTTTTAATGTGACCAGTAGATTCCCACATTTATCTCCCTGCTCAACCTATCCAAGTGTCGTATTGTCGGGGTAAACGGATCTAACTAGGTCAAGATTTGTCAAGTCTATGAATTCCTTAAGTTCAACTCTGCCTAGTCAAGTCCTTTTAGAATCTTTCGTGCCTGCCAACGCATCAAACACAGAGCATAGACAATTTAATTTTGGGTACGTTACGCAGACTCAGATTGCCTGTTATCACTTGATAATCACTTCCCAGTACTATATCTACAAGCAAAACTGAAAGCGACAATATTATTTTTTTTTTAATTTTTCTGAATTTTTTAATGTTTTTGGATTTTTGAATATTTTCTGAAAAAAAAAATAAAACATAAAGAAAATGTTTTTGGATTTTTTTTTTTAATTCTCCCCCTAAATTTGTGCATGGGTGAGAATGAAATCACTAAAATGCGCAAATTTAAACTAACCTAACCAATAACAAAAATTTAATCCTCAAAACGAATCATTTTCAAAAATCCCACAAGCACATCGAATCGAGCTTTGTTAAAAGGCTTGGTGAACAGATCCGCCACATTATTAGCAGTGGGAACCTGTTCCAGCCGGATGAGCGAGCGCTCATAACAATCTCTGATAAAGTGAATTTTGATGTCAATGTGCTTGGTTTTGGAACGTTGGACAGGATTTTTAGTAATTTGAATTGCGGCCCCATTATCACAGTGAATGGGGGTTTCTAGATAATTCAAACCGTAGTCCAACAGCTGATGTTGGATCCAGATAACTTGAGAGCAGCAAGAAGATGCAGCAACGTATTTCGCTTCTGCCGTTGAGGTTGAGACGGTATGCTGTTTCTTGCACTGCCACGACACCAGCCTATCTCCAAGGAATTGGCACCCTCCTGAAGTAGATTTCATGTCAAGCTCACAGCCTCCATAATTACTGTCAGCAAAAGCATATAAATCAAATTCAGAATTCTTCGGATACCAAAGACCCAATTTTGGGCTGCCTTTGATATACCTAAAAATCCTTTTGACAGCAATAAGATGAGAAAGTTTAGGATTAGCCTGATAGCGAGCACATTGACAAACTGCAAACATGATGTCGGGACGACTTGTAGTAAGATACATCAACGATCCGATCATCGATCTGTAGTGTGTCTGATCTATGGATTCTCCATCAATATCTGGATTCAGCAGGGGTCTTTCAGCCATTGGTGTCGATGCAGGTTTTGCGTCTTGAAACCCGAACTTCTCAAGAATATCCTCCACATACTTAGCTTGATGTAGCAGGATTCCGGTTGAATTTTGTTTGACCTGAAGCCCCAGAAACATGGTCATTTCACCCAGTGAACTCATCTCAAACTGCTTTTTCATCACGCCTTCAAACTCTTTGCATAGTTGTGGACTGGTAGACCCGAAGATAATGTCGTCAACGTAGATCAGGACTAGAATCTGATCATTACCCACATGCTTGATGAATAAAGTTTGATCAATAGTGTCGCGAGAGTATCCATGCTCGAGCAAGTGCTTTGTTAGAGTCGCATACCATGCTCGAGGAGCTTGATGTAACCCATACAACGCCTTGTCCAACTTGTAGACATGATTAGGAAACTTTGAGTTAACAAACCCAGGGGGTTGATCAACGTAGATTTCTTCCTTCACCTTGTCATACAAGAAGGCAGTCTTGACATCCATTTGGTAGACCGTGAATTTCATGTAGGAAGCATAAGCAAGGAAGATACGAATAGCCTCCAAGCAAGCCACGGGAGCATACACCTCAGTATAATCAAGACCCTCAACTTGTCGAAACCCGCAAACCACCAACCTTGCTTTATTGCGCACTATTACACCAGAATCATCCTGCTTGTTTCGATAGACTCGCGTTGTGTCAAGAGACCTTTTGCCCTTTGGTAACTCAACCAATTTCCAAACCCTGAGCTTTTTAAACTGATTTAGCTCTTCATGCATCACATCTACCCAGTTGGGCTCATTCAAAGCCATGTCAACGTTCTTAGGCTCTATTTGAGATATAAAGCAAGAGTAGAAACATGCATTGACATCTCCACTCTGACTTCTGGTTTTAACTCCATCACCCAGCTGACCAATGACATTATCAACAGGATGATCGCGTTGAATTCTTGAAGGTATGTCTTGGTTGATATCATTGAGTGAAACAGGAAGAGTGTGAATGTTGAAACCTCCACCATTTGCTGATTGATCCACATTAGATGAATCTGCTACAAACTCATTAGCAATTTCTTCAGGAAAGAGTAGTTCCATAAAAGTTGGAGTGACAGCGGAAGCATCTCTAGACATGAACTCTCTTTCAACAGGGGTAAGAGGTGTAGCGTCAGCATCAAGAGTTCCATTTTGAACTTTAGACTCTGGACTATCAAGTCGATCAGATGACTCCCCCTCAGGTGGAGTAGAGGACTCCTCCTCATATGGAGCAGAGGACTCCCCTTCAACCGTTGGAGGTCTGTAAACAACTTCTTCGTCTTCGTCTTCATAAACATTCGAACCAGAAGAGGATCCATTTGAACCATCTGAACACACATTTAAGGATTTGAAAAGCGATGTGTAATCAAATAACCAGTCAGGACCCACTCGAGAGTCTATTTCATTCTCCTCCAACCAGCGCACGTCATAGGATTCGACAATCTGCTTAAACTTCTTGTTGTAAACCCTATATGCGGTGCGCGCAGCATACCCTATGAAATAACAATCATCGGCTTTGGCATTGAATTTAGGGTTGGATTCCAAGTGAAGAAGGGTGCAAGGGCAGCCAAATACACGGAAATGGCTGACTTAAGGCTTGTGTCCATAGAGAATCTCGTACGGTGTCTTCATCTGAGCTTTGTTGATTAGAACACGATTCTGCACGTAGCAAGCAGTGTTAATCGCCTCAGCCTAACAGAAAACAGGTAATTTTGAATCACAAAGCATTGTCCTTACAGCGTCTTTTAAAGTTCTATTTCTCCTTTCAGCAACACCGTTTTGTTGAGGCGTGTGAGCAGAGCTGTATTGACGCACGATCCCCTTTTCTGTGCAAAAATGGTCAAGAACCGCATTTTTGAACTCAGTTCCATTGTCAGTACGAAGCGCCTTCACCTGGTTGTTGGTTTGATTCTCAATCATCACAATGAACTTCTTTATCAGATCAGCAACCCCAGCTTTGTTGGATAAGAAGAAGACCCACGTAAAACGAGAGAAATCATCGATCACAACTAGACAGTACGAACTTCTGTTGATGCTCAGGACGTTGACCGGACCAAATAAGTCCATATGCAATAATTGGAGCACCTGACTGATTGAGTTAATTTGCTTTGGTAGGTGTGGTTTTCTATGATGTTTTCCTTGGGCACAGGACACACACTTCTCAAATGTAATAAAGTCTCTGACAGGTAAACCTCGGACCATCTCATTCTTAGCAAGGCGATTCAGGTTTTCGCGTTAGCATGACCGAGTCGTAGGTTCCACAGCATCGCATTTTGTTCGGACACTTTTGAAAATAGGCAAGTGACTTGTTCAGGTATGTTACTGTTCATGTCAATAATGTAAGCATTCCCATCCCGCTTAGATTTGACGAGAATCCACTCTTCCGGGATGACAATGCCTGGCTTGAGAATCATACATTCTTTATCGGTAAAATGGGTAGAATAGCCTTTGTCGCAAATTTGGGAAACACTCAACAAGCTATGCTTTAACTCGGGAGCAAAGTTGACATTTTCAAAGCTTAGCACTCCATTTGTAATGGTTCCTCTCTGAGTGATCTTGCCACCATCTCCGCCCGCGAAGGAAACATACCCCCCATTAAAAGATTGAATGTCGCTCAATTGGGAGATGTCTCCTGTCATATGCCGGGAGCAGCCGCTGTCGACGTACCAAGGACGGACGATATTCCTCCGCAACTGTCCCTGCAAAATAAGCGGGATCATTTAGATTTGGGAACCCAGGTCATCACTGTCCTGGGTTTCCTTTTCGCTTTCTCTGATTTATCTTTTAATGTTTTCAAATTAGGATCCTCATTCCTAATCACTTCATAGGATGGTGATGATGGATTGGAAATTGATTTGAGCAAACATCCAATGATATTTAGGTTTTATAACATTCTCAGGTGGTTTTGAAATAAGTTTCTTATTAGTTTGCACTGAGCCTCTGGATGTTCTACCAGAAGTGGTTGAAGATCCAGAATTTCTCTTTGATTAAACTGATCTTGGCGGAGCCTTGTTCGGTTTTGGCAAACTATTTGGAGCTTTGTTATTAAAAACCTTTTTATTCTTTTGAAAAACAGCCCTTTTTCTGCTTCGATCATCTTTCCAATCATCATTTCGAGAAGGAGTTCTTGAGGATTTTCTAATTAAAGACCTTCCTCGAGATTCGTTCTCTCCTCTTGGTGACATGTAGTTCACAAAGATCCTATTTTGACAATTCCTAGCTATATGACCACCAACACCACAATTAAAACAAATCTATTTATTATTTGAACTTGTACTGCATTTTTCAGATTTATTTTCTTGACAGACACTCTTACTCTTCTCAGAAGAACATGCATGAGAAATAGGTTGTGAGATAAGTGAGGGTGCCTCAGATGGTGTGACTTGTGGAATTGATGGATTTTCATGAGAATCACAAGCATCAGAATTACCAAACAATTCATCAAACATATCAAAGAAATTAAGTTCAACAGTAGCAGATGTGGAAACATCACACGAAACATTCTCAGTCTTAACATTAGAAACAAAAACTTTTTCATTTGAAACAAAAATATCAGAATCAGAATCAGAAACAGAAACAGAAACAGATTCTCCAACTTCACGCTTTGCCTGATCTAAGGGTCGATCTGCAGGGGAAGTAGAAATGTTAGTACTTTCAACATTAATAAATCCGCCTGAAACGAAACCAGATGGCTTGCCATAAATCATAAATGGTTCGTTGGCAATCTCATACTTGGATAAGGGTTGATACTGATATGTATGATTATAAGGAGGGGGTACACTATCATATCCTAAACCCTTTTGGTGGTTTCGTTTGAACTGCATACAGTGATCAATCATGTTGGCAACTACCTCGCTTGATCCATCAAATTTTCTAAAATCAAAATTTGCAGTTTCAAATTGTCTTTTTAATGTATCAAGCTCGGTAATTAACTCATCATTTTGTCTCTTAACATAATCATAAAGCTCACATTTTTCACTGTACTCTGTCTGAATTCTTTTAAAATCTTTTATTTTTGTCTCTAACTGGGCCTTAAGGGGTTTCTGTCCTTTCCTAAGCTGATAGCCCTCATATCTAAGGTCCTCTACTTCTCTACGTAATAATTGAATTTCATCATGAAGAAGTTTAACATACTCATTACATGCCTGAGAGCAAGAAGGTAGATTTACCTCATTCTTCTTGGGCTCGGAAGTAGAAGACACCATCAGAGCAAACTGCAGCTCCATCATTTCTGCTTCAGGATCAGCTGCATCATTCTTCAGGGGATCATCATCAATTTGAGCTAGGTGAGCGTTTTCTGGCCCTGAAATATTCAAGGCCTGCATCTGGTCCTCCCAGTCAAAGGACTGAGCGACCATAGCAGTCTCACCATTAACCGCAGCACCTGCACGGTTCTTTCCCACTGCAACCATCGTCCTGTTGTTGTTCGTCCTACGATCTGGTTTTGGACACTCACGAGCAAAGTGACCCGGCTCGTGACAGTTGAAACATCACAGCATGCCCTTATTGAATCCCACCTTCTTGTCTACATTCATGCCCCAGTTGTTCTTCCCTGTCTTCTTAGCAAACTGCTTGGCCCTGAAAACAGCCATAGCAATCTGCCATGTAATGTCCATCTCTTCCACATCTTCTGGATGAATCTGATCCAGGTCAGCAAACGACAGCTGAGGTGGAAGCTCTCCAGCTACAAAGGCATTGTAGCAGTTAACAAGCCCAGTGGCTAGAGCCAGATTATCATCTGTGTTTTTCGTGTTTGAGGAAGAGGCTACAACTGGCACATTTGGAGGGGGAACAGGTTGTGGAGTGACAAATGGCTGGCTTTGAGAATAAGGAATGGATGATGCAGCAGCGAAGGTCTGAATCTGAGGTTGTTGAGCAGAAAAAGCTTGACCTGAAGAAGACATGATTGAGGAGAGAGCATTGTTGGATGAGATTCCAAGATTTGCAGTAGAGTACGAGTTCACATGGTTAATTTCTCTGTGTTTGTCATCAATATCACAAGCTTTGATGATCGTCATGATTTCAGCAAGAGTGAGGCGATTTAGATCCTTGCTCTTCTTAATCACAGCAACATTCATGTCCCATGACCTGGGAAGAGTATTCAAAAGCTTCTTGTTAATCTCCGACTTGGTCAAGAAAATCCCAGATATATTCATATCAGTGGTGAGAGTTGTGAACCGCTGCAGCTGTGCCTCAAGAGTCTCTCCGGGAATGTAGTTGAACATATTGAACTTTTATCGCAACATATCCTGACGACTCTCCTTCATATCTTCATTTCCTTCATATACCTCAATTAGGGCTTCCCACAAATCTTTAGCTGAAGTGTACTCTCGGAAACCTTGAGCAATATCGGGAGATAATGCCATAGTTAGAGTGGCTAAAGCCCTTTCCTGTTCTTCCACTTTTTCAAACTCTTCATCTGTGTAATTCTCAACAGCTTTGTCAATTACTTGTCCTCCAACTGTCATAGTGATTCTAACAGGGCCTCTAAGAATGCTTCTCCAGACTTTAAAGTCCTTCATTTTAATGTATTTTTCAATCCTGTATTTCCACTCAGAAAAACCATCTGCAGACATTAATCTTGGAATGCGCGTAGTTGTGCCCATGACAGTATCAAGTTCGTGAAAATGAGTTTGACTTTGAGATTCCATTTGAAATTAAAGCAAATTAAAGTCACAAAAGAGTTTACGGTTGATGTGATTATGATCGTAAACTGGGTTTACGGTTAATTAGTTTACGACCGTAAACTTGGTTTACGGTTGAGGTGTTTACGACCGTAAACTGGGTTTACGGTTGAATAGTTTACGACCGTAAATTGCGTTTACGGATTGGATGATTACGGTTTAGACGTTTACGGTTTAAGCGTTTACGGTTATTGAAGCTTAGTTTACGGTTAATGAAGATTCACAGTTTACGGTTGTTTAAGGTTCTTGAGTTTACAGCCGTAAACTGAGTTTACGGTTGGCAGTAAACTCCCAGAAGATCTTCAAAAACGCGTTTTTGGTGTAGATTCGGTCCCTTTAACCACGAAAACACTAAAACCAATCTCGAACAATAAGGAATGTCAGTCTAAACAGCCGAAAACTCGATTGAGTGAAGCTTTGACACCGGTTTTTGCTTTGATACCAATTGTAAGGTCCTGAAAAGGATCTTTACCAATGATCAAGCAACAAACAATCACAATAGAAGTAGAAGAAGAAAAGAAATCAAGCTTGCACACGTTTATAGCATAAAACGTCTGGTACAACTCAACACAGTACACCGTAAACTCTCTGGCATCAACAACTAGACAAAGACCTACACCTCTACTATATATACTCGACTGGGCCGCAAACTGGGTTTACAGCCGTAAACGTGTTTACGGCCGTAAACTCACTCACCGACCGTAAACAGCTAAACAACCCACAAAATGCATTAAAGACTCATACTGAACTAATACAATGAAAGCCTAGACCAAACCATTAACTGGACCCTTCACATTAGAATGTTACAGAAGCGCTAAGCATAAATTTCAATATTTATATTAAAGGTCCCTATGGTGCATCACAAATAATTATTTAACCCCTCTACTCAAATTCTTTGCATTTTAAGTTTCTATAAACTCTTATTTAGTCCCTCAAAACTATTTCAAAAATTAAAATAATAAATTACCTATAATTAAAATAATTAAAATAAAAAAATATTAATGTACCAGAAAACGAGATGCTCCAACTCTCCCTCGTTTTAGTCAGACTTCGTCCTCGAAAGTCACACTTAGTAACAACTCTGAGAAATGTACCCGTATCTTTGCTTCCAGTTCCGAGATCCACTCGGAACCCTTCGATGCTTTTATTTGACTTCTACTAACTCAATTTATTTGGTGTGCATGATCTTTGTGTTCTTATCAAGGATGGCAATCTGTCTCTCAATGTAATTGAGCCGCTCAACGATCTGTAAATCCTCAAGTAGAGTCATCGTTGTCTCATCAACCAAACACTTTTGAAGCGGAGACACATCGAAAATGTTGTGGATCAATCTCAATCCATCTGGTAGCTCTAAGTGATATGTTACTTTTCCCGCTCGAGCCATTACCTTGTACATACCTATGTATCGAGGCCCTATCTTTCACCCGTTACAGAAGCATACCACTCCTTACCAAAGTGAAACCATCAAATCCGAACGTGTTTTTTGTAATCCGGAATTGTTCCCAATAGGTTTAGAATTTAGTTTTTTAAGGGTTAGTTGTTCTAAGGCACACATATACCCACATATAATGCTACAATAGCCAAAAAAACTACTAAAATTCGAAGGAAAACGATCAATTCCTTTGTAATCGCCTCAATTCAAAACAAAAAAAAACGAAAACATCAACTTTTTAACAAATAATTATAAAAAGAATCGACACATACACACAAAAACTGAATCTCTTCATTGCTAGAAAAAGATATTCTTTGAGTTTGATGTTGTCTGAAATAATGATGTCCCGAATGAAAGTGACTTCATAATATATATATATATATATATATATATATATATATATATATATATATATATATATATATATATATATATATATATACTAGCAGTTACCCGCGCAAAGCAGCGGCGACGAAGAAATTCCATTCGGAAACATGTTATTCTTAGAAAAACACAATGAACTGAAAAATACTTATTTTATGGGTGAGCACAATTCATGTTTGTTTGTTTTTCGTATTTATGTTGTTTAGAAAATTTAGTATTTTTTTAGTTTTATATCTTTGATTAACAATTTTGTTGATAAAGTCATAATTTTTCAAAGTTTGGTCAATAACGATTTTGGAAAAATCTTAGTCATGAATTGAAAATTCAGGTATGTTCAGACCTAGATCAAATATAGATCAATCATTTACGTTTAAACTTGTTAACATATAATATTTTGGATTAAATTTTGTTACTAAACATTTTTATAATATAAGTGTGGATTAAATTTTATTACATTGTGATCATCTAAAAGTGGTAGAGGAATATGTGCACATGCAAAGTAGCTGACGACAATTAATTTTCATGATGAATAGTTTCCAAAAGATAATTAGTTTCTTTTTGGTGTGAGGTGAATAGTTTCAATCAAGAATGTCAAAATCCAAAGGACATTTAATACAATGTTTTGTGTTACATGTCCTTTGTAATACACATGACATCTATGAATATCATTAACATTAGCACATATACAATGTGTTGTGTTAAAATACAGTGTGTTGTTGTTTTTGGTTGGCAATAAAAACATATTATTGTTTTGTTTTAAAAATAAGAATATGTTGTTATTTTGGTTAACTCAAAATGTTGTGTTAAAATACCGGTATGTCAGTTTGATATTTTAATATTCGTCAAGTTAGTAGTAATTGTAACAGGAAAAATAAGTTTATTATTATCTTTTTAAATTTTAAAACCTAAATATCACTTCAATATACAATTTGGTTTGTTATTTATTTAATTATTGTTTTTTTTTAACTTAATGAACTTAATAATGCTATCATTTAATGTAGATAAATATTAGGGTGTTCATTTTTACTTAATACATGCATAACATTTGAATTAGCTAAATAACATAATGACGTTTTTATTTGTTGAGACTTTCCCACCCCATGACCCTTTACCCTTTACCCTAAATTCCAAAATTTATTTTTTCACTACCACGTTACAATTTAAATCTATTTCTTGGTTATTTTTTCACTACCCTTTAGGGCGTGTTCGGCACGGAGCGTTTGGGAGCGTTTTAGAGCTTCTAGCTTCTAGCGTTTAACAAAACGCTTCGTTTTAAAAAGAAAGTTTTGTTTGACACTACAAGCTTCTAGCGTTTAGTTTAAACAAAACGCTCCAAATCCAAATGCTACTTCATGTAGCGTTTAACAAACGTTACAAGCTACAAGCTACCCGCTACCAGCTAATTTTGCCGAACACGCCCTTATATGATTATACCCTAAATTCTAAAATAAATTGTTTCTATCAAAACCTCATATTTCTCTTGTTTCTTGCTTCTTGTTCGTTAAAAATAAGTCAACATTAATTTATGACTTGTAAGTTGTATGTGACCTAACCTTATATGCACATAATTTCCCATTAAAAAAACTAACCTACATAAATTATCTACAGTTGTAAAGGGTACTTTCATTAGTGCATTAAATAAATATTTTAATTTACGATAAGTTTGAGGTTTAGAAGTTTTGCAATAAACAAATTAAAAGAAACATCATAATGTCAGACTCAAATGGACTTCAAGCACTTGATCTGTTATTTAACTTATTTTATGTTTTACCTTTATTGACAAAACATCGTATAAACAACGGCTTCAAAATGGCAAAAGAAAAAAAAATGCATTTTCACAGCATCATTTTACCCTTTTCTGCAAGATATTGACAAAAAAATATTTACATTTTCAGCAACATTTTGGCATCAACATATTATTACTTTCATCAAAATATTTACATGTTCAAATACATTTTAACAGCAAGATTAAGAGCTTGTTGTGAAACTGATTTACAATTGTACTCTTAACAATGTAATCTCCTTGACCCCCAAATCCACCTGCATAAAATTAGAAATGAAATTGGATTACAACCATACTCATGAATCATGATTGAGCTAAATGCAAGAAATAGCATTGTACCTTCAATTATAACATTGTACTTTCAAAGTTTAAAATTTTAATAGGAAAGAAAATAAAATAACATAAAAAGAAATTAAAAATAAGAAATGAAAGTAAGATGTTATTTAGACAAACAAATGAAAGTACATTGCTATTTCTCAACCTTCATACCTTAGGAAAAATTAAAAATGATAAAAATCACTGTATATTTGATAGGTAAAAAGAATCAACTCCTGCTACAACGCCTTAATATTAGAGTAAAAACCCTTCAAATATAAATTTGAATTCTTGGACATATGTAGTTTGGCTAAGGCCATGTTTCTCTTTACGTAATTTCGAATAGCAACAAATTTGTGAAAATTGCCGCATGGTCTATCTTTTGACCAACCTTTTCCAAGAAAACAGTTTTATTCTTACTATTAAAATTTACAACATTGTACTTTTTCTTAAAAAGAAGTTGTAGTTCAAAAATCAACCTAATTACACCTTTATACTTTCAAAAAGTAGAGACATTTACCTCACATGACGACCCAAAATTCGAATAAAATTTTATTAATGTTTTTTATAAATAAACGTACTGAAACGTTACAAACAAATCTTGTCGTTTATCCAATTGATTCGTTGAGAGAGAAGAGATGGATATAACCTCGTAAACATACATGTACCTCTCTAGTTAGTATGAAAAGTTTTCATGATTTCTTAAGTCCAAAGTAAAAGCACCAAATACAGTGGTCCTGTAAAGACATAAGAACACATGATGTCATTTTAAAGAAAAGCATAAGAGCTAAAACTAAACACAAATTCAACAACAAAAAGTTTTAAATTAAATCTTACATCTCTTTGTATTTCCTCAAGCTCTTCAGCGGAATTTGTAGAAAATGCCTCATGAAATATGAAAACCTTTTGCATAACTGCCAAAGTTGAATAAGTGCTTTTAGTGCTGCTAATCTCCTATCAAAATGTAAAAGTAAAAGTAGTGTTAGGATGAAAAAAGAGCATTTCAACAATGTTAGTGTGACAACCGTCAAAATTGAGTCAAGTCAAAGTCAAACAAAGTCAACAAGTCAAAACCAATCGACTCAATTAACCCTTGTATATTAGGGTTTACACTATGTAATTACTGTACAATGCAATATCTTAATGAGAGAAACATCATTTGGAAAGTTCGTGTGTTGAATTTCCTAAGTAAACATTGAACCAAAACGATAAAACATTATTGCACACTCATCGGGAGTGTGTACGACACTAAAACACGGTTTAACGGGGTTTACGAACCTTGCGTTGTGAAGCCGGACACTCAAATTAATCACAAACGAAACCTCTCTAAATCGTTTTCACTCTATCTCTTTCTATTTGAAATCTCTCCCAAATCTCTCTCAAAAGTTACTTTAACTTTTTGTAATCATTTGGGTCATATCGACCCTTAACCGGGTCAAAAATCGCTTGAAACGGGGTAAAAACGGGTAAAATAGCCTTAAGGACCTGGAACTGAAGCTTCAGGACCGAAGTCTCTCATCCGAGGCCTCGGATCCGAAGCCTCTCATCAGGACCGAAGTTGAAGCCTCTCAGGAGACCGAATCCGAAGCCATCAGACAGCAGCCTCGCATGCGAGGGTCCGAAGTCTCGGCCCCCATCCGAGAGGTCTCGCAGACGGCCCCTTTTTACCGGTTTTTCGACTACGACTTCGTTTTAACTCCGTTTTTCATTATTTTAACGTGGGATTTTCACCCAAAACTTTATTTTATAAATTAAGGCCCCAAAATATATAAATCTCCAGGTTTTTTATAAAAATGTATTAAAAGAATTGGTGGTTTGACTAATTATTGAGGGAATATTTGTTTTTCCTTATTTTATGACAAAAGCAAGCCACCACCACCTCACTCTATGATCAGCCACTCTTTCCCACTACTCCTTGTCACCTTAGTGGACCTTTACACCCTATCTCCAGCTCTTCCCACGTTCTAAGAACTGGAGGATTGGTCCTCTCTCCTCATTCTCCTTAAAAGCCCTTTCATTCTACACTTAGCAACCAAGAACACTCTCCAAAATTCTCTCATCTTTTCTCTCAACTTCAAGAACTTCAAGGCTTTCTCCAGGGATTTCTTTCTTCAATTAGTAAGTATCTTCATCATTCACATAATTATTAAACTCCATTCTACTCAAATCATTGATATCTTACACAAATTCCATCTTATTCGGTGTTAGATTCTCGAATCATCAAGACATCTTCTTAGTGTTCTTGGGTTGAAAACTTCCTCTATCTCACTTTCATCTACTGAAATCACATAAGGTGAGTTCATACCCCTACATTTACATGTTTTTCTTAAGTTTTAAGGGGGGAATACAAGTAATATCATCAAGAACACAATTAAACTTTTTCTATCAGATTACATCAGAAAAGATGAACTTCGATCACGGACTGTTTTGGTCAACTTAAGTATTTTAGTTTTCAAAAATGTTCCAGGTGCAAGTAGTTCAAACTCTTAGCTTTAAAATGGCTACTTGCACATCTCCATATGATTTTTCTACAATTTATGGTGATTTTTACAAAACTGCCTATCATTTCAGAGGCAAACCCGGACCAGTCTGTGATTATGAACATTTTCACCTCTGTTAGAGATCACTAAAAATCATGATAAAATTTACGAACAAACTAGACTCATATTCCAAACTCTCAGAATTTGCGGATTTGGATTTAGAGCTTTGATGATATTTCTATAAATTTTCTAAGAACAGTAACAGAAACTGTATACAACAAAAAGTTGCTGTCAATTTCATTTCACCTTGTAACATGTTGAGCAAGGTGTATATCTTTATGTGATTATATGTTATTGCAATATATGACATTTTATCTTAATATTTAGACACACATCAGTTTACAAATGGATTTGGACATATAAAATATAAAGAATAACAAGTGATTATAATCAAAGTACAACCGATACATTCAAACATTTAATAAACTATTTTGAATATAGTTTGCATACATTACTACGTACTACCCTTGGTTGATAAACTATAATAGGTATAGTTTATGATACATTACATAACACATACATTTAAAAAGGGTACATTTATACAAAGGATATTTTCATTAAGCAAGGTACGGCCATACGGTACCAAGTTTTCATAACACGTAATTCCGTTAATGACTTTATGAAACATTACATAACACATACATTTAAAAAGGGTACATTTATACAAAGGATATTTTCATTAAGCAAGGTACGGCCATACGGTACCAAGTTTTCATTACACTACACGTAAATTCGTTAATGACTTCTGTGAGACATTCGATTCAATTTACAAATAAGTCATGTATTATAACCAGAGTCTCCTCGAGGGAGAGCGTGATACTTGTGTATAGATCTATATTGGGTCTGACAAACCCACACCTTAGCTGCATGCAACAGCTAGACCGACAGGTCTGGGGTGACAAATGTCATAACATTTCCGACGCCTGAAGAACGTCGTTTCAGGCCAACTAGGTCATAGCATGGTTATAATAACTCACATGTGGTATTAACAAACATAGAATTTACGGGGATTTCACTAAAATCAAACGAGTTTATGTCGATTTAAACTTGCATTGTTTTACTATAAGGAACGAACACTACTTGTACATTTCGGTCTTTGGGTTTTAAGACTACATTTACACATTAAGGAAAATATTGGATTTTCTGGAACGAACACTACTTTTACAAGAAAAGGCTTTCATAAACTCACATTAAATATAAACAAACATAGAATTTACGGGGATTTCACTAAAATCAAACGAGTTTATGTCGATTTAAACTTGCATTGTTTTACTATAAGGAACGAACACTACTTGTACATTTCGGTCTTTGGGTTTTAAGACTACATTTACACATTAAGGAAAATACTGGATTTTCTGGAACGAACACTACTTTTACAAGAAAAGGCTTTCATAAACTCACATTAAATATAAACAAACATAGAATTTATGGGGATTTCACTAAAATCAAACGAGTTTATGTCGATTTAAACTTGCATTGTTTTACTATAAGGAACGAACACTACTTGTACATTTCGGTCTTTGGGTTTTAAGACTACATTTACACATTAAGGAAAATATTAGATTTTCTGGAACGAACACTACTTTTACAAGAAAAGGCTTTAATAAACTCACATAAAGTATTAATGAATATTGGAATTTATGGGAACTTCATTAAAATTAAACGAGTTTATGTCGATTTAAACTTACATTATTTATTATAAGTAAGAAAAGTTACTTATACATTTCGGTCTTTGGATTTAAGACTACATATACATTTTAAGGAAAATATTGGATTTTTCTAAAACAAATACTACTTTTACAAACGAAAGGCTTTTAATAATACCAAACAAAAGCTTATGAACTCACCAACCTTTGTGTTGACACTTTTTCAAACAACTTGTATTCTCAGGAAATCATTAAACAGGTAACCAAGTGCTTTTGAGGATGGGACGCTAAGGCGTCTACTATTTCATATTTTGTCAACATATTGTAATTGATTCGTAAACATGTAATTCATACAATGATGTAACTTTTTCAATTATATATATGTTGGTTGTGTTTGGTTGAATTACTATTACAATTGTTGTTATGATACTATACATGAAGTCCTCCACCCCCGGACATTTCCGCCATCCTTGGTTTGGGGGTGTGACAGATTGGTATCAAAGCACAGTTTATAGTGAATTAAGTATATCAAACCACATAAGATATACAAACTATAAACACAATTGGGACTAATAGTCTCTGATTTGTGCATTTTTCAAATAAATATACTTTTAGAAAATAAATGATTTTCTTGATTAAAGTATACATACATACATTACATGCTCGCATGGTATCATAACTAGCGAAGACATAAAGCAAAAGAAGAAGAGTTGAACATTTTGAGTATGCCTTAGTATATGTGGATTAAGTCTGGGAAGGATATAGCCTGATCAACTATATCTGTCCGGGAATTGACTTGCATATACCGGGGGATGGTCAGGATGGGCAACAAATCTAACAAACCTAATAACACACTACAAAGGATACTTTAAGAACTCAAAACTAAACATTTACAAATACTATAGGAGTATTTTGTGTTACTATAATAAATTATCTGAGAATTAAATAGGTCTTTATTTATAGATCAATAGCTGCTAAGTGGATGCGCTAAGATCATATGTAACTAAGATGCTATAGACTTAGAATTTATGTATCTTTGTTTCACTTCTTGTCCTTGTTTGGTTGTGGTCTTGGAGTTAGGGTCATCTATTCGAAGGACTATTATATCTTAATCACATATGACTGGTATGCACTTTGCAACTAATGAAGTAACCGATAAAGATCTTTTTAAAACATAAATATATTAATTATGTCCCGACTAAATTAGTATGTGTGAAACTTTTACAAACGGTCATATACTTGGAAACAAGAAGCTGCTTTCCAAATGTTAAAACAAGCCCTATGCAGAGCACCGATCTTGTCTCTCCCAGAGGGAACCGAAGACTTCGTAGTGTACTGTGATGCTTCGAATCAAGGCCTCGGATGTGTGCTCATGCAGAGAGGGAAGGTTATCGCGTATGCATCAAGACAACTTAAGACGCACGAGGTTAATTATACTACGCACGACCTGGAATTAGGAGCAGTAGTATTCGCTTTGAAGATCTGGAGACACTACCTCTACGGCACGAAATGCACTATCTTCACTGATCACACAAGTCTTCAGCATATCCTCAATTAGAAAGAGCTCAACATGCGACAGAGGAGATGGGTAGAGTTGCTGAATGACTACGAGTGCGAAATTCGTTATCATCCGGGCAAGGCCAATGTAGTGGCCGATGCTCTAAGCAGGAAGGAGTACTCGGGCCGCCGAGTAAAATCCTTAACAATGACAATCCATTCCCACCTGACCATACAAATCAAGGAAGCTCAACTGGAAGCTTTGAAACCAGAAAAGGTGGCAGGAGAGACATTAAGGGGAATGGATAAAAACTTAGAAGTCAAGGATGATGGAGCACGTTATATCATGAACCGGATTTGGACACCGAAGTTCGGTGGACTCCGAGACGTCGTCATGAATGAAGCACACAAGACTCGATACTCCATCCATCCCGGGTCGGATAAGATGTATCTGGACCTCAAGAAATTATACTGGTGGCCGAACATGAAAGCTGAGATTGCTACCTATGTGAGCAAGTGCCTGACTTGCGCCAAGGTCAAAATCGAATACCAGAAACCATCCGGGCTATTACAACAGCCGGATATACCTGAGTGGAAGTGGGAACGAATAACCATGGACTTCATAACCAAGCTGCCTAAGACATCGGGCGGGCTTGACACCATATGGGTAATCGTAGACAGATTGACCAAATCAGCACACTTCCTACCAATAAAGGAAACCGACAAGATGGAGAAGCTGACTAGAACGTACATCAAAGAGATTGTACGACTCCATGGTGTGCCGATATCCATTATCTCCGATAGAGATAGTAGATTTACCTCACGGTTTTGGCAGTCTCTACAAAAATCCTTGGGAACTAGGCTTGACATGAGTACGGCCTACCACCCACAAACCGACGGACAGAGCGAACGAACCATTCAAACGTTGGAAGACATGTTAAGAGCTTGTGTGATAGACTTCGGTAAAGCATGGGATACCCATCTACCGCTTATCGAATTCTCCTACAATAACAGCTATCATACTAGAATCAAAGTCGCTCCATTCGAAGCTCTTTATGGTCGCAAGTGCAGATCACCCCTGTGTTGGGCTGAGGTGGGGGATACACAGCTAGCTAGAGGACAAGTCTCTAATAGCACCCTCACTGGCCCTGAAATCATAAGGGAAAAGAGTCTCGAGATCGGCAAAAGAGTTACGCAGACAAACAACGCAAACCCTTGGAATTCCAGGTGGGTGATCGTGTACTACTAAACGTTTCCCCTTGGAAAGGAATGATACGATTCGGCAAACGCGGGAAACAAAATCCAAGGTACATCGGGCCATTCGAAATCCTTGCTAGGATTGGGCCAGTAGCATACAAACTTCGATTACCACAGGAACTCGACAAAGTACATCCCACATTTCACGTGTCGAACCTAAAGAAGTGTTTGTCTGATGAGACACTCGTAATACCACTCGACGAAATCGAAGTTAACGAAAATCTCCACTTCGTGGAGGAACCAGTCGAAATCATGGATCGGGAAGTCAAACGAACGAAACAAAGTCGTATTCCCATCGTGAAGGTCCGTTGGAACGCTAAACGAGGGCCTGAGTTCACCTGGGAACGCGACGATCAAATGAAACAAAAATACCCACATCTTTTCCCAAACTCTTGATGTCCCAGTCAAATGCAAATTTCGAGACGAAATTCCTTCTAACGGGGGGATGATGTGACAACCGTCAAAATTGAGTCAAGTCAAAGTCAAACAAAGTCAACAAGTCAAAACCAATCGACTCAATTAACCCTTGTATATTAGGGTTTACACTATGTAATTACTGTACAATGCAATATCTTAATGAGAGAAACATCATTTGGAAAGTTCGTGTGTTGAATTTCCTAAGTAAACATTGAACCAAAACGATAAAACATTATTGCACACTCATCGGGAGTGTGTACGACACTAAAACACGGTTTAACGGGGTTTACGAACCTTGCGTTGTGAAGCCGGACACTCAAATTAATCACAAACGAAACCTCTCTAAATCGTTTTCACTCTATCTCTTTCTATTTGAAATCTCTCCCAAATCTCTCTCAAAAGTTACTTTAACTTTTTGTAATCATTTGGGTCATATCGACCCTTAACCGGGTCAAAAATCGCTTGAAACGGGGTAAAAACGGGTAAAATAGCCTTAAGGACCTGGAACTGAAGCTTCAGGACCGAAGTCTCTCATCCGAGGCCTCGGATCCGAAGCCTCTCATCAGGACCGAAGTTGAAGCCTCTCAGGAGACCGAATCCGAAGCCATCAGACAGCAGCCTCGCATGCGAGGGTCCGAAGTCTCGGCCCCCATCCGAGAGGTCTCGCAGACGGCCCCTTTTTACCGGTTTTTCGACTACGACTTCGTTTTAACTCCGTTTTTCATTATTTTAACGTGGGATTTTCACCCAAAACTTTATTTTATAAACTAAGGCCCCAAAATATATAAATCTCCAGGTTTTTTATAAAAATGTATTAAAAGAATTGGTGGTTGGACTAATTATTGAGGGAATATTTGTTTTTCCTTATTTTATGACAAAAGCAAGCCACCACCACCTCACTCTATGATCAGCCACTCTTTCCCACTACTCCTTGTCACCTTAGTGGACCTTTACACCCTATCTCCAGCTCTTCCCACGTTCTAAGAACTGGAGGATTGGTCCTCTCTCCTCATTCTCCTTAAAAGCCCTTTCATTCTACACTTAGCAACCAAGAACACTCTCCAAAATTCTCTCATCTTTTCTCTCAACTTCAAGAACTTCAAGGCTTTCTCCAGGGATTTCTTTCTTCAATTATTAAGTATCTTCATCATTCACATAATTATTAAACTCCATTCTACTCAAATCATTGATATCTTACACAAATTCCATCTTATTCGGTGTTAGATTCTCGAATCATCAAGACATCTTCTTAGTGTTCTTGGGTTGAACACTTCCTCTATCTCACTTTCATCTACTGAAATCACATAAGGTGAGTTCATACCCCTACATTTACATGTTTTTCTTAAGTTTTAAGGGGGGAATACAAGTAATATCATCAAGAACACAATTAAACTTTTTCTATCAGATTACATCAGAAAAAATGAACTTCGATCACGGACTGTTTTGGTCAACTTAAATATTTTAGTTTTCAAAACTGTTCCAGGTGCAAGTAGTTCAAACGCTTAGC
The DNA here is from genome assembly GCF_052849685.1 of Lactuca virosa. NCBI lineage: Eukaryota > Viridiplantae > Streptophyta > Magnoliopsida > Asterales > Asteraceae > Lactuca > Lactuca virosa. Next base: position 43,380,680 of record NC_136431.1, on the reverse strand, counting down.
TTTAAAATGGCTACTTGCACATCTCCATATGATTTTTCTACAATTTATGGTGATTTTTACAAAACTGCCTTTCATTTCAGAGGCAAACACGGACCAGTCTGTGATTATGAACATTTTCACCTCTGTTAGAGATCACTAAAAATCATGATAAAATTTACGAACAAACTAGACTCATATTCCAAACTCTCAGAATTTACGGATTTGGATTTAGAGCTTTGATGATTTTTCTATAAATTTTCTAAGAACAGTAACAGAAACTGTATACAACAAAAAGTTGCTGTCAATTTCATTTCACCTTGTAACATGTTGAGCAAGGTGTATATCTTTATGTGATTATATGTTATTGCAATATATGACATTTTATCTTAATATTTAGACACACATCAATTTACAAATGGATTTGGACATATAAAATATAAAGAATAACAAATGATTATAATCAAAGTACAACCGATACATTCAAACATTTAATAAACTATTTTGAATATAGTTTGCATACATTACTACGTACTACCCTTGGTTGATAAACTATAATAGGTATAGTTTATGATACATTACATAACACATACATTTAAAAAGGGTACATTTATACAAAGGATATTTTCATTAAGCAAGGTACAGCCATACGGTACCAAGTTTTCATAACACGTAATTCCGTTAATGACTTTATGAAACATTACATAACACATACATTTAAAAAGGGTACATTTATACAAAGGATATTTTCATTAAGCAAGGTACGGCCATACGGTACCAAGTTTTCATTACACTACACGTAAATTCGTTAATGACTTCTGTGAGACATTCGATTCAATTTACAAATAAGTCATGTATTATAACCAGAGTCTCCTCGAGGGAGAGCGTGATACTTGTGTATAGATCTATATTGGGTCTGACAAACCCACACCTTAGCTGCATGCAACAGCTAGACCGACAGGTCTGGGGTGACAAATGTCATAACATTTCCGACGCCTGAAGAACGTCGTTTCAGGCCAACTAGGTCATAGCATGGTTATAATAACTCACATGTGGTATTAACAAACATAGAATTTACGGGGATTTCACTAAAATCAAACGAGTTTATGTCGATTTAAACTTGCATTGTTTTACTATAAGGAACGAACACTACTTGTACATTTCGGTCTTTGGGTTTTAAGACTACATTTACACATTAAGGAAAATATTGGATTTTCTGGAACGAACACTACTTTTACAAGAAAAGGCTTTCATAAACTCACATTAAATATAAACAAACATAGAATTTACGGGGATTTCACTAAAATCAAACGAGTTTATGTCGATTTAAACTTGCATTGTTTTACTATAAGGAACGAACACTACTTGTACATTTCGGTCTTTGGGTTTTAAGACTACATTTACACATTAAGGAAAATACTGGATTTTCTGGAACGAACACTACTTTTACAAGAAAAGGCTTTCATAAACTCACATTAAATATAAACAAACATAGAATTTACGGGGATTTCACTAAAATCAAACGAGTTTATGTCGATTTAAACTTGCATTGTTTTACTATAAGGAACGAACACTACTTGTACATTTCGGTCTTTGGGTTTTAAGACTACATTTACACATTAAGGAAAATATTAGATTTTCTGGAAGGAACACTACTTTTACAAGAAAAGGCTTTAATAAACTCACATAAAGTATTAATGAATATTGGAATTTACGGGAACTTCATTAAAATTAAACGAGTTTATGTCGATTTAAACTTACATTATTTATTATAAGTAAGAAAAGTTACTTATACATTTCGGTCTTTGGATTTAAGACTACATATACATTTTAAGGAAAATATTGGATTTTTCTAAAACAAATACTACTTTTACAAACGAAAGGCTTTTAATAATACCAAACAAAAGCTTATGAACTCACCAACCTTTGTGTTGACACTTTTTCAAACAACTTGTATTCTCAGGAAATCATTAAACAGGTAACCAAGTGCTTTTGAGGATGGGACGCTAAGGCGTCTACTATTTCATATTTTGTCAACATATTGTAATTGATTCGTAAACATGTAATTCATACAATGATGTAACTTTTTCAATTATATATATGTTGGTTGTATTTGCTTGAATTACTATTACAATTGTTGTTATGATACTATACATGAAGTCCTCCACCCCCGGACATTTCCGCCATCCTTGGTTTGGGGGTGTGACAGATTGGTATCAAAGCACAGTTTATAGTGAATTAAGTATATCAAACCACATAAGATATACAAACTATAAACACAATTGGGACTAATAGTCTCTGATTTGTGCATTTTTCAAATAAATATACTTTTAGAAAATAAATGATTTTCTTGATTAAAGTATACATACATACATTACATGCTCGCATGGTATCATAACTAGCGAAGACATAAAGCAAAAGAAGAAGAGTTGAACATTTTGAGTATGCCTTAGTATATGTGGATTAAGTCTGGGAAGGATATAGCCTGATCAACTATATCTGTCCGGGAATTGACTTGCATATACCGGGGGATGGTCAGGATGGGCAACAAATCTAACAAACCTAATAACACACTACAAAGGATACTTTAAGAACTCAAAACTAAACATTTACAAATACTATAGGAGTATTTTGTGTTACTATAATAAATTATCTGAGAATTAAATAGGTCTTTATTTATAGATCAATAGCTGCTAAGTGGATGCGCTAAGATCATATGTAACTAAGATGTTATAGACTTAGAATTTATGTATCTTTGTTTCACTTCTTGTCCTTGTTTGGTTGTGGTCTTGGAGTTAGTGTCATCTATTCGAAGGACTATTATATCTTAATCACATATGACTGGTATGCACTTTGCAACTAATGAAGTAACCGATAAAGATCTTTTTAAAACATAAATATATTAATTATGTCCCGACTAAATTAGTATGTGTGAAACTTTTACAAACGGTCATATACTTGGAAACAAGAAGCTGCTTTCCAAATGTTAAAACAAGCCCTATGCAGAGCACCGATCTTGTCTCTCCCAGAGGGAACCGAAGACTTCGTAGTGTACTGTGATGCTTCGAATCAAGGCCTCGGATGTGTGCTCATGCAGTGAGGGAAGGTTATCGCGTATGCATCAAGACAACTTAAGACGCACGAGGTTAATTATACTACGCACGACCTGGAATTAGGAGCAGTAGTATTCGCTTTGAAGATCTGGAGACACTACCTCTACGGCACGAAATGCACTATCTTCACTGATCACACAAGTCTTCAGCATATCCTCAATTAGAAAGAGCTCAACATGCGACAGAGGAGATGGGTAGAGTTGCTGAATGACTACGAGTGCGAAATTCGTTATCATCCGGGCAAGGCCAATGTAGTGGCCGATGCTCTAAGCAGGAAGGAGTACTCGGGCCGCCGAGTAAAATCCTTAACAATGACAATCCATTCCCACCTGACCATACAAATCAAGGAAGCTCAACTGGAAGCTTTGAAACCAGAAAAGGTGGCAGGAGAGACATTAAGGGGAATGGATAAAAACTTAGAAGTCAAGGATGATGGAGCACGTTATATCATGAACCGGATTTGGACACCGAAGTTCGGTGGACTCCGAGACGTCGTCATGAATGAAGCACACAAGACTCGATACTCCATCCATCCCGGGTCGGATAAGATGTATCTGAACCTCAAGAAATTATACTGGTGGCCGAACATGAAAGCTGAGATTGCTACCTATGTGAGCAAGTGCCTGACTTGCGCCAAGGTCAAAATCGAATACCAGAAACCATCCGGGCTATTACAACAGCCGGATATACCTGAGTGGAAGTGGGAACGAATAACCATGGACTTCATAACCAAGCTGCCTAAGACATCGGGCGGGCTTGACACCATATGGGTAATCGTAGACAGATTGACCAAATCAGCACACTTCCTACCAATAAAAGAAACCGACAAGATGGAGAAGCTGACTAGAACGTACATCAAAGAGATTGTACGACTCCATGGTGTGCCGATATCCATTATCTCCGATAGAGATAGTAGATTTACCTCACGGTTTTGGCAGTCTCTACAAAAATCCTTGGGAACTAGGCTTGACATGAGTACGGCCTACCACCCACAAACCGACGGACAGAGCGAACGAACCATTCAAACGTTGGAAGACATGTTAAGAGCTTGTGTGATAGACTTCGGTAAAGCATGGGATACCCATCTACCGCTTATCGAATTCTCCTACAATAACAGCTATCATACTAGAATCAAAGTCGCTCCATTCGAAGCTCTTTATGGTCGCAAGTGCAGATCACCCCTGTGTTGGGCTGAGGTGGGGGATACACAGCTAGCTAGAGGACAAGTCTCTAATAGCACCCTCACTGGCCCTGAAATCATAAGGGAAAAGAGTCTCGAGATCGGCAAAAGAGTTACGCAGACAAACAACGCAAACCCTTGGAATTCCAGGTGGGTGATCGTGTACTACTAAACGTTTCCCCTTGGAAAGGAATGATACGATTCGGCAAACGCGGGAAACAAAATCCAAGGTACATCGGGCCATTCGAAATCCTTGCTAGGATTGGGCCAGTAGCATACAAACTTCGATTACCACAGGAACTCGACAAAGTACATCCCACATTTCACGTGTCGAACCTAAAGAAGTGTTTGTCTGATGAGACACTCGTAATACCACTCGACGAAATCGAAGTTAACGAAAATCTCCACTTCGTGGAGGAACCAGTCGAAATCATGGATCGGGAAGTCAAACGAACGAAACAAAGTCGTATTCCCATCGTGAAGGTCCGTTGGAACGCTAAACGAGGGCCTGAGTTCACCTGGGAACGCGACGATCAAATGAAACAAAAATACCCACATCTTTTCCCAAACTCTTGATGTCCCAGTCAAATGCAAATTTCGAGACGAAATTCCTTCTAACGGGGGGATGATGTGACAACCGTCAAAATTGAGTCAAGTCAAAGTCAAACAAAGTCAACAAGTCAAAACCAATCGACTCAATTAACCCTTGTATATTAGGGTTTACACTATGTAATTACTGTACAATGCAATATCTTAATGAGAGAAACATCATTTGGAAAGTTCGTGTGTTGAATTTCCTAAGTAAACATTGAACCAAAACGATAAAACATTATTGCACACTCATCGGGAGTGTGTACGACACTAAAACACGGTTTAACGGGGTTTACGAACCTTGCGTTGTGAAGCCGGACACTCAAATTAATCACAAACGAAACCTCTCTAAATCGTTTTCACTCTATCTCTTTCTATTTGAAATCTCTCCCAAATCTCTCTCAAAAGTTACTTTAACTTTTTGTAATCATTTGGGTCATATCGACCCTTAACCGGGTCAAAAATCGCTTGAAACGGGGTAAAAACGGGTAAAATAGCCTTAAGGACCTGGAACTGAAGCTTCAGGACCGAAGTCTCTCATCCGAGGCCTCGGATCCGAAGCCTCTCATCAGGACCGAAGTTGAAGCCTCTCAGGAGACCGAATCCGAAGCCATCAGACAGCAGCCTCGCATGCGAGGGTCCGAAGTCTCGGCCCCCATCCGAGAGGTCTCGCAGACGGCCCCTTTTTACCGGTTTTTCGACTACGACTTCGTTTTAACTCCGTTTTTCATTATTTTAACGTGGGATTTTCACCCAAAACTTTATTTTATAAACTAAGGCCCCAAAATATATAAATCTCCAGGTTTTTTATAAAAATGTATTAAAAGAATTGGTGGTTGGACTAATTATTGAGGGAATATTTGTTTTTCCTTATTTTATGACAAAAGCAAGCCACCACCACCTCACTCTATGATCAGCCACTCTTTCCCACTACTCCTTGTCACCTTAGTGGACCTTTACACCCTATCTCCAGCTCTTCCCACGTTCTAAGAACTGGAGGATTGGTCCTCTCTCCTCATTCTCCTTAAAAGCCCTTTCATTCTACACTTAGCAACCAAGAACACTCTCCAAAATTCTCTCATCTTTTCTCTCAACTTCAAGAACTTCAAGGCTTTCTCCAGGGATTTCTTTCTTCAATTATTAAGTATCTTCATCATTCACATAATTATTAAACTCCATTCTACTCAAATCATTGATATCTTACACAAATTCCATCTTATTCGGTGTTAGATTCTCGAATCATCAAGACATCTTCTTAGTGTTCTTGGGTTGAACACTTCCTCTATCTCACTTTCATCTACTGAAATCACATAAGGTGAGTTCATACCCCTACATTTACATGTTTTTCTTAAGTTTTAAGGGGGGAATACAAGTAATATCATCAAGAACACAATTAAACTTTTTCTATCAGATTACATCAGAAAAAATGAACTTCGATCACGGACTGTTTTGGTCAACTTAAATATTTTATTTTTCAAAACTGTTCCAGGTGCAAGTAGTTCAAACTCTTAGCTTTAAAATGGCTACTTGCACATCTCCATATGATTTTTCTACAATTTATGGTGATTTTTACAAAACTGCCTATCATTTTAGAGGCAAACCCGGACCAGTCTGTGATTATGAACATTTTCACCTCTGTTAGAGATCACTAAAAATCATGATAAAATTTACGAACAAACTAGACTCATATTCCAAACTCTCAGAATTTACGGATTTGGATTTAGAGCTTTGATGATTTTTCTATAAATTTTCTAAGAACAGTAACAGAAACTGTATACAACAAAAAGTTGCTGTCAATTTCATTTCACCTTGTAACATGTTGAGCAAGGTGTATATCTTTATGTGATTATATGTTATTGCAATATATGACATTTTATCTTAATATTTAGACACACATCAATTTACAAATGGATTTGGACATATAAAATATAAAGAATAACAAGTGATTATAATCAAAGTACAACCGATACATTCAAACATTTAATAAACTATTTTGAATATAGTTTGCATACATTACTACGTACTACCCTTGGTTGATAAACTATAATAGGTATAGTTTATGATACATTACATAACACATACATTTAAAAAGGGTACATTTATACAAAGGATATTTTCATTAAGCAAGGTACGGCCATACGGTACCAAGTTTTCATAACACGTAATTCCGTTAATGACTTTATGAAACATTACATAACACATACATTTAAAAAGGGTACATTTATACAAAGGATATTTTCATTAAGCAAGGTACGGCCATACGGTACCAAGTTTTCATTACACTACACGTAAATTCGTTAATGACTTCTGTGAGACATTCGATTCAATTTACAAATAAGTCATGTATTATAACCAGAGTCTCCTCGAGGGAGAGCGTGATACTTGTGTATAGATCTATATTGGGTCTGACAAACCCACACCTTAGCTGCATGCAACAGCTAGACCGACAGGTCTGGGGTGACAAATGTCATAACATTTCCGACGCCTGAAGAACGTCGTTTCAGGCCAACTAGGTCATAGCATGGTTATAATAACTCACATGTGGTATTAACAAACATAGAATTTACGGGGATTTCACTAAAATCAAACGAGTTTATGTCGATTTAAACTTGCATTGTTTTACTATAAGGAACGAACACTACTTGTACATTTCGGTCTTTGGGTTTTAAGACTACATTTACACATTAAGGAAAATATTGGATTTTCTGGAACGAACACTACTTTTACAAGAAAAGGCTTTCATAAACTCACATTAAATATAAACAAACATAGAATTTACGGGGATTTCACTAAAATTAAACGAGTTTATGTCGATTTAAACTTGCATTGTTTTACTATAAGGAACGAACACTACTTGTACATTTCGGTCTTTGGGTTTTAAGACTACATTTACACATTAAGGAAAATACTGAATTTTCTGGAACGAACACTACTTTTACAAGAAAAGGCTTTCATAAACTCACATTAAATATAAACAAACATAGAATTTACGGGGATTTCACTAAAATCAAACGAGTTTATGTCGATTTAAACTTGCATTGTTTTACTATAAGGAACGAACACTACTTGTACATTTCGGTCTTTGGGTTTTAAGACTACATTTACACATTAAGGAAAATATTAGATTTTCTGGAACGAACACTACTTTTACAAGAAAAGGCTTTAATAAACTCACATAAAGTATTAATGAATATTGGAATTTACGGGAACTTCATTAAAATTAAACGAGTTTATGTCGATTTAAACTTACATTATTTATTATAAGTAAGAAAAGTTACTTATACATTTCGGTCTTTGGATTTAAGACTACATATACATTTTAAGGAAAATATTGGATTTTTCTAAAACAAATACTACTTTTACAAACGAAAGGCTTTTAATAATACCAAACAAAAGCTTATGAACTCACCAACCTTTGTGTTGACACTTTTTCAAACAACTTGTATTCTCAGGAAATCATTAAACAGGTAACCAAGTGCTTTTGAGGATGGGACGCTAAGGCGTCTACTATTTCATATTTTGTCAACATATTGTAATTGATTCGTAAACATGTAATTCATACAATGATGTAACTTTTTCAATTATATATATGTTGGTTGTGTTTGCTTGAATTACTATTACAATTGTTGTTATGATACTATACATGAAGTCCTCCACCCCCGGACATTTCCGCCATCCTTGGTTTGGGGGTGTGACAGTTAGAAACATGAACCATTTTTAGATTAGATAAACAACTACCAATAGTTAGTGGTAAAGCAACTTCAAAATCATAGATTCTCTTCATGAAGCCATGATAGCATGTTAAAAATCAGAAATGTAGCTAATTTTTTAAAATCAATGACCCTAAAAAGAATATATATGTCATGTATGACATGATAAAAAAAACCAAAGCCACAGTGCATAAATTTAAGCTTATATGAAAAACTTAGACATCCTAGAAGAAAGAAATAATAATATCTCTATTTCTAACGTACATTTGAACAAAACCAAAAGTCATCACATTCGGTTGATCCTGTTGTAATTCACAGTTTTGTCCAATGAACCATAATCACAATCTCCATTTCTAACTTAGATTTTACAATTTCGCCTCATGAACCTGGTTAAATTTACATATCATTAATAAAAACAAAAATTAGAAAAAAAAGATAAAGAAAATAGAAGTTATGGTCCGATAAACATGTTGCTAGAAGCCTAGAAGAACCTCAACTTTTGGACACTCAGCATGAATGCCAAACACCAATTTCAAAAATGGAGTCCAAGCAGGTGCAATAGCTGAACGAAATTAACTTTAAAATAAAAATTCTAATATAATTTCGATAAGGGTATATCAGACTTTTACTATGAGAAAACTAAAAAAAAAACATATTTTGTGAAGCGAAGGAGAGAGGATCATTGGCGTTCCAGTGTACATGAAACATGATAAAGAGGGCGATGAAACTTCAAGGAAAATAAGTCAAACGTTTAAACCTGCCAGATTGACCATCGATCTATGTTATAGAAGCCTTCTTCACCCTCATGGTGGCTCTCTCCCATGAAAACACTGAAATTATGGAATGAGATTCGAGTGAAATTCAAAATCTGCAATAAATAAATAAATAAATAAATTGGATAAAGAATGAGATGTGGAAAGCGATTTCAAATTTTGAATCTTTTGGTTTAAAGAAAAAAGATCAAACGTCCATGGCTTTCTTACCTAAGTTGAACATCAAAGCCCAGTTCTTTTTATGAGGAATTCAAGCCCACATTTTTCATTCATCGCAACTTAATCCTCAACCAAAAAAAACCACCAAACCCATGATTATACATATACACCCCTGCATAAAGTACTACTCAAAATACTTCTTACCGCGGAAAATTACCTCAATTGCCCTTTGTGATCCAGTAAAAACCTGCAAATTAGGAACAAATAAGAAGCTCTAAAAACTCCATTTGGGTTTAAAATAAATGAGAAGATAGGTCAGAAACTTTACCTGGAATCAAAGAGAATCTAGGTCAAATCCATTTGGATCCTAAGATTTTAAGTAACAAAAAAACATAAATTATGATTTGAGAAAGAAAATTAGAAGCAAGGAGACATGGCAAGAGTCCAATCAAAGACAAAAGAAAGAGAATGGTGGTGAGTGTACATATGAACGTGGTTTAGGGATTTTTAGAGAAAGTGAGGAAGAGAGGAGAGTAGTGTTAGTTGGTGGTGGCAACGTTTCTGTAAATTATCAGTCCCTTTAATGTTTGTTTCAACCACATTCGTTATATGCCCTGGAAACCAGATCATATAAACACAATCAGAAAGATGGTATAGATAGACAAGATTTTGTACAGAGAGAGAGAGAGAGGAGATGAATAAATATTACTTTTCTGTGATTGGTTTTTGGTGGTGCGTATGTGGTGCCAACGGCGAAGAAGTTGAAATCCAAGGGTTTTATGGTTCCTGGAGACAGAGGTGTGCGACCGTGGTGGCGTATGGTGGGGAGGGGAGAGTTTAGGGTTTTTGGAAGGCGATGTGCAATGGGAATGAGCTGGTGGTAACTGTGGATGGTGTTGACGATAGATGGTAAGCTGGGGCCATGGAAGCAGTGAGAGTGGTCGACGAGGAGGGGGTTGGCGATGATGGGAGGCGTTAGAATTCCAGTGGAAGTTGTTTGGAGAGTGATTATATTCAGTTTTTGAAATTTTGGAATTCAAAGATCGTAACCATACTCCGATGTTTGGTGTGTTTTAAATTCAAACGAAAAAGGCCAGGTCAAAGATCAAGATAAAAAGAGAAATAAAAAATTAAATAAGCGAGATATGGGGTCGGTAAAAAAGTCACGAGAATTAAGGATGCTATGCATTGATTAATTGTATTTAATGCTTAAATATTTAAACTAAACGTCTTAAACTTTTATTATTATATTTTTCTTGTGTGTTCAGTTGTACTTTAAGCTTAAATATTTGGACGTCTTAAATCTATTTTTAGAAATAGTAAGGTTTGTATAATAATATAATAAGATATATATATATATATATATATATATATATATATATATATATATATATATATATATATATCGACTATATTACTGGGTCAGATTACTTTACTCGCTTACCCATTTCGAAAATTGTGCGCGAAATAATCATTCTCAACAAGTGTTATTTTTCAAAAAAAAGAAAATGAATGTTTATTTTTTAAAAAGACCATTAAAAAGAGGTTACATTGCTCAATTTTTCCTAAATTAAAATTTTCCCCTGAATTAAAAGGTACCCTTAAAAGGTACCCTGATATACTATTTTCCAAGATGGGATGAGTTACATAGATTCAACGTTTGAGTTTGGAGAACTGCTGGTTACAGCTTGCAAGGAATCATATCAATGCATAATTATTGGTTGTAATGACCCCACACTTTTTAAAGCTCAAAAAACCGTACAGATAGATGGTGACACACGCACCATCATAGTTGTGACCTCTGGACGCCGTAATCATTCCCCTTAATTACAACCATTAGTGCGATGGGTTTTCTTTTAACACACCACTCTAGCTTTACGTGGACACAACACTCTAATTTTAACTATTTCCAAAGACCTTGACACGTTAAGCCTTATCACAAATTCCCATTAGGGCTAATGACTTAAAATGTAATATATTTTTCGATTTGTATACATTTGGTCACTGAGTTTTTTTTTCGTCCACATTTATCCCTTCAACTTGTTAAACTGTATACATTCAGTCCTTATGACCGGCTACTCCAGGTTATCCGGTAAAAATGACTTAATAGGGTAATATATTTATCAATTTATACACATTTAGTCCTTAATATTTTTGTACACATTTAGTCCTTTTTTTTTTGCAAAATAAGTCATTTTTTTTGTACTTATTCAGTACTTATGAATGATTTTTTAGTTTTTTCTTACAAAATCTTACGTGGGACATTCATTAATGAGGTGTATGAGGCTTTTGATGCTTATATCCATCGCGATCTCGACTACTTGGTTGCTTAGGTCATGTGTTCTGAACGTCATAACTTCTTCATATAATCTCGGATTTTAACGATCTTTATATCCATGCGTTCGTATCTTAGTCTACTACAACTTTCATTTAGATTACTCCCATTAAAAAATAATATATTGTTACTTACGATTTTTATATCCATACGCGGTGGCGGATTTAGTATGGTCCCGGTGTTGGACCGATAACACCTGTTTTTTCTGTTCGTAGTGAAAAAAATTTCGCTTTTTTTTTTTTTACGTTTATACCTATTTTCCATGTATCGGCAACACCTATTTCATCTCGGCAACACCTACTATGTATTACTGCGTCTTCCCCTGTCTATACGTTTTTTATGAATGCATGTATGTATGTTTTTTTTATAAAATCGTTAGTAAAAATATATTACATTTTAAAGGGAGTAATCTTAATGAAAGTTGTAGTAGTCTAAAAAAATGAACACGTGGATAAAGATCATTAAAATCTGATATCGTATGAAGAAGTTATGATGTTCAAAATACAATACATAAGCCAAACCACAAGACTTACGCAACCAAACAGTCGAGATCGCATTGGACATAAGTATCAACAACTCCAAGCACCTCATCAATGATTGTCTCACGTAAGATGTCATGAAAAAAAACCTAAAGAAACCATTCATAAGTACTGAATGAGTATAAAAAAATGATTTATTTTGAAACAAAAAAAAATGTTAAGGACTAAATATGTACAAAAATATTAAGGACTAAATGTGTACAAAATGAAAAATATATTATCTTATCAAGTCATTTTTCCCGGCTAACCTGGAGTAACAGGTCATAACGACTAAATGTGTACAGTTTAACAAATTTAAGGGGTAAATGTGGACGAAAAAAAAACTCAGTGACCAAATATGTACAAATCGAATAATATGTTACCCTTTTAAGTCATTATCCCTTCCCATTAATATCCACGTGTACACGATTTGTAATTTTATTTTGTGATTCTTTTGTTTTACCACTGTTTGCCCTTCTACTCTTAATCAAATGGCAAAAATACCCCATTCAATATAGTATTTTTTTTTTTTTTTTTTTTTCAAGATATGTACCTTTTTTGTTCTTTTTTTTTTATGCTCAAGCATTTTTTTTTCTTTTTCTTCACTTGATGCAACTGTATTTTTTGTTCTCTTTTTCTTTTTGTATTTTTTTTGTATTCATCGTTTACTAATAAATGTCTCTAACTTTTATAATTATATTAAACTATTAATAACGTACACTTCTTTTTCTTATTTATCTAGTTTTTTTTTTTTTTTTTTTTTTGTGTTCATTTTTTACACACCACACGTAAGGGTTTTTTTCCCTTCTTTTGACTAATATACCATTATATGCAACGTTTTATATGCAATTAATAAAATGGATATAATACTTGTTTGAATTATTATATTTTTTTACAATTAATGATATTAGTTTTATGTTTATGGAAATTATATATATATATATATATATATATATATATATATATATATATATATATATATATATATATATATATATAATTAGGATGTCTATATGATAAAATGAGTTGTCTTTTTAACTAACCTCTATTAATATTAAAGTTTTAATTATTAGGTTATAATAAAGTAAATATAAAAGTTAATAAAATGATAATTATATCATAATGATTACCTAAAAAGAAAGGCTACTGGTGTATAATATATATAGGATGATATATGTATAGTAGAACCTTAGTCGATTCGTAACTTCACAATCAAAATACATTTTCATAATATTAATTAATTAAATCAGATAGTAAAAAGTTAAAAATATAAAGTCAATATGATTCGTCTCACTGAATGGAGCGCCAGGCGAAGGAGGGGCAGGTGTTCCCGCACATTGGAACATCGCACCGTCCCTGCGGGAATGGAGGTGCGGGATAGGGGGCGGGGTGGGGTTGCCGCATTCTCCCTCGGGTTGTGATACATCCAACACTTTCCTTTTTTTTCTAACCGTTAAAAAAGTGGAGTGTATATATATATATATATATATATATATATATATATATATATATATATATATATATATATATATATATATATTGCTGCTAACGGCTATAAACCCAAAATTTGTTAATTAATTTTTATGTTTATTATTCATTTAAAAAAATTATAAATCTTAAAAATCAACTTTTTTATTTAAAAAAAAAATAAAGTGAAAGTTCATTTTTATACACATCCTGGTTTTTGGTGATGGAAATGATGACGTGGCAGACAAAAAATGAATAAACTTTCCACACACACCCTCGGGTCTTGGTCTACAAATTGTATCACGGACATTGATCAAAATCAAGAAATTTGACTTCTCGAGCAAGATTATCCTCAATTTTGAGTAATACTTATAATATCTTTTCATTAACAAGATAAATTTCTCATTATATAAAAATGATAACGTTTATTGCATGTTTACTCGTTTAGTCACTACATCACATGTCCTTATCTTCTTTTTTGTGCATTAGTAGTTTTCAACCAAACCTACATATACTCTTCAAGCGGCTTAACACATAATCATACTTAACCTATGTGGTGTATTAGTGTGCAAGTTGGTGACGTGTCGGCGTGGTAACGCATTAATACCGAACGAACACGCCCTCCCCTTTCCATGTTTGTGGACGTGACATGATGTGGTGTTCTTTTTCCTTGGTAACAAGACTCAACGCTTCAAATTCAAAAGAATGGACGATTGGCGTATATATTGTGACATCTCCATTTTTACGGCCAGAAAAGACCGATTTTATTTATGCTTTATAAAAATCAGAGTACCCTTTTTAATAAAAGTGTTGCGGAATTTGTTCCCAGAAAAACATGATAAATACGTTATCAAAGCATTTCCTAAGAAATGTATTTTATTCATTTTAAAACATTTGGGATGTCATCGTCAATACAGAAACATAAACATAAACAGAACTTACATTTATTTACACTAGTGATCTACATCTCTTTAATCTCTCAGTGTAATGTAACTTCATATCGACACATGTGATACAAATAAGCTTGAGTGGGTCAGGTTGGGAAACCTGGTGAGTACATAGGGTTTTCAACCTACAATAATATAATTATTATGTTAAACATCAAACAATCAACCCAATTACCTATCCCCATTATCTTATTTACTCTTAAGGATCTACCCTAAGAATTAGCTATTCTTCGTTCCTTCATTCCTAAGGATCATCCTAAGGAATCGACACGAAACCCATCGTTGCCAGGGTTTACTCAACAGGCACTAAGTCGCATAGTCTCCAGGGTTTAGGCACTAAGTCTCATAGTCGCCAGGGTTTATACAACAGGCACTAAGTCTCATAGTCGCCAGGGTTTATACAACATATTACATCTGGTGAACACGCAGTTCAAAACATCTGGTGAACAATTAGTTCAAAACATCTGGTGAACACTTAGTTCAAAACATCTGGTGAACACTTAGTTCAAAAATACCTAGTGAATACGTAGTTCAAAAACACCTACAAGTTACGAGCCTGCTAGCGTTCCACTGGACTGTCTAGAATAGTCCGTGGTCGTCATGTATACTCCGCTAGATGGCTAGATCATCTTAAACATTGATGTCTCTCATCATTTTATCACACATCAACTATTTCATCTACCCATGTTTTACCCAACATTTTCGTAGATATAAAATACATATACAATTTAAGTCATTTAAAACATGTATAAATCGTTCATCCATCATAGATATCAAGAACACAGATAATATGCACACATAGCACGTAATTTATATTAAATACTTCATATCTATGTGTAAGATGAAAGTAACTATGCACTCACTTGTTAATGTGGTGATTCCGAACTCAAACAGCGCTTCACTTCTTAAAAATAATTTCCTTCGACGAAACCTAGTATTATTACCACTAGATTTTAGTCTAATATTTACCGTGACTAATTATTAGTCTTATTATTATTATTATTATTATTATTATTATTATTATTATTATTATTATTATTATTATTATTATTATTATTATTATTATTATTATTATTATTATTATATAAGCGTTTAAACAATATTTTCAAACCATTATGTACAGACAGGGGCCAGACATAAAACACCGGATGTCAGGACCATTTTGGCATATAACACTTCTGAAATCCAACAACCCTATGCGGCCCTTTAAACTAGATTCCCCGTACCGCGAGTAGTTAAAAAGATATTATAACGACACTTATATAAGTCATAATAATAGCCCAAATATTTATTATAAGTTCATAATAAAAATACTAGTTTTAAATATAAGCTATATTAAAATAGGGCAAACATAACTTACTTACAAGGGGGTTTTAGCTAGGAGTCGGGCTCTGCAGGTGCAGAACTTCGTCGCTGACTCTTTCTAGGAAAGATTCGTGCAGCGCTTCAACGCTCACCTTACTATACTAAAACTACAGAAAGAGAAGTCGAATCACGAGGGACCGAAATGTTCGGGTGATAAGAAGAGAAAGACTCTTGAATCAAGAGAATGATGTAAGAAATATGAGAGCCCGAGGCTCTTATTTATAGTAATTGAATTTTCAAAAACTACCCTCCATAGTTACTTAATGACCTTATAGTTATATAAATGACTAAACAACCCTTTATAATACTATTTTAAATAGATTTAATGATATTTGTACTAAACTAATGTCGAAAGTACTCAACACTAGTCTTATAATGACCGCATCGTCGATACCTTTCTAATGATATATACATATGTATATATATGTGTACGTATATATGATTTATACTTTATTTTAATACGTAAATATGCTATTATAATTTGTAATTTGTTCATACCAACTCCGTTTTGACGCTCTTTATATCCACGCGTAGGTGGAGACGTACTCTACAACTTTCATTTAGACTCCGTCGGCTAATTTTGACTTTATTTTTAAAGTTATATTTTTAACAGGCCAGGACAGGAAAAGTCCGTTAAAAATTCATCACTTCTTCATCCGACGTCCGTTTTCGTCTGTCTTTTTACCGTTGCGCTACTATTAATGAGATCTTCAATTCTCATTTAGGTTGCGTTGGCCAAAAATCGATCGATCTAAAATTCGAATTTCGGGCTATGCACTGCTATGCCAAATCTTAGAAAAATCATAACTTCCTCATACGAAGTTAGATTTTGACGTTCTTTTTTTGTATGTTCTCGGTTTAACGTATACTACAACTTTTGATTAGACCACTAAGGCTAAAAAGTCTTCTATCGTAAATTCATTATTTATGTCTCCCGGTGCCGTGCCGGTTTTGCCGTAAAACTTCGACGGGCCATAACTTCTTCGTTATAACTCGGATTTCGGCGTTCTTTATATGTACGGAACCCTTGTAACATATACTATGACTTGGTTAAGATTATTCATTCTAAATAATCTTCTATTAAAAATTTATTTTCAACGCTTATCGTCTCTAAATTGACTTAAAGACCGCAAACACTTCGGGCCCAAGTGAATTCAGGTCCCCGCTTGACATTCCAGCGAACCTTCACTATAGGAATACGACTTTGCTTTGTTTGCTTGACCTCTCGGTCCATGATTTCTACTGGTTCTTCCATGAAGTTGAGGCTCTCGTCAAAGATTTTTGTAAAGACTGCCAGAAACGAGAAGTGAATCTACTATCTCGGTCAGAAATACTAGATATTGGTTATCCAGTTTGGGCCTGTCCAACTGTGATTGTTTTGTTTAGGGTTTAGTATTTAAGGTGCATGCATGCAGCCTTTGCGTGTAAGCGATTATATTGATTATCATTTGCTTTGTACTACAAACCCTAGCTCGCCTCTACAGTGGAAGTTCTTCATCGAGCTCTGCTGAGGCGTGACTATATTTGAATCATAAGCATAACGTTGATTCCATACTGTGTTCATATTATTATTGTGTTTGTTTTGTTTGATCTTCATATTTTTCCTGTAAAAGATCTAATCGATCTGAGATTTATTCTCATCAATTGGTATCAGAGCAGGAAACTGTGTAATTCATACACATCTCTTCTGTCGAAGAAGTTATTAGGGTTTTATTCCGCATTGATTGATATTAATTGAGCCGTCATTCCATATTGACGTATCTCATTAATCGTCAATCTTACTCTAACTGATAAAATTACAAGTCTGATCTTAAAACAAGTAATCGATCAAACGCCGTCACAATGTCCATGGATGATTCTCAAACCAATCCAATCAACATCTCTAGCAGCATTGGTTCAACAACAAGGATTCCAATCTTGTATACTCAAGATTATGAAGTTTGGACGCATCACTTTGATGATTATGTGATTGGATCGGAAGATAATGGGTACTTGATCTGGGAAGCTATCACTGTTGGCCCTTTCGCTCACTCAAGCACCTCAATGATTGTCAAAACTCAGAAGGAGTACAATCAGCTTGTGAATGATGTAAAAGATATTCCTCAAGATGAGAAGGAAAAGTTTCAATGCAACATCAAGGCCTTGAGGATGATTAGGTTTGCTTTGTAGTCAGATACGTTCCGTTTGGTGAGTTCTTGCGCTACTTCTAAAGAGATATGGGACAGGCTAAAAGAATTGTATTCCACTGACGAACATCTGAAACATTCGATTCAAACTCTTTTGCTTTCTGAATTTGGTGATTTCAAATAGAAGCCCGAAGAGAAACTGGTTCAGGCTTTTGATCACTTTAATCATCTCTTAAGTAAGATGATAAAGCATGGGATAGAAAGGAAGGTTATTGAACAGAAGGTTACATTCATGAACGGTCTAAGACCTGAATGGATGGCTGTCGTATCCACTGTTAAAGCACATGAACAGTTTAAATCGTATTCTCTGCCGAAACTGGTGGGAATTTTGAAATCCCATGAAAGTGCACTGTCTAAGGAAACGAATTGGTTTCTAGTTTGGGTTCATTAGCCCTTGTTTCTAAAGGGAAAAGTTCTGTTGAAGAAGAAGAGGAATTGGATCTTGCCGACTACGATCTAACCGGTGAAGAGTATGCCCTGATGGTGTCCAATCCTAGAAAGTTCATTAAAAGAAAGTTCCCAGCCAACAAGAACTGAAACTGGCAGGGAAGTTATAGCGCTGAAAAGGTTAAGGAGGAACCGAAGATAAGGTCAAAGTCAGAAGAGTCCAAGAAAGAAGTGAAAATTGGTGGAGACTCAGGATTTGATTGCCATTACTGTGGAGGCAAGAATCACTTCGCCAAAGACTGTATGCTGAAAAAGAAGGCAGAAAAGACAGATGAGGATGATGAGGAAGCGAGCCTCCTGAGACGACTGGAGGAAATCAAGAAAAGAAAGTCAGCTGCTAACAATAAAACTATGAATGCTTTGATTGTATAGGATACAGGCAACCGTGATGAATTCGGTGGCGTGGAAATATGGTCCACGGATTTAGAGGATGAAGAAGTAAGAAAACCCACTCATGGCAAGGCGATGCTGGTGAAAGAAGAACCTACTGCATGAAGGTGTTTAATGGTGACCGAAGGTGTATCTCAGATGAGAGGATATACAACTGATGGTGGGATAGAAGGCGAGAAGGAACGAGAGGACATGTGTTTTGCTGCGAAACCTGTTAGTGCACAGATCAACGAATGTGATGAGTTGATCAAGAAGGTACAAAATATTCTTGCTTCTCTAAATATACCTGTTACTAACTATGAAAAGGAATTGAATAGCTTAAAATCTAAATTTTCAAGTATAAGTAGCAGTCTTACCCAAACCCGTGTCACAAACTCTAACCTGACTGATCAAATTAGCAGGATATCGTCAAAGAGTGAGGAAAGGAGGATGTGGATTGAGTACAAGGAGAGAGAGTTGATTAGGTCTAAGGATGAATCGATTTATTTACAACGAGACAATCTTAAACTTTTAAAACAACGAAATGTTTTTTGTTTGATTGCTAAAAGACTTTATTTTAATATCACTCAGTTGCATCTCGATTGTGAAATAGGAAAGAAGATACATCGCATGATTTTACCCTTCCTTGAGTTAAAGGAGGATGAAGTCGATGCCGAAGCTTACAACTGTGAAAACGTTGTATCTTCTGATGAGGTCTCACCTGCATAAAAAATTGGTCTTGACAAAATTGAGTCCTACATAAAGTCCAAAGACCATAAGGACATGCTCAAAAATCTGTTAGATGAGAATGATAGATTGAAGTTAAGAACCGAAACCGTACAGAAATTTGACTCATTGAATGCCAAATTAAGTTCAGAAAATAAAATTGATGTTGAAAATGCATCTGAACTTAATGAGGATGATGATCTGAGTGAAATCTCTGTAGAGGATTTGGTGGACTGTTCAGAACTTGTCAAGAGCGAACCTGAAACACGCAAAAATCTGATTTCTGAAAATTCTGTTGAGTTCGCTCGCTCATCAACAGACAAGACCAAAATTCTCAAAGCAAAAGTTGTTGTGTATCAAAAGGTACAAACCACTCCAAATCAAGTCTACACAGTTCCAGGAGTCACTCCCCAACAAACCGCAGAACTGACATCTATGGTGGAAGAAGATAATGCAGCTGGATGTGATGAGTTCTTCTGGTCAGCACCAATAGACAACGCTGATGAGACAAAAGGTCTATCTCAGAAGACCTCATGGAGAGTGAAAGGTAGATACGTGCCAGAACCACTAAATGAGCCTACAAGATATGATGTGCCAAGCACAAGTGGAACCAAAACATCATTGGGCGAATCGGTGCAAACTACCAGTGAAACATCTTCAACAAAGAGCGACAACTATGCTCGTACTTCAAAGAAAAAGGCTAACATCCACAAAAATCCAAAACAGGTGGCAGATCAAAAACACCAACGAAATCTGAGATACAAGAAGAATCTCTCAGAAAGAAAATAGTTTTGGAGATCACAAAATCCTCACTATGTCAGGAACAAAAGGAAGCATAAGTCACAAGAGGAATCAAGGAACCGAAAGGATAGTTTCGGTCCCTCAAATGAAAGGAACCGAAAGGGTAGCTTCAGTCCCTCGACTGAAAGGAACCGAAAGGGTAGTTTGGTCCCTCGACTAAAAGGAACCGAAAGGAGAGTTTCGGTCCTCAGAACAACATCAACCGAAAGAGCGGTTTCGGTCCTCAACCCGATAGCAACCGAAAGAGCGGTTTTGGTCCTCAACCCTACAAGTTCAATCAGACGAACAGAAGATCCAATGTCACTTCTAAACCCAACTCCTTTCATTCTAATTCTTATCCTTCAAAAGATTTAAAGGGGAAAGGAAAGCTATTTCCAGAAGATGACAGACGTCCAAAAGAGATCCAAAAGAATGCAGACGTCAACACCTCAAATCCTACGCCTACTGAATCAAAGTCAAACAAAATTAAAGTTTTCACTATAAAAAGAAAAGATGAAAGAACTTTGATTAAACGTACTTATTTGGTTGATATCTCTCTTACTATTCCATGTCCTGTAAAAGGCTCACAAGGACCCAAGAAACTTTGGGTTCCTAAATTTGCTTAATATTTTGCAGGTTATCCGTGACGAGCAGTTTGACGAAGAATGGTATATTGATAGTGGCTGCTCGCGTCACATGACAGGAAGGAAGGAAGAACTGAGGGAGTTTCGGTCTCTCAAGGATGGTGGAATTGTGAAGTACGTCAACAACTCATATGGAACTATCAAAGGCTATGGAATGATTACGAATGGTGATTTCTCGATAAGAAAGGTCGCATATGTTGAAGGGCTCCAACACAACCTTATCAGCGTATCACAGCTGGTAGTTGGAACTGGATTGAAGGTATCGTTTGATGATGAAGGCTCAGAAATAGTCGAGAAGAAGTCCAATAACATTATGCTGAAATCGAAGCGAAAGGGGGAAATGTACCCTTTAAACCTCAACACAATTCGAGGTAAACCAGCAGTTTGCTTACTTACGAAGGCTCACTCAGATGAAAGCTGGTTATGGCATCGAAGACTCTCTCATCTTAATTTCAAGGATATCAACAAGCTGGTTTTAGGAGATCATGTTCGAGGTCTTCCAGTTCTCAAATTCGACAAAGAACATCTATGCGCAGCCTGTGAAATGGGAAAGCAGAGTAGACAAAGTCATCCTTCTATTATCAACACAAAGGTGATAGAACCGTTGGAGCTGTTACATATTGATCTGTGTGGTCCCTCTTCTATTGAAAGTATTGGTGGAAACAAGTATATTCTGGTTATAGTGGACGATTTCTCTCGGTTCACATGGGTGTTTTTCCTGAAGCAAAAATCTGAGGCTACTCCAAAGCTCAAGCTCTTCCTTAAGCAGGTAGAAATTCAACTGAGGAAAGTTGTTCGTAACGTAAGAAGTGACAACGGCTTGGAATTCAAGAACAAAGATTTTGAATATTTTCTTGCTGAGAAGGGAACGACTCATAATTTCTCAGCCCCATATACTCCACAGCAGAATGGAATCGTTGAAAGGCGAAACCGATCTCTGTGTGAAGCAGCTCGAACGATGTTATGCTTCGCATCCTTGCCTTTATATTTCTGGGCTGATGCAATTGCTACTGCTTGTTATACTCAGAACAGATCATATCTAAACAAGCGATTCTCTATCACTCCTTATGAGATCTTGAACAATCGCAAACCGAATGTGAAATTCTTCCATGTGTTCGGTTCAAGATGCTTCGTCTTCAACTCTAAAGAGAATCGAAACAAGTTTGATGCTAAGGCTGATGAAGGAATATTCTTAGGTTACTCCCTGAATTCTAAGGCATATAGAGTTCTAAACAAGAGCTCTAAGAAGATTGAAGAAACATACTATGTCACTTTTGACGATAGCTATGTTAAGAAGATGAAGACAACCGAAGGTTCAATGCAGGAAATCTTTCCAAAGACCAGTCAAGTTACAGCTTCTATTTCAAATCTTTTCGAGCAATATATGCTTCTTTTTGATGAGCCTCAAACGACAATTGATTCTGAATCAAAGGCGAAAGACAACAAGGTTGATAGTCTAAAGCAAATCATCAACGATACTGCTCAAAAGATGGCTGCTGATCAACCTAAAGCAACCGAGAGGCCAGACATAAGCGAACCTTTGAATGACCGTCCTTCTATCCAGGGGGAGGGTCCGTCTCTACAACATGATCAAGGTTCTTCATTCCAGGGGAGAATTCAACGTCACAATCATCAAGCTCTTCTGAAAGTCCAAACGAAGGAGAACATTCTAATCCCGATACTGAACAGGTGTCATCATTCGAGGGGGAGAACACAAATGTCAATGATGATGATATACTATCAGAATTGGAAGAAGAAATCAATGCAGAACTAGATCCCTCTTGTGATCCAAATTACCCACCTCTTATTAAATGGACCAAAGATCATCCACAAAGTCAAATCATTGGGGAATCTTCAGAAAAGGTGTTAACTCGATCACAGATAAAAGCGAAACAAGATGCTCTCTTCTCTCAAGTAGAGTTTTGCATGTTCAACTCCTTTGTTTCCAAAGTTGAACCAAAGACTATTAATTCAGCACTTGATCATTCTGACTGGGTTCAAGCCATGCAAGATGAGTTGAATGAGTTTGAAAGAAACAAAGTATGGCGCCTTATTCCAACTCCAAAGGATGCTTCGGTTGTCGGTCTCAAATGGGTATTCAGAAACAAGATGGATAAGGAGGGGAATGTGATTCGTAACAAAGCTCGGTTGGTTGTGAAAGGCTACTGTCAGGAAGAAGGTATTGATTATGAAGAGACCTTCGCTCCTGTTGCAAGATTAGAGTCTGTTCGTATCTTTCTTGCCTATGCTGCACACAAAAACTTTGAAGTCTATCAGATGGACGTCAAGTGTGCCTTTCTCAACGGAGAACTTAAAGAAACTGTGTATGTTGAGCAACCACCAGGCTTCGTGAATGAGAAGTATCCAGATCACTGTTACATACTTGACAAAGCGGCATATGGCCTAAAGCAGGCTCCCAGAGCATGGTATGAAACTCTAACTCGATTCTTAAAAATGTCTAAATTCAAACAAGGTTCGGTTGACCCAACCTTCTTTCGTAAGAGAAAGGGTAACCACCTTATGATAGTCCAAATTTATGTTGATGACATCATCTTCGGCTCCACGAATCCCAGCTTAACAGCTGAATTCAGGAAGTTGATGGAAACTAAATTTGAGATGAGCTCAATGGGTCCAATTAACTTTTTCCTTGGCTTAAACATTAGACAGGGACCCGAAGGCATTTTTATCAATCAGGAGGCATACACCAAGACACTGCTAGCTAAGTTTGGTATGATGGGAGACTCCAAAGTTAAAGTTCCAATGGCTTTTGGGACAAAGCTTACACCCTCTTTGGAGAAGCCAGCCGCTGACATGACGCTCTATCGTCAAATGATTGGGTCTCTGATGTATCTCACAGCTAGTAGACCTGACATCATGTTTTCAGTCTGTTATTGTGCCAGATTTCAAGCTAACCCACGCGAACCTCATTTGCAAGCTGTGAATAACATCTTTCGCTATCTGAAGCGAACCTCCTCTCTCGGTCTGTGGTATCCAGCCAACTCAGGATTCTTTGTCCAAGCGTTCACAGACGCTGACTTAGGTGGCTGTGGATTAGATCGTAAAAGTACCACTGGAGGATGCCAATTTCTCGACGGTAAATTGGTTAGCTGGCAATCAAAGAAACAAACTTGTGTTTCTCTCTCCACTGTAGAAGCTGAATACATCGCTGCAGCATCATGTACATCTCAAGTTGTATGGATACAAAGTCAGCTTAGAGATTACGGGCTGAACATGAAGAAAATCCCACTATATTGCGACTCTGAAAGTGCAATTAGGATTTGCCACAACCCAGTGCAACACTCGAAGACTAAACATATAGCACTGAGGTATCACTTTATCAAAGATCACGTGGAAGATGGCAACGTGGAAATTCATTTCTTAAGGACAACTGATCAACTGGCAGATATATTCACTAAGGCTTTACCTGAAGCAAGCTTCAACAAGATTTTGCAAGGCCTAGGAATGATGGAAACAGAATCAGTACCAAAATCGCCTTCGCTCCAATAAAGGTCAGAAGCGAAATAGAGCGAACCGAAATGAACCGAACGTTCGGTCTATTTCGGGTGAAGCTTGACCAAGAACTGAAATGAACTGAGTGTTCGGTCTATTTCGGATTCGGTTCTTCTGAACTTGTTCGCCTCTTTTTCTTATCAAGGCATTTTGATTGTATTCCTTTGTACATTCTTTTAAATACTTCTTTTTATATTCATAAAATCCAAAAATATTTCTCTTTTTCGTTCAATTGAACAATTTTCACAAAATACAAAAATATTTTTCGTTTTAATCTAATGATTTCTTTTGCATAAGTGTTACTCTCGATGATGAAGATCCAGAAGGTATAATTTCTTTTCTATACACATTCTACGTGTCCCTAGAAGCATGCTGTTGCATGTTGACTAAAGCCTCGACAGATTTTGAGTGAAGCCTTAATAACATGATATATACAAATCATGTTTTCCCAAGCTAGGCTGCTATATTCACTCTAATCATGAGCTACCTTACTCTACTCATATTGAGCTTAGAGTTTTCTGCTTAGTCCTTCTTTTATAGCAGAGGTACATTTGTTTCTCATACCACCTCTATCATTTTTCTTCATCACACTTCATCTCACCAATATAACCCTTGAGACTCTCAGAATTTACCACTGAGGTTTATGGTTATACATAAATCTGTGTTAATGATCTTAGTTTCGTGTCACTATGTACTAAGTGAAACCCACCATTCAACACCATTAATGAATTGACGGTACATGATCACTATGTTAGAAATTTTAAATGAAATCTCTTTTTATTTTGAGTGATTCTTCTGAAAATTTGTATTACCAAGAACTTTTCTTCCCCAAGGATCCAATTAATTTTTTTGGGATTTCTCACCTATCCAACAGTCAATACATATCTTCCCTACCTACTTGTTCAACAGATCACATTGATCTCACAAGTACTTCGTTCAGTTTCGGTCTTATATCAAGTATCGAAATCATGAATTGAAGCGAAAGCCACCCTTTACAAGCTTTAATTAAAAAGATGCCTTTCAATACTTCTTAACAAGTTATTGATCGTTATTTAATGGGAAACCACACAAGCACTTTTAAGTCTCTCTTGACTTTGAAGGAAGAGATTCGTGCCCAAAATCAATTGCTTTATGTCTCAACAAGACATCACCACTACCCACAAAATGTTTGCTTTATTTCTTTATCTTTTACACTCTATGCACGAAAATCTTTGATTTTCCAAAATCTGGTTCTATTAATGATGCTCTACTTGTTCCAGCCTCGTTTCTTCAAGTATTCCAATGATCGATAAAGTTAAAAGGCAATGACGATTCATGTGAAATATGGGGTGACGTTTGGGATAAAGTTATGGCTGACTCAGCAGTTATCCAATCGTTTTGACGATTTGAAAAAGCACTTTTTATGGAATGGCGTGTAAAAAGGAAACGTCCTTTCTCTTTCCTGCGTCATCATCGGGTATGACAACTGTTCACTCCGTCACATCAGGCACGGTTTCAAATAAATCCAAGATATAAGCCGGATTTTTCTCTCTCCTACTAGTACGTATAAAAGGATCAGGCACGCTCCACTTTACCCTTTTATCACTTACATACTCTCTCAAAGGCAAAGAGCGATTTCTCTCACTGTTCACCTTCTTCCTCTCAAAGCTTAAACAATGGCAGACTCCTCTTCAGTTCACGACACATCTGTTCACCAAACCCTCCTCACCATCAAACCTCAACAAAACCTGATCATCTATCTTACTCCTTTCATCTATGAACCCTACATGCTATATGTCGTCCAGTGTCTCAAATACTCGCCTCTTGTCGATGCTCTGTCAAAAGTCGAAGTTGTTCCCATGTCCTGCCTCTCACTCATCTATTCAACTGCCTACTACGACAAGGTTGCTGAGAGGATTCACTTTGAAATCCACAATGAGAAGACTTCCATCTCCAAGAACAGCTTCTGTGCCCTAATTGGTCTCTCTGAAGAACCAACTTTGGTAAACCCTGAATCGATCTCTACAGGTCAATTGTTCTCCATGTTCTATCAAATGGGGTACACTGAAACCTTATCCACCATTACCAAGTTCAAGAAGTCCTGCCTTCCTCCTCAATGGAATGGCCTTTTTACTCTCCTGTTCAAAGGACTCTCTGAGCGAAGCGCCGGCTCAGATGGAGCAAGCAAGTCATTTATGACTGTGCTTTATGGTCTATATCACGGGATAGATTTGGATTATGGATCCATCATCTGGCAACAACTGGTTCAGAGCTTGTATTCTTCCTCAAGACACTCAGAGATCTCCTATGGAAGGTACTGGTCCATCATCACAAAGTGGGCAATGGATCGTCTCCACGTTCCAATCATGGCGGACTCTCTTCTCTCCTCCATCGCCACCTTTCACACCACCAAGATAATCGTCACTGATCCCACCAAGTACTCCTTCATTGGATCAATCCCTGACACCATGCTTGCTTGTGTGTCTGCAGCAAGCAATGTTCTGCAACAATACAGAGAGATTCCTTCTTCGGGTCCAAGGGAGCTCACGCCAGCCATGGTTCGCTCCATTGAAGAGGCTGATAAGCCAGCAAAGAGGGGAAAGCGAACTGCAACCCAGAAATAAGGGAATGTCGCTAAACCAACCAAGGGTCAAACCCCCAAGAAGCGAAAATCAGACAAGGCTGCTCCTTCACAGCCTAAGAAGAAGCAACAGAAGAAGCCCGTTCGGAGACTCATACTCCAATCTTCAAGAGATTCAGACTCAGAGTATGTTCCTCCCCAAAACAAATCTACTGCTCCTTCAGAATCTGAAAGCGACAGCTCTGATGATGAGGCTTCGGGTCGTGGTGATACCCCGCCTCGCTCGCCTACCCCAGAAATTCACGTTCGCTCCCAACCTTCTTCTCCTCCACCCGTTACCATCCCAATATCCATCCCTCCAATATTTCCTATCCCTACCTCTCAACCATCAACCACTATTCCCATTCCTACACCCATCTTCACTGCGTCCATTACTACCACCACTACTGGAGTTCGAACCAACGTATCTGATACGGGGGCTCGTTCATCAGCACCCGACCCTCCAATCACAACCGAACCCTCTGTCACTACCGAACCTCCATTGACAACCGATCCACAATCACCAACCCCATTTACCGAAACCAACACTGTTCTTGGCGGTGAGGACTTGGAGTTTGATTCCACTTACTTCAGCCCCTACCGTGTTCAAAGTGATGATGATGACGATGCACCTGTTACCAAGCGCCATTTAAAGGTTGTTACTGACAAACTTGATCAACTTCTTTCCTCTTCATCCACTGGTGCTTACTCCGATGCTGCTATGAAGTCGTTATTCTCTTCTATTGTCAAAGAGCACGATGCATCTCTCTCTGCCGCAGCAAAGGCCATTGATGCCTCCAGTTCCCAATGTCAGAAGGCCTCGCTTGCTGTTCAGGCCTCAACGAAAGAATGAAAAGATGCGACCGCAAAAGTCGAAAAACTAATTTCTGAGGCTCAGTTATTCCTCGACTCTTTACAAGCTCCTGCTCAAAAGAATGCTCAGACAGTGAATGCTTATGTCGATAATCTCCAGCGCTCTCTTGAAACCGAACGGTCTAATCTTGAAGCCGCTCGACAGGCCATTGAAGCTGCTAATGAAAAACTTCATGGTAATGTCAAGGACCGTCTGACTCAGCTGGAAGCCGAACTGGCTGTCGAAAATCGTATCATGGATGAGCTCGACAAAAGAACCTCTCAGCTGAAGATGCAGAACCTCAAGTTCGCACTGCCACAGCTGAACTCAATGATTTGAAATCTGAGAGGGAGGTTATACGAAGCTCTGCTGGCGATGTTCACTCCATTTTACTTCACCTCCTTGAAGCCCATGATCCCATCATAACCATTACCATCCAAAGGCATTTGGCTGACAAACTCAGGCCTGCATTGGACATCCTTAGTCGTATTGAGGGTGTTTCGGTGACTGGTGTCCAGCCGAAACAAGGGGGAGAGAAGGTAGCAAAAACTCAACCTCCTCCCAAACCCACATCAACTGCTGCACCGACGGTTAATGTAGCTTCAGTCAGCAAAGGGATAAAAAGAAGAAGAAAATTAGAGAAAATGATGAAAGTGATGATGATGATATTGGAGATATTTACGGAGCTGATCCCACTAACATTTTTCTGAAAACAAAACTGACCGATAAGG
Source organism: Lactuca virosa (assembly GCF_052849685.1). Lineage (NCBI taxonomy): Eukaryota > Viridiplantae > Streptophyta > Magnoliopsida > Asterales > Asteraceae > Lactuca > Lactuca virosa. The sequence continues at coordinate 43,351,701 of NC_136431.1, read as the reverse complement.
AGCTTGAAGAAAAGCTTATGAGGGAATCGGTAGAGCTTGAAAAGGAGCAGAAGGAAAAGGAGCTCTTGGAGAAAAAGAAGTCACTCTTTCCTGAATGGACCATTACTTCGCTCCAGAGAGAAGCTATTGATGAATCGAGTACTCATTGGCTAGAACCTGTAATGTCTTTTGGGCTTGAAAACTCCAAGGATGCACAGTTTGACATGCCGATCACTCGAAAGACATTCATCTTTCACTGCTTCAACTCAACTGTTGCTATCCCTTCTCCAGACCCGAAGGTGGATCGAGATCTGTTGGAGTTCTACCTAGAGTTCGCTCAACCCCAGTACTTGACCTGGAGTTCGCAGAAAATCACAACTGTCAAGGTTTTGAAGCCCTACTCAGCCGGGAAGTTTGTCAATGTCAAGTTCAAAGTGACTCGAGGATCTAAAGGCTCGGTTAACAACTTCACTCTTGATGATCTACCGAACCTCAATCCCCACGACTGGATACTCCTCAACAATATCTTGCTGTCAAATCCACAGGAGTATCAGCCGATCATTGACCATGTCAAGTGAATGCTTGTATGCTACATTCACGAAGTAGAGAAAATGGACCAAGAGATCGCCTCTGCCATTCACAAGCGAACCACGATCAAACCGATGGGCAGAGTAGGCGATGTCAATACAATGGTCAAGGGAAAAATTGACTCAAAGTATCACACAGTGATGTTTATCAGGGGCGAAGGTCAGAAATGCCTATTCGCTCTTGTTGACAAACACCTCTTCTCAACTGCTTGCTTGGAGCACATTTTGGAGATTATTCAGAGGTGTAGTCAGAATACAACAGCCGACAAGAAGATGTTTACTGATATGCTGAGATGGTACATTCAATTTCGGCAAACACTTCTTGCAATCATCCCTCGGCTGTTTAAGGTTGTCAAGAGTGTGAAGCCTACTCAAAGGAAATGATCTCTCGCCTCATTTGACGCAAAGGGGGAGATTGTTGGGTCATATAGTCTTGCGTCATGGGCTCGGTCCTTAACCCGGTTTTGCTATCCAGTTTGGGCCTGTCCAACTGTGATTGTTTTGTTTAGGATTTAGTATTTAAGGTGCATGCATGCAGACTTTGCGTGTAAGCGATTATATTGATTATCATTTGCTTTGTACTACAAACCCTAGCTCGCCTCTACAATGGAAGTTCTTCATCGAGGTCTGCTGAGGCGTGAAAATACTGAAATCCTAGGTTTAATACCCTTGAATAGGCCCAAATCCCAAGGCCTAACGCATAAGTCCACACAACGAAATTTGCTACGTGACACCTCTTTTGTCGCTCCGTGACAAAATCGATCCATGACACCTTATGTGTCGTGTCGTGAAAAGCCTAAGCCAACAATGCCTAATTCAGCTTAATACCAAATTGCTTCTAGCCCAAAATTAACCATTATTAGTCTAAATTCTCATTCTCTTAGCCCAAAACGCCATTTCTTTAGGTCTAAAACTTCGTCCCTTAAAGCCCAAGACCATTTCTTGATTAACATAATGTCTGTCAATCTGAAGTAAGAAACATCCCAAAACCGGTTGTTACAATTCTCCCCCACTTAAGCTAGATTTTTTCCTCGAAATCTGCCTCAGTTAGAATACCAAAGACTAACTTAACACAACCTATAAGTCTTCACCGGCTAAAAGAAGAAGATCAATGTGTCAGACAATATGGGTTTTTGATGTCACATCGAACCTGACACTGTCGTTGTTGTTGTGGGTAGAAATTTTGACTTTCCATTTTTCTCTTGAACTTGAACAAGCATACCAGACAAGCTCAAGTTCTTGGATTTATTAAGTATATTGGGCTGCCATTGTTTTTCTTGTAAAATCTTATGCAGGGACTCAAGGCTTAACATAAAAGAAATAGACCAAGTCCATAGCACGTCGTCTATACTTGAAGAACGTTGAAGAACCTCAAAAAAGCCAGGTCAAGAAAACATCAGGAAGGATCCCAAGATTCTCAGAGTTTTAGTTATCATTATTATATATATATATATATATATATATATATATATATATATATATATATATATATATATATATATATATATATATATATATAAGACTAGCTAATCATATGCACACATACACATTCACTTCTTTTTCTTCTTTGATTCTTTCGACACTTGAGCACAAAAACATTCTTTCTAAGATCAACTAGCATTTGTTACATTTATTTACGATTTAATATACATTCTAAGGCAGGTGAGTTTATCACCACTGGAGGTTTTATGTCGGAGATCAAAAGGGATTAAGGGTTTTCCTTGTACATCACTTGTTCTTACTTTAATTTTATTCCTTTATGACTGTTTGATTGATTGCAACATTAATTACATACTTTTTATATTGTCTTCCTATTTTTCACATCAACTTATCGAGATATTCTTAGGTATCTTGATACCCTTTCGAGTATCTTGTTATTTTCTTGCTCAAAGTCATTTATTAATTACTTTAACACTATTTTTTTTACGAAAAATACACATATTCATATTGCATTTTCATTAAACATTTTTTGAACATTTTAGTTTTCTACACAACGTCTTGGGCAAGACCAAGATATTCGGCATACTTCAAGAATCTTAAGCACCCCAAACTTTTAACACTATAAAATTAACACCATGCAAAACTTACTAATTTGGTTACGAAATAATTTTGTTAATTTTTTACTAAAACAATTTGGTGTGATCCGTGTCGTGGGGGACAAGTGGTGTTATTATATTTTTTTCTATACAGTTACTCGACAGTTTTTTTTTTTAAATGTTCAATCACATACACAATTTTGCACGAAAAATGTATTCTTTTCCAAAATCCACTTTTAGCACTATTCCGTCTATCTCAGCTGGTCAGAGCCTTCCCCCCACCTACAACAACCACCTCACACGGAAGGAGTGTGAAGATCCCTAGAAGGACAATCCTAACTTCCTTTCCAATCCAATTCTCAGAAAGTGCAACTCGGGAAATACCAATTATGTTCTAGAGCAACAAGATTATAGCCATGCTAACCATAATTGATAAACATCTCACTGAGCAAAATGAAACCAAAAAGATGATACTCAATCGGATAGAAGCACTAGGCTCAAGTTTGAGAATACTGGAGGAAATTGCACCAACTCTGTCTTCAATCTTACAACACAATATCTTGAACTTTTGGACTGGAGCATCGTCAGATCACCAAGCCGGAGACTTCATATGTCCCACCCCCGGCCAGCGGAAATGTTGGGTTGTGCGATGTTGGAATGTTGGATTTTAGTGAGATATATATTGAACAATACACACAGATATAATACAAACATTACTTTTATTTATTAATAATAATAAGTTACATGGTTTATATCCAAGCACACTTCCTAATCATAAAACAAACAATAGGAGAACAAATATGACTTCCATCAGCCACTTGTTGACTTCCTTCAACACTCCATTGCCTCTGCTACTCATTTCCCTGAGAATACATGGGTTTTGAAAAAGTCAAAATAATGTTCCTGAGTTCACAAGTTTTTATAGTATTATAATTTTAGAATAGTTTTAATCATTTATTCTCCGATGGAGTTCTATTCTTTATAACTTCTATTTTCTAGGATATATCACCCTTTCATACTTATCATATAAATTCTGCTATATAGATTATTCACCCCTTTCGCTTATCTTTTCATACTATTACTACCTCAAGGCGTTCACATCTAAGTAGCTTAATTAATTAAGGTTTATGGATAATTTTACAATGAGTTCCTGTAATCGAGCTTTCGAATTGATATTTTCAATGCACAATGTTTCATCAAGCATCTTAAAATAGTTTTGAAAGTTATGCATGCTGTGACATTACTGTCTGGGTTATAGATAGCAACCATAGGTTGGGGTGTCAATTCCATATAGATCTATACATACGTTTCCCGCTCACTTCAGATTTAACAATTATAGGTCGGGGTTTGCCAAAAATTAATTATCTAAAGGATGAAAATTGATACTCACTTCACAAATGTTTTGTTTAACCCTATAGTATGTTTATCGATCTTATTGTTCTTCTCTTTAGTTTTCCTTTACTATAATTCGTTTACATAATTATACTAATACATATATACTTAACCATATACAATACATATATATATATATATATATATATATATATATATATATATATATATATATTATGATTTGATATTGATAGGATACTAGGGAAGATTAATAACTAGGTACAATTCTTATCCTTAAGTTTGGCCAGCATAACGACTAGGTACTATGTTACCCTAGGGAATTGGCCAACATAACAACTAGGTATAATCTTCCATTGTAGTGTTTAGGCACTATTATGACTAGGCATAATATAATTCTTAGAGTTTAGCAAGGTAACTACCAGACATAATATTATCCTAACGTTTCATGTATTGTATAAACTACTGATATATTACAATAATAACATTTTTGTAAAAATTGATGAATTATTTTTATAACATGTATCCCCCCACAAAACATTTGAAGGCAGTAAAAGTGGGGCCATGAACTCACCCTAGTAGTGTGATTCATTGAAGTAGGGTAGATTCGAGATTCAAAACTTTGAAGACTACCTCGGGATGGACTAAAGCGATCAGAAAGTGAGAGAGGATTGTATGGAAGGTGTGCATAATAGGGTACACAAAAATTCCTATTGATCACAAATTTTTTGATCGTGCGTGATGCAAATATTTGTGCGCTTCGCGCACGAGCATTTTTGCTCCATACAGGAGTTGTCACATGCCATTCTCTCGCAAGGCTACATCATCCACAATCTACTTGAATCTGGCATCAGAGTGCATGGTGTGCATGACGCACACTACGCGTGCTTATAAATAATTTTTGAAAAAAATCATATCTCTTGTTTATGAGCTCTGATCTTTACCCTCTTTATATCTATGTGATGATTTCGACGAGTACTACAACTTATATTTATGGTGTCTTGGCTACTTTTAACTTTCATATTTTGGCCTAATGGGGGTATAATTAAATGATTTTAGAAAAATCATATCTTCCTCATACAGACCCCGTTTTCGACATTCTTTGTCTTAACGTTCTCATCTCGAGAAGTACTATGACTTCACAAAAATCATAACTTGTAGCAACCTGTTATTTCAAGTTAATGTAAGTTAAACTTTTTCAAATAAAAGTCTAAATACAACCGTATACAAGTGAATTCACATCATAACAAAGATACAATAAGAACTTTGAATACCATAAGGGCATGTTTATATAAGTTATTGTATGAAAATACTTTGAAAACGTACTTATATAATTTATATATACTTATATATTGAAAACCATGCTTACATATGTTTATATGGGTTGGTATAATTATATATACTAAATACCATGTTGGAATAGGATAATATGAGTCAACATAAGTCAAAAGGTTAAGTTAATATCCAAATTAAATACCTTACATATGAGATTTCGGTTTTGGGAATCTAGGATCAAAGGTGTTTTCGGTTTTAAGCATCTATGAACACGAGTGTTTTCGGTTTCGAGCATCATGGAGCAAATTGTGTTTTTGGTTTTGGTTCCTCCACTAGGACTGAAATCATTCAATTGTGGGGCATCCAAGGTGATTTCGGTCATGCTAGGACCGAAATCAACCTTATCTTGGCCGAAATTCCCCATAAACATCTAGATATTTTACTTGATTTAACTTCCCAATGTGATAATTCCATTTACCAACGTAAGCATCACCTCAACCGCCTATCTTTTCCTTCCTATTTACGATACAAAATGGAATCATATAAGACTTCCAGTAAACACTTTTCACCTCATATTCTCTCAAATATCAAAGCACTTACCCAGTTAATCTTCAAAATTGAAATTACAATCAAGAACACTTCACATATGCATCCAAAATTTCCAGAAAACTTGTAGGTTACTTTGAATTAGTTTAGTCTTTTAAAACACTTAACATATAAATTTAACTAATTAATACATAATATTATGTGATCAATATTATTAGGATACGTTTATTTACATGTGTTCTAATCCGAGGATCATCACAACCCTATCATACCCAACCAAGAATACACACCCGAGGTGAGTTCACACCCCTACGTTTTCATGATTTTTCATTGCTTTAGGGGGGGAATACAAGTAAAACACAAGAAATCTTGTGTTAATATCTAAATGATTTCAAATATTGTTAATCGTTGTCATTACTAAATATATATATATATATATATATATATATATATATATATATATATATATATATATATATATATATATATATATAATTATATAATTAAGATTCAACATGCTTAGAATTGGTGATTTTGCTTTATTTCCTATTCCTTGTTTGGTTGTGGGCTTAAGGTAGAATCATTTAATCAACTTCCTTTTTAATCATAGTTATATATGTATTATATTTATATAAGTATAAAACTATTTATACATGTTAAACAAAAAAAATATTTTTGCAAATCTATTTTAGTACCATTTGGACGTAAATGTTAAATTTCACGAAATATCTTTATCAAGGATTTACGATTTCAAACTTTCAAAGTCGTTAATAATACGAAGGGTTTCATTTCAGTAGAATACAAATATTTAAACTATAATAGGTATAGTTTATGGAACTTACATATCATTTTACCAAGTTCGAGATACGATACAGAAAGAAACATATAAACTATAATAGGTATAGTTTATGGATCATATGCACTATATTACCAAGTTCAGAATACATTGCGGAAAACAAACATATAAACTATAATAAATATAGTTTATGAAACATACATACAGTTATTTATCACAAAAGCACTTTTCATTATTCTACACGTAACCGTCAATATAGCTTTGTGAGACACACTTCACGTACTTATCTAAGTAACAACGAAAGCCCTGAAATTATAACCAGAGTCTCCTGGAGGGAGAGCGCGACACTTGTGTATAGATCTATACGGGACTGACAATCCCACACCTTAACTGTTAGCTACAGTTAGGACGACAAGACTGGGGTGACAAATGTCGTATCGATTCCGACGCCTGAAGAACGTCGTGTTCATGCCATAGTTGTATTAAAATAATAGAATTACAATATAGTATTTTACAGTACGGCTGGTGGATCCAGGCACATACACTCACAAAATTTCATACAAGTACAATTACAGTATATACTAATTTCTTAATACAGAGAAAATTACATTTCAGGAAACATTCATTTTATGGTTTTATGTGGATTAAAACTATATCATACTATTTCATTGTACAACAACATTTACACATTTTGGTCTTAGGGTATTAAGACTACAAACACATTTACAACAGAAAATATAGGATTTTCTGGGAGAACATACTTACATATTCAAGGAACAAATGACAGATTTCAATTACAAACATGCTTATGAACTCACCAACTTAATTGTTGACACTCTTTTCAAAACTACTTGTATTCTCAGGAAATCAGTAAACAGGTATCCATAGGTTTTGAGAAGATGGAGCTTCATAGAGTCACGTCTTTTAATTTTTCCTATACATTTTGGTGTCAAGTATACATTGATTTGAACAGGAATGTAAAACTATACTTTATCAATGTAATCGTTGTTGTACTTTGATTACTATTATGCAATTGTTGTGGTACAGTACATGACTTCATCCGCCCCTGAACGTTTCTGCCGTTCTGGTTTGGGGTGTGACAGATTGGTATCAGAGCATTGTTTAAAATGAACAAAGTATATCAAACCACAAAAGATATACAACTATAAGTACAATGGGGCTGAAACGGTTTGACTAAAAGTATACTTTTAAAATATAAGTATTTTATAAGAAGTATACGAACATGCATACATACAAGAAACATTATCACGGTAAGAACTACGTAAAAGTATTTAGATGAGTTGGACGCTGCAGTTAAACCTAGACAAGTTATGTAATCATATCTGGGATAAATATAGCCAAATCACCTATATTTATTTGAGATACGACCAATATGTGTTTGGAAGTGATCGTGGTGTTGCAACAAGTCTAAAACTTACCAACTTTATATACAAGGGGAACTCTAGAACCAAACATGAATTTAAAATACTATAGGAGTATTTTATTGCACTATAACACTAGAACAACAACATTTAGGCCTTGATAGTTACATAAACTAATAGTCGAGAAAGGCCTTCTTACCAAGATCAATCATGTGAAAACAAAGGACCCTTACTGGTAGATCTATAATTATTAAGTGTATACGTAAGAGTTATATATAATTAAGTTTTTATAGACTTAGAATTTATGATTTAGCTTTACTTCCTGTTCCTTGTTTGGTTGTGGACTTAGAGTAGGATCACTTATTCGAAGGTCTATTTGGTCTTGGTTATATATAATTCGTATACACTATGTGATTATAGGAGGACTTGGTATGGATTACATTATACAAATTCGTTAGAAGCGTTGCTATAATTTTATAAATTGGAATTTGCGATTGTTTACTTATATTAGTAGACTTTTATTGTAAATTGCTTAATAGAACACTATAAAAGTCAGGATATGATGCATTTAGAACTAACATATATCTTGTTCAATATCACCTGACTCATAACTACAATAGAGGACTTATCATTACTTCCTCTCTAAATCTTATAGAAAAAGATGTCGCCACGTAAATGAATTAGATGTTTCAACAATACTCCACCAACTCCACCACCGCCACCACCTCCACAGTATGACCATGCTGTTTTACAAACAGCAGTAACAGCTGCCGTGGCAGCCGCCATGATGCAAATCAGCGCAAGTGGTGCTAGTGGGGCGGGTAGTGGTCCCAACCCTTCTAATCATGAAGAAAGCCATGGACACCCAAGGGAGTGTTCCTATAAAGACTTCACGAACACCAAACCCAAATACTTCGATGGAACTGGAGGTGTCATTGCTCTAACACGCTGGTTCGAGAAAACAAAATCGATGTTTGAAATCTGTGCGTGCCCTGAAACTAGCAAAGTGAAATTTGCAGCATGCACTTTTATGGACAGAGCCCTCTCTTGGTGGAACGACTATGTCAAGTCGTTGTCTCTCCCAGTAGCCAATGCCACGAGCTGGGAAAACTTAAAGGTCCTAATGCTATCAGAATACTGCCCGAGGGGAGAGGTGTAAAAGCTTGAACAAGAACTCTAGGGTCTGGCGATGAAGGACTCCGACATTGCTTCTTATACTTCCAGATTTAGTGACCTGGCTATTCTATGTCCCGGGATGGTCACCCCGGAAAGTAAGAAAGTGGAAACGTATATCTGAGGGTTATCTCCTCAGATCCAATGCAATGTGATAGCTGTAAACCCACTTACTTTCGATAGTTCCAAGCGTCTGGCACAAACACTCGTAGATCATGGAGTTCGTCAAGGCTTCATGAAAACCATCGCGGAACAACCCAAAGAAGGAGGTAGCAAAAAGAAATTTTGGAACAAAAGAAAGGGCAAATCGTCTCAAGAACCCGCAAAGAACCAACAAACGGTGGTAGTTCATGCTGTTACTGTTCCCGCTGTTGTTCCTGCTTCTATTCCTACCGCTGTTTCTGCTACTCCAGCACCCCCGAGTCGATATGTTTGAACCTTTACAAGGTGTAACAAGTGCAACTTCTATCACACGGGAGTTTTCCGAGAAATGCACTATAAAAACTGCAACATGAAGGGACACACCGCCGGTTTTTGTAAGGCGCCAGCACAACCCATCTCCCAAGTCCCCAGTGTGGGAGTAAGCCAGGCTTGTTATGGGTGTGGGGAAATAGGACACTTCAAGAGAGATTGTCCTAAGAAAAAGAATACTGGCGGTGTAGGAAGGGTATTGGCAATCGGTCATGAAGAAGCGATAGCAGATCCTACCGTGGTTACCGGTATGTTTCTTCTCAACAATTCTTACACATGCATTCTTTCCGATAGTGGTGCGGAGAAAAGCTTTGGTAGCCATAAATTGAAACATCTACTTAAACAAAATCCCCAATCACTAAAAGACACATTCACCGTAGAAATGGCAAACGGAAAGACCGAGAGCACTAACAACATATACATAGGATGTACCCTTACTCTAAACAACTATTCTTTCCAAATTGACCTTATGTCGGTCTCAATAAAAAGCTTCGACGTTATCATCAGCATGGATTGGTTAAGTCATCACCGTTAGGGATGAGCATATGGACCGGGGAACCGGCCGGAACCGGTACCGGAACCAGAACCCGATGGAACCGGTCGGGCCGGGACCGGGACGTTATTTTTGTGGATTTTTGGAACCGGTAGGAACCGGAACCGATATAACCGGAACCGGTAGAACCGGCAAAAACCGGAACCGTATGATGCTATTTTTCGAGGACCGGTTCCAACATTTGAAGACACGACAAGAACCGGTAGGAACCGGGAACCGGTAGAACCGGAACCGGTAGAACCGCCGGGCCGGTTCGGTTCTTGATTTTGGCCGAAGCCGGTTCCCGGGTCGGGTCCGGTTCGGGCCGGTCCGGTCCTTCTGCTCATCCCTACTCACCGTGCTGATATTCTATGTTATGAAAATCCATTCATCTTAATCTGCCAAGTATCGAATCCCTCGTTATCTATGGCGACAAACCTGGTACGAACATTCAAATCATTTCTTGCTTCACGGCCCAGAAGTATCTTCGCAAAGATTATTGTTCCTTCTTAGCTCACGTGGTAAATAAAACACAAGTGAAACACATCAAGGATATCCCCGAAGTTTTTTATTTCCCCGATGTATTCCCTAAAGATCTCCCAGGAGTTCCTCCTGAACACCAAGTCGAATTCTGAATCGACTTGATTCCCGGAGCTACCCCCGTAGCTAAATCCCCGTACCGTTTAGCTCCGTCAGAGATGTATGAACTATCCAGTCAATTAAACGAACTTCTAAGAAAAGGATTCATAAGACTAAGATTTTCGCCTTGGGGAGCATCGGTCTTGTTCGTAAAGAAGAAGGATGGATCGTTCCGCATGTGCATAGACTACCGGGAATTAAATAAACTCACCGTCAAAAACCGATATCCTTTGCCTTGAATCGACGACCTCTTCGACTAACTTCTAGGAGCAAGTTTCTTCTCCAAGATCGATCTCAGGCCAGGATACCATCAACTACGAGTCCAGGAGGAGGATATTCCTATGCCACATTCAGAACTCGATACAGCCACTATGAATTCGTAGTAATGCCCTTTGGTTTAAAAAACACACCTACAATGTTCATGGACCTGATGAACCGTGTGTGTCGACCTTACTTAGACAAGTTCGTAATAGTTTTCATCGACGATATACTAGTCTAATCCCGAAGTAAGGAAGAACACAACCAACACTTACGACAACTCTTGGAAACATTAAGGGCAGAGAAGTTGTATGCGAAGTTCTCAAAATGCGAATTCTGGATTCAGAAGGCGGATTTACTAGGTCACGTGGTCAGCGAGGAAGGGATACATGTTGATCCCTCTAAAATCAAAGCTATCGAAAACTGGGCGACCCCGCGAACCCTAACAGAGATTCGTCAATTTCTAGGTCTCGCTGGCTTTTACAGAAGGTTCATTCAAAACTTCTCAAAAATCGCAAAACCACTCACCACCCTGACCGAGAAGGGTGTAACCTTCAGCTGGGAGGAGAATCAAGAAACCGCTTTACAGACACTAAAGCGAGCCCTATGCATCGCCCCAATCTTGTCCCTCCCAGAAGGGACGGGAGATTTTTTAGTTTACTACGATGCGTCTAAGCAAGGGCTAGGCTGTATTCTTATGCAGCGAGGAAAGGTTATATCCTATGCCTCGAGACAGTTTAAGAACCACGAGGTCAACTACACCACACACGACCTTGAATTAGGAGAATTGGTTTTTGCTCTGAAGATCTGGAGACATTGCGTTTATGGTACATAGTGCATAGTCTTCACAGACCATAAAAGCCTCCAGTATATATTCGATCAAAAAGAACTGAACATGAGGAAACGACGATGGGTAGAACTACTAAATGATTACGAATGCGAGATTCACTGTCATCCCGACAAAGCCATTGTAGTAGCAGATGCCCTTAGTTGAAAAGAGGACTCTGGTCGCCGAGTAAAGTCTCTAACTATGACAATCCATTCACACCTATCCACACAGATCAAAGAGGCTCATCTGGAAGCCTTGAAACCTGAGAATGTGAAAAGTGAAGCGTTAATAGGAATGGATAAAAACCTAGAAGTTAAGCGTGATAGAGTTTGTTATCTCATGAATCGGATCTGGACACCGAAGTTTGGTGGCTACAGAGATGTTGTCATGAACGAAGCCCATAAAACTTGATACTCCGTTCATCCAGGTCCAGACAAGATGTATCTGGACCTTAAGAAACTATATTGGTGGCCAAACATGAAAGCTGAAATTGCTCCTATGTAGGCAAGTGCCTGACTTGCGCCAAAGTTAAAGTAGAATACCAGAAGCCTTTAGGTTTACTACAACAACCAGAAATACCCGAATGGAAGTGGGAACGGATAACTATGGATTTCATAACCAAGTTACCGAGGACAACGGGTGGTCATGACACCATTTGGGTAATCGTCGACAGATTAACCAAATCCGCACACTTCCTGCCAATAAAAGAAACTGACAAAATGGAGAAGTTAACAAGGACGTACATTAAAGAGATAGTACGATTGCATGGTGTGCCAATATCTATTATCTTCGATAGAGATAGTATACTTACCTCGCGGTTTTGGCAATCACTGCAAAAGTCCTTGGGAACCAAACTTGACATGAGTATAGCGTACCATCCTCAGACTGATGGGCAAAGTGAGAGAACCATACAAACGCTGGAAGACATGTTGAGGGCTTGTGTGATAGATTTTGGTAAGGATTGGGATACCCATTTACCACTCGTCTAATTCTCGTATGACAATAGCTATCACACTAGCATCAAACTTGTTCCCTTTGAAGCCCTCTATGGCCGTAAGTGCATATCCCCTCTGTGCTGGGCTGAAGTGGGTGATACACAACTAGCCAAGAATCAAGTACCCGACAGTACTCTAACCGGTCCCGAGATCATTCGAGAAACAACAGAGAAAATCTTCCAATTACGAGAACGAATGAAGGCCCCTAGAGACGGACAAAAGAGTTATGCAGACAAACGACGAAAACCCTTGGAGTTCCAGGTTGGTGACCGTGTCCTGTTAAAGGTCTCAACCTGGAAAGGAATGATACGTTTCGGTAAATGTAGAAAACTAAATCCAAGGTACATCGGACCATTTGAGATTCTTGCTAGAATCGGTCCGGTAGCGTATAAACTCAATCTGCCGCATGAACTCAGTAACATACATCCCACATTTCACATGTCCAATCTAAAAAAGTGTCTGTCTGATGAGACTCTTGTAATCCCACTCGATGAAATCGAGTTAAACGAGAGTCAACACTTCGTAGAAGAACCAGTAAAAATCATGGATAAGGAAATAAAGAGAACAAAACAAAGCCGGATACCAATAGTGAAGGTTCGCTCGAATGCCAAGCGGTGACCTGAATTCACTTGGGAACGGGAAGATATGATGAAACAAAAGTACCCACACCTTTTCCCTAGTTCATGAGTACCACTTTAGAAACAATTTTGGGACGAAATTCCCTCTAATGGGGGGATAATGTAGCAACCCGTTATTTCAAGTCAATGTAAGTTAAACTTGTTCAAATAAAAGTCTAAACTACAACCGTATACAAGTGAACTCACATCATAACAAAGATACAATAAGAACTTTGAATTCCATAAGGGCATGTTTATACAACTTATTGTATGAACATACTTTGAAAACCATACTTATATAAGTTATATATACTTATATATTGAAAACCATGCTTACATATGTTTATATGGGTTGGTATAATTATATATACTAAATACCATGTTGAAATAGGATAATATGAGTCAACATAAGTCAAAAGGTTAAGTTAAAATCCAAATTAAACACCTTACATATGAGATTTCGGTTTTGGGAATCTAGGATCAAAGGTGTTTTCGTTTTTAAGCATCTAGGAACAAGAGTGTTTTCGGTTTTAAGCATCATGGAGAAAATTGTGTTTTTGTTTTTGGTTCCTCCACTAGGACTGAAATCATTCAATTGTGGGGCATCCAAGGTGATTTCGTCATGCTAGGACCGAAATCAACCTTATCTTGTCCGAAATCCCCCTTAAAAATCTAGATATTTTACTTGATTTAACTTCCCAATGTGATAATTCCATTTACCAACGTAAACATCACCTCAACCACCTATCTTTTCCTTCCTATTTACGATACAAAATGGAATCATATAAGACTTCAAGTAAACACTTTTCACCTCATATTCTCTCAAATATCAAAGCACTTACCCAGTTAATCTTCAAAATTGAAATTACAATCAAGAACACTTCACATATGCATCCAAAATTTCCAGAAAACTTGTAGGTTACTTTGAATTAGTTTAGTCTTTTAAAACACTTAACATATAAATTTAACTAATTAATACATAATATTATGTGATTAATATTATTAGGATATGTTTATTTACATGTGTTCTAACCCGAGGATCATCGCAACCTTATCATACCCAACCAAGAACACACACCTAAGGTGAGTTCATACCCCTACGTTTTCATGATTTTTCATTGCTTTATGGGGGAATACAAGTAAAGCACAAAAAATCTTGTGTTAATATCTAAATGATTTCAACTATTATTCATCGTTGTCGTTACTAATATATATATATATATATATATATATATATATATATATATATATATATATATATATGTATATATATAAATTATATAATTAAGATTCAACATGCTTAGAATTGGTGATTTTGCTTTATTTCCTATTCCTTGTTTGGTTGTGGGCTTAAGGTAGAATCATTTAATCAACTTCCTTTTTAATCATAGTTATATATGTATTATATTTATATAAGTATAAAACTATTTATACATGTTAAACAAAAAAAATATTTTTGCAAATCTATTTTAGTACCATTTGGACGTAAATGTTAAATTTCACGAAATATCTTTATCAAGGATTTACGATTTCAAACTTTCAAAGTCGTTAATAATACAAAGGGTTTCATTTCAGTAGAATACAAATATTTAAACTATAATAGGTATAGTTTATGGAACTTACATATCATTTTACCAAGTTCGAGATACGATACAGAAAGAAACATATAAACTATAATATATATAGTTTATGGATCATATGCACTATATTACCAAGTTCAGAATACATTGCGGAAAACAAACATATATACTATAATAAATATAGTTTATGAAACATACATATAGTTATTTATCACAAAAATCACTTTTCATTATTCTACACGTAACCGTCAATATAGCTTTGTGAGACACACTTCACGTACTTATCTAACTACCAACCAAAGCCCTGAAATTATAAACAGAGCCTCCTGGAGGGAGAGCGTGACACTTGTGTATAGATCTATACGGGAGTGACAATCCCGCACCAACTGTTAGCTACAGTTAGGCTGGCATTCCTGGGGTGACAAATGTCGTACCGATTCCGACGCCTGAAGAACATCGTGTTCAGGCCATCTTAGGTCATCAAGCATGGTTATGATAACTCACAATTTGGTATTGAACAATACGATTAGTGTACGAATACGGAAACAACTTCACATAGTTTTATGAAAATAATAAAACCACAATAAAGTATTTTACAGTACAGCTGGTGGATCCAGGCACATACACTCGCATAATTTTGTACAAGTACAATCACAGTATACTAATTTCTTAATACAGAGAAAATTACATTTCAGGAAACATTCTTTTTATGCTTTTATGTGAATTAAAACTATATCTTCTTTAACTTTTCAAAGGCTTCCTTATGCTTCTCATTCCAAGCATAAGTAGCTCCTTTGTGGGTCAAAGCTGTTAATGGAGTAGCAATCGAAGAAAAGCCTTGGATAAATCGGCGATAATATCCGGCTAATCCTAAAAAGCTTCAAATCTCTGTAGGACTTTTTAGTTGTTCCCACTTCATCACAACTTCAATCTTTGCTGGGTCAACCATTATTCCTTCTTGGTTAACCACATGACCTAAAAATTGGACTTCTTGAATCCAAAATTCACATTTGGAGAACTTTGCATACAACTTCTCCTTTTTCAAAACTTCTAGCACTTCACGCAGATGCTTTTCATGCTCTTGCTTGCTTTTCGAATAAATCAAGATATCGTCTATGAATACTATCACGGATTTATCAAGGTATGGTTTACAAACCCTGTTCATCAAATCCATGAAAGCTGCTGGGGAATTGGTTAGTCCGAACGACATAACCAAAAATTCATAGTGTCCATATCTTGTTCTGAACGCAGTCTTTTCGATATCCTGCTCCCTCACCTTTAGTTGATGGTATCCCGACCTAAGATCAATCTTCGAAAAATAGCTCGAACCTTGCAACTGGTCGAACACGTCATCGATCCTCGGCAACGGGTACTTGTTCTTTATTGTTGCCTTATTCAGCTCTCTGTAATCGATGCACATTCTCATGCTCCCGTCTTTCTTCTTTACAAATAACACAGGGGCTCCCCAGGGTGATGAACTAGGTCGAATGAAACCTTTGTCCAATAACTCCTGAAGTTGTGTCATAAGTTCTTTCATTTCTGTTGGTGCTAATCGATACGATGCTTTTGCTATCGGCGTCGTTCCTGGTAACAGGTCGATACGAAATTCTACTTGTCGATCAGGGGGCAATCCGGGAAGATCTTCGGGAAAGACTTCCGGATAGTTACACACCACCGGCATATTCTGCACCTCCTTCTTCTCCTTCTTAGCATCGATCACGAACGCTAGGTATGATGTACATCCCTTGGCCAAACACTTTCTGGCTTTCAGTAGGGAAATGATTCCAGAGTTTACTCTGTGTTTGTCTCCGTACACCATAAACGACTCTTTCCCTGGCGGGTTTACTTTTACTATCTTCTTCTTACACAATATTTCGGCATCATTGGCACTAAGCCAATCCATTCCTAAAACTATGTCGAATCCATTTAACTCGATAGGTAATAATTCCTCGTGGTACTTATTCCCGTCCAAGTCAATGAGGATGTTTTTGATACGATGGCTAATAGGTATAAACTTGCCACTAGCAATCTTGACTAATAAAGCACTAACTAGTCTATCTACAGGCAAAGCTAGTTTTCTACCAAATTCATGCGAAATAAAGGAGTAATTGGCTCCAGAATCAAACAAAATTTGGGCAGGCAATTCGTTTACGAGAAAGGTACCTGAAGCGACATCGGCTTCTTCTTTCGCAACTTCAAGTGTCATCTGAAAGGCTCTCGCCTTCGGCTTTGGTGGAAGATTGGGCTTTGCTGCATCCTTCTTCTTCGGGCAATCCCTCAAAATATGCTCTTCTTCATGGCACCCATGACAGACGTTATTAGTGAAGGTGCATTTATTGGCATAATGCCCTGAATTCTACATTTGTAACAAGTGAGTTCCACGCTGCATTTCCCAGCATGTTTGTTCTTGCACCTGTCACACCACTTGGCTTCGACTTCTCCTCCGAATTTTCTCGAACCAGTCTTCGAGAACTTTTTCTTCTTATTGGAACCTGAAGTTCCTTCAAACTTTCTCTTTTCGCCAACTTCAACCTTGCTGGCGACTCTCCCCTTTATAATATCTTCAACAGACTTGGCAGCCCAGATAGCTACCTCCAAAGTAAGTGCCTAACGTACTGGCACCGCATACTCCCATGGAAGTCCCTTTGCATACCTGTCAATTTTTTCAAAGCAAACTCCATTTTGTCTGTGAAGTTATTCGTATATTCGTCAACGGTCATACTCCCCTTCTTCAACGTTAGAAATTGGTTTTCTAACTCAAGTACATTTTGGTCCGAGCAGTACTTGCGCTTGAAGTGCACCAACAACTCTGCCCAAGTCAGTTGCAGTGGCTCATTAGGGCTTAGGGTTTTCCCCAAAGTGTTCCACCAACGAGCAGCACTACCCCTGAACTGACGCACTGCGAATGTGGTTTGTAACTTTCCTTGGCAACCACAAGTCATGAAAGCCAATTCCATTTCCGAGATCCAATCCATTACTCCGACAGGATCTTCTTTTCCAGTGAAAGTTGATGGCTTGCAAGTCATCAAGTCCTTATACTTGCACCCATTTCTCTCCACTCTATCCTCGTGGTTATTTCTCCCAACCACAAGCGGTTCACTATGACCAACTGATCCACTGTTGTTTCCTTCTTCAGATCGATCGTCATTCAATTCACGTTGTTCAACAGGAACTGAAGGTTCATCCGTGTTGTTCAGCAACATTTGCCTCAATTCCTCCCTCTGTTCAGCCATCATGGTCTGAATCACAGCTCGTACTCCAGCCATGGTGATGGGTTCGGGTGCAGCTCCTACTATAGGCACCTTTTCCACCACTTGAGATTGAGGTTGTTGGTTTCTGTTTGCATTTCCCGCTCCACTTCTAGTTCTTGCCATTATAATCTATATACCGAATAAGGCGAATTTAGGTCTTTATCCTTGTTTGATATTTCAACTCCCTTATCACTCCGAAACGTTTACATGTTAGTTCTAATCTCGTAATCATACGCTTAGAATCCTACACACATAAGGTTTCAAGATCCGGTCGGCAACAGACCATAGATCCGAACAAATAATGGCATATATGGCAAACATATATCATTTAGCACACAAAAGCATTTTACGCATCTTTCCTAAAATAAACTAGTGCTCGTGTGTAAAATATGGTAGACACTCATCTCATAATCATCACTTAGCATTCTAAGTTTATGTCTAGAAATCCTATAATTTCTTAGTTCGATTAAACTAATGCTCTGATACCAACTGTGACATCCCCTAATTTCTCGGCCAGAAAAGACCGATTTAATTTATGCTTTTTAAAATAAAATCAGAGAAATCCTTTTAAAAGATGTTGCGGAATTGGTCCCCAAAACAAAACATGATAAAAGTTTATCAAAACCTTTCTTTAAGAAATATATAGTTTCATTTCATATCAAAACCTCGGGATGTCATGTTCCAATATAGATCAAAAGCATAAACAAGACATTATAAGCCTTTCAACAGTTATTTACAACTACTAGCCTATAATCCAAAAATCTCTCATCGTCCTCCGACTATGCTCGGGGTCCACTACCTGTAACATAAAAAGCTGAGTGGGTCAGGCTTGGGAGCCTGGTGAGCATATAAGGTTTTCAACCCACAATAATAATAAACTTATTAAGTTCACTAATCAACAATAACCCTGATTACCCAGTCCCGTTGTCCTCAATTTACGTCCCTAAACACCTATCACAAGGGACCTAGCCTAAGGAATATCATCGGGATGGGCACTACTGCTAAGGGGTCTCCTCAGCCATACATGTCCTAAAGGCAACCATGAGGGGGATGGAGTACGCCAATGAACATTTAGTTCATCAACACCTACAAGTTGCGAACCTGCTAGTGTGCCACTGGACTGTCTAGAAAAGTCTGTGGTCATCATCTATACTCTGTTAGACGACTTCAACAACAAGAACAACAACATCGAGGCCTCTCACCATTTTAACAGAAATCGAATATTTCGTCTACCCATGTTCAACCCAACATATTTGTAGATAAAATACATATACAGTTTAAAACTTGTATAAAACATCTGTTCAACGGTCACCTCAAATAAACAATTAATATATTTACACATAGCACGTATTTTAAGGTAAATACTTCATATCTATGTGTAAAGTGAAAGTAACTACACACTCACATGATTTGATGATAATCGGGGATCAATTCGTTTCCTAAAACGATCGTTTCTAATAAAACCGGGAGTTTTATGAGAAACCGGGCTCTGTAAGGGTCGGGCTTCGAAACCGAAAAGATAAATTTTCCGGGCGGCTCGTGCACTTCGTGGCGTATTCCGGGGGTTGTAATTGATACCGGGGCTTTGGGGGAAGTTGGAATGAAAGAAATATGGGTTTAGGGGCTAAAAGTGACAATTTTTCAAAATATACCCGGGAGGTCTCGCACCCTCCTATTTATAGGCCGAGGTTGCTGTTCCAAGGGCTGAGAAGCCTCCACACGTCAGCAGATCCGAAGGCTCGCAGGTGGCTCGCATGTGGGCTGCGCATGCGAGGGGCTCGGTGGCATGTTCTGATTGGACCGAAGTCCGGGTCCGATGAGGGGGGGTCTGTGGCACCATGCGAAGCTCGAATGCACGAGGAAAGGGGCACGCGTCGCAGCTTCATTGGACCACTTCGGATTAGCACTCTGGTTCGGATGACTATGCAATATTTCGGACACGTGTCGGATGGGAGGCGAGGACACGTGCCCGAAGTCCACGTATGCGAAATTTCTCGGTTTTGGGGATTTTCTCGATTTTCGCACCAAAACTTCTAAAATCCATAACTTTCGCATACGAGCTCCGTTTTTAACGTTCTTTATATGCAAGCGTAGGTAAATTTACGCTCTACAACTTTCGTTTAGACTTCGTTGGCTAATTTTGAATTTAATTTTTATGTTATATTTTTAATAGACCGGGACAGGAAATCCATTAAAAATTCATAACTTCTTCATCCGACGTCCGTTTTCGTCTGTCTTTTTACCGTTGTGCTACTATTGACGAGACCTTCAATTCCCGTTTAGGTCGTGTTGGCTAAAAATCACTCGATCTAAAATTCGAGTTTTTAGCTGTCTATTGCTAAGCTGAAACTTCGAAAAATCATAACTTCCTCATACGAAGTCAGATTTGGGCGTTCTTTTTATACCTACTCTCGGTTTGACGAACACTACGAATTTCGTTTAGATCACTAAGGCTAAAAAGTAGTTTATCAAAAACTCACGTTTTACGACATTCGGCACCATGTCGGTTTTGCCGTGAAACTTCGACAGGTCATAACTTCTTCTTTATAACTCGGATTTTGGTATTCTTTATATATCCATAATCCTTGTCACGACCACTACAACTTTCTTAAGAGATATCGGCTTTATCTATTATTTATTTTTGACGCTCATTTTTATTCTTAATTAATTAAATCCTAATAATTAAGCATAAAACACATAATTTTCACATAATTCCTTTTCATTTCTTCAAAATGAGTTACAAAGGTTAACCTAGACTATTACATAAATATTAATGCCTAGCCTAGAAACACGGGCATTACAATTCTCTCCCCCTTAGGATGATTCCGTCCCTGGAATCACACATCAACAAACAACTACGGGTAGGGACTCATCATGTCACTCTCCGTTTCCCAGGTGAGATTTGGCCCATTCGTATGTTTCCAGCGCACAAGCACTAAATCGACCATCTTGCGTCGCAACTTCTTAGTCTTACGGTCAACTCTTGCCTCAGGTTCTTCAATCAACCTCTTGTTTTCATCCAACCTTAATTTAGAAATGGGAATTATGTCGGGCACATCTCCCGTGAACTTTCTCAAATAACACACATGAAAGGTGTTATGAATATCCTCCAGTTCTTCCGGTAATTCTAGCTTGTAAGCTTGATTCCCGATCCTCTGAAGAACTTTAAATGGTCCAATAAACCTTGGACTCAATTTTCCCCTTTTACCAAATCTTATAAGTCCCTTCCACGGCGAGACTTTAAGTAAAACCGAATCTCCAACTTCGAAGGATATCGGTTGTCTTTTCTTGTCAGCATAACTCTTTTGTCGATCTTGAGCAGCTAACATCCTTTCTCTAATTACTTTCAACTTTTCAGCAGTCTGATGGACTATTTCAGGTCCCATAAACTGCTTTTCCCCAGCTTCCAGCCAACATGACGGCATTCGACACCTTTCTCCATACAAAGCGTGATAAGGTGCCATCTTGATGCTTGAGTGGAAACTATTATTATAGTAAAATTCTACTAAAGGTAAGTGTTCATCCCAGTTACCTTGGAATTCTAGGGTACATGCTCTCAGCATATCCTCCAATGTTTGAATCGTTCGTTCGCTCTGACCATCAGTTTGCGGATGGTAAGTTGTACTCAAACACAACTTGGTACCCAATTCCTCTTGTAGTCTCCTCCAAAACCTTGAGGTAAAACGACTGTCACGATCGGATACAATCGTTAACGGAACACCGTGAAGCCTCACAATTCCCTTCACGTAAGAATTCGCAAGTTTATCCATAGACCATTTCTCGTTGGCTGCTATGAAATGCGCTCTCTTAGTGAAGCGATCAACGACCACCCAAATCATGTCGTGAGCATTCCTTGTTCTGGGCAGTTTAGTCACGAAATCCATGGTAATGTCCTCCCATTTACCCATGGCTACAGGTAAAGGTTCTAAACTCCCATACGGTTTCTAATGTTGTGCCTTAACCCTAGCACAAGTTACACACTCGGCCACATACTTAGCAACATCGAGCTTCATCGTCGGCCACCAGTAATAGGGTTTTAGATCCCTATACATTTTCGTACTGCAGGGATGAATCTAGTACATGGTTTTGTGAGCTTCTTCCATCAGAAGATCTCTTACTCCTCCCGTCTTAGGTACCCAAATCCTATCATTGAATACCTTCAGTCCTTGAGCGTTTGTATCAAACACCAACATTTTACCCAAACGTTCCTCCTTCCGGTCAATTTTTTGTAAAGCTTCCTTTTGAGCTTTCTTTATACTTTCATCAATTGTAGAGACAACTTCAATTCTCAACGCCCTTGGCCTTTTCTTTTCAAGATTTACCTTCCGACTGAGAGCATCAACAACAACATTTGCTTTACCAGGGTGGTAAAGTATCTCACAGTCATAGTCCTTGAGTAACTCTAGCCAGCGCCGTTGCCTCATGTTCAATTCCTTCCGATTAAAGAGATATTGGAGACTCTTATGATTAGTGAAAAGTTTACATTTAGTACCATAAAGATAGTGCCTCCATATCTTTAAGGCGAATACTACCGCTGCCAACTCTAGATCATGAGTGGGGTAGTTCTTTTCATGTTCTTTTAATTGCCTCGATGCATACGCGATCAATTTATCCCTTTGGGTCAGAACACAACCTAACCCAACTCCAGAGGCATCACTATAGACTGCGAAGTCATCAACTCCTTCAGGTAACGAAAGAATCGGTGCTTCACACAATCTCTTCTTTAACTTTTCAAAGGCTTCCTTATGCTTCTCATTCCAAGCATAAGTAGCTCCTTTGTGGGTCAAAGCTGTTAATGGAGTAGCAATCGAAGAAAAGCCTTGGATAAATCGACGATAATATCCGACTAATCCTAAAAAGCTTCGAATCTCCGTAGGACTTTTTGGTTGTTCCCACTTCATCACAGCTTCACTCTTTGCTGGGTCAACCATTATTCCTTCTTGGTTAACCACATGACCTAAAAATTGGACTTCTTGAATCCAAAATTCACATTTGGAGAACTTTGCATACAACTTCTCCTTTTTCAAAACTTCTAGCACTTCACGCAGATGCTTTTCATGCTCCTGCTTGCTTTTTGAATAAATCAAGATATCGTCTATGAATACTATCACGGATTTATCAAGGTATGGTTTACAAACCATGTTCATCAAATCCATGAAAGCTGCTGGGGAATTGGTTAGTCCGAACGACATAACCAAAAATTCATAGTGTCCATATCTTGTTCTGAACGCAGTCTTTTCAATACCCTGCTCCCTCACCTTTAGTTGATGGTATCCCGACCTAAGATCAATCTTCGAAAAATATCTCGAACCTTGCAACTGGTCGAACAGGTCATCGATCCTCGGCAACGGGTACTTGTTCTTTATTGTTGCTTTATTCAGCTCTCTGTAATCGATGAACATTCTCATGCTCCCGTCTTTCTTCTTTACAAATAACACAGGGGCTCCCCAGGGTGATGAACTAGGTCGAATGAAACCTTTGTCCAATAACTCCTGAAGTTGTGTCATAAGTTCTTTCATTTCTGTTGGTGCTAATCGATACGGTGCTTTTGCTATCGGCGTCGTTCCTTGTAACAGGTCGAAACGAAATTCTACTTGTCGATCAGGGGGCAATCCCGAAAGATCTTCGGGAAAGACTTTCGGATAGTCTACACCACCGGAATATTCTGCACCTCCTTCTTTTCCTTCTTAGCATCGATCACGAACGCTAGGTATGATGTACATCCCTTGGCCAAACATTTTCTGGCTTTCATTAGGGAAATGATTCCAGAGTTTACTCTGCGTTTGTCTCCGTACACCATAAACGACTCTTTCCCTGGCGGGTTTACTTTTACTATCTTCTTCCTACACAATATTTCGGCATCATTGGCACTAAGCCAATCCATTCCTAAACCTATGTTGAATCCATTTAACTCGATAGGTAATAATTCCTCGTGGTACTTATTCCCGTCCAAGTCAATGAGGATGTTTTTGATACGATGGCTAATAGGTATAAACTTGCCACTAGCAATCTTGACTAATAAAGCATTAACTAGTCTATCTACAGGCAAAGCTAGTTTTCTACCAAATTCATGCGAAATAAAGGAGTAATTGGCTCCAGAATCAAACAAAATTTGGGCAGGCAATTCGTTTACGAGAAAGGTACCTGAAGCGACATCGACTTCTCCTTTCGCAGCTTCAAGTGTCATTTGAAAGGCTCTCGCCTTCGGCTTTGATGGAAGATTGGGCTTTGCTGCATCCTTCTTCTTCGGGAAATCCCTTAAAATATGCCCTTCTTCATGGCACCCATGACAAACGTTATTAGTGAAGGTGCATTTATTGGCATAATGCCCTGGCTTTCCACATTTGTAACAAGTGACTTCCACGCTGCATTTCCCAGCATGTTTCTTCTTGCACCTGTCACACCACTTGGCTTCGACTTCTCCTCCGAATTTTCTCGAACCAGTCTTCGAGAACTTGTTCTTCTTATTGGAACCTGAATTTCCTTTAAACTTTCTCTTTTCGCCAACTTCAACCTTGCTGGCGGCTCTCCCCTTTATCATATCTTCAACAGACTTGGCAGCCCAGATAGCTGCCTCCAAAGTAAGTGCCTGACGTACTGGCACCGCATACTCCCATGGAAGTCCCTTTGCGTACCTGTCATTTTTTGCCAGCTCATCTGGGACAATACGCAAAGCAAACTCCATTTTGTCTGTGAAGTTATACGTATATTCATCAACAGTCATACTCCCCTTCTTCAACGTTAGAAATTGGTTTTCTAACTCGAGTACGTTTTGGGCCGAGCAGTACTTGCGCTTGAAGTGCACCAAGAACTCTGCCCAAGTCAGTTGCAGTGGATCATTAGGGCTTAGGGTTTTCCCCAAAGTGTTCCACCAACGAGCAACACTACCCCTGAACTGACGCACTGTGAATGTGGTTTGTAACTTGCCTCGGCAACCACAAGTCATCAAAGCCAATTCCATTTGCGAGATCCAATCCATTACTCCGACATGAGCTTCTTTTCCAGTGAAAGTTGATGGCTTGTAAGTCATAAAGTCCTTATACTTGCACCCATTTCTCTCCACTCTATCCTCGTGGTTATTTCTCCCAACCACAAGCAGTTCAATATGACCAACTGATCTACTGTTGTTTCCTTCTTCTGATCGATCGTCATTCAATTCACGTTGTTCAACAGGAACTGAAGGTTCATCCCTGTTGTTCAGCAACATTTGCCTTAATTCCTCCCTCTGTTCAGCCATCATGGTCAGAATCACAGCTCGTACTCCAGCCATGATGATGGGTTCGGGTGCAGCTCCTACTATAGGCACCTGTTCCACCACTTGAGGTTGAGGTTGTTGGTTTCTGTTTGCATTTGCCTCTCCACTTCTAGTTCTTGCCATTATAATCTATATACCGAATAAGGCGAATTTAGGTCTTTATCCTTGTTAGATATTTCAATTACCTTATCACTCCGAAATGTTTACATGTTAGTTCTAATCTCGTAATCATACGCTTAGAATCCTACTCACATAAGGTTTCCAGATCCGGTCGGCAACAGACAATAGATCCGAACAAATAATGGCATATATGGCAAACATATAACATTTAGCACATAAAAGCATTTTAGGCATCTTTCCTAAAATAAACTAATGCTCGTGTCTAAAATATGGTAGACACTCATCTCACAATCATCACTTAGCATTCTAAGTTTAAGTCTAGAAATCCTACAATTTCTTAGTTCGCTTAAACTAATGCTCTGATACCAACTGTGACATCCCCAAATTTCTCGGCCAGAAAAGACCGATTTAATTTATGCTTTTTAAAATAAAATCAGAGAAATCCTTTTAAAAGATGTTGTGGAATTGGTCCCCAAAACAAAACATGATAAAAGTTTATCAAAACCTTTCTTTAAGAAATGTATAGTTTCATTTCATATCAAAACCTCGGGATGTCATGTTCCGATACAGATCAAAAGCATAAACAAGACATTATAAGCCTTTCAACAGTTATTTACAGCTACTGGCCTATAATCCAAAAATTTCTCATCGTCCTCCGACTATGCTCGGGGTCCACTACCTGTAACATAAAAAGCTGAGTGGGTCAGGCTTGGGAGCCTGGTGAGCATATAGGGTTTTCAACCCACAATTATAATAAACTTATTGAGTTCACCAATCAACAATAACCCTGATTACCCATTCCCGTTGTCCTCACTTTACGTCCCTAAACACCTATCACAAGGGACCTAGCCTAAGGAATATCATCGGGATGGACACTACTGCTAAAGGGTCTCCTCAGCCATACATGTCCTAAAGGCAACCATGAGGGGGATGGAGTACGCCAATGAACATTTAGTTCATCAACACCTACAAGTTGCGAACCTGCTAGTGTGCCACTGGACTGTCTAGAAAAGTCCATGGTCGTCATCTATACTACGTTAGACGACTTCAACACCAACAACAACAACAACATCGAGGTCTCTCACCATTTTAACACACATCGACTATTTTGCCTACCCATGTTCTATCCAACATATTTGTAGATAAAATACATATATAATTTAAAACTTGTATAAAACATCTGTTCAACGGTCACCTCAAATAAACAATTAATATATTTACACATAGCACGTATTTTAAGGTAAATACTTCATATCTATGTGTAAAGTGAAAGTAACTACACAGTCACATGATTTGATGATAATCGGGCAGCAATTCGTTTCCTAAAACAATCGTTTCTAATAAAACCGAGAGTTTTATTGAGAAACCGGGCTCTTCAAGGGTGGGGCTTCGAAACCAAAAAGATAAATTTTTCGGGCTTCTCGGGCACTTCGTGGCGTATTCCGGGGGTTGTAATTGATACCGGGGCTTTGGGGGAAGTTGGAATGAAAGAAATATGGGTTTAGGGGCTAAAAGTGACAATTTTCCAATATATACCCGGGAGGTCTCACACCCTCCTATTTATAGGCCGAGGCTGCTGATCCAAGGGCTGAGAAGCCTCCATGCGTCAGCAGATCCGAAGGCTCGCAGGTGGCTCGCACGTGGGCTGCGCATGCGAGGGGCTCGGTTGCAAGTTTTGATTGGACCGAAGTCCAGGTCCGATGAGGGGGGTCCGTGGCACCATACGAAGCTCGGATGCACGAGGAAAGGGGCACGCGTCGCAGCTTCATTGGACCACTTCGGATTCGCTCTACGGTTCGGATGACTCAGCAATATTTCGGACACGCGTCGGATGGGAGGCGAGGACACGTGGCCGAAGTCCACGTATGCGAGATTTCTCAGTTTTGGGGATTTTTCTCGATTTTCGCTTCAAACCTTCTAAAATCCATAACTTTCGCATACGAGCTCCGTTTTTGACGTTCTTTATATGCACGCGTAGGTAAAATTACGCTCTACAACTTTCGTTTAGACTTCGTCGGCTAATTTTGACTTTAATTTTTATATTATTATTTTTAACAGATCGGGACAGGAAATCCGTTAAAAATTCATAACTTCTTCATCCGACGTCCGTTTTCATCTGTCCTTTTACCGGTGTGCTACTATTGACGAGACCTTCAATTCTCGTTTAGGTCGTGTCGGCTAAAAATCACTCGATCTAAAATTCAAGTTTTTAGCTGTCTACTGCTAAGCTGAAACTTCGAAAAATCATAACTTCCTCATACGATGTCACATTTGGGCGTTCTTTTTATACCTACTCTCGGTTTAACGAACACTACGAGTTTCGTTTAGATCACTAAGGCTAAAAAGTAGTTTATCAAAAACTCACTTTTTACGACATTCGGCACCGTGCCGGTTTTGTCGTGAAACTTCGACAGGTCATAACTTCTTCGTTATAACTCGGATTTTGGTATTCTTTATATATGCATAATCCTTGTCACGACCACTACAACTTTCTTAATAGATATCGGCTTTATCTAATATTTATTTTTGACGCTCATTTTTATTCTTAATTAATTAAATCCTAATAATTAAGCATAAAACACATAATTTTCACATAATTCCTTTTCATTTCTTCAAAATGAGTTACAAAGGTTAACCTAGACTATCACATCAATATTAATGCCTAGCATAGAAACACGGGCATTATAGGTTTTGAGAAGACGGAGATTCATAGAGTCACGTCTTTTAGTTTTTGCTATAGATTTTGGTGTCAAGTATACATTGATTTGAACACGAATGTAAAACTATACTTTATCAATGTAATGGTTGTTGTACTTTGATTACTATTATAGAATTGTTGTGATACTGTACATGACTTCATCCGGCCCCGGACGTTTCCGTCGTTCCGGTTTGGGGGTGTGACATAACTCCTCCAATCGGAATCAGATTTTTACGAAGTTTATATTCTTGTAATCAATTCGTCGCGTATTTTCTGAATATGTTTATCATTTTAGAAAATGGTAGGACTTTTTGGACACTCATTTTTGAGCCTATGAGTCGAATTATTCTTATATGTAAGAGTATACTCAATCATATTTATTCATAAAATGAAATATTACATTGATTCTCTATTACATTTATTTGTCTATACTAATTTCTAACGGTGGTCAGTGACAGAATTTTCTCAGTTCCCACACTCTCCCCCCGTTTAAGGAATTTTGTCCCGAAATTTAGCATGTGGCTGGAATTCCTTCCAATAAATGAGGGTACTTTCTATTCCTTTGAACTTACCATTCCAAAGTGTACACTGGTCCTCGCCTAGAGTTCCATCGTACCTTTACTATGGGGATGCAACTTTGCTTAAGCCTTTTCACTTTGTGATCCATAGTCTCTGTTGGTTCCTCGACGAAGTTCAGTTTGGCATTGACTTGAATCTCATCGAGAGGAATAACAAGTGTGCATAGTCAGAGAGATACTTCTTGAGATTTAACACATGGAAGACGTCGTGTACACTTTTGAGTTCTTGGGGAAACTTTATCTGATAGGCAACTAGAATGACCCTTGCAAGGATCTTAAATGGTCCTATATACCTTGGATTTAGCTCACCCCTCTTCCCAAACCTTATGACTCTTTTTTAAGGAGAGACTTTTAGCATCACCCTATCTCTAACTTGGAATTTAAAGGGTTTGCTTTTGATATCAGCATAGCTCTTTTGAGGACTACGAGCGGTCTTTAGACGCTCTCTAATTTACACGATCTTCTCAATTGTCTCATGTATGATTTTTGGGCCTATTAGAAAGTTATCTCATTTGAATTCCTTTTCTACTTGAGTATCTCCTACTTCTGCCCAACATATTGATGATCAAAACTTCTAACCATAGAGAGCCTCAAATGGCACAACCTTGATGTTGGTGTGATAGTTATTATTATATGAGAACTCGATCAAGGGTGTGACAACCTGAAATTTCCATTTGTACAAACCCTGCAGTCAAGCACTTCAATTAAAATTCAAATTCATCTCTGCTAATTTTTAGCTCGGTTTAAAGTCCGTTTGGGTATTTTTAATATTAATTATTCGAGAGAATAAATGAAAGGAAGCATTTTATAGGATTATTGTGTAACAAATAAAACAATTAACACCTTAATGAGGTGTTCACGGCCAAACATGAGGAGTTTGGGCCGTGAACTCCCCTTTGGCCATGAACTCATGCTTAAGGCATGAGTTTACTCCTTTCCTTCCTCATTTCTCACTTCCAAGCTCAAGAACACCCACATTCTCTCTCAAGTATCATAAGATCTTCTTCCAAATCTTCCAAAAATGTAAGTGTTTCTTCTCTTGATTTGTTGATACAACACTTCATCTAGTAGATATACATGATTTCATCCATGAAATCTTCTCTTTTTCATAGATCTTCAAGTGTTCTTCATTTCACCAAGAACACCAAGAACACACACTAGTGTTCTTGGACCTTAAACACTCTTACAAGCTTCCTATAAGTAAGTACACCCCTCTTAACTAGTTATGTGCTTAGATTACTTGTTAAACCATTGAAAAACACCAAGAATCCTCAAGAACACATGGGTTTACGGCCAAGGCAATCTCCTTGGGCCGTAAACACCATTAGGTGGTGCATATGTGCCACCATTACTTCCTAGGGCTTGGATATTGGACTAGAACCTTTCATGCATAAGCTAAGGACCTTAAACCACGAAATGATAAGAGTTACCATGGGTTTATGGCCGTAAACCCACAAGGGCCGTAAACCCTAGACCGTAAACCCACTAGGGCCGTAAACCCTAGGCCATAAACTCCATGGGAGTTGGTCCTTGGGCCGTAAACTCTAAAGAAAGGCCTTACACCCCTTTGATGCAACCCTATGACCTTCTAACACTTAAACCAAAGTGTTTTCCACGTTTTAGGGTGTTTATACTTGCTTAATTAGTATTATAATCACTAATTAGATACATATATATGTCTTTATATGTTAAATAGGATCATTGTGTGTGTCCAAGTCTTCACTTGACACCTAGCACCTTGTCCAACACTTTCATCCAAACCACTCACTACAGGTGAGTTCATACCCCTTAATCAACCTTTTTAATGTTTTTGAATGCGTTTATGGGGGGATACAAGTTGAATCATATTATTTATTATATCAATCACATGCGATTAATAACTAGCAAACAATGGACTTACTATACTTTTAACTATTTTATCAACAAAACTACTTCAAAATGATTATCAAACGCTTTTACATGTTAAACTCTTAATAAAACTCAGTCTTTTCCTTCCAAATCTTTACTTTCAATTCTTTCAAACTTATATATTGTCAAAACCATGTCTAATGCACATATAGTTATATAAGTAAGGTTTGAAGGACTTAGGACTGATAATACACTCTAATTCTTGTTCCTTGTTTGGTTGTGGACTTGGAGTACCCTATTGTTTGTCCGAGTGTCGTTTGATCCTTAGTTATATGTTATGTATATATGTATAAGACATAATAGCTTTCATCATAGTTCAATACATTCAGTTATACAAACAATTCTAATAATAAACTATAATAGGTATAGTTTAGGAAGATACTACTCAGTAATTCAAGTCCTATGAAACATACAAAGAGTCATTTCATACATGAGTCAGAACTTACTATTAGGAGGAATAAACACAAACATATACAAATACAGATGCATAGAAGAGAACATATACATATACATTTACAAGTAAACAGAAGGAACATACACAATCATAACAATTAGAATATGAGATTTATTTCTACATGACGCGGATTCCACCGTTGTCATGTTGGTAACCAGAGTCTCCTCGAGGGAGAGCTGGCATTGTGTGTATTGATCTATATGTGACAGACTATCCCGCACCCTGACTGTTAGCTACAGTCCTAGGCCGACCAAGCCAATGAGGTGACAAATGTCACATTTAATTTCGACGTCTTTCATCGTCGTGTTTTTTTCAGCCGTCAATCAGTATGGTTACAAATCTCACATTACCTTATAATTCATTGGCTTTAAGGTAAGTAGTACCACGTTAGTTTTCACATATAAAACTACAATTTTATAACATTTTCCCTAATACATTTACCCTGAAACGTTTTCTCATTAAATGATAAATGTACAAACTATATTTTGACAAATATAGTTAGACTTGGGAAAAATACATACTCTTACAAACAAACAAACCGAACTTTGGGTGTTGGTAGAAGACTACAGATTTAGTAGAAAATATGGGATTTTCTAGGAAGATACGAACATTTTACAAACGGTTTTACAAACATTTACAACGAACATTTTACTACAAGTGAACACATACAACTTTACTACGAACATTTACAAGCTTTTACATTCAAACAGTTACTAACATTTTCACACAAATAATGACACTAAAGTGCTTATGAACTCACCACCTTTAATGCTGATAAACCTTTTCAAAATAACTTGTATTCTCAGGTCATCAGTAGACAGGTACCGAGGCCAGCTTTTGAGAAGATGGAGCACATACAAGACTCATCTTTTATTTTGATTCATATTTTGGTGTCTTATAAACCACATAACACACTTGTATTAAATTATATCATTAATGCAATGGATGATGTTGTTTACTTGTTTACTATTATTCTATGTTGTGATACTGTACATGACGTCCTCCACCCCTGAACGTTTCCGCCGTTCCGGTTTT
This sequence comes from Lactuca virosa, assembly GCF_052849685.1. Taxonomy (NCBI): domain Eukaryota; kingdom Viridiplantae; phylum Streptophyta; class Magnoliopsida; order Asterales; family Asteraceae; genus Lactuca; species Lactuca virosa. The sequence continues at coordinate 43,319,357 of NC_136431.1, read as the reverse complement.
GGGGGTGTGACAGATTGGTATCAGAGCATTGTTTATAGTGAATCGAGTATATCAACCCATAAAAGATATACAAACTATAAACACAACGGGATGAATATACTCTGACCAAGAGTTTATACTGTTAAATAATAAAATATTTAACCAAAGTATACCTACCTGCATTCATACTAAAATCAGTGTCATTAGGACAGAACAAAAGTATTACGATTGTTGAACAACACGATTAGGCTTAGAGACATATAGTCAAACCTGGGAGGATATAGCCTGATCAACTATATTTTCCGAGGAGTGACTAGCATGTGCCTAAGAATGGTTGTGGTGTTGCAACAAGTCTAAAAACTTACTAACACTACTACAACAAGAACATTAGAACAGAACATAAACCTAAAATACTATAGCAGTATTTGGTGTTACAATAATTACCTATTTGAGAACTAAAAAGGTCTTTACTAGTAGGTCAATAGTTGCTAAGTGGATACGCCAAAGTTATATATGACTAAGGTGTTATAGACTTAGAATATGTGACCTTTTCTTTACTTCATGTTCCTTGTTTGGTTGTGGATTTAGAGTTAGGGTCACTTATTCGAAGGTCTATCCTGTTTTGATTTCATGTAACTGGTATGCACTATGCAAGTATTGAAGCAACTAGTGAGGATTATCTTGTAATTATCTTAGATTAGTACGTCTATTATTATAAGATTCTTATACCCCCTTTTTTCTCGCGTAGATAGCATGGCTGGCTTCCATCTCCCCGACGATCCGTATTTTCCCAACCAAGGCAATGGTGGGTGGCTCGATGATGAGCCAGAAGATGATCACCCAATCCCTTTGGATGATCACCTCGCAGAAGGTTTTTCGGATGGATCTGACTCCGAGCCAGAAGTCAACAACCTGCCCCAAGAGGCTCTAGTCCCAAACCTCAACCTCCGACCGTAATTTCAAGGCCCCACACCCTTGTCGGCGACAAACTTGAACCGTTGGAGCGATGAACAGGGTCAACCATTACCCTTCAATGGAGACCAAAGCTTTTACAACATAAACGAGGGAGGTTCAGCTGACCGAGTCCTACCCATTATGGTCCGCAGGATTGCTCGGAATGTGGACCAAGGTCGAGCAGTTATCGACCGAGTGATGGAAGTGGATGCCAACTCTGGAATTAACACGGTCCGCATTCGCCAAATCGAAGAGGCTATGGAAAGGACTAGAAGAACCAATGAGGTTCTGCAGCAACAGCTAACTGCATCCCGGGCTGAAGTCATAGAACTCCGAGTGCGTCAGAGGGCGCAGGAGCGACAGCTTCAAGAAGTGGTACGCCAGCTGGCAGAGCTAAGGGTTCGCCCGAGGGATACCCGTCGCCGGTAGAGGATGTCGACGCGTCTTTTCTTTTGGGTTAAGGAATAGCCTTTCTTTTCTGTGCCTATGTAGCTCTTGTCTGTAAAATATTCCTATCTTTCAAGTACTTTAACTAGATTTCTAAGCTGCCAACATTTTCCCTTATGGTTTGATGTAAGACCTACTGTTAGGTCATTTTTCCCGAACTCAATTACATCATTAATACCAGTGATATTGGCAGTTATCTAATCCATTGTAAAGTCCTTACTCTTGTGTTTCTCTACTCTTTGGTCATGTCTCTATATGATGTTTGAACTATGGCGATTTAGTCCATAAATCACTCTCATTATGCTTACAATTGATTCTTACTACTATCATCATCTCTATCAACTTTCAGTAAAAGATGCCGCCTCGAAAGCGTCCGACTAGAGGCAGACCTGTAAATCAAACTCCACCACCACCACCCCCTCCGCAGTTCGATGCGGTGATGTTTCAGGCAGCTCTGACCGCAGCTCTGACCGCGACCATGGCTCAAGTAAATTCTGGTGGCGTTAGTGGAGCTGGAACAGGCACCAATTCTAGCCATGGTGAAATCCAACCACGTACACAGGAGTGTACCTATAAAGACTTCATCAGCTGCAAACCAACATACTTCAACGGAACCGGAGGGATTATTGCATTGTCCCAATGGATCGAGAGAACAGAGGCAATCTTTGAGATGTGCTCTTGCCCTGAAGGAAGCCAGATCAACTTCGCTGCTTGAACCTTCATAGAAAGGGCCCTAACATGGTGGAATGGCCATGTCAAATCACTCTCACTGGTAGCAGCTAACGCTATGGGCTGGGAGACACTGAAGGATCTAATGGCAAAGGAGTACTGCCCGAGGGGCGAAGTTTAAAAACTCGAAGAAGAACTGTGGAATCACAAGATGAAGGGTTCTGATATAGTGGCTTATATGGCCAGATTCAGCGACCTGGTGACTTTATGTCCGAACATGGTCCCCACCGAAAGCAAGAAAATCGAAAGATACATCTGGGGTTTGGTGCCCCCGTATCGAGGGAACGTTTGAGCATCGAACCCTGCGACCTTCGATAGTGCCAAGGAATTGGCCCAAAGGCTGATCGATCACGAGGTTCCTTCTCCTCCAACAACAACAACTACAACGGATGCCTCCGCGCCAACCAAATCGGCCGACAACAAGAGAAAGCGTTGGGACCGAAAGAAGGGTAAATCATCTCAACCCTCATCTAAAAACCAACAGACTGTGGCTGTCCATGCTGCCACAACCCCTGCTGCCCCTGTGCCAGCAAAGCCATATGTAAGGAACCTATCCAAGTGCACCAAGTGCAATTTCCATCATAATGGCCCCTGCCGGGAAATGCACTGCACCAACTGTAATCGGAAGGGCCATACTGTCCGGTTTTGCAGAACACCACCCAAACCCATCACCCAAATCCCTGGTACAGGAGTAAGCCAGGCTTGCTACGGGTGTGGCGAGACAGGGCATTTCAAAAGAAACTGTCTGAAAGCTGGGAATGCGGGAGGAGCAGGAAGGCTACTTGCGATTGGCCACAATGAAGCCGTGGCGGACCCTACAGTAGTCACGGGTACGTTTCTGCTCGATAACTCTTATGCATGTGTCTTATTTGATTGTGGGGTAGAGAGGAGCTTCCTAAACCAAAAATTCAAACACTTACTCAATCAAACACCGCAAGCACTAAAAGAAACCTTCGTCGTAGAAATGGCTAACGGAAAGACAGAAAATTCTAACGAGATTTACATAGGTTGTACCCTCACACTAGATAATCAGCAAGGGCTTTATAAGACCCAACCTCTCACCCTGGGGAGCACCGGTCTTATTCGTAAAGAAGAAAGACAGATCGTTCCGTATGTGAATTGACTACAGAGAACTCAACAAGCTAACGGTCAAAAATCGTTATCCTCTTCCATGCATAGACGATTTATTCGGCCAACTGCAAGGGGCGTGCTACTTTTCTAAGATTGATCTTAGATCAGGGTATCACCAATTACGAGTGCTTGAGGAGGATATTCCGAAGACAGCCTTCCGAACTCCTTACGGACACTACGAGTTCGTAGTGATGCCCTTCGGATTGACTAATGTGCCCCCAGTATTCATGGACTTAATGAATAGGGTGTGTCGTCCTTACTTGGATCAGTTCGTGATCGTTTTCATCGATGACATACTTATCTACTCTCGAAGTAAGGAGGAACATAGCGATCACCTACGACAAGTCCTAGGAACAATACGATTAGAAAAGCTCTATGCGAAGTTCTCTAAATGCGAATTTTGGATCCGAAGATTCGAATTCTTAGGACACGTGGTTAGCGAAGAAGGAATCCACGTGGACCCATCCAAAATTAAAGCTATTGAGAACTGGTCAGCACCAAAGACGCCTACAGAAATTCGTCAATTTCTAGGCCTCGCTGGCTACTAACGCAGGTTCATACATAACTTCTCTCGAATTGCGAAACCCCTTACGACATTGACCCAGAAAGGCGTAGCCTTTGACTGGGAAGAGAAGCAGGAGAAAGCGTTCCAAACGCTGAAGCGAGCCTTATGCACCGCACCGATGCTATCCCTCCCCGAATGGATAGAAGACTTCGTAGTATACTACGATGCATCCAACCAGGGGCTCGACTGTGTTCTGATGTAACGGGGTAAAGTCATCGCCTATGCCTCAAGGCAGCTGAAGACACATGAGGTCAACTACACCACACACGATCTCGAATTAGGAGCAGTTGTGTTTGCCTTGAAGATCTGGAGACGCTACCAGTATGGTATGAAAAGCACTATCTTTACAGACCACAAAAGCCTACAACACATATTCAACCAGAAGGAGGTCAATATGGGACAATGACGGTGGGTCAAACTACTCAATGACTACGAATGCGAAATTCGTTATCATCCGGGTAAAGCCAACGTAGTAGCAGACACCCTAAGTCGGAAAGAATATTCTGGTCGGAGAGTCAAGTCATTAACCATGACTATCCATTCGCATCTATCCGCATAAATTAATAAGGCTCAGTTCGAAGCCTTGAAACCTGAAAACGTGGCGGGAGAATCCCTGCGAGGAATGGAGAAGAACTTGGAAGTCAGGGGTGGCGGAGCTTTATATCTCATGGACCGGATCTAGACACCGAGACACGGTGGCTTCAGAGACTTGGTCATGACCGAAGCACACAACACTCGTTATTCCGTCCACCCAGGTTCAGATAAGATGTATCTGGATCTTAAAAAGCTATACTGGTGGCCTAACATGAAAACATAGATTGCTACCTTCGTGAGTAAATGCCTTACTTACGCAAAGGTTAAGGTCGAATACCAGAAACCATCAGGTTTACTTCAGCAACCAGAGATACCTGAATGGAAGTGGGAGCGGATCACTATGGACTTCATAACCAAGCTACCCAAGACAACGGGTGGGCTTGATACCATTTGGGTCATCGTCGATAGATTGACCAAGTCCGCGCACTTCCTACCCATCAAAGAGACCGACAAGATAGAGAAGCTCACAAGAACATACATTCGGGAGATAGTACGACTGCATGGTATCCCTATATCTATTATCTCCGATAGGGTAGTAGATTCACTTCGAGGTTCTGGCAGTCACTATAAAGCTCCTTAGGAACGAGGCTGGACATGAGTACAGCCTACCATCCACAGACCGAGAGACAAAGTGAAAGAACTATCCAAACCTTGGAAGATATGTTGCGAGCCTGTGTGATCGACTTTGGGAAGGCATGGGACACTCATTTACCCCTTATCGAGTTTTCCTACAACAACAGTTATCACACGAGCATAAAGGCTGCTCCATTTGAAGCCCTCTATGGCCGGAAGTGCAGATCCCCTCTATGCTGGGCTGAGGTGGGTGACACTCAGTTAGCTAAAGGACGAGTTCATGACAGCACTCTCACGGGTCCGGAGATCATTCGGGAAATGACAGAGAAGATCGTTCAGATTCGTGAACGATTGAAAGCCTTTAGAGACCGACAGAAAAGCTATCAGACAAACGAAGGAAACCTTTGGAATTCCAGGTGGGAGACCGAGTCCTTTTGAAAGTCTCACCCTGGAAGGGCTTGATACGCTTCAGAAAGCGTAAAAAGCTAAATCCAAGATACATAGTGCCTTTCGAGATTCTCGCTAGAATCGACCCTGTAGCTTACAAACTCAACCTACCCCGCGAGCTCAGTAACGTACATTCTACTTTCCACGTCTCGAACTTGAAAAAGTGCCTATCCGACGAGACTCTTGTAATCCCACTCAACGAAATCGAGATCAACGAGAGCCTCAACTTCGTGGAAGAACCTGTAGAGATCATGGACCGTGAGGTCAAGCAGACGAAGCAAAGCCGCATCCCGATAGTGAAGGTTCGCTGGAACGCCAAGCGAGGACCGGAATTCACATGGGACCGCGAGGATCAAATGAAATCGAAATATCCTCATCTATTCGCATAGTTATTTGTAAATACCTTATTGCTTAAACTCTAATTTCGGGATGAAATTCCCTCTAACGGGGCGGGGGGGGGGGATGATGTGACAACCCGAAATTTCCATTTGTACAAACCCCACTGTCAAGCACTTCAATTAAAAGTCAAATTCATCTCTGCTAATTTTTAGCTCGGTTTAAAGTCCGTTTGGGTATTTTTAATATTAATTCTTCGAGAGAACAAATGAAAGGAAGCATTTTATTGGATTATTGTGTAACAAATAAAACAATTAACACCTTAATGAGGTGTTCACGGCCAAACATGAGGAGTTTGGGCCGTGAACTCCCCTTTGGCCGTGAACTCATGCTTAAGGCTTGAGTTTACTCCTTTCCTTCCTCATTTCTCACTTCCAAGCTCAAGAACACCCACATTCTCTCTCAAGTATCATAAGATCTTCTTCCAAATCTTCCAAAAATGTAATTGTTTCTTCTCTTGATTTGTTGATACAACACTTCATCTAGTAGTTATACATGATTGCATCCATGAAATCTTCTCTTTTTCATAGATCTTCAAGTGTTCTTCATTTCACCAAGAACACCAAGAACACACACTAGTGTTCTTAGACCTTAAACACTCTTACAAGCTTCCTATAAGTAAGTACACCCCTCTTAACTAGTTATGTGCTTAGATTACTTGTTAAACCATTGAAAAACACCAAGAATTCTCAACAACACATGGGTTTACGGCCAAGGCAATCTCCTTGGTCCGTAAACAGCATTAGGTGGTGGATATGTGCCACCATTACTTCCTAGGGCTTGGATATTGGACTAGAACCTTTCATGCATAAGCTAAGGACCTTAAACCACGAAATGATAGGAGTTACCATGGGTTTATGGCCGTAAACCCACAAGGGCCATAAACCCTAGACCTTAAACCCACTAGGGCCGTAAAACCTAGGCCGTAAACTCCATGGGAGTTGGTCCTTGGGCCGTAAACTCTAAAGCAAGGCCTAACACCCCTTTGATGCAACCCTATGACCTTCTAACACTTAAACCAAACTGTTTTCCACATTTTAGGGTGTTTATACTTGCTTAATTAGTGTTATAATCACTAATTAGATACATCTATATGTATTTATATGTTAAATAGGATCATTGTGTGTGTCCAAGTCTTCACTTGACACCTAGCACCTTGTCCAACACTTTCATACACACCACTCACTACAGGTGAGTTCATACCCCTTAATCAACCTTTTTAATGTTTTTGAATGCGTTTATGGGGGGGGGATACAAGTTGAATCATATTAGTTATTATATCAATCACATGCGATTAATAACTAGCAAACAATGGACTTACTATACTTTTAACTATTTTATCAACAAAACTACTTCAAAATGATTATCAAACGCTTTTACATGTTAAACTCTTAATAAAACTCAGTCTTTTCCTACCAAATCTTTACTTTCAATTCTTTCAAACTTATATATTGTCAAAACCATGTCTAATGCACATATAGTTATATAAGTAAGGTTTGAAGGACTTAGGACTGATAATACACTCTAATTCTTGTTCCTTGTTTGGTTGTGGACTTGGAGTACCCTATTGTTTGTCCAAGTGTCGTTTGATCCTTAGTTATATATTATGTATATATGTATAAGACATAATAGCTTTCATCATAGTTCAATACATTCAGTTATACACACAATTCTAATAATAAACTATAATAGGTATAGTTTAGGAAGATACTACTCAGTAATTCTAGTACTATGAAACATACAAAGAGTCAGTTCATACATGAGTCAGAACATACTATTAGGAGGAATGAACAAGAACATATACAAATACAGATGCATAGAAGAGAACATATACATATACATTTACAAGTAAACAGAAGGAACATACACAATCATAACAATTAGAATATGAGATTTATTTCTACATGACGCGGATTCCACCGTTGTCATGTTGGTAACCAGAGTCTCCTAGAGGGAGAGCGGGCATTGTGTGTATAGATCTATACGGGACAGACTATCCTGCACCCTGACTGTTAGCTACAGTCCTAGGCCGACCAAGCCGATGGGGTGATAAATGTCACATTTAATTTCGACGTCTTTCATCGTCGTGTTTTTTTCAGCAGTCAATTAGTATGGTTACAAATCTCACCTTACCTTATAATTCATTGGCTTTAAGGTAAGTAGTACCACGGTAGTTTTCACATATAAAACTATCGTTTTATAACATTTTCCCTAATACATTTACCCTGAAACGTTTTCTCATTAAATGATAAATGTACAAACTATATTTTGACAAAGATAGTTAGACTTGGGAAAAATACATACTCTTACAAACAAACAAACCGAACTTTGGGTCTTGGTAGAAGACTACAGATTTAGTAGAAAATATGGGATTTTCTAGGAAGATACGGACATTTTACAAATGGTTTTACAAACATTTACAACGAACATTTTACTACAAGTGAACACATACAACTTTACTACGAACATTTACAAGCTTTTACATTCAAACAGTTACAAACATTTTCACACAAATAATGACACTAAAATGCTTATGAACTCACCAGCTTGATAAACTCTTTCAAAATAACTTGTATTCTCAGGTCATCACTAGACAGGTACCGAGGCCAGCTTTTGAGAAGATGGAGCACATACAAGACTCATCTTTTATTTTGATTCATATTTTGGTGTCTTATAAACCACAGAACACACTTGTATTAAATTATATCATTAATGGAATGGATGATGTTGTTTACTTGTTTACTATTATTCTATGTTGTGGTACTGTACATGACATCCTCCACCCCTGAACGTTTCCGTCGTTCCGGTTTTGGGGTTGTGAGAAAGGGTAGATGAGTATCCCATGCACTTCCGAAATCAATCACACATGCTTGAATCATATCCTTCAATGTTTAGATTGTTCTTTCGCTTTGACAGTCGTTATGGGGATGATAGACTGTGTTCATGTCTAGATGGGTACCAAGAGATTTCTTTAGGCTTCGCCAGAATCATGAGGTGAATCTACTATCTCTATCTGAGATAATGGATAATGGCACCCCATGTAACCAGACTATCTCTCAGATGTAGTCAGCTTCTCCATTTTATATGTCTCTTTTATTGGTAGGAAGTGGGCGGACATGGTCAATCTGTTGACAACTAGCCATATAGTGTCGTAGCCACTAGATATCTCAGGAATTTTTGTTACGAAGTCCATCACAATCTGTTCCCACTTCCATTATGGGATTTTGGGTTGTTGTAACAATCCTGATGGATTTGATGCTCTGCCTCCATTTTAGAGAAAATCAGACACTTGCTTACATATGAAGCAATCTGAACCTCTATGTTCGGCAACCAATATAGCTTCTTTAAATATAAGTATATATTTTCTGCTCTGGGGTGAACGGAATATCTCGTCTTATGAGCTTCATTCATGAATAGCTTCCTAGTATCACCAGATTTTGGAACCCAAATTTGGTCCATGAAATATCTTTCTCCAGTATCCTTACATTCGAGTTGGTTTTCCATTTCTCACAGACCTTCCATAAATCTGTTTTCTTCCGTGACAGCATCCATTTAAGAATCCAGAATCTGTGTGGTCAGATTAGAATGGATAGTCATGGTGATTGCTCCAACTCTTTGGGGTTTGACTCACTCTTTATGGCTTAAGGAGTCAACCACTATATTGGTTTTGCCTGGGTGAAAAGGGATCTCACTTTCATAATCGTTCAAAAACTCTAACCATCTTCGTTGTCTCATGTTGAGCTCTTTTTGATCGAAAATATGCTGAAAACTCTTGTAATCTGTGTAAATAGTACATTTCGTTCCATAAAGATAGCGACGCCACATTTTTAAGGCAAAAACTACATTTCCCAACTCTAGGTCATGGGTGGTGTAGTTGTTCTCATGCACCTTGAGTTGTCGAGAGGCGTAAGCTATAACTTTCCTTCTTTGCATCAATGCACATCCCAATCCCTGATGCGAAGCATCGAAATACACGATTAATCATCGGTGCCTTTTGGAAGGGATAATGTTGTTACGTTACACAACATTTTCTTTCAGCTTTTGGAAAACTGCTTCCTGTTTGTCTCCCTAAACAAATTTTATCTCCTACCATGTTAATTTTATGAGAGGTTTGTCTATTCGGGTGAAATTTTCTATGAATCTCCGATAATAGGCAAGAAGACCTAGGAATTGACGCACTTCGGTTGGTGTCATGGGTTCTTCCCAGTTCTTCACAGGTTTAATCTTGCAAGGATTGACATGGATTCCTTTACTACTAACCACATATCCTAAAACGTGTGCTTCTGTAATCCAGAATTCACATTAAGATAATCTTGTGCACAAATATTTTTTCCTTAGAAACTCTAGGATCATTTGTAGATTCTGTCCATGCTCTTCCTTGGTTCGTGAGTACATCAGAAAATCATCGATAAATACAATCACGAATTTGTCTAAGTAAGGTTTGCATACACATTAATGAGATCTATGAAAACAGATGTGGAATTGGTCAATCATGATGGCATGACCAAGAACTCTTAATGACCGTAGCATGTTCTGAACGCAGTCTTCGGAATGTCTTCTTCCATGAATCAGAGTTGATGATATCCTAATCTTAGGTCGATTTTAGAGAAATAACTAGATCCTTGTAGTTGATCGAAAAAATCGTTAATTTGGGGAAGTGGATATCGTGTCTTGATGGTCAGTTTATCAAGTTACGATAATCGTTACACATCCAAAAAGATCCATCTTTCTTCTTGACAAATAGTACTGGTGCTCCCCAAGGAGAAAAGCTTGGTCTGGTGAAGCCTTTATCAAGATGTTCTCATAGTTAGCTTGAGAGCTCTTGCATCTCATACGATACCAATAAGGGGACTTTGATACTGGGGCTACTTCTAAAATCAAATCAATATGAAATTCGACTTGACGTGTTAGAGGTAATCTGGGTAAATCCTCATGGAATACATTAGGGAAGTCACACACCTCAGGTACCTCCTTGATCTCTTTCTCATTGTCTATCTTACTGATAATGTGGGCTACAAAAGCGTAATACTTCTTTTGCAGGTATTTCATGGCCTTCATACTGGAAATGATCCTAAGATTCTTAAGAGGCTTGTCTCCGTAGAAGATTATGATGGTTTTGATAGGTTATAAATCTATGCATGAGGCGGAAAAATACTTAACTCGTAAGTTCACATGAAACCTATTTGGATTTATGTTTTCTCTATTGATAGCAATAAGTTATGAATATCTAGAACCCTGAAGGAAATAAGTATTTACTATTAAACAAATAATTAAATAATTCAAATTTAATCATAATCCATAACCCTATCTAATTTTTGAAAACTAGGGTTTGGGTTATCCAATTATAATTATTCTATTTTAAGGCTATTAAACAATAATAAAGTAAACTAGAAAAAACTGACTAACCCTAGTCAATATTCGAGATTTAAGGGGTGGATGATATGGTTTCAAGAATCCTAGCTATTTTTGAAATTTCAGGCCTTTAGGGTTGAATTTCTATAATCCTAATTTCAAGCCTTTAGGGTTTAATTTCTATAAATCTAATTTTGATACATTCACTATTATGCTCACTCAATAGAAAACAATCAAGGCTCTGATACCACTGATGGGTTTTATAGGTTATAAATCTATGCATGAGATGGAAAAAATGCTTGACTCTTAACTTCACATGCAACCTATTTGGATCTATGTTTTATCTATTGATATCAATAAATTATGAACATAAAGAACCCTAATGGAAATATATAATAATCGAGATAAACATAGAGTTAAGGTTTACATACCTTTTGATTATTATAGTAAATAACCAAATAAAATTCCTACATAAAAACCTTGGAAAGCAAGCACCAAAAGTTTATTCCCTCTATTGGTTTGTACCCAAAACCCTAGAAGCCCAAGAATGATGAGGATAAATAGGGAGGAGAAGGAAATTTTGTTCCCAAGCTTTATGATAAAGAGGAGAACAAAAATAATGAGCCAAGTGGTCCTATTTATAGTTTAGGTAACATGCAGGCAAAGCTAGATTTTAATTAATTAAATAATATATTTAATACCAATTCAAATCCTTTCCTTATCTGCATCCAAGAGTCTTCCAGAAACCCTAGAAGAGCTTCCAAAACCGTTCACCCTTGGAAGGTTCTAGAATTTCCTTCTTTTGTTAAACTATTGAACAATTACAATTCACCCCTTGCACCTTTAATTAAATCCAATTAATCCCAAATTAATTTCAGATTAATTTTGATTAATAATTAATTAATTCTAATTGATTTATTATTAATTTATTAACCATATAAATTAACAAATCAATTATTTAACTATTGATCTCATGTTAATTTATTATTCACATAACAAATTAACATATCAATTATCTATTTTCAATTAATATATTAATCATATAACATATTAACAAATCATTTCCTTCTTTCTCTCTCTCTCTCTCTCTCTCTCTCTCTCTCCTAATATCATTTCTAGCTATTTCTGGTTATGAGGGCAACCAAAAAACGACTTTTCTTCTATTTGAAAGTTCATACCAATTTAATTATGAGCTGAGACAACTTAATTCAATAGTCTCCCACTTGGATAATTCTATAACTATGATTGCAAGTATAACCAAACAGCAAAGACTACTTTCCAAAACCATTGCCAAACTCTGATCCAATTAGACATTAGACCTACGATAAGTTATCAAATATTCCTTCATTCTATCAGATCTCGTATGGACATGAGGCATGGATTAGAGTCAATCTCATAGTCTAAAATTATGTTTCTCGATTTTCCCAATTTATGACGACTTAAATCAGACTAGTAATTAAACACATCAATTCAGTCTGGGACTGGCCAATGTCACACCCCAAAACCGGAACGACGGAAACATTCGGGGGCGGAGGACGTCATGTATAGTATCATAACAATGCAAAGTAGTAAATAAGCAACAACATCATCCATTGCATTAATAGTATAACTTAGTACAAGTGTGTTCTTTGAAAGTAGTAAGACACCAAAATGAATAATCAAAATAAAAGACGAGTCTTGAACATGCTCTGTCTTCTCAAAACTTGGTCGACTGTACCTGTCTACTGATGACCTGAGAATACAAGTTATTTTGATAGTGTAGATAAGCATTTAAGCTGGTGAGTTCATAAGTATTTAGTGTCAATGTTTGTATAAGTTTACTGAAAGTGTTTGTAAATAATCATAGTAAAAGTTTGTATATGTTTGAAAACACCTAGAAAATCCTATATTTTCTACTAGTATAAAAATTAGTCTTCTACTAAGACTCGACTGTTTCTTACGTTTGTTTCTTTGTAAAAGTGAATGTTTTTCCCGGCTATGACTATCATTACCAAAATATAGTTTTACATTACCCTTTATGTGAGAAGATCACAATTTGAATGCAATGGGAAACTGTGTGTGTGTAGTACAGTATTATATGTAGTAAACATTGTAGTAATAACTACCTTAAACCAAAAAGGTATATATAAGGTAAAATGTGATGAGGTTGTTACCATACTAAACGACTATAACACGACGATGTAAGACGTCGGAAGAAATGACATTTGGCACCCATGGACTTGGAAGTCCCACTGTAGCGAACAACAAGGTGTAGGATAGTCAATCCAGTATAGATCTATATGCAAACTCACGCTCTCCCTCAAGGAGATTCTGGTTACAAAACGTGACACAACAAAATGGTTGTTGTGTCATGAAGTGGTATCTCACATTATGTTATCTTGAATCTTGTTATAGTATTCTTGATGTAGTAAAAGTATTCTATGTATAGAATTCTCTGTATAGTATTCTCTGTCTAGTATTCTGTGTTATAGTATTCTCTGTATAGTATTCTCTGTCTAGTATTCTCTGTTATAGTATTCTCTGTCTAGTATTCTCTGTTATAATATTCTCTGTTATAGTATTCTCTGTTATAGTGTTCTCTGTCTAGTATTCTCTGTTATAGTGATAGTGCTCTCCTAAACTATACCTATTATAGTTTACTACTGATTTCTGTAGTTGAATGAATGATTTTATACCTTTGCTACCCAAAGGTAGTGAACTGATTGATAGTACTTTTATATCTACATATATATACATAATATATAACTAGTATTTAGACGACATTCGGATAAACAACCAAATACCCTAAGTGCACAACCAAACAAGGAACATGAAGTAAGGCGAGTTATCAGTCCTAAGTCCTTTAAACATTACTTATATAACTATTCATATATAGACATGCTTTTGACAATATATAAGTTCAAAAGAAGGTTCGTCGATACATTTGAAGAGTTTAACAATAAATATTAATGACTTGATGTCGGTTTATAAAACGATTTAAAAACAGTTTGCTTGACAATACAGTTTGAAGTATATGAAATCCCTAATTTGAAACACAGTTATAAATCACATATGATTGATTATATAACTAATATGTTTTCTACTTGTATTCCCCCCCCCCCCATAAAAGCATTTAAATTCATTTAAAATATAAGTTAAGGGGTATGAACTCACCTGCAGTGAGTAACTCAAAAGTAAGATCGATAAGGATGCTAGGTGTCAAGTGAAGGCTTGAGCACACACATATCCAATTTAGCATATAATGACACATATGTGTAACTAATTAGTGTTTATAACATCTAATCATGAAATGGAACAACCTTAGGGACTAGAAAACACTTGTAATGAAGTGTTACACCACATAGGGTTGCATATAAGGGGTGTAGGGCCTCACATTGGAGTTTAAGGCCCAAATGGTAAGACTCCCATGAGTTCACGACCTATGGGTTTACGACCCTATGAGTTTACGGCCGTAAACTCATGGTATTTTGTACCAAAGTGTGTTTTAAGGTCTAATGGTCTTCCAAGAAGTGTTCTAGTTCACAAGCTTAGCTCCTAGAAGAGTTTAAGGTCAAAATGGCACCATTTTAAGGGTTTACGGCCAAGGGAGATGGTCTTGGCCGTAAACACCCTTTGTTCTTGTCAAATGGATGTTTTCAAAGTGTTCTTCAAGTATTTCAAGCATATAACAAGCTATGGAGAGAGTACTTACGATACAGAAGCTAGAAAGGGTGTTTAAGGTCCAAAAACACTAGTGTGTGTTCTTGGTGTTCTTGGTGTTTCTTGAAGATCTAACCAAAATAGATGATTTCATGGATGAAATCAAAGGGTTGTACTAGTTAAAGCATTTTATCAACTAATCAAATGGAAAGAATTCTTACATTTTTGGAAGATCGAGATGAAGATCTTATGATACTTGAGAGAGAAATCGGTTTATTAGACTTGGAATGGAAGAGAAATGAGGAAAGTGATGAAATCTCATACATATAGCATGAGTTTACGGCCCACATGAGTTTACAGCCATAAAATCAAGGTGGTGTGGCCGTAAACTCCATATGATGGGGTTTAAAGCTTCATGAAGGTATAAAGGGCTCAAGCAGATACTTCTTAACAACCGATCCTTGAATGTACTATGCTTAGAACACTCAAATAGACTCTAAACAATGCTAAATGATAGTAGAAACAAGTCTGACTTTGATTGTATTGAATGGTTGTACATGGGAGAAATTTCGGGTTGTCACATCATCCCCCCATTAGAGGGAATTTCGTCCCGAAATTAGAGTTTAAGCAAATAAGTAGTTACAAATAACTAAGTAAAAAGATGAGGATATTTCAGTTTCATCTGATCCTCGCGCTCCCAAGTGAATTCAGGTCCTCACTTGGCATTCCAGCGAACCTTCACTATCGGGATACGGCTTTGCTTCGTTTGCTTGACCTCTCGGTCTATTATCTCTACTGGTTCTTCCACGAAGGTGAGGCTCTCGTTGATCTCGATCTCGTAAAGCGAAATTACAAGAGTCTCTTCGGACATACACTTTTTCAAGTTTGATACGTGGAAAGTAGAATGTACATTACTGAGTTCACGCGGTAGATTGAGTTTGTAAGCTACAGGGCCGATTCTTGCGAGAATCTCGAAAGGCCCTATGTATCTTGGATTTAGCTTTCTACGCTTACCAAAGCGTATCAAGCCCTTCCAGGGTGAGACTTTCAGAAGAACGCGGTCTCCCACCTGATATTCCAAAGGTTTCCTTCTCTTGTCAGAGTAGCTTTTCTGTCGGTCTCTAGAGGCTTTCAATCGTTCATGAATCTGAACGATCTTCTCTGTTGTTTCCCGTATGATTTCCGAACCTGTGAGAGTGCTGTCAGGAATTCGTCCTTTAGCCAACTGTGTGTCACCCACATCAGCCCAGCATAGAGGGGATTTGCACTTATGGCCATAGAGGGCTTCAAATGGAGCAGCCTTTATGCTCGTGTGATAACTGTTATTGTAGGAAAATTCGACAAGGGGTAAATGAGTATCCCATGACTTTCCAAAGTCAATCGCACAGGCTCTCAAAATATCTTCCAAAGTTTGTATCGTTCTCTCACTTTGCCCGTCGGTTTGCGGATGGTAGGCTGTACTCATGTCCAGCCTAGTTCCTAGGGAACTTTGTAGCGACTGCCAGAACCTTGAAGTGAATCTACTATCTCTATCAGAGATAATGGATATAGGAACATCATGCAGTCGTACGATTTCCCTAATGTAAGTTCTTGTTAGTTTCTCCATCTTGTCAGTCTCTTAGATTGGTAGGAAATGCATGGATTTGGTCAATCTATCGACGATGAACCAAATGGTATCAAGTCCACCCGTTGTCTTGGGCAACTTGGTTATGAAATCCATAGTAATCCGCTCCCATTTCCACTATGGTATCTCCGGTTGCTGTAGTAACCCTGAAGGTTTCTGGTACTCGACGTTAACCTTTGCGCAAGTAAGACATTTACTTACGAAGGTAGCAATATCCGCTTTCATGTTAGGCCACCAGTATAGTTTCTTAAGATCTAAATACATCTTATCTGAACCTGGGTGGACGGAATATCTAGTGTTGTGCGCTTCAGTCATGACCAGGTCTCTGAAACCACCGTGTTTCGGTGTCCAGATACGATCCATGAGATATAAGGCTCCTCCACCCTTGATTTCCAAGTTTTTATCCATCCCTCTCAGGGATTCACTCGCCACATTTTCAGGTTTCAAGGCTTCTAGTTGAGCCTCCTTAATTTGTGTGGACAAGTGTGAATGGATAGTCATAGTCAATGATTTGACTCTCCGACCAGAGTATTCTTTCCGACTTAGGGCTTCAGCTACCACGTTGGCTTTACCGGGATGAGAACGAATTTCGCATTCGTAGTCATTGAGTAGCTCAACCCACCGTCGTTGTCTCATATCGAGCTCCTTCTGATCGAATATATGCTGAAGGCTCTTGTGGTCTGTGAAGATAGTGCTCTTTGTACCATACAGGTAGTGTCTCCAGATATTCAGAGGAAATACCACTGCTCGTAACTCAAGATCGTGTGTCATATAGTTGACTTCGTGTGTCTTAAGCTGACGGGAGGCATAGGCAATGACCTTTCGTCTTTGCATAAGAACACAACCAAACCCTTGGTTGGATGCATCGCAATACACAACGAAATCTTCTATCTCTTCTGGGAGGGATAATATCGGTGCGGTGCACAAGGCTTGTTTCAGTATTTGGAACGACTTCTCTTGTTTCTCTTCCCAGTCAAAGGCCACGCCTTTCTGGGTCAGTGTAGTAAGCGGTATAGCAATGCTAGAGAAGTTCTGTATGAACCTGCGATAGTAGCCAGCGAGACCTAGAAGTTGCCGAATTTCTGTAGGTGACTTCGGTGCTGACCAGTTCTCAATGGCCTTGATTTTGGAAGGGTCCACGTGAATTCCCTTTTCGCTGACAACATGGCCCAAGAATTTGACTCTCCGAATCCAAAACTCGCACTCAGAGAACTTCGCATAGAGCTTCTCCGATCGTAATGTTTCTAAGACTCTTCGTAGGTGTTGACTATGCTCCTCCTTACTTCGAGAGTAGATAAGTATGTCATCAATGAAGACAATGACGAACTGATCCAAGTAAGGACGGCACACCCTATTCATTAGATCCATGAATACAGCTGGTGCGTTGGATAATCCGAACGGCATCACTACAAACTCGTAGTGTCCATAACGAGTTTGGAAGGCTGTCTTGGGGACATCCTCCTCTAGCACTCGTAACTGGTGATATCCGGATCTTAGATCTATCTTCGAGAAGTAGTTCGCTCCTTGAAGTTGATCCAATAAGTCGTCAATACGGGGTAGAGGATAACGATTCTTGACTGTAAGTTTGTTCAGCTCTCTGTAGTCGATGCACATACGAAACGATCCGTCTTTCTTCTTTACAAACAAGACCGGTGCTCCCCATGGTGAGAAGCTTGGCCTAATGAATCCCATCCTGAGAAATTCGTTAAGCTGAATGGAAAGTTCCTGCATCTCTGCTTGTCACACCCCCGAACCGTCGGAACGGACGGCGGAAACGTCCGGGGGCGGGTGACGTCATACGTAGTATCACAACAATCGTATCATAGCAATCGAAGTAAACACAACCATTACATTACAATATGAATATTTACATCTGTTTGAAAGCATAGTTTGTACATGTCAGAATATAACAAAAGTAGAAAAAAAAGACGAGGCTCCAAGATGCTCCGTCTTCTCCAAAAGCAGGCAAAAGTACTAGTCTATTGTTGTCCTGAGAATACAAGCGGTTTTGAAAGCGTATCAGCATAAAGCTGGTGAGTTCATAAGCATGTTTTTGTATTGAAAACTAGTCACTGAATTTGTACAAATGATTTCTTTTCATTATAAGTAAAATATCATTTGTATCGAAATCCTGATCAATCATCAGTAAGTAAAGTATGTTCCATTTGAAAACCCTGACTATTACCAGTAAGTATGGTATGTTCCTTTCGAAAAACTCTGGCTACCGCCAGTAAATGTGGTACGTCTCGTTCGAAAACCCTGGCTACCGCCAGTAAGTAAGGTAGTTTTATTACTTAAAATAAAACTAAAGGTTGTGTGTCTGGAATACCCTCCAGTAAGTAGATAGGTAGTTTCATTAATTAAAATAAAACTATTGAAGAGAAAAATCTTGTAAACAAAGGTTAGTTTATACTTATTGTGAGTCATATAACCATCCTAATATGACCGGTGACCTCCTTGACGTTCTTCAGGCGTCGTATGATTACAAAATTTGTCACCCTAGGCGTGCCCGCCTAACTGTAGCTAGCAGTTTAGGTGTGGGATTGTCGTTCACGAATAGATCTATTCACGAATTTCACGCTCTCCCTCCAGGAGACTCTGGTTATACTTAACGGTGAGGATTTATTGGTACCCCGAAGGGCATAACGAAGATAGGTCTCACAATCCTGTTTTAACTAGTTTACGTGTAGTTCGGTTGTTCTCGAGTTCGAAATCGTTGTAAACGGTGTAGAGTATAAATAATTATACACAAAATAATTATTTAGCAAGATACTCTAGTTATCTGTATGGATAAACTAAACCTGTCATAGTTTATATGTTTGAATCTGTAAAACCGGTAAAGAATTTCCCAAACTATACCTATTGTTTGACTGATAGTTGTGTTCATGTACTGTTCTCAAAACTATGCAATTATGTTTAGAAAACATCCCTTATGCTCTGCATATTACAAAAGGGATAAAGTATCTAGATGTTTGGTAAAACCGTTGTAATTGCATCAGTTTTTAAGTTATGAAAACCTTTATGTTTAGCTTGTATTCCCCCCTGAAAACGTTTTAAAAACTATAAAAGCGTAGGGGTATGAACTCACAGTTGGTCGGATGCGAAGGATTGAACTGGACGATTCTTGAGTTGGTGTACGTTGCACTTAACGAAATCCTAATATCAATTAAATACATATATGTACCTAAATTAGCGATTTCGTTAGATAAAGTGTTAGATAAACACTTGCGTTTGGTTAAGGAATGTTACCGGGACTTGGTTGAAATGAGAAAACAGGCTTTTCCCCACGAAAGAGCTGTTTACGGTTGTGAATTGGAGTTTACGGTCGACAGACCGTGAACAGGGTGTACGGTCGACAGACCGTGAACAGAGTTTACGGTCTATGAAGATTACTGAGTTTACGGTCTATGAAGATTGGCGAGATTACGGTCACAACGAGTTTACGGTCTATGAATATGGACCGTAAAATCAAGAACAAAGGTGCTTGTTTTCGACTAAAAAGTGTTCCAGAGGCTCCCAAATGGCCCCAAATGACGATTTCCGGCGTTTTTCGGCTGAAAAGGGGGTTTTTTGGGTGTTTACGGTCAAGAGGTTTAGAGAGAGAAAGGGGGTGTTTCCAGTCAAGAACATTCAAATGAGGGTGGGGATCCAGTATTTATAGGCTGGGGGGTTGGTCGGTGGTTTGGTCCACCTGGCACCAACCGTAAACGGGTTTACGGTGGACGCTCGAGTTTTTCGCGTGATTCCCGGTTTATCCCGACTCGTATAAAATACATATTATTTATTTAAAATTTCAGGTCTTTCCCAAACTAAGAAATTCGACAGAATTTAATAAAAATTCAAATTTTACTAACGGAAACTGGGTAAGGATAACGGAAAAAGTTTCGGGTTGTCACATCATTCCCCCGTTAGAGGGAATTTCGTCCCGAAATTCGAACATAGAATACAAATCATGAATTAGGAAAGAGATGTGGATAATCCTGTTGCATCTGATCTTCGCACTCCCAAGTGAATTCAGGTCCCCGCTTGGCATTCCAGCGAACCTTCACTATCGGGATGCGACTTTGTTTGTTCGTTTGATCTCTCTATCCATGATTTCGACAGGTTCTTCCACAAAGTTCAGGCTCTCGTTGATTTCAATCTCCTCGAGAGGGATCGCAAGGGTCTCGTCGGATAACACTTTTTAAGGTTCGAGACGCGGAAGACGCGATGAATGTTGCGAAGTTCTTGAGGTAAACGAAGTTTGTAGGCTACGGGACCGATCCTAGCGAGGATCTCGAAGGGTCCTATGTATCTTGGATTTAGCTTTCCACGCTTTCCAAAGCGTATCATGCCTTTCCAGGGTGAGACCTTTAGCAAGACTTGGTCTCCAACCTGGAACTCCAAGGGTTTTTGTCGGTTATTGGCGTAGCTCTTTTGTCGATCTCTCGAAGCTTTTAGGTGTTCCCGGATTTGTACGATCTTTTCTGTGGTTTCGCGGATGATTTCTGGGCTAGTGAGAGTGCTGTCAGGGACTTGCCCCTTGGCTAGCTGCGTGTTGCCCACCTCAGCCCAACATAGAGGGGATCTGCACTTGCGGTCATAGAGGGCTTCGAAAGGCGCAACCTTGATGCTGGTATGGTAACTGTTGTTGTAGGAAAACTCGACCAAGGGCAAATGGGTGTCCCATGACTTTCCGAAGTCATTGACACATGCTCTTAACATGTCCTCCAAGGTCTGGATGGTTCTCTCACTCTGCCCATCTGTCTGAGGATGGTAAGCTGTGCTCATATCCAGCTTAGTTCCAAGAGCTTTCTGCAGGGACTGGCAAATTCTCGAAGTGAACCTGCTATCTCGATCGGAGATAATGGACACTGGCACACCTGCTTCGAAAGGATTTGTGTGAGTCTCTCCATTTTGAAGTTTTCCTTGATCGGCAGGAAGTGGGCGGATTTAGTCAGTCGGTCGACAATTACCCAGATGGCGTCGTGCCCACTCGGAGATTTGGGTAATTTGGTGATAAAATCCATAGTAATTCTCTCCCACTTCCACTCAGGTATCTCCGGCTGGTGAAGTAGACCTGAGGGCTTCTAATATTCGACCTTCACCTTGGCGCAAGTCAGACACTTACCCACGAAGGTAGCGATCTCTGCTTTCATGTTCGGCCACCAATACAGTCTCTTGAGATCGAGGTACATCTTATCCGAACCTGGATGAATGGAGTATCTAGTCTTATGAGCTTCGTTCATGACAACCTTTTTGTAACCACCGAACTTTGCGGTTCAGATCCGATCCATGAAATAGTAGACTTCGTATCCCTTGATCTCTAAGTTCTTTTCCATTCCTCTCAAGGCTTCATCCGCCATGTTCTCTGGTTTTAAGGCTTCCAGTTGAGCCTCCTTGATTTGCGCAGATAAATGGGAACGGATAGTCATGGTCAGCGCCTTCACTCTATGACCTGAGTACTCCTTCCGGCTGAGGGAATCTGCCACCACATTGGCCTTGCCGGGATGGTAGTGTATTTCGCACTCGTAATCGCTGAGTAGCTCAACCCATCGCCGTTGTCTCATGTTCAATTCCTTCTGATCGAAAATATACTGCAGGCTTTTATGGTCAATGAAGATAATGCACTTGGTTCCGTAGAGATAATGTCTCCATATCTTCAATTCGAACACCACTGCTCCCAATTCCAGGTCGTGCGTTGTGTAGTTGACTTCGTGTGCTTTCAACTGTCTTGAGGCATAAGCAATGACTTTTCCCCTTTGCATGAGCACACAGCCTAGGCCCTGATTGGATGCATCACAGTAGACAACGAAGTCCTCTGTACCTTCAGGCAGGGACAAGATAGGGGCGCTGCACAGGGCCTGCTTCAACGTTTGGAACGCAGTGTTTTGCTTGCCACTCCAACAAAAGGGTACTCCTTTCTGAGTCAGAATGGTTAAGGGTTTGGCAAATTTGGAAAAATTCTGGATAAACCTGCGATAATAGCCAGCGAGACCCAAGAATTGACGGATTTCTGTGGGCGTCTTCGGTGCTGACCAGTTCTCTATCGCTTTGATTTTGGAGGGGTCCACGTGTATTCCTTCCTCGCTTACCACGTGACCTAGGAAGGTTACTTTTCGAATCCAGAATTCGCACTTGGAGAATTTCGCGTACAGCTTCTCTGTCCTTATGGTTTCCAGCACCGATCTCAAGTGCTGTCTGTGATCTTCCTCGCTCCAAGAGTAGACAAGTATATCATCAATGAAAACGATTACAAACTTGTTGAGGAAAGGGCGGCACACCCGATTCATCAGGTCCATGAATACTGCCGGTGCGTTGGTTAGACCGAAGGGCATTACTACGAACTCATAGTGTCCGTAAGGAGTTCGGAATGTTGTCTTAGGCACATCACTCTCGTGAACTCGCAACTGATGGTACCCTGATCTAAGGTCTATTTTGGAGAAATATCTGGCTCCCTGAAGTTGATCAAAGAGGTCGTCGATTCGGGGTAAGGGATAACGGTTCTTGACAGTGAGCTTGTTCAATTCTCGGTAATCAATGCACATCCGAAAGGATCCATCTTTCTTCTTCACAAATAAGATCGGGGCTCCCCAGGGTGAGGAACTTGGTCCTATGAATCCTTTACTGATTAGCTCATTGAGCTGGCTGGATAACTCTTGCATTTCTGCCGACACTAGGCGATATGGAGATTTGGCTACGGGGGTAGCTCCGGTGATTAAGTCGATGCGAAATTTGACTTGGCGCTCGGGAGGGATTCCCGGGAGCTCTTCGGGAAAGACATCAAGGAAGTTGCAGACTTCGGGGATGCTCTCGAGGTCTTTAACTTCCTGCTTCTCGTTAATGACATGGGCTAAGAATGCATGACACTCCTTTCGCAGAAATTTCTGGGCTTTGATGCACGAAATGATGCGGAGGTTCGAACTGAGTTTATCGCCATATATCATGAGGGCTTCGCCAGAGGGAAGATTGAGACGGATAGCTTTTTCGTAAAAAAGGGTATCAGCACGATTCGGGCTCAACCAATCCATGCCGATGATGACATCAAAGCTTTTTATGGAAACTGGCATAAGATCGAACGGAAGAGAATGATCGTTTAGGGCAAGGGTACAGCCTACGAATATGTCGTTAGTGCTCTCTTTCTCACCGTTAGCCATCTCGACGGTAAATGTTTCGGTTAGGGGTTGGGGTTTACGTTTGAGAGATGTTTGAATGCATGACTAACAAAACTTCTCTCCGCACCAGAATCGAATAGAATGCATGCATATGAGTTATCGAGGAGGAACGTACCCGAAACAACGGTGGGATCTGCAACGGCTTCCTCTTGGCCCATCGCTAGCACTCTCCCTGTGCTACCAGCTGTCGTTGCCTTGGGGCAATTTCTCTTGTAATGCCCGACTTCTCCACAGCCATAGCAGGCTTGACCGACTCCTGCTCAAGAGGCCTGATTAGTGGGTTGGACTTGTGTTCTGCAGTTTTGAGTCAAGTGACCCTTCTTGTCACAGTTGTTGCAGAGCATTTCACGACATGGGCCGGGGATGCGGTGATGATAACTGCACTTGCTGCACTAAGGGAGGGTACCAGTATATCCACTGGTAGGTGCTTGAGTTGCAGGAGCAGCGGCAGGAGTAGTAGCAGCGTGGACTGCCACCGTATGTTGTTTCTTGGAAGGCTCCTGCGAAGACTAGCCCTTTCGCTGCTTACATAACTTTCTTTTCTCACCACTCCCCTTTGCTGGTTCGGGAGCGGCTGTTACATTATCAAGATCAACTCCGTGATCTATGAGAGTCTGCGCCAGACACTTAGCGCTGTCAAAGGTGTTTGACCTAGCAGCCAAGACATTTCCTTTGGTGGGTTGTGTCAGTCCCCAAATGTATCTCTTAATCTTTTTGCTTTCCGGGGTGACCATTCTCGGGCAAAGGACTGCTAGGTCTTCAAACCTAGAAGTGTAGGCAGCAATGTCGAAATCCTTCATTTTTAGGTTCCAGAGCTCGTGCTCTAGTTTCTGCATCTCGCCCCGTGGGCAGTACTCAGCAAGCATGAGCTCTTTCAAGCTCTCCCACCCCATAGCATTGGCTATCGGTAGGGTTAGGGATTTGACCCGACCATTCCACCAGGTCAGTGCTCTGTTGGTGAAAGTGCAAGCGGCGAATTTCACTTTGTTGGCTTCAGAGCAGGAACAAATTTCGAAAATGGATTCGATCTTCTCGAACCATTGAGTCAGGGCAATAACACCTCCTTTGCCGTCGAAAGATGTGGGTTTCGCGTTCATGAAGTCTTTATAGGAGCACTCCTTCTGGTGTTCCTGACTACCTTCATGACTTTGGGGATGAGTACCACCTCTCGGCCCGCTAGATCCGCCATGATTAATCTGTGACATCGCAGTAGCCACAACAGCAGTAACAGCTGCCTGGAACATAGCAGGATCGAACTGAGGAGGTGGTGGTGTTGGATCTGTTGGGGGATTGTTGTTCTTTTTGCCGTGTCTTTTCTTTGGAGGCATCTTGTTCTAAAAATAATCAGGAAGGAGAGGATGGTAAGTCCTCTGGAATCGAATCAAGAGATATGAAGCAAGGTATATCTCAATATGATAGCTAGAGTGTTCTACTAAGCGATAAACAAGAAAAAGCTACCAATGCAAATAAGTTATCGCTAAAAGGAATGAGTAGCAACACTTGGAAGTGAATTTCTGCAATGAAATTGACTCTACTAAAATACTCCTATAGTATTTTAAGTTGTAAGTTTTGTTATATCGATATTTTGTTGTATGGATACTTGGTAAGTTTTAGGCCTGCTGCAACACCACTGTCACTCCCAAGCACATGTTGGTCATGTCTCGAATGAATATAATTGATCAGGCTATATTGACCCTAGTCATGATTACATAACTGTCCAGGTTTAACCGCAGTGTTCAACATCCAAATACTTTTGTTTTGTTCTACACATGATGTTGTTTCTGGTACGTAGGTATACTTGTATACTTTTTGGTAAAAATACTTATATTTTATAACTATACTTTTAGTTCAGAGCACTTCGGCCCCTTAGTGTTTATAGTTGTATACCATGTAAGGTTCGGTATACTTAGTTCACTATAAACAATAGCGCTGATACAAATCTGTCACACCCCCGAACCGTCGGAACGGACGGCGGAAACGTCCGGGGGCGGGTGACGTCGTACGTAGTATCATAACAATCGTATCATAGCAATCGAAGTAAACACAACCATTACATTACAATATGAATATTTACATCTGTTTGAAAGCATAGTTTGTACATGTCAGAATATAACAAAAGTAGAAAATAAAGACGAGGCTCCAAGATGCTCTGTCTTCTCCAAAAGCAGGCAAAAGTACCAGTCTATTGTTGTCCTGAGAATACAAGCGGTTTTGAAAGCGTATCAGCATAAAGCTGGTGAGTTCATAAGCATGTTTTTGTATTGAAAACTAGTCACTGAATTTGTACAAATGATTTCTTTTCATTATAAGTAAAATATCGTTTGTATCGAAATCTTGATCAATCATCAGTAAGTAAAATATGTTCCGTTTGAAAACCCTGACTATTACCAGTAAGAATGGTATGTTCTTTTCGAAAAACTCTGGCTACCGCCAGTAAATGTGGTACGTCTCGTTCGAAAACCCTGGCTACCGCCAGTAAGTAAGGTAGTTTTATTACTTAAAATAAAACTAAAGGTTGTGTCTCTGGAATAACCTCCAGTAAGTAGATAGGTAGTTTCATTAATTAAAATAAAACTATTGAAGAGAAAAATCTTGTAAACAAAGGTTAGTTTAAACTTATTGTGAGTCGTATAACCATCCTAGTATGACCGGTGACCTCCTTGACGTTCTTCAGGCGTCGTACGATTACAAAATTTGTCACCCGAGGCGTGCCCACCTAACTGTAGCTAGCAGTTTAGGTGTGGGATTGTCGGTCACGAATAGATCTATTCACGAATTTCGCTCTCTCCCTCCAGGAGACTCTGATTATACTTAACGGTGAGGATTTATTGGTACCCCGAAGGGCATAACGAAGATAGGTCTCACAATCCTATATTAACTAGTTTACGTGTAGTTCGGTTGTTCTCGAGTTCGAAATCGTTGTAAACGGTGTAGAGTATAAATAATTATACACAAAATAATTATTTAGCAAGATACTCTAGTTATCTGTATGGATAAACTAAACCTGTCATAGTTTATATGTTTGAAAGAGCTGTTTACGGTTGTGAATTGGAGTTTACGGTCGACAGACCGTGAACAGAGTTTACGGTCTATGAAGATTACTGAGTTTACGGTCTATGAAGATTGGCGAGATTACGGTCACAACGGGTTTACGGTCTATGAATATGGACCGTAAACTCAAGAACAAAGGTGCTTGTTTTCGACTAAAAAGTGTTCCAGAGGCTCCCAAATGGCCCCAAATGACGATTCCCGGCGTTTTTCGGCTGGAAAGGGGGCTTTTTGGGTGTTTACGGTCAAGAGGTTTAGAGAGAGAAAGGAGGTGTTTCCGGTCAAGAACACTCAAATGAGGGTGGGGGTCCAGTATTTATAGGCTGGGGGGTTGGTCGGTGGTGGGGTCCACCTGGCACCAACCGTAAACGGGTTTACGGTCCGACCGTAAACTCGATGATTTTCGAGGACGTTCGAGTTTTTCGCGTGATTCCCGGTTTATCCCGACTCGTATAAAATACATATTATTTATTTAAAATTTAAGGTCCGTCCCAAACTAAGAAATTCGACGAAATTTAATAAAAATTCAAATTTTATTAACGGAAACTGGGTAAGGATAACTGAAAAAGTTTCGGGTTGTCACACTGCTGGAGCTAGACGATAAGGCGATTTGGCTAATGGGGTAGCCCCTGGAACTAAGTCGATTCGGAACTCGACTTGACACTGTGGTGGTAGTCCTGGTAGTTCTTCAGGAAAGATGTCGGGAAAGTCGCATACTTCTGGAATGTTCTGAATGTCTTTCACTTCTTGACTCATATCGACGATGTGTGCAAGGAATGCATGATATTCCTTTCGTAAGCACTTCTGAGCTTGAATACACGAAATGATGCGAAGGTTCGTACTTGATTTGTCGCCGTAGATAAGTAGTGATTTGTTGTTAGGGAGGTTAAGAAGAACTGCTTTCTCAAAGCACAGGATGTCGGCGCGAAGAAGACTCAACCAATTCATGCCGATTATGACGTCGAAACTTTTTAATTGACACAGGCATGAGGTCGATTTGGAATGAATGACCATCTAGAGTTAAAGTACAACCTATGTATATGCAGTTAGTGTTTTTGCGTTTTCCCATTTTCCATTTCTACAATGAACAATTCCTCTAGTGCACGTGGTTTTTGTTTAAGTAAGTGAGCAAACTTTTGGTTCATGAAACTCCTTTCCGTTCCACTATCAAATAGTATGCAAGCATATGAATTATCGAGGAGAAACGTACCAGTAACTACCGTAGGATCAGCTACGGCTTCCTCGTGGCCTATCGCCAGAATTCTTCCCACTCCGCCAGCATTTCCTGCCTTCGGGCAGTCTCTCTTGAAATGACCAACCTCGCCACAAGCGTAGCAAGCCTGACCCACAACAATGTCGGGGGCTTGGTTTATTGGCCTTGTCGGAGCCTTGCAGAATCGGGCAGTGTGCCCTTTCCTGTTGCAGTTTGCACACTGCATTTCCCGGCAGGCACCATTATGAAGGAAAGTGCATTTGTTTCACTTGGGCAAGTTTCCCGTATACTGCTTCCTTGGCGCAGTAGTAGCAGGCGCAATCGCAGCATTAACAGCCACAACCTGCTGCTTCTTGGCAGAGTTCTGCGCCGATTTGCCCTTCTTGTTATCCCAGAACTTCTGCTTGTTGTCGGCGGCTTTGGAGGGTTCTGAGATAGACAGGGTTGTTGTTGTTGTCGGGGTAGGGATTCCATGATCGATGAGTCGCTGTGCCAATCGCTTGGAACTGCCGAAGGTAGTGGTGTTTGAAGCTAGGAAATTTCCCTGAAATGGAGGCACCAGCCCCCAAATGTACCTCTCAATCTTCCTTCCCTCATTGGGAACCATATTGGGACATAGTGCCACCAGATCGCTGAATCTGGCAGTGTAAGCCACTATGTTGGAGCCCTTCATGGTCAGACTCCAGAGTTCTTGTTCCAATTTCTGAACCTCGCCCCTCGGGCAGTATTCTTCAATCATCAGCCCTTTAAGAGCTTCCCAGCCCATAGCATTAGCCACTATTAAAGTTAGTGACTTGACATGGCTATTCCACCACGTCAGGGCTCTATCACCGAAGGTGCATGCAGCAAATTTGACTTTGCTTCCTTCAGCACAGGAACAGATCTCAAAGATCGATTCCGTCTTTAGGAATGAGATAACTTAAGCCATGGTATAACATTCGGGCCAAACACTCCAACTTGATGAGTGTACGGCCGTACACTTGTGTACAACCGTACACAGGAGTGTATAACCGTATACATGGGTGGACGGCCGTACACCCAAGTGTGGCAGCAAACCCAAACGTATATCAAGGTTTTTCCTTCATTTCCTCTCATTTCACACACTTACACCTCAAGGAAATTCGATTCTCTCTCAAAGTTCATCAAGTTGTTCACCCTAACCTTCATAGATGTAAGTATTCCTTCCATTTAAGTGTTGATATATGGCTTTATCAACTAAAGATCTATGTTTTCATCCATGAAATCTTCTATTTTGATTAGATCTTCATCTTTCATCAAGAACACCAAGAACATACACTTGTTCTTAGTGATTGTGAACCTTTTTGAGCTTCCAGATTGTAAGTACTTCTTCCATAGACTTAGTACTTGATAAGAACACTAGATTAACACCTTAGAAAATGTCCAGAACATGATCATCAAGGAGTGTGCGGCCGCACACACTCATGTGGCCGTACACACCTTTCTTTAGTGATTAAGGGCCTCAAACTCAAATTGTAAGCTACCACATGATCAAAGACACTTAGGGGATGCAAGATATAACCATGGAAAACACTTTTTGACCATTTTTCCTAGGAGTGTGCGGCCGCACACTCCATGGCCGCACACACAAGGCCGCACACTCCTCATTGTGACTATACACTCCCCTTAGATGAATCACATGTGATTCTAACACATAGTTCAAGTGATTCTTAGTCCCTAAGATGGTTTCTTAAGATATTTAGATGTATAAACACTAATTATGTTTATATATGTGTGATTATATGCTATTAGGATTCGTTTGTGTTCAAGAGTTTACTTGACACTTAGCATCCTACACCAGTCGTACATTTGAATAACTTACTACAGGTGAGCTCATACCCTCACATTTTCATAGTTTTTACTGTTTTAAGGGGGGGAATACAAGTCTAACACAAAGTTTTTGTGTTATAAACAAGTGATTTCAAATATCTTATCAAAAATGTATTTCAGTTATCATCAAATCAAATGGTTTTCAATGTTTGTTTCAAAACAACATCAAGTCACCAAAATGGATTTCAAAATATCAAACTTCTTTTAAATGTTTTTATAAACTTATATTTCTCCCAAAAATCATACTAGTATATATTTATTTATATAAATAAGATTGAAAAGGCTTAGGACCGATAACCCACTTTGATTCGTTTTCCTTGTTTGGATGTGGGATTACAAGTATCGGTTATTTGTCCGAGTGTCATTTAAATTTTACTTATATATATTTGTATATGTATACAAGTATAAAAGTTTGTTCATTTAGTTTCAGTTACCCTTTGTAACAGGTTGAGCAAAAGGGTTACATTCATGAATTCTCCTTATTAAATCAAAAAGTACATATAAATTATAATAGGTATAATTTATGATTCAACGAACATTAATTCATAATTCAAGTATACTAGATTACATTGTTTTACAAGAACAAAGATTGACTCAAAACTATTCAAGGATACACATTCTTTCAAATACATGTTAAGAGTACTAATTCAAGAACATACTATCAATCGTTTATTTCAGAATGATTTGGTTTTCATAATCATTATACAAGTAAAGTTTATATGCTTTTGTGAGTCGAGTAGTACAGGTTGTTTAATTCATTTAAACAATATAGTAAAGTCCTGACATTATAACCAGAATCTCCAGCCGGAGATCGAAACAATGTGTGTATAGATCTATATTGGGATTGACAACCCCGCAGTCGGACTGCTAGCTACAGTCAGGCATACATGTCTGTGAGTGACAAATTGTTATCAACATGTTTTCAATGCACTTATAGCGCTGGGTCAGGCCATCTAGTCAGTATGGTTATAATAACTCATTAAAAGATATTAACAATACGTTAGCGTATAATTAACTAAACTTATGTACTATTCCAAAGTACTAGTTTACAAAATACAGTTAACAATAACACATTACAGTTTACATTAACGGTTGGTGAAACCAGATACACTCTCAGATACAAGTTTACAAAAGGATTACAAATACAAAACATTCATTTACAAATAGAACAGTTTTTATGCAAGTACAATTACTTTTCATATACAACAGAAAATTTAGGTTTTCTGGAAACAGTTTACATATTCAAGAAAACAGAAGACATTCTTTTAAAACATAAATACTTATGCACTCACTCAACTTTATGTTGATACTCTCTTTTCAAATTACTTGTATTCTCAGGGAACCAGTAGACAGGTACACCCTGAGCTTTTGAGAAGATGGAGCTATTTATATCTTGTCTTCTTCTTTTGTACAATTATTTAGTTTCAGTATACAATGTTGAAATACATGTAAATATTTAACCTTTTAAATACAATGGTTGTTTGTACTTTGATTACTATAATGCATGTGTTGTGATACTACAAATGAAGTCCTCCACCCCCGGACGTTTCCGCCGTCTGGTTTGGGGGTGTGACAGATTGGTATCAGACCAATGTTTATAGTGAACTCAGTATATCAATCCATAAAAGATATACAAACTATAAATACATTTGGGGCTAAGAGCTCTGACTACAAGTATACTTTTAAAAATTTAAGTATTTTAAAAAAAAGGTATACTAACACTCATACTTACAAGTACAGTATCAAAATTATAAAAACTTAAAAGTATTTGGATGTTGAACATTACAGTCAAACCTGGGCAGTTATATAATCATATCTGGGATTAATATAGCCTGGTCAACTATATTGATTTGAGATATGACCAACATGTGTTTGGGAGTGATAGTGATGTTGTGACATGTCTAAAACTTACCAAATATACATATTCAGAAGAACACTAGAACAGAACATAACGATTAAAATACTATAGGAGTATTTTAGGCACTATATACTAGTAACAAACATGTGAAAATAATAGAACAATTAAGGGTAGAACTATAAATATTAAGGGTATATTACAATTATATATAATTAAAGTTATATAGACTTAGAATATGTGATTTAGCTTTATTTCATGTTCCTTGTTTGGTTGTGGATTTAGAGTCGGGTCATTTAATCGAAAGTCGGTTATACCCAAGTTATATCTAATTAGTATACACTTTATAGTTATAGATATACCTAGAACAAGTCATACATAATACATTACTTGTTAACTATAGGTCTCTTTTGTAGTCAATCTTTACTAACTATATTCTATATCCCTCATTTCTATTCTCACTTAGATAACACTGGCTGAGTTGAGGTTTCATTCAAGAAATACCCATCGCCAGTAGAAGATGATCCACTCGTTTCCTATTCACTCTTTTGGTTATATTTAAGTCTACGGATAGGTTCTAGCGTTAGTTTTCCTATTTTTCAGTAAGACCACACAAATTTTATTTTCAGTAGGTCTGTATGATGTCGATGTTTTCCTAGAATTTGGTGTGTTGTGGACCTGTTTAAGGTCGAGTTTTCCAGACTTTATGTGATCAATATGCCAAATCAATCGACATGAATTTTCATAGTTTTTGAAAAATAACCATTCAACTTCATATCGTTCTGTTACAAGTAATACTTTCCGTAGACTTCTATTTCCAATTCATTACAAGATTCCTGTTGAACTATATGTTTTAGTTCAGAGATATCAAAATTCATATTCACTCTTGATATCTTATCATATTGTATCTTTTTACTTTTATAGAAAAAGATGCCTCCTCATAAGAATCCAAGACGTAACATTGTTGATGAAGCACCGGTGCCACCTCCGCCACCACCTCCTCAGTTCGACCCCGTTAGGTTCCAAGCGGCGGTTACGGCGGCTGTAGCTGCTGCCATGTCTCATATTAATACTCCTGGAGCTAGTGGGTCAGGAGCTGGTGCAAATCCTTCTAACCATGGTGAGAGTCACGGGCACTCGCGAGAGTGCACTTATAAAGATTTTACCAATTCCAAACCCAGGACGCTTAATGGAACTGGTGGAGTTATGGCATTAAGGCGATGGATAGAAAAGACAGAAGCAATTTTTGAAATCTGCTCCTGTCCTGAAAGCAGTAAGGTCAAGTTCGGTGCTTGTAGCTTCTCAGAAAGAGCTTTAACATGGTGGAATGTCCATGTTAAGTCACTTACTCTAGTAGTGGCTAATTCAATAAGCTGGGAGAACTTCAAAGCCATGCTTATGCGGGAATACTGTCCGCGAGGAGAAGTTCAGAAACTTGAGAAGGAACTCTGGGGTCTCACAATGGTTGGTTATGATATATCAACCTATACTAGTAGATTCTGTGATCTGGCAATTCTTTGCCCGGATATGGTTGCTCTGGAGAGCAAGAAGATTGAGAGATATATTTGGGGACTGTCGCCCCAAATTCAGTCAAGTGTTTTAGCATCGAGACCTGTTACTTTTGACAGTGCCAAAGAGCTGGCACAATCTCTCATCGACCACGGAGCCCATCAACACTCAGTGGTTGCTATACCAGAACAACCGAAGGGAAACAACAACAACAACAATGACAACAACAACATCAAGAAGAAGGGTCGGAACAAGAGGAAGGGCAAGTTTACACAGGATTCCTCAAAGAAACAACAGCTAGTTACAGTTAATGCTGCTACTGTACCCGCTGCTGTTCCTGTTAACCCAGTACCAGCTAAGCCTTATGCTGGTAATCTCCCGAAGTGCAACAAGTGCAATTTTCACCATAATGGAAATTGCAGGGAAATGCAGTGTCGTAACTGCAACAGAAAAGGGCATACTACCCGATTCTGTAGAGCACCACCCCAACCACTTAACCAAGTACCTGCTGCTGGAGTAGGTTAAGCATGCTATAATTGTGGTGAAGTGGGCCATTTCAAGAAAGATTTCCCTAAAGCTAGACATGCCGATGGAGTTGGGAGAATTTTAGCACTGGGTCATGAAGAAGCAGTGGCAAACCCAGTTGTAGTCACGGGTACGTTCCTGCTCAACAACACTTATGCATGCATTTTATTCGATTGTGGTGCTAAGAAGAGCTTTGTGAGCCATAATTTCAAACACTTGCTAAATCAAAATTCTCAACCATTAAAAGAAACATTCATAGTCGAAATGGCTAATGGGAAATCCGAATCCACCAATTATATATACATAGGATGTACTCTTACCTTGAATAACTTTTCATTCCCAATAGACCTTATGCCGGTCTCGATCAAAAGTTTTGACGTCATAATAGGTATGGATTGGTTGTCTTCTAACCATGCTGACATCCTATGCCATGAAAGAGCCGTTTGTCTGAACTTGCCAACTAACGAAACCCTTGTTATTTACGGCGACAAACCCGGAACGAACCTCCAGATCATTTCTTGTATCAAGGCACAAAAGTACCTTCGCAAAGAGTATTGTGCTTTCTTAGCTCACGTGGTAGACAAAAAGCAAGAAGTGAAAGAAATAGCGAACATTCCTGTAGTCTGCAACTTTCCCGACATATTTCCCGATGATCTTCCAGGAGTGCCTCCTGAACGACAAGTCGAATTCCGAATCGACTTAATTCCAGGGGCTACCCCTGTAGCCAAATCTCTCTATCGTCTTGAACCTTCTGAATTGCAGGAATTATCTAGCCAGCTTAATGAACTCCTTAGCAAAGGTTTCATCAGACCAAGCTTCTCACCTTGGGGAGCACCAGTTTTGTTTGTGAAGAAGAAGGATGGATCATTCTGCATGTGCATTGACTACCGCGAGCTGAATAAACTTACCATTAAGAATCGATACCCTCTGCCTTGCATTGACGATCTGTTCGACCAACTTCAAGGTGCGAGCTACTTCTCCAAAATAGACTTAAGATCCGGATATCACCAGTTACGAATTTTGGAGAATGACATTCCAAAAAACCGCATTCAGAACTCGTTATGGTCATTATGAGTTCGTAGTGATGTCATTTGAATTGACGAATGAACCTGTTGTGTTCATGGATTTAATGAAAAGAGTGTGTCGTCCTTTCTTGGACAAAGTCGTCATAGTCTTCATCGACGATATTCTTATCTACTCAAGAAGTGAAGAGGATCATGGCCAATATCTTCGTCAAGTTTTGCAAACTCTCAGAACAGAGAAACTTTATGTGAAGTTTTCAAAGTGTGAATTTTGGATCAGGAAGGTTGAATTCCTAGGTCACGTGGTCAGTTCTGAAGGAATACACGTCGACCATTCCAAAATTAAAGCAATTGAAAATTGGTCAGCAACCAAAACACCTACAAAAATCCGTCAATTCTTAGGTCTTACTGGCTATTATCGCAGGTTCATCCAAAATTTCTCTCGAATAGCTAAACCTCTTACCACCCTGACGCAAAAGGGTGTAACATTTAGCTGGGGAGAGAAGCAAGAAACAGCGTTCCAAACGCTGAAGCGAGCCTTATGTAGTGCACCAATTCTATCTCTTCCTGAAGGGACAGAGGACTTTATAGTGTACTGCGATGCTTCTAATCAAGGACTTGGATGTGTTCTTATGCAAAGAGGAAAGGTGATATCTTATGCCTCAAGACAGCTAAGGACACATGAAGTCAATTATACAACACATGACCTTGAACTAGGAGCAGTAGTATTTGCTCTGAAGATCTGGAGACATTGCTTATATGGCACGAAATGCACAGTATTCACGGACCATAAAAGTCTCCACCATATCTTCAATCAGAAAGAGCTGAACATGAGACAACGACGATGGGTGGAGCTACTGAACGACTACGATTGTGAGATACTTTATCACCTTGGTAAAGCTAACGTAGTAGCTGACGCTCTTAGTAGAAAAGAATAATCGGGACGTCGAGTAAAGTCGTTGACTATGACAATCCATTCACATCTGTCCACACAGATCAGAGAGGCTCAACTTGAGGACTTAAAACCTGATAATGTGGCAGGTGAATCCTTGAGAGGAATTGATAAAAATTTCAAAATCAGGGATGATGGAGTCTATTATTGATGGGATTTAGGTACAACAAATAAACTAGAAAACAATTCCTAAGTTCACATGCAACCTACTTTGGATCTATGTTTTAACTATTGAACATACAACTTTGAATTGCAAAACAAGAACCCTAGAGGAGAGAGGCTTATTTCGAAATTAACAAACTAGGGTTTAGGGGTTACATACCTTTCAATTGTTATAGCAAACAACTGATATTCCCTTGATCTTGATCTTGATCTTCTTGGAAGCTTTAGCACCACAAGTGTAATGCCTCTAATGGAATCACACCCAATGACTATCAAGAAGGAAAGTAGAAGAAGAGAGAGGGGAGGGAGTATGCAATTTCGGCCAAGGTATTCTTCCAAAGAATGAGTACCCTAAAATGTGAGCCAGGAGGCTCCTTAAATAGTTGAGGGAACTAGGGTTTAGGGAAAACCCTAGTTATCCTTTGCTTAGGGCCTAAGTAAGACCCAAGGCCTTATCTTGGACCCCTTGGACGAATTCTCTAGGGTTTCCCCTAGGGTTTTCGTCCACCCCCTTCCAAGGGAGTTCTGGATCCTTCCATTCAACTATCAGTTAATTGCAAACTAGTCCCTGCACTTTATAATTAATTCTTTTAACCCCAAAATCAATTCTGATTAATTTCTGGCTAACAATTAATTAAACATAATGATTTCTAATTAATATATTAATCCATTAACATATTAATAAATCAATTATATATATATATATATATATATATATTAATTTATTAATCTTATAAATTAATATCTCTCCTTTCATAATTTCCTTGTCCAGTTGCTAGGTTGAGGGCAACCCAAAAGGACTGTGCTGCTATCAATTCAAGTACATACCAATTATAGTTATGGGCTTAGACACCTAATCCAACAGTCTCCCACTTGGACAAGTCTGTAACTATAATTGCTAGTATGCCTTCTAAATTTGACCAGCAAATTGTAACTTCCGAAAAGCTGCTGCTGAACTCTAACCCAGTCAGTTACGTGTCCTAAGATAAGTGATCATATAACCCTTCGTTCTGCTTGATATCCCTAGACAAAAGACATGGAATGTAATCAATCTGTTTGTCCAGAATCTATGTTTCCCGATTCCTGATTTGTGATGATGTAGGACTTCTAATCGAACACATCAATTTAGTCCTGGCTGGGCCCATCACATAAGTCAACACCAAATCATCGAGGGACCCACATATATCGCTTTTCTGGTTAGGGCAAAAGGAACGAATAAACGTTGACTCATATGCTTGTATCTTTTACTCATCAAATTATGCATGACAATACGTTTTATAACACCAAGTTACTGATGCGTTTTCGTATCACCAATGCATGACCGACTTGTAAATCACAACTCATATATCTTCGTTTCAAGATTACAAGATATTATCGTCTCAGTATTACTCGTGATGAATTCCATGAAGTAATACTCTGAGCGAGGGTATATCCAATACTCAAATCTCAATTTCTGAGTACTCATGAACGTTGCAGCAATTCTATTGCCATGTCTATCCTTAGATAATCTGCAATCCAATTCATGACAGTCTTAATTCACTACTTACTTCCAAGAGTACGAGCGACTGTGGAGTTTGAATAATCTCATTATTCAGGAAGTAAAACATGCAAAATATGAAACACAATAATAAACAATTGACAAAAGGTAGTAGCCAAACTTATAAATAATACTTTATTATTTAATCACCAAAAGTCAATTACATTTACTTTGTTACAAGTTTCAAAAAGTAATCTAACTACTAAAACTAATATCATCTTTCAGTCCTATGCTCCGAGCATGCTGAATATGCTTAGCCCTACTCAGACCCTTTGTGAGGGGATCTGCTGGGTTATCTTCAGATGACACCCTCTTTACTATAAGATGGCCTTCTTCAACTCTATGTCTAATGAAATGGTACTTTCTGTCGATATGTCCGGTCTTACCATGATCTCTCGGTTCCTTTGTCAAGGCAACCGCTCCTTCATTATCGCAGAACAGTTCCATAGGCTCCTGGATGGTTGGAACAACTCCGAGATCCCCGATGAAGTTCCTCAACCAAGCTGCTTCTTTCGACGCTTCACTTGCTGCTATGTACTCTGATTCACAAGTAGAATCAGCCACCGTCTTTTGCTTGGAACTCTTCCAAGTAACTGCTCCTCCATTCAGTAAAAATACCCAGCCCGACTGAGAACGGAAGTTATCTCTATCCGTCTGAAAGCTGGCATCACTGTAACCATCTACTCTCAAAGTATCACTGCCACCAAGCACAAGAACCCAGTCCTTTGTCCTTCGCAAATACTTGAGTATATTCTTAACTGCTATCCAATAAGCTCTACCTGGGTTTCCCTGATAGCGACTGACCATGCTCAAAGCAAATGCCACATCAGGGCGAGTACATGTCATAGCGTACATGATCGATCCGACAGCGGAAGCATAAGGTACACAACTCATGTCATCTATTTCAACATCTGTACTCGGGCATTGAGTCTTACTCAATTTGGTATTGCTCTGGATAGGTAGCTCTCCCTTCTTGGAATTTTCCATACTAAACCTCTTTAGTACCTTATCCAAGTATGTGCTCTGACTAAGTCCAATTAGTCTCTTCTTTCTATCTCTCAATATTCTAATCCCAAGAATATAGGCAGCTTCTCCAAGGTCTTTCATGGCAAAACACTTTCCAAGTTAAGACTTAACTTCTTTCAAGGTTGGAACGTCGTTACCAATGACTAATATGTCATTGACATATAACACCAGAAAAGTTACTATACTCCCACTAGCCTTGATATACACACAAAACTCATCTTCACTTCTAGAGAAACCAAACTCTTTGACTTTCTCATGGAAGCAAAGATTCCAACTGCGAGATGCTTGTTTCAATCCATAAATGGATTTCTCAAGCTTGCACACTCTATTGGGGAACTTTGCATCAACAAAACCCTCTGGCTGACTCATGTAAACATCTTCAGCCAACTTCCCATTAAGGAAAGCAGTTTTGACATCCATCTGCCAGATTTCATAATCATGAAAGGCAGCTATGGCGAGCAATATCCTAATAGATTTAATCTTAGCTACTGGTGAGAAGGTCTCATCATAGTCAACCCCTGGGGTTTGAGTGAAACCTTTTGCAACCAGTCGAGCTATGAACGTGTGCACATTCCCATCCATGTCTGTCTTCTTCTTGAAGATCCATTTGCACCTAACTGTCTTGCGACCTGGTGCACTATCAACCAAATTCCAAACTTGGTTGTCATACATGGACTTAATCTCGCTGTCCATTGCCTCTTTCCACTTGGAAGCCTCTGGGCCTGCCATTGATTCCTTATAAGTGACTGGTTCATCTAAGTTTACCAGTGTTCTGTCACTTATGAATGTGTCACCATCTGAAGTAATATGAAAACCATACAACTCAGGTGGCACACTCACCCTAGTGGATCTTCTAAGAGGTAATGAGTTATCAATTGGTTCAACAGGAACTGTTTCCTCTGGTTGAGTGCTAGTGTCATCTAAGGTTCCTTCATTGGCTGACTCTTGAATTTCTTCAAGGTCAATAGTGCTCCCACTGTCCTCTTTGAATATGAGCTCTCTTTCAAGAAAGACTCCTCTTCGTGCTACAAAGACCACGTTCTCACTAGGCCTATAGAACAAATATCCAAAAGACTGCTTTGGGTAACCAATGAAAACACATTTCTCACTTCTAGCTGCTAGCTTGTCGTGAGTCTCTCGTCTTACGAAAGCTTCACAACCCCAGACTTTAATATGTGCTAACGAGGGAACTTTCCCTGTCCACATTTCGTGAGGTGTTTTGGCAACCTTCTTTGTAGGGACAAGATTGAGGATGTGGGCACCTGTCTCTAAGGCATACCCCCAGAAGTGAATAGGAAGCGAAGCCCGACTCATCATAGAACGAACCATGTCTAACAAGGTTCGATTGCGCCTCTCAGCTACACCATTTAACTGTGGTGTCCTAGGAGGACTCAATTGTGAGACTATCCCACATTCTTTCAGATAGTCGTTAAACTCGATACTAAGATACTCCCCGCCTCTATCGGATCTAAGTATCTTTATCTTTCTGCCCAATTGATTTTCGACTTCATGCTTAAACTCTTTGAACTTTTCAAAAGTTTCTGACTTATGCTTGATCAAGTAGATATATCCATATCTGCTATAATCGTCAGTGAAAGTCACATAGAATCGATTAGCATCTCTTGTAGTTGATCTGAAGGGCCTACACACATCTGTGTGTATGAGATCCAACAGACCTTCACCTCTTTCACAAGACCCTGTGAATGGTGATTTTGTCATCTTTCCCAAAAGACAAGATTCACACATATCATCTGACTTTAGGTCAAATGATTCCAACACTCCATCCTTTTGGAGTTGGGCTATGCGTTTCTTGTTAATGTGTCCAAGACGATAATGCCACAAGCATGCCTTGTCTACACTATTAGACAAGTCAATATTAAGTACACTATTTCCTAGGCTATCAACACAAGTCACTGTTTCATACACACCATTACAAGGCAAAGCTTCAAACATAAAAACACCATTCTTATAAACAGAAATTAAACCATTCAAATCATTAAAAGAATATGTAAAACCTTGTCTGAACAATGCATGAAATGAAATAATGTTTCTCGTCATCTTAGACGAATAGCAACAATTTATTAAATCTAATCTAACATCATTACTAAGCAGAAGCTGATAAACTTCGATCTTGGTTACTGGTGAAGACTTTCTGTTTCCCATGATCAGGTTTATCCTTCCTCGCTCTATCTCCTCACTTTCCTTTAGACCCTGCAAATCAGAACAAATATGAAAACCACATCCTGTATCAAGGACCCATGAACGAGAAGATAATGAGTTATTAGCAGAAATAGTGTAAATACCTGCCGAAGATGGCTTCACTTTGCCATCCTTGATATCTTGCAGATATTGTGGGCAAGATCTCTTCCAATGCCCCTTTTGGTTGCAGTAAAAGCAAACTGCCTCTTTTGGATCAGAAACATGGGGAGTGGAACCATTGGGCTTAGCCTTTGGGTCATTACTAGATAACCCAGCTTGAGCCTTGCTCTTCCAGTTTTGCTTGGGAGGACCTTTCCTCTTTTTCCCTTTTCCCTGTCCAATAGCCAAAACAGGGGCACTCGTAGGTGTGGAGGGTATACTTTTACCCTTCATCCCTGCCTCAGCTGTCTGCAACAAGTTGTGCAATTGGGCCAAGGTCTGCTCAGTATTGTTCAAATGGTAAGTTAGAATAAACTGACCATAACATTCAGGAAGTGAGTTCAAGACCATGTCAATGGCCAATTCCTCATCAAAGTGAATATTGAGCTTGACCAAACACTCTATGTAGCGTTGCATTCTTTGCACATGTGACACAACCGACTCCCCATCTTTCATCTTGCAAGCCATGAGTGACTTGACTACTTCGAACTTTTCTTGACGAGCTCGCTTATGGTACTTTTCCATAAGGTCCTTGTTCATCTCGAAAGGCCAGTAGTCCTCATAGTACCTCTGCAGTTCTGGGGACATAGTTGCCATCATGATGCATGCCACTTTGGTAGCATCATCGTAATGTTTCTTGTAGGCAGCAAGATCTTCAGGAGTAGCTTCATTCTCATCAAGCTCTTTGAGCTCCTTTTCAAGAACATATTCTTTGTTCTCGAAACGAAGAGCCATCTTGATGTTGCGCATCCAATCATTATAGTTTGATCCATCCATAACGACTTTGGAGCAGATATTGAGCAAAGAGAAGTTTTGGTTGGAGGAGGACGAAGCAGAAGTGTTTCCAGGAGTAGACATCTGAAAAGAAAGAAAGTTTTAGTTAGATTTCAAGATACCTTAATAAAATAACCCAAAGATATAATATCAAGGTTAGGATCCAACTATGAAGATTCACAACTTAGAAATGGGATGCCGAGATCCAAGTGCAAATGTCATAAAGGTAGGTGAATGACGATTCACCAATTCCACCATTAGACGAAACAAACGAAGTGAAATTCCTAATTCTTTTGAGATACATTGAAACTATTCAATGGCATGTTTTGATCTCAGATTATGCTCTTCTATTTGTGACTAGGATGCCGAGGATCACAAACAAGATGTGAATAACCATGCAAATGTGCTTGGTAACCTCATTGTCTTTATCATTAACTATTGATGTGCTGGTAAACCACACACGCTTCATCAAAATGACAATTATGAGATACCCATTACTAGTCTTTATTGGTGCCTTTTAGTGTGCTGGTTAACCACACACGCTCCACTAACGACCAATAAAGCACAATGTGGAATTTCATGGATTAACATACTTTTCACATTTTTCCTAAAGTAACTAGAGTTGGGATTTTGAAAATAATGTTCTAGTACTTTCTTTAATATCATTATACTTTTAATGAGAAGTAGTTGTCCTATCAAATCCGTTATGCTAACGACCCTCCACTAATCAAGGAAGCGGTGGGTGAGAGTGGACACCCATTCAACTACCATTTTATAGGTAGTTTCCATATACCCCCCTTATAGATTAGCTTCGTGAATGAGGCATACTAGCGATTTGACTGACCATATTCTTATACATATATAATATTAAACTTTTAACCATAATACATATATAAGGTGTGTTTTAAAACATTTTAAAACTTCAAGGGTTTATACAAATTTCGAAATTTAAACTATTAAATTCAAATTTAAATAAACCAATTAACTAGATTTAATATTTATCTTTTAATTAACTATTAATCAAATTATTAAATCTTGTAAGGATTATCTAATTAAATTAATCAATTAATTTAATCCTAATCCTTATCCCTCTAATTTTGAAAAATAAGGTAAGGATAATTATCCAATTAATCTAATTAAGTAACAATTATCCAAAACAAGAAACCCTAAAACTTCTAAGCAAATTTTGAAATTTACAAGGGAGGAGGCTAGGGTTTTCAAAACCCTAACCCTAATTTCGATTAGGGTTCTTTGGAGGCTAGGGTTTTCGAAAAAACCCTTTGATCCAAAACCCTAGAAATCGAAAATTTGGCCTTTAGGGTTTAATAGCTATAAACCCTAATTTGCAATTCAACAATTGTAGCAATTCAATTTAAAACAACAATGGCTCTGATACCACTGATGGGATTTAGGTACAACAAATAAACTAGAAAACAATTCCTAAGTTCACATGCAACCTACTTTGGATCTATGTTTTAACTATTGAACATACAACTTTGAATTGCAAAACAAGAACCCTAGAGGAGAGAGGCTAATTTCGAAATTAACAAACTAGGGTTTAGGGTTTACATACGTTTCAATTGTTATAGGAAACAATTGATATTCCCTTGATCTTGATCTTGATCTTCTTGGAAGCTTTAGCACCACAAGTGTAATGCCTCTAATGGAATCACACCCAAT
This sequence comes from Lactuca virosa, assembly GCF_052849685.1. Lineage (NCBI taxonomy): Eukaryota > Viridiplantae > Streptophyta > Magnoliopsida > Asterales > Asteraceae > Lactuca > Lactuca virosa. The sequence continues at coordinate 43,276,264 of NC_136431.1, read as the reverse complement.
GACTAGCAAGAAGGAAAGTAGAAGAAGAGAGAAGGGCGGGAGTATGCAATTTCGGCCAAGGTATTCTTCCAAAGAATGAGTACCCTAAAATGTGAGCCAGGAGGCTCCTTAAATAGTTGAGGGAACTAGGGTTTAGGGAAAAACCTAGTTATCCTTTGCTTAGGGCCTAAGCAAGACCCAAGGCCTTATCTTGGACCCCTTGGACGAATTCTCTAGGGTTTCCCCTAGGGTTTTCGTCCACCCCCTTCCAAGGGAGTTATGGATCCTTCCATTCAACTATCAGTTAATTGCAAACTAGTCCCTGCACTTTATAATTAATTCTTTTAACCCCAAAATCAATTCTGATTAATTTCTGGCTAACAATTAATTAAACGTAATGATTTCTAATTAATATATTAATCCATTAACATATTAATAAATCAATTATATATATATTAATTTATTAATCTTATAAATTAATATCTCTCCTTTCATAATTTCCTTGTCCAGTTGCTAGGTTGAGGGCAACCCAAAAGGACTGTGCTGATATCAATTCAAGTACATACCAATTATAGTTATGGGCTTAGACACCTAATCCAACAACTATTTCATGAACCGGATCTAGACACCTAAGTTTGGTGGTTACAGAGACGTAGTCATGAATGAAGCACCCAAGACCCGATACTCCATTCATTCGGGTTTAGACAAGATGTACCTGGACCTCAAGAAATTATACTGGTGGCCAAACATGAAGGCCGAAATTGCTACCTTTGTGGGCAAGTGCCTTACTTGTGCCAAGGTAAAGGTAGAATACCAGAAACCTTCAGGTTTATTGCAACGACCTGAAATACCTGAATGGAAGTGGGATCGGATTACAATGGATTTCATAACCAAGTTACCCAAAACATCGGGTGGTTATGATACTATTTGGGTAATCGTCGATAGATTAACCAAATCCGTACACTTCTTACCAATCAAAGAAACAGACAAGATGGAGAAGCTAACAAGAACTTACCTCAAAGAAATCGTTAGACTGCATGGTGTGCCAATATCTATTATTTCTGATCGAGATAGTAGACTTATTTCTCGTTTCTGGCAGTCTTTACAAAAATCTTTGGGAACTAGGCTGGACATGAGTACAGCCTACCATCCACAAACTGACGGACAAAGTGAGAGGATGATTCAAACTTTAAAAGATATGTTGCGAGCTTGCGTGATAGACTTTGGTAAGGCATGGGATGCTCATTTACCCCTTGTCGAATTCTCTTCCAACAATAGTTATCACACTAGCATAAAGGCCGCTCCTTTCGAAGCTCTCTATGGCCGCAGGTGCAGATCACCTCTGTGATGGGCTGAAGTGGGTGATACGCAGCTAGCTATAAGTCAAGTTCCTGACAGTACTCTCACTGGTCCGAAAATCATTCGCGAAACCATGAAGAAAATCGTGCAAATCCGGGAGCGACTTAAAGCTTCCAGAGATAGACAGAAAAGCTACGCTGACAAAAGAAGAAAACCTTTGGAATTCCTGGTTGGTGACCGCGTCATGTTAAAGGTCTCACCCTGGAAGGGCATGATACGCTTTGGAAAGCGTGACGAGTTGAATCCAAGGTATATAGGACCATTCAAGATTCTTGCTAGAATTGGTCTCGTAGCTTACAAACTCTGATTACCTCAAGAACTAAGTAACATACATCCTGTTTTCCACGTCTCAAACTTAAAAAAGTGTCTGTCCGACAAAACTCTTGTTATCCCACTTGATGAAATCGAGATCGACGAGAGCCTCAACTTCGTGGAAGAACCAGTAGAAATCATGGACCGGGAGGTCAAACAAACGAAGCAAAGCCGTATTCCTATAGTGAAGGTTCGCTGGAATGCCAAATGTGGACCTGAATTCACTTGGGAACGCGAGGATCAAATGAAATTGAAATATCCTCATCTTTTTGCTTAGTTATTTGTATTTGCTTAATTGCTTAAACTCTAATTTCGGGAGGAATTCTCTCTAACGGGGGGATAATGTGACAACTCGAAATTTTACCTTGTACAGTCTTTGAAATTCAATTACAGTTAGACTCATTTTTGCTGACTTTTGGCATTGTTCAGGGTCTATTTGAATGTTCTAAGTCAATTACATTCAAGATATAAGTTTAAAAATGAGATAACTTAAGCCATCATATAACATTCGGGCCAAACACTCCAACTTGAGGAGTGTACGGCCGTACACTTGTGTACAACTCTACACAGGAGTGTACAACCGTACACATGGGTGTACGGCCGTACACCCAAGTGTGGCAGCAAACGCAAACGTATATCAAGGTTTTTCCTTCATTTCCTCTCATTTCATACACTTACACCTCAAGGAAAATCGATTCTCTCTCAAAGTTCATCAAGTTGTTCACCCTAACCTTCATAGATGTAAGTATTCCTTCCATTTAAGTGTTGATATATGGCTTTATCAACTGAAGATCTATGTTTTCATCCATGAAATCTTCTATATTGATTAGATCTTCATCTTTCATCAAGAACACCAAGAACATACACTTGTTCTTAGTGATTGTGAACCTTTTTGAGCTTCCAGATCGTAAGTACTTCTTCCGTAGACTTAGTACTTGATAAGAATACTAGATTAACACCTTAGAAAACGTCCAGAACATGATCATCAAGGAGTTTGCGGCCGCACACACTCATGTGGCCGTACACCCCTTTCTTTAGTGATTAAGGGCCTCAAACTCAAATTGTAAGCTACCACATGATCAAAGACACTTAGGGGATGCAAGATATAACCATGGAAAACACTTTTTGACCATTTTTCCTAGGAGTGTGCGGCCGCACACTCGATGGCCGCACACACAGGGTCGTACACTCCTCATTGTGACCACACACTCCCCTTAGATTAATCAAATGTGATTCTAACACATAGTTCAAGTGATTCTTAGTCCCTAAGATGGTTTCTTAACATATTTAGATGTATAAACACTAATTATGTTCATATATGTGTGATTATATGCTATTAGGATTCGTTTGTGTTCAAGAGTTTACTTGACACTTAGCATCCTACACTAGTCGTACATTTGAATAACTTACTACATGTGAGTTCATACCCCCACATTTTCATAGTTTTTACTGTTTTAATGGGGGGGGGGGGGAATACAAGTCTAACACAAATTTTTTGTGTTATAAACAAGTGATTTTAAATATCTTATCAAAAATGGATTTCAGTTATCATCAAATCAAATAGTTTTCAATGTTTGTTTCAAAACAACATCAAGTCACCAAAATGGATTTCAAAATATCAAACTTCTTTTAAATGTTTTTATAAACTTATATTTCTCCCAAAACTCATACTAGTATATATTTATTTATATAAATAAGATTGAAAAGGCTTAGGACCGATAACCCACTTTGATTCGTTTTCCTTGTTTGGATGTGGGATTACAAGTATCGGTTATTTGTACGAGTGTCATTTAAATTTTACTTATATATATTTGTATATGTATACAAGTATAAAAGTTTGTTCATTTAGTTTCAGTTACCCTTTGTAACAGGTTGAGCAAAAGGGTTACATTCATGAATTCTCCTTATTAAATCAAAAAGTACATATAAATTATAATAGGTAAAATTTATGATTCAACGAACATTAATTCATAATTCAAGTATACTAGATTACATTGTTTTACAAGAACAAAGATTGACTCAAAACTATTCAAGGATACACATTCTTTCAAATACATGTTAAGAGTACTAATTCAAGAACATACTATCAATCGTTTATTTCAGAATGATTTGGTTTTCATAATCATTATACAAGTAAAGTTTATATGATTTTGTGAGTCGAGTAGTACAGGTTGTTTAATTCATTTAAACAATATAGTAAAGTCCTGACATTATAACCAGAATCTCCAGCCGGAGATCGAAACAATGTGTGTATAGATCTATATTGGGATTGACAACCCCGCAGTCGGACTGCTAGCTACAGTCAGGCATACATGTTTGTGAGTGACAATTTGTTATCAACATGTTTTCAATGCACTTATAGCGCTGGGTCAGGCCATCTAGTCAGTATGGTTATAATAACTCATTGAAAGATATTAACAATACGTTAGCGTATAATTAACTAAACTTATGTACTATTCCAAAGTACTAGTTTACAAAATACAGTTAATAATAACACATTACAGTTTACATTAACGGTTGGTGAAACCAGATACACTCTCAGATACAAGTTTACAAAAGGATTACAAATACAAAACATTCATTTACAAATAGAACAGTTTTTATGCAAGTACAATTACTTTTCATATACAACAGAAAATTTAGGATTTTCTGGAAACAGTTTACATATTCAAGAAAACAGAAGACATTCTTTTAAAACATAAATACTTATGCACTCACTCAACTTTATGTTGATACTCTCTTTTCAAATTACTTGTATTCTAAGGGAACCAGTAGACAGGTACACCCCGAGCTTTTGAGAAGATGGAGCTATTTATATCTTGTCTTCTTCTTTTGTACAACTATTTAGTTTCAGTATACAATGTTGAAATACATGTAAATATTTAACCTTTTAAATACAATGGTTGTTTGTACTTTGATTATTATACTGCATGTGTTGTGATACTACAAATGAAGTCCTCCACCCCCAGACGTTTCCGCCGTATGGTTTGGGGGTGTGACAGTTGGCAATAGATATCATTTTGCACTCCTTACCTTCGTGTTATGATCAATTCCGCATGACATACCACTTGAACAAGGAGGAATTTACCCTCAGCAAACTTCAAGGACTCTTGAAGACCGTCGAAAGTGGTCTTAAAGGTAAGTCGGTTGTTACCAATCCTACTCCTACTCAAAACTCCGCCCCTGTCTTGGCAATCGGGAAAAGTAGAGGGAAGAAGAGGAAGAACCCTTCGAAGGGTACCAAGGGTAAGACCCTTGATGGCTCCTCTACAAGTGGAACCAAGAAAGGTTTCGTCACTCCTTCTTCTGATCCAAAAGAGGCTGAATGCTTCTATTGCCATGAAAAGGCGCACTGGAAGCGGAACTGCCCAAAGTAGCAGCAAGATCTGAAGGATGGGAACGTAAAACCCAACCATGCAGGTATTTACACTATATTATCTAATAACTCACCCTATTCCAACTCTTGGGACTAAGAAGAAGTGAGAATGTGGAGCATGGAAAGATAAACTTGATCATGGGGAATAGGAAAGCTTCACCTGTCACCAAGATTGGAGTTTATACTTTGTTTCTAAGTAGTGGGTTTACTTTAGATTTGAATAAATGTTGTTACTCGCCTGAAATGGCAAGAAATATTATTTCATTTCATGCTTTGTACAAACAAGGGTTTACCTTCTCTTTTGATAATGAAATTGGTGGAATAAATGCTTTCTTTAATAATGTGTTTTATTTTAAAGCATTACCTTGTGATGGTGTATATGAAGTTGTGTCTGTTGTAGATAACTTAGGAAATAATGTGTTGTGTATTGATTCTAATAATGATAATAACTTGGATATATCATCATTATGGCATTGTCGTCTTGGAGATGTAAGCAAGAAATGCATAGGCCAACTCCAAAAGGATGGAGTCTTGGTGTCAGTTGACCTAAAGTCAGATGATAGTTGTGAATCATGCTTACTTGGGAAAATGACAAAGTCACCCTTTACTGGTTCTTGTGCAAGGGGTGAAGTTTTATTGGATCTCGTACACACGGATGTGTGTGGACCCTTCAAAACTGCCACAAGGGATGCTAATCGTTATTATTTGACTTTTACGGATGATTATAGTAGATATGGATATGTCTACTTAATCAAGCATAAGTCAGAGACTTTTGAAAGGTTGAAAGAGTTTAAACAGGTTGTCGAGAATCAATTGGGCAGGAACATTAAGATGCTTCGATCCGATCGTGGTGGTGAGTATCTTAGTACAGAGTTCCTCGACTATCTTAAGGAATGTGGGGTTGTCTCACAATTGAAACCTCCCAGGACACCACAGTTGAATGGTGTAGCTGAGAGGCGTAATCGAACCTTGTTGGACATGGTTCGTTCCATGATGAGTCGAGCTTCGCTACCAATCTCATTCTGGGGGTATGCCTTAGGGACTGCCGCCCATATCCTTATCTGGTCCCTACAAAGAAAGTTGCAAAAACTCATCATGAGATGTGGACTGGAAAAGTACCTAAACTAGACCACATCAAGATTTGGGGTTACGAGGCTTTCGTGAGGCGCGAGACTCACGATAAGCTCGAATCTCGAAGCGAGAGGTGTATTTTCATTGGCTACCCACAGAAATCCTTTGGTTACCTCTTCTACAGACCCAGTGAGAATGTGGTATTTGTAGTAAGGAGGGGTGTCTTTCGAGAGAGAGTTCATATGCCAAGGAAAAAGTGGGAGGCAAATTGACCTTGAAGAAATTCAAGTGTCTAGTGGTGAAGGAACTTCAAACCCTAGCAATCAACCTGAGGAGGAAATTGTTGATCCAATTGACGAGTCTGTACCTCTGAGGCGTTCCACGAGAGTTAGGAATGTACCTGAGCATTACTATGGTTTCCATATTACTGCGGAAGGTGATACATTTATCAGTGATGAGACACTGGTAAGTCTGGATGAACCTAACAGCTATGTGGAAGCCATGGCAGGCCCCGAGTCTGCTAAGTGGAAAGAGGCAATTGACAGCGAGATACAGTCCATGTATGACAATAAAGTTTGGAATTTGGTTGACAATGTACCAGGTCGTAAGACAGTTGGGTGCAAATCGATCTTCAAGAAGAAGACCAACATGGATGGTAATGTACAAACATATAAGGTGCGACTGGTTGCAAAGGGCTTTTCTCAAACTCCGGGAGTTGATTATGATGAGACCTTTTCACTAGTAGCCAAGATTAAGTCTATTAGGGTATTGTTAGCCATTGTTGCATTTCATGACTATGAAATATGGCAAATGGATGTCAAAACCGCTTTCCTTAATGGAAAATTGGCCGAGGATGTATACATGAGTCAGCCAGAGGGTTTTGTCAGTATAGAGTACCCCTAATAGAGTGTGTAAGCTTGAGAAATTCATCTATGGATTGAAACATTCACCTCGCAGATGGAATCTTTGCTTCGATGAGAAAGTCAAAGAGTTTGGCTTTTCGAGGAGTGAAGATGAATCTTGTGTATATGTCAAGGCTAGTGGGAGTATAGTTAGCTTTTTGGTACTGTATGTGGATGACATACTACTCATAGGAAATGACATCCCAACCTTGCAGGAAGTGAAGTCCTGCCTTAGGAAGTGTTTCGCTATGAAAGATCTAGGAGAAGCTGCCTATATTTTAAGGATAAGGATTCTGAGAGACCGGAGTAAAAGACTAATTGGACTTAGTCAGAGTACCTACTTGGATAAGGTGCAGAAGAGGTTCAGCATGCAAGATTCCAAGAAAGGAGAATTAGCCATCCAGAGTAACGCCAGATTGAGTAAGACTCAGAGCCTGAGTACCGAGGCTGAGATAGCATAAATGAGTCGAGTTCCTTATGCTTCAGCTGTAGGCTCGATCATGTATGCTATGACTTGTACTCGTCCTGATGTGGCCTTTGCCTTGAGCATGGTCAGCAGATATCAGGGGAACCCTGGCAAGGCTCACTGGACTGCGGTAAAGAACATTCTCAAGTACCTGCGGAGGACTAAGGACTGGGTCCTTACCCTCGCTGGGAGTGATGACTTGAGAGTTGTAGGGTATAGTGATGCTAGCTTCCAGACTGATAGGGATAATTTCCGCTCTCAGTCGGGCTGGGTCTTTACCTTAAACGGAGGTGCAATTACTTGGAAAAGTTCCAAGCAGGAGACAGTGGCTGATTCAACTTGCGAATCAGAGTATATAGCGGCAAGCGAGGCAGCAAAGGACGCAATATGGCTGAAGAACTTCATTGGAGACCTTGGAGTAGTACGAGTTATAAATGAGCCTATGGAAATTTTTTGTGATAGTGAAAGTGCAGTTGCCTTAGCCAAGGAACCAAGGGATCATGGTAGATCCAGACACATTGACAGAAAATACCATTTCATCAGACATTGAATAGAAGAAGGACTCCTCGTTGCAAAGAGGGTATCATCGGATGAGAACCCGGCAGATCCCCTCACGAAGGGACTGGGCAGGGCTAAGCATCTCCAGCATGCGAGGCGCATAGGTTTGAAGGATGATATTAGTTTTAGTAGTTAGATAGCTTTGAAATGTGTAAAGTGTACTTGACATTTGATGATGAATAAAAGTTGTGTTTATTTATGAGTAAAGTGTTGCTATCTTGTGTCAATCGTTTACTATTATTTATTTTGCATGTTTTGACTTCCAGAATATTTAGGTTATGTTTTACATATTATTCAAATTATCCACAGTCGGTCATATGTTGGAAGTAGATATGAATTAAGACTGCCATGAAGTTGACTTGTAGAGGGCTATGTGGTTATACATAGCAAGAGATGCCACAACACTCATGAGTGCTCATAAGTTCTAAGTATTGGATTCAACCCACGCTCACTGGTATCACTTCTTGGAATTTATCTCGAGTGATCGTGAGACGGTAATATCGTATAAGTCTTCATACCTAGAGATATGATTTGTTGCCTATGAGTTGGTTATGCATTGATCGTACGAAAACGCATTGGTAACTCGATGTTATAAAACATGCCTTTGTGTTTAATTTAACAAGTAGTAGAACAAGCATATGAGTCGAAGTTTATCTGTTCCTTCTTGGATTAGAAGCGATATATGGGCCCCTCGATGATTTTGTTTTGACCTATGTACCGGGCCCGGTCAGAACTAAGCTGATGTCTTCAATTAAAGTTCTATGTCAAACAAATCAGAAATCGGGAAACAACCTGCTGGACAATAAGTAAGACATTGTTCCATGTATTTGTCCGACTGATATCTAGAACAGAGGATTATATGATCACTTATCTTAAATGGCGTAACATCATTTTCTCAGTTCCGAGAGACCTTGAAAGAGCTACGATTGCTGATCGGTTCCTGAAGTCATACTTGCAGCTATAGTTATTAGACTTATCCAAGTGGGAGACTGTTGGATAAGGTGTCTAAGTCCATAACTATATTTGGTATGTACTTGACCCGACCCGGCATGGTCCATTTGGGTTTCATGGCATCATGTATTTGGATAAACTAAAATGAGAGAAATAACACTTATGGTTTATTAATATTATAAGTTCTAATATATTAATAATATTATTTAATTAGTATTGATCAAGAATTAATCTAGAATTAATTAAGTGATCGAAAGGAGACTAATTAAATATATGGGTTGATTGTGTAAATCATCCATACTTGTATAGTGGGCTAGATGCTCCATGGATTATCAAGTTGGGCTAAGGTCCATAGGATGCTCCATGGGAGTTACAAACCCATAGGTCATGGAAATGAAGAGTCATGTTACATTAGGGTTTACATGGTGTAACCCTAATTGTAACACACTATATAAGGATCAACATGTTCACCAAAATCGGCCACTTAAGCAAGAGTGAGAAGGCATAGCCGATTTCTAAGTGTGTGACATTTCTCTCAAAGTTTATTCCAAGAGCATTTGGTGTTGTGTGAAACATTTGAGGCATCACACTTGGGGTGCTAGGCTCTCAAGGTTTTCAAGGAATCAGATCAATTACAAGGTATGTAACTCTAGCTATCTTTTATGTTTAAAGTTCCCCATGTATGCTACATAGGATTATGAACCTTGGAAAAAGTATTTTGCATATATTTTAGACAAACATAGATCCAAGGTTTCTAGGGTTGCATGTACACCTTAGGAGTGTTAGAATGCTCAAAACCCATCACTTCCTTTATAAACAGAGAAACTGGACATTATTCCAATGATGCTCATTTCACAATTCCAAATTCTTATCACCATCCAAGATGTGATGGAATTCCAACTTTACATACATCAATATCCAGTGATATCGAGATTCAAAAGTCTCAAAGACTGAATCTTCGATATTACATAATACCCCATTGGAACATTGTTACTAAAAACAATTCGATGGTAATGAAGGTTCAAATTCAAGGTACAATCCTCCAACATAATTGTTGCATTAAAGTTTCCAACTCACATGTAGATTTTACAAGTATCTACCATTATGGAAACATTTCCATATTTCCATATGACCATCAAATCTGATAAAGAACCATCTCAATACAGAATCATGTCACTATGGTCCGTCCAAATTAATATCATACTTCTAACTATCAACAAGCAACCAGTCTCTAGGATAACCATAGAATGTTCTTGATAGTTGTTTAACAACTTTATTAACACAAAATTCTAATCCTTTTCCTCAAAATGCTCTGAGCTTTTGAAAAATTAGAATAAGTGAATATTATAGCATATGTAATTGATCCTATATCCGAAGCATATGGGACTCGATTCATTATCTCTCACATAAGGATTTGATATATGTTCAATCACTTGCTATAATATTTCCATATATCTAATTTCCAATGTTGAACCATTTCAACATGATATTCATATATGTCTATGACTAAGTTCTATTAAAATATATGATCTAAACTTTTAGATTCGAAAAGAAGTATAAGTGCCCTCTCCCTTAACAATACTATAGTGAAACAATTTTCAAACTTTGCAATTTGCAAACTTAAAACTTTGTTCCTTACGAATAGTATTGTCAACATGCAATACTAGCATAACAATTGTGCTCCCACTAGCTTTGGCATGTACCTAGAAATCAAATTCACTTATAGAAATTAATACTCTTTGATTTTATTACAGAAGTATATACTTCTGTTATCAGATTCTTTGATAAGTCTCCTACTAGACTTCTGAAGCTTATACACCTTAATTGGATAGCATATGTATGTGTTTGAACCCTTCAAGACTGATAGGTAAATCTATCTAAAGTTCAAACAATTCCATGCCATTCCTCACAATTCGAAATATGAAAACGGATGCCATAATCATATTCTGAATTTGAGAATGCAATTTACACAACCAATATCCATATAAATCTTTATCATATCTTATAATCTATCAGCAAACATTTGAAGTTTTGCGATTAATTGGTTCGGATTCGATAGATTTTTACGAATTTGATTTTGGTCGAGATTAAAAATATTAGAAAAATGAAATAAAATAATATATCAGAATCTGAGTTCAAAAACATGCTCAAAAGTGCTTTACAAGATTCTTAGCTATCCCAAACGAAACAGTGCATGGTTCGTTTCCGGAAAACTAGATAAATACATGTTTTATAAGTTAAAATGGGCGTAACTTCTTCACACGCTCTCCGTTTTCGACATTCTTTATATCCACAGAGATCAGGAGACGTAATCTATTCAAATATCTTATCCATAACTTTTAAATATTCTTAATGCAAAATTTTATTTTAACTCCACAAATAAATTAGATTTTTGGTGATTTTTGATTCGAGCTTCAACGGTAGATGGTTTGAGCAGTTTCAGACGTTCTAAAAGAAATTATAAATATAATATACTTAGTATACATTATAAACATAAAATTACGCACAATTGGTCATTAATACCTAGCAGTTCACGGTATTTTGACCGCCGAACTCTAACCGATTTTTTACCAATTGTTACACTTTGCCACCTAGATATTATGGTGCATATGTTCTCGTCGGTGTGAATCTATCATTTCGAACCTTCAATCATAAGTCAAGGTTTAGGACAAAAGGAAATTCAAATTTAGCTGTCCTTCATGGAATAAACTTCACTATTCTAAATTTCTTGTCCACTTGCAGCACAAGGGCCTACCAATGCTTCCATGTTGCTAGAAACTCACCAATATTGATCAATATGCTTTAATTGACCAACACACTTTTGATTTTGTAGTTAAATGAAAACATAGAACTCATAAACAATGCCAACTCAACTAGAAGTGAACAAAAACAAGAATGTGTCAATCAAACACAATAGTTTATCAACCGCAAGTCGCATGGTAATGATAACTAAATGGTTTATTGTCGGTTGACTCTTGAATCTCTCAAGATCAATAAGACTCCCACTGAATTCTTGACATATGAGTTTTCTCTCAAATAACATTCCTTTGACGAGCTAAAACAAATATTCAAAAGTTCGTGCGGATTCCCGACAAGAAAACTATTCATTGAATTAATTTCAGTTTATCTTTTGTTTCTTGATCAATGAAAAACATCAAAAATCCAATTCTAAATGTGCTAGAGTAAGAACACATTATTACTCCACATGTTACAAGGTGTTATCAGCCTTCTTAGTATGAAATGATTTTGAAGATACGATTTGTATTTACTAGAGTATGACTCTAAAACTTGATTGGAACAAAGTATGACTCATCTCTTGCTCGAACTATTCTAACAATATTTGGTTCATCTTCTTAGTCATACAATTTTACTAAGATGTTCTTCGAGGATCAATTGTTATATAAATCCACAATCACTAAGATGATCATAAAACATGATACTATAGTACTCTCCTTTCTTTTCAGATTGGAAACTATTTTATCTTTTTGCGTAATAGATTCTTCTATTCATTTTGCTACTCTTTGACTCTTTTCAAGGTATTAGAATTATTCTTAATCTAATAAACACAACCATATTTACTGAAACATCAAAAGATCATGACGAATAGAGTTATCGTCCTTTGTGGTGGATTTGAGGAGTCAATATCAACATGTACTAGATCCATTAGTCCTTCACTTGACTGACATAAACATGTGAACCATCAATTAGTCGTAATTTTCTAATGACCAAGATTCTCATGCATCACATAATTCGATTTGCATGACTCCAAGTTTCTGCCCAATTTGAAACTTGGTGATGGGAGTTCTTTTCACTTTCTTACTTATGACAATACCGCAAGAGATATCATAATAATCAAATCCACAATTAATATTTCTAATATAAAAAACATAACCAACACTTCCATAAATGCCATTGCAAGGAAATATAAAAATAAGGAAACCATAAAAACCAAAACTTCACTTTTATTGAGAATAAACGAAAAATTAGAACTTGTCCTTACAATGCATATAATGAAAACTATTTTTCTAGACATCTCCGAAGATTAATATCAATCTATTAAATTATCATAACTCATTAGCAGTAGTTCCAAATTCTGACCATCGAACCATGCGACAAAAGTCCATTTCCTACGATCATATCTAGCTTACTCTGCTTAAGCTTCCTTCTTTCTCTTAGATCTTGCAATACCATCAAAATGTGGTCATCACATCATGTATTAAGAATATATGAATGGGAACTTGTTAAAATAATGGAGTTAGAAAATGGATGTATCTGAAGTAGAGTCATACGAATTCACTTTACCATCTCTAACATCCTTCAGGTGCTTTGGGCAGATTTGCAACCAATATCCCTTCAATTGGTAGTAGGAACAGATGGGCTCTTTGGGGTTAACACATGGAACAATCCCAATACTAGCGTTTCTCTTTACCATACGATCAAACAGTTTGATCTTGTACGACCCTTTTCCATTGGAAAGAGAAATCTTTTATGGACCACCATTGTCACTGTTTTGGTAAAAACCTGATCAAGTATTATTCAACCAAATTGTATGAGAGGCTGTGGTGTTTAAGGTAATGTAAATACAGAATAGTTATCATTGTAAGACAAATGAGTTACAAAGAAAGCCCTTGATCCTTTATAGGATCTCCGACATAAAACTTTGGGAGGTGATAATGATCACCTGCCTTGTTATTTTTATTGATGTAAAGGTGAGATTACAGAAATGACAAATATAATATGAGTACAAATGTAGTAGTAGAGCTAATTATACGTGTAGTGTGTGTATAATAGGTGTATTTATAGTCTAGACTAAGTAACAATAAGTCCAATATTTCTGGGATCATCTTGAATGAGCATATGCATGTTGTTTGACTTGGTATTCCCGAGTCTTAAGCCTGGTTGAAACGATTCTTCATTGAGAATGTGTCTCATATTGACCATATCAATACATATGAGAAAAAAGAAATAGAAATATGACTGTTAAGAGTGTTAGGAAATAAAAATAACAATGGTCAGGATCTTGAGAAGGGCTTGGGATCCTGAAAGATCTTGAAGATCTGGGATCCTAAATAGGGTTGAGGATCTTGGACCTAATAATACCCTGAAATTATACCTGCCGGATATTTAGGGTATTCTTAAATATTAAAGGTATAATTTTAAATAAATAAACATAAGGAATTTGAATTCCGAACCCTAAAGAATAAAATTTATCCGTTCCATAATCATCATTACCTAGTTAAATTGTATTATCTCTCTTTTATCAGCAGAATAAATAGGGTAATCGGTTCAAGATTTCCTCTTTACCTTCCAAACTTTACTCGTGATCATCTCTAGTTGCTTTCAAAGTCACTTTCTTCTTCCTTTTTTTCCTTTCATTTTCCTTCTTTTACGATCATATGAAAGAAAATTGCTCGTTCTCGTGCTAGCATACTTCATCCTTCCGATGATAATTTTACTGATCAAACTTTCCTAGCTCGCGATGAGTCATGCTCTTTTGACAATGGGGATATTCAATCTTTGAAAAAGAGAGGCGCTTTTCCTGATGGTGTTGTCTTCAAACCCTTCGACGCCTTGGTCTAGTCTGATTTCGTCTCACCCACATGGGTTTGCTTCCTAGAATACCCTTTATCTCTAGGTCTAAGTTATCCTTGATGGGTTTTGAGCATTCTAACACTCCTAAGTGTACATGCAACCCTAAATACCTTGGATCTATGTTTTCTCTATTATACATGCAATTATGAACTTTCCAAGGTATTACCCTATCTAGCATACAATACTTGATACTTGGGTAATCAAATGGATAGAATACATACCTTTGTTTGATGTAGCTTGTCTCCATGAAGCTTGAGTGCCTAGTGCCCCAAGTGTGACACCTCAAATGGTTCACACAACACCAAATGCACATGGAATGACTTGAGAGAAATGGAACACTCCTTGAAATCGTCTAGCCCTCATATTCACACATTAGTGCACGATTTCTTGAGCCATGGGATTCTTTTATATGGTGGCTATTAGGGTTACACCATGTAACTCATAACTTTACCCATTCCTTATGCTCCATGTATTTTAACCTCCATGGAGTATCCATGGGTCACCCCATGGACTTAGTCCAACATAAGGAATCTTGGATCACAAGCCCACATATATAAGAATGAATGATTTACACAATCAATCCATATATTTAATTAGTCTCCTTTTGATCACTTAATTAATTCCAAATTAATTCTTGATCAATACTAATTAAATAACCTTATTAATATATTAGAACTTATAATATATTAACCAACCTTAAGTGTTATTTCTCTCATTATAGTCTATCCAAATGCATGATGCCATGCAACCCAAATGGACCATGCCGGGTCGGGTCAAGTCTTACCAATTATAGTTATGGACTTAGACATTAATCCAACAGTCTCCCACTTGGATAAGTCTAAAACTATTATTGTGTATGACTTCAGGAACCGATCAGCAATCGTAGCTCTCAAAAGCTTCTGTCGAACTCTGACCTTGTCGATGAACTCTGACCTTTGTCCATGACTTGTCAATTAGATAAGGGATCATATATTCCTCCATTCTAGATATCATATGGACTGAGACATGGATTAAAATCATTCTCTCTGTCCATTTGTTGTTTCCCGATTTCTGATTTATGACGACTGACTGATTGAACAAATCAAATCAGTCCTGGCTTGGCCAAGCACTCACATGTGTCATCACTAAATCATCGAGGGGCCCACAGATATCGCTTTTATCCCGAAGGTAAAAGGAATGGATAAACTTCAACTCATATGGCTTGTTCTACTACTTGTTGAATCATACACAAAGGCACGTTTTATAACATCGAGTTACCGAATGTGTTTTCGTGCAATCAATGTATAACCAACTCATAGTAACAACTCATATCTCTAGGTTTGAAGAATATAATATATTATCGTCTCATGATCACTCGTGATAAAATCCATGAAGTGATTCAAATGAGCGTGGGTTGAATCCAATACTCAGAACTTATGAGTACTCATGAGTGTTGTAGCACCACTTTGTCCAACATCTTAGACCTCTACAAGCCAACCCATGACAGTCTTGATTCATATCTACTTCCAACATATGACCGACTGTGGATGGTTTGAATAACTTAATCATTCAGGAAGAGCGACTTAGTTATTCTGGAAGTCAAAACATGCAAAGAGAAACACAAGAATAAATGAATCAAATATGGTATCAAACCCTATGAATATAAATAAACACTTTTATTTATCACCATACTGATTACTCATTATTCATTGTTTCGGTTTTATCAACTTTATACTTGAATTAAAACACTAGGTGTCCCATGCTCCAAGCATGTACACTATGTTTTTTCTTAAACAATAGCTTTGCCATACACCAAGTATGCACTCTATGTTTGTCTATGATCCTTACTTTGTGAACTAGATCGATTGAACATACTTTCAATGATTCTCTTTTTACACTCCCAAATCCTTATCAAAAAATGTAAGAATTCCAAATTCCTCTCATTTATCGAAATTTCTTTAGATTTTAAACTTATATGCACTAACCTCTTGTAATGAATATGTATAAAGTCACAAAGACTTGTCAACAGTCATTATAAGGTATTCCAATGGAGATCCACTCCATGGAAACTAAGTCTCATATTCAAAGTACATTGCTTTGAACATGCTTCTTGCATTAAGTTTTCTAATCTTACACAGATAACTTCCACCTATGGAGACAACTCCATATTCTCATTTTGACTACCACTTTTGAACAAAAGATGCCTCTTTTTTCAGAATATGTCAATATGTTCCTTCCAATATTAACAGTATACTTCCAACTGTCCTTGAGAAACCAATCTTTGGTAAACCTTAGATTGTCCTCGACAATTGCTTAATCCTTTTAGTCATATCCAATTCTAGACCTTTTCCCTTCTTAATGCCCCTGGGCATTTGAAAAATTTAGAAAGGACAAATATTATAGCACATGCAATCGATCCTGTACCCAAAGCAAATGGGACACGATTCATGATGTCTCACATAAAGACATGATTCTAGACCAGTCTTTTGCTACAATATTTTTATTTGCCATGTTTTCAAAATTTGATTATGAAGAGGGATGCCGTAATCATAATCGAATTTGGAGAACGCAATATATAGAATTTCCTTAAGTTGAACCAATCCAACATGAAATTCATATATATATATTCTTGACTAAAGATGATTAAGGTCTCAACCTAAGCCTTTAGAACTGAAATGAAGTATATCCTCTCCCTTAATTATAGCAAAACAACTTTTTCAATTCCTGCAGCCTCACGAATTGAAACTTTTGTTTTCTCTAATTAACATTGCTAACTTGCAACACTAACAATAATTATCATGCTCCCACTAACATGATGATTATTAACATAACACTTATGCTCCCAATAGCTTTGACATGTACTCAGAAATCAGCTGGACTTCTAGAAATCAATACTTTATTGACTTTCTTACCAAAGTTCAGATTTCTGATACGAGATGCTTTGATAAAACTTTATCAAAATCATACACCTTTCCTTAGATAGCATGCATGTGTGTCTAAACAATTTCAGAACTATGAAAAGGGATGCAGTAATCATAGTCTCAATTGTTTAGACCTTTTGCCATCTGCTTCAAATCTACTTGGTGGAAGTGTTTCCTCACCATCATTTTCATGAATCGGAGAGAAACCTTATGACCCTTAGATTTTATGGTGTATGTGTTCTTATCCATGTGAATCGTCAAAACCATAGTCACAAGACAAGGATAATGACAAATCCAAACTCATATGGACCGAACTTATGCAATCTTAACTTCTTGCCACCTGGCAGTACAGGGCCTGCCATTGCTTCCAAGTTGTTATGCAAACAATTGAGAACTTTTAGAACTCCTATGCAAAGCCAACTTTAACTGGAATAGGCACAGAATATGTCAACACGATAGGTTATAAACCTCAAGTCGTGTGCTAGTGAAGAACCTCAGGTTTTATTCTTGATTAGTTCTTGAAATTCTTTTCAGGATCTTTAAGACTCCCACTATCCTCTTGACATAGAAGACTATCTTGCCAAATATTCAAGAGATAGTGCGGATTCTTTATCAAGACAAACACTTCACACAATTGGCCTTAGTTGGTCTTTGTTTTATCCAAAACATCACAACTTACCAATTTCAAATGTACAAGAGTAGGACACTTTTACTCTTACATTTGACAAGTGTTTTAAACCTTTCTTTAAGATATGTCACTCAAGTTACAATTTTGGAGTATGACTCTAAGAATTGTTTTGGAACGAAGTATGACTCATCTTCCTGATCTAACCATTTCAAAAATTCATGACTCCTCTTCTTAGTCATAAGAATGCACTAACATGACCTTTAGAGGACTAATTGTGATATGATTTCTAAATCATTAAGATGATCACAAACATGATACTAAAGTACTCTCCCATCCTTTCAGATTTGAGAAACTTTTATCTTTCTGCCTAATTTGATTTTTCCCATTCGTTCTGCCATACATTGAGACTTTTCCAATGTTTCAGAATTATACTTAAACTTGTAAGTATAACCATATTTACTAAACTTTAGTAAATCAAATAGTCTTAACGAGCTTTGTGGTAGACATGACCAGTGCACAAGAATGTGTACTCGATCCCTTTAGTCCTTCACTTGACTCACACATCCATGTGAACAAGTAATTAGTCTTGATTTTCCAATGCTTGAAAGTTCTCATTCATCATACTATTCAACTTGCATGATTCCAAGTTTCGGTCCAATTGAAACTTGGGCGATGAGGAACTTTCCTGATTTGGTAAATTTAGACACTACCACAAATGAAAGAATCAAATCCATTTTCCAATATTGTTGTCAGTGGAATCATATAAGTAACATTTTTTTCCCTCAAATGCCATTGTAAGGATATTTTAAAATAAATAAAATCAACATTTTTCCTTTTATTTTAAAAACTTTGCAGAAAAACTATCCTTACAATGCAAAAGAGCTTGAAAACTTTGTTGTTATCTATTCCTAAGCAATATATCATAACTCCTAAGAAGTAGCTCAAGAATCCGATCTTCAAACTATGCGATAGAAATCCATCTACGCGATCAGATTCAGCATATTCTTTCTTTAAGTTTCTTCACTTTTGTTTGATTCTTACAAACATCAACATGTGACCCAGTCACATCATGTATCAAGAATCTCAGTATAGAAACTTAGCAGAGTTAGATAGTGGATTTTACCTGAAGTAGGGTCCAACTTATTGACTTTAACATCCTTAGGTAAAATTGGCAGCTTCGCAACTAATGCCCCTTCCTTTGGCAATATAAACATATGGACCCTTTGGTAATGGTACCGGTACTATCACAGACTTAGCTTCTCTCTTTACCATTTGGTCAACCGAGTTGACTATGGCCTATCCCTTTCCATTGGGAAGAGAGAGCTTTACTGGATATCCAGTGTCTTCATTGTCAATGTCCATAAAGTTTTAGGAAGTTGATCTTAGCAAATAGATAAGATCATTAAGGGTCTTGTCATAGTCTGTTTCATAGGAGTCCCAAAGGAACTCACTATGTGACTTAGAAAGTGATTGAACCACCAACTTTCTCAAGACTTTGACACCCAACTCTCTCGGCTTGTCAATGTGTGACTTCATCTCGGAGATGTGATCACACCTAGACCTTGCCTTGCCAATAGGGCTTGAGTGACCTTGAACTTTGTGGGTTAGGGAGAATAATTGGAGGAAGAGGAGGAAGTGAAGTTCCAAGAGATTTGGGAAGATCATAGATGTCTGAGCTAGACATCTTTTGGGAGATATTCAAGATAGTTGATTCAAAGTCCTTAATATAACACCCAATATGAAATATTAAGGCTAGGACCCAACAAACTATTTCATAATTTGGAAGAGGGATGCCGTAATCCAAGCTATAAAATATTTGAAGGTAGGTAAATGACGATTTACCAATTTCCACCATGAAAAACAAAATATAATTAAGTTTTAATTGGATTTGAAACTCCTAGATCTTTTGAGATTCATTGAACTGTTCAATGGCATGTTTCAATCTCGGGTGTGCCCTTCAGGTTTTGTGACTGGGATGCCGAGGATCACAAAACAAGGTGTGAAGTAACCATGCAAATATACCTGGTACCCTTAATATTTACCCCTCAATCGATGTGCCGGTTAACCACACGAGCTCCACCGATACTATGATAAATATTAAGTTACCCTTTGCCTACCTTGTTAAATCCAGGTTAGTGTGCCGGTTAACCACACACGCTCCACTAAAGGTTTATACAAAGTGCAAAGTGTAATTTCATGGATTAGCACCTTATTCACATTTTCCTAAGTAACTAAGATTGGGAATTTATAACTGTTTAGTTACTTAGTATTTATCATTAATACTTTTAATGAAGGGAGAATTATAGTCCTTGTCCTACCCGTTCGGCTAACGACCCTCCACCAGTCAAGGAAGCGGTGGGTGAGAATGGACACCCATTAAACTGCCATTTTATAGGCAGTAACCTTATACCCCCCTTATAGACCGGCTTCGTGAATGAGGCCTACTAACGGTAAGAATGACTTGCTCTTATACATATATTTATTATTAACTTATAATACTATAAAGTATAAGGGTTGAATTTTAACTTTTAAAATTCTAAGGGCTAACTTGGAATTAAAGTATTCATGGGGAAAACTTTACAAATTCCAAAACTTGAGGGCAAGTTTTGAAAATATTCAAAACTAATTAATTCCATAACTTATGTGTTTAAAGTAGTTTTAATTAAAAAACTCTTCAAGTTCCATAACTTGAGGACAAGTTATGGAAGACTTTAAACTAATAAAAGAATGTAACTTTTCTTTATTTTTGTAACTTATGGAACTAATTAAGGTTACACATTTCATCATTTAATGAAGTGACTCTTGAACCTCCATAACTTGAGGACAAGTTATGGAGTCATAAAACCATTTAATGAGGACAAGACTCTTCATTTTGTAACCATTGCCAACTTTTATGAGTTTTAAGAAACTTTAATGTGACTTTTCATGTAACTTGAGGACAAGTTACACAAACACATTTTAGAATCCACTCTTAGATTAAAATGGATCAAAGACACATAATCAATCAACCTTTTCTATTAATCTAAGCAACTCATATGAACAAGATAACTGGAATCAAACTTTTTCATGTAATTAGCACAACACTTAAACTAATACAAAACATGAATCTATTGACAATTATCTTTGAAATTGGATTAGCATGAACATTACCACATCAAAAACAAGTTTATAAGGTCAAAAACAGCTTAGGGTAATGTTCCTAGTCCAATTCCAGCCAAAACAGTCGAATATATGATGTCAGGGGGTCCAACTCGTCGAGTGCATGAACCAACTCGGCGAGTTGAATGCATTTTTCCTTGGACTCGTCGAGTCCCTTCATGGACTCGGCGAGTCTGCTGTTCAGACAACAACAAAATTCGATTTTTCAGCCATTTTTGCAAGTATAACAAGAAAACAAGCCTAGGCTCTGATACCACTGATGGGTTTTGAGCATTCTAACACTCCTAAGTGTACATGCAACCCTAAATACCTTGGATCTATGTTTTCTCTATTATACATGCAATTATGAACTTTCCAAGGTATTACCCTATCTAGCATACAATACTTGATACTTGGGTAATCAAATGGATAGAATACATACCTTTGTTTGATGTAGCTTGTCTCCATGAAGCTTGAGTGCCTAGTGCCCCAAGTGTGACACCTCAAATGGTTCACACAACACCAAATGCACATGGAATGACTTGAGAGAAATGGAACACTCCTTGAAATCGTCTAGCCCTCATATTCACACATTAGTGCACGATTTCTTGAGCCATGGGATTCTTTTATATGGTGGCTATTAGGGTTACACCATGTAACTCATAACTTTACCCATTCCTTATGCTCCATGGATTTTAACCTCCATGGAGTATCCATGGGTCACCCCATGGACTTAGTCCAACATAAGGAATCTTGGATCACAAGCCCACATATATAAGAATGAATGATTTACACAATCAATCCATATATTTAATTAGTCTCATTTTGATCACTTATTTAATTCCAAATTAATTCTTGATTAATACTAATTAAATAACCTTATTAATATATTAGAACTTATAATATATTAACCAACCTTAAGTGTTATTTCTCTCATTATAGTCTATCCAAATGCATGATGCCATGCAACCCAAATGGACCATGCCAGGTCGGGTCAAGTCTTACCAATTATAGTTATGGACTTAGACATTAATCCAACAATCCTTTCTATGATATCATCTCTGATTTCTTTGAGGTTATCAAACTCTCCTACGTCCAGGTTATGCCAACGGTTTGGAGAATCCTCTATTGCATCGATCATCTAAATCAGTCTGAGAGTTTGGATATTTTTTTAGTTGATTTAGCTTCTATTTATGATCTTTCCTCCTTTGGCTCTTCTTATTTCTTGTTCAAGGTTAAACTAGACAAACCACTTCTTGTTCTAAAGTCCGACCATAACGATGGTGCTTGGAAGAAGAGGTTTTTATTTGTGAGATGTGATTCCATTCCTAATGGAAGTTGTTTTCCATAGAGATGGTTTAAAAGGCTAGGATATTTTTTTATTCTTTTGTGATCCAAGGATTTACTTTCTTATTTTATTTGTTGTGATGCAGCATTCAAGTTTAAGGATCTTGCCCCTGCCGCTGAAGACATGGAAGATAAGATAACAAGCTTTATTGTTTTGTCTGAGACTGTTAGATCTTTTCAATTCAAATCGCCTAGTCTTCAGGAAAGCTCTTCTACTACTGCCCCCATGTCGTCACGTAAGGATCCTTAGTTCATATTTTTCTTTTCTAATGTGAAGGATCCTGAACTCATAGGGCTTTTTCTTTATGTTTAGGATACAAGGTCACGCGCTCCGATGCCCGCTTTACCCTTGCCGATCTTGACACGACCATGTCTAGTGGCTAATTGGTAGTGAAGAAGAGGAAGACCTCATATTCTCTCCCTCCCAAGAGAACCTCCATAGAATTGACAGTGAAGACTCCGGGATACCGGAAGAGAAAAACTACTAAGGTCACAAACTTAAGCTTGGAAAACCCTGGAGCTGAGGATGCAATCTTGAAGTTGGTTTCTTTTTCTCAAGCTGTAAGTGTCAACATAATTTTATTTTCGTATTTTACCCTTTACTTTTTCTGATGTCCCTCTCATTTCAGGTCTCTGATCATTCCTCTGTTGACCTATATATCCAGGCTGAGAGGGATGAATTCAACATTAAAGGAGCTGGAAAAGATGTGGAGGGCGAATAATGAGGATCTCTTGAGGAGGGTGGAGCTTCTAATCTCGGAGAAGGCTAAGAAAGAGGAGGAGCACATGGCTGAGATGTATGAGGTGACTGCTGAAACGAAGGCTAGTGTTGTCATGGATGTCTGGGAGGCTAAGATCAAGTTGGCAGAAGATATGGAGAATGCATGATCTTGGAACGTAGCTGAGTGGAGTGAGGCCCCGGCTAAGTTGACTGGTAAGCATGTTGATGTGGGTCAGGGTCCTACATAGAAAAAGAAGGGAGAAGGGGGAGAGACAGAGATGCCCCGATTTGGGGATTATCAAACCAAAGTGTAGGTTTGATGTTTTAAAAACAATTTTTAATATTCTGGTTTGTAGACAATATTTCACTCTTTTAGGGGTTGGTGGGCAACCCCTTTTTATTTTATGCACTTTGGTTGTTGATGTTTATATCTTATTTGCTTGCGTGGTTGATATAGCGGTAGGATTTTTGAGGATCTTCAGGTTGTTATGATCCTCAATAACCCGCAATAGTTAATTTTCTGTTGAGGATCCTTATGCAATCAGGATCCTAAAGAGTTCAAGTTTTACAAGAACTCTTAAGATTCGAATAACCTGAAATAGTTAGCTATCGATTTGGGATCATAAAATAGTTAAGATCTCTCGGAGACTAAACCTTTCATCATTACGTAGGAAAAATAACTTTAAAGATAAATAGAACCTGGTGATATTTAGTTTTCACAATCTTCTAATTTAGGAGAAGCCTTGAGTTATGATCCCTTTAGTTTCATATGATCTATGGAGTTTTCATAAAGAAGGATCCCTGTTAAGAGATCTTTGAAGATCCTTACTTTGCTTTTCAACTGAGAGAAATATTGTTTAGCAAATAACCGGGGAAGATACCTACTGAGGAAGATTCTACTTTAAATAATAACAGGGGAAAATCTCACTTCAAATAATAATTGGGGAAAATCCCATAATAGCTAGGGAAAATTCCACTTCAAATAATAACTGGGGAAAATCCCTAAATAACTGGGGAAAATCCCAACTCGTAAAATAACATGATAATGTTATAAACCTTATAATTTTACTAGACAGGATCCCAACTTTGGATAACATGATAATGTTATAAACCTTATATTCTTATTTTAGGATCTTAACATATGTTCAAAAATAAGAGGGGTCTGAAGTCACTAAAGTGTGAAATGATCCCCTTATTCACATCCCATAGTTAGATATCATGTGTCCATGCGAGGTATAGAAACCTTATCTCGTGTGAAAGAGGTCATTAACTCTTTAAACCTTAGAGGGGATTAAGTAACTTTAATAGTAGGAGAGATAATCAGTCTCTATTCATGGTCATTAGGATCCTTAGATTCCTGCACGTTGCAAACATTAGCTTGGGGTGGGCGTTAGCTTTGCTAACACCCCTCTGATGCTTAAGTCAGTAATGGTCTTTGAAAAATTAATTAAAAGAATCAGATAAAATCAACGGGTAGAGAGTGTATACCTAGAGTTTGTTTGAAAATGATTAATACAAATTACATGAAATATGATTTTAGTGTACAACATTCCAGGATCTTGGCAAGACGTTTCCTTCAAGGGTAGGTAGCCAATATGCCCCTTTCTTGCTTCTGAATTGGTGAGATATGGTCCTTCCTACTTACGTGCCAAGTTACCTACATTGGGATCCTTTGTATTTTGGAATGTCTTCTTAAGTACCAAGTCACCTATTTGGAATCTTCTTACTTTAATGTTCTTATTGTATGCTTTAGTGATCCCTTGTTGATGACCATCAATGCTGATCCTAGCAAGATCCCTGAGTTCGATAGTGTCAAGATCATGAGCTAGGATCCTATCGTTATTCTCTTGATCCTGTAGTTGGTATCTTACTGTTGGGATCACCACTTTAGTTGGGGTCACGACTTCTGGTTTCAAACACCAGGGAGTATTGAGTTTGGTCATTGGCTATTTTTTAAGTGGTCCTATTTGCCTATAGAAGAAAAGGGAGTTTTTCTGCCCATCTTCCTTTCTTCTCGTCTAACATTTTCTTCAAATTGTTGACTATGATTTTGTTGTTGGATTAATCTTGACCGTTAGCTTGAGGATGAATAGGAGTACACATTATCATTTCAATTCCCCAACTCGTGCAAAAGTCTCTAGTCCTTTTTTCTTATGAATTGGGATCCATTGTCGCATATGATCTCAACAGGGATCCCGAACCTGGTAAGGATATTACATTTGATAAATAAGACTACTTCCTTGCGTCGTATTTGAAGAAAGGATTCAACATGAAGACCTCTATCCATTTCGAGAAATAGTATGTCATTACTAACATGAAGACCTTTCCACTAAGAGCTTTTGGTAACTTGCCAGCTATATCCATTCCCCACTTCATGAATGGCCAAGGGGAAATGATATGATGTAATGGTCAATACAACAACATAAGCATAAATGTAATATTACAGGCCTTATAGTAGTTTATTATTCTAATGGCCTATTCTACTTTAAATCTCACTCCAAATTTAAACTCATCACACTTGTGCTCTTACACCGCTACCTGTGATACAAGGAAACTGAGTGGGTCAAGCTTGGGAAAGCCTGGTGAGCACATAGGGTTTTCAACCCACAATAATATAATTAATTTGTTTTAATTATATGTTTCACCATAAACAAATAACAAAGTTACCCATTCCCGTTACTATTACTCTCTGGTTCCATAATTATGATCTCAAGAGACCATCTGTGAGCAACGATAGACATTGTTACCTCGGGAATTACTTAGCAATAAATGTCAAAAAGGCAACCATGGGCGGATAGAGTACACCGAATGAACACACCATTCATTAACACCTATAGGTTGCGAGCCTACTACTATTCCCACTGGACTGTCTAGAAATCTAGAATAGTCTGTCGCCGTCATCTATACTCTGCTAGATGACAATTCACCCTTGGTAAAATAGTACATGAATTCCCGCTCCCTTTTTATTATTTCACCTTTTACAACACATCACTACCCAATATGTTTAAGATACGATAAAATAATAATTTAGTAATTTATCAAAAACCGGGTTCAGCCAAGTAAGTCAAGTAGAACACAAGTATTGTAAATACAAGTAATAAGCACATATAGCATTTAAGCAGTTCAATACTTGTATCTATATTTAAGTTGAAAGTAACAATTGTCGTGGCTTCAAGCGTAGCACTGCTTTGAAACTTACTATTTTGCCAAAACCTTATCCCGTTATGTGAGCATATTCTCGTAATCGGGGTCGTAACGCACTTCCTCTTTTTACGATTCACCGCTCAAACTTTCAAAATTTCAGTCGAAGAAATGCAGAGCTATAAGCTATTTATAATTGGTTGTGATATGCGTCGACATGCCGACCAATATGATTTCTTAATCTTTGGTTCTACAATTCAAAAACTTCTTTATGATATCTATTTATTTTTTTTCTTAATCTTTGGTTCTATAATTTAAAAAGGTTCAAAGAATGCATATGTTTTCAAAAAGCAAGTCATCTTAAGTATTCACACGCTGCCCCTAATTAATTTGAAGTTGTACACTAGAGTTTAGCCCCCTAGTTAATTTGAAGTTGAACACTAGAGTTTAGTTAATCAACACGTACCAAATGAACTTGCCACATAAACTTTCATACGTGTTCTTTCTTTTGTATGAATCATAAATATGGATTAACTTCACAAACTTATTTTTCCTTTATAATTATTTGACTATTTACTATAACTTATGAAATTAACATATTATATAAGTCAACATTTCATTTGATACCATGTTAATTTTGTAAGACCGTGAGACGTAATCTAAAAATAATTTTAAAATGCAAAATAAAAGGAAAGATCCAAAAATTCTTTTTGTAATTATTATTTTCGTCATTTTCTTTACTTAAAAATAATATAAAAAATAAAAAATAAAAAATAAATAAAAATTACTGTTTTTTTTTAAATACGTGAAATATTCTAATAGAATATTACACTGTAAATATTTCAATGCGATTTTTAGAATGTTATAATATTTTAGTATTCTAGTAGATTTGTCAGATATGTAAAATATTCTAATATTCTACTATAATATTCTAATATTCTACTAGAATATTTCACAAATATTTCATAAAAACGGCAATTTTATTTATTTAATTTTTTTTTGGATAAAAAAAATTACGAAAATAATATTTTAAAAAAAATCGAAAATTTTCAATTATTTTTCATTTTAAAAATGTTTTTTTATCTACAAAATGAGTGACTAGGATTGCGTATCCCCGTCTCACAAAATATAGTGGTCTCACATGAACCTAACCATATATACAGTGACTAGGATTGCGTATCCCCGTCTCACAAAATATATAGTGGTCTACAAAATGAGTGACTAGGATTGCGTATCCCCGTCTCACAAAATATAGTGGTCTCACATGAACCTAACCATATATATATATATATATATATATATATATATATATATATATATATATATATATATATATATATATATATTAGAACTTATGTCGCTAATTTTAAATATCTGAATACGAAATATTGTCAAATATATAATAGATATTTATTTACGAACTATCTAAATGTACTAATCGATAATTAACATCGCAAAATATATCTGATAAATATCGTCGAAAAATGGATGTAGTACGAAAATCACTGTTTCATTACTTGAGTTCACCATTTAATGTATTTAGACCAAATACATCTTATATAGTTTGAGATTTATGGTGGTTATAATTTTCGTTAAGATTATTTATCCTAAATAATCTTCTATTTAAAAATGTTATTTTATCGCTCTTTGATAATTTTATAAAAACATTTATACAAATATGATATACCAGAATATTTGTCCACATAACACGTATATAATAAATAGGTATTTATATAATGAAAAACACGTAGGAAGAATAGTTATCCTATTCAAGGATTTAAATGATTGATAAAACAAATATTTATTATTATTATTACCCCTTAAACGTCCCAAGTTTGTCCTAGATTTTGACTTGATCCTTTGATAGCGTGAGAATCATCAGCGTCACACATACCATCAGGGGAATCATTTGTAAGAGTCATTAGACCCTTAACATTCAACCCCTCATCTTCAGATGTCTCCTCTTCTTCCATACATTCTGCATGATCCTCTTGTTTTGCAATGAAAGCTTTTGGCAGATAGATGTTTTCCTTCTTCATGCGCCCACCAGCTTCTTGTACAAAACTTCATAGACCTCAGAACTTTGATCTTCTTTCTTCTTTTTGCAGTCACTGGAAAAATGATCAACGCTACCACAGTTAAAACAATTACATGAGTTTCTCTTTTCTAGAAGAGGATATCCTTGTTGAACTTCTTCCTCTAAACTGAGTTCTTCAAGCCTCGTCTGATCTGCTTTCTTCGTAACTTGACAATAAGAGCAGCACTGGCAACAAGTTCATTATTGAGATCTATTGGATTAGGTGTCTAAGCTCATTACTATAACTGGTATGCACTTGATTTGATAGTAGCATGATCGTTTTGGGTTGCCTTCACTCATGCAACTTGACATGATGATTAGTGGAGAGAGAGTAGAATTTATTATTTGAAATAATAAATTAGTACTCAAAAAGATTTTATTAATATATTACAAATTAATATATTATTTGGAAATTATATTATTAATTAGTGATTAATCAGAAATTAGTCTGGGGTTAATTTTGGGATAAAAGGAACCGATTAATAATCGAGGGGCTGTTTTGCAAATCATTGATAGTTGTGAAACTAGGCTTAAGGACTCATTGGAAAGGAGTAGACAAAATTTATAGGGTGGCCCTATAAGATTTTGTCCAAGGGCTTCCTTAAGGAGGTCCATGAGTTGCTTAGGGTTTTGGATGGGAACTAGGGTCTCCTTATTGAAGTCCATCTTTAAGATTAAGCAACCTAGCCCTATATAAACCCCCCCCCCCCCCAAGTCATTAGAATTTCAGCCTAAGCAAGTATTCATAACCCAAGCCAATTTTCAAGTGTATCTCTCCTCTCGTCCTTTTACATAAAGTGTTTGTGAGCCATTAGAGGTGCAACATTTGAGGCACTAAGCTTTCAAGAGTCAAGGATCTTCATGATTTTCTTGTTATTACTACATAAAAAGTAAGGTAATCTTCTAACCCTAATTTCTTTATGAATTTCAATCATATGACTAGTTTCTAGGGTTATTGCTTTGGTATTCAATTTTCATGTTCAATTAGTGAAAAAACTTAGATCCATAGCAATTAGGGTTGCATAATCATATAGGATTGTAGATATGCTCATATCTCATCAGTGGTATCAAAGCCTAGGATGTTTTCAGTTGAATTTGATGCATATGTGAATTGTCCAAAGGAGGAGGGAACAGATTCGTCAATCTGTTCATTGAACTCGACGAGTTGGCCCTACTCGACGAGTGTAGTGCCCAGAACTCAACGAGTTGGCCCTACTCGACGAGTGCACTATCCGGACTCGACGACTTGGCATGTCAGATCCCTGATTTTTGGATTTTCATATCTTGATTTGATTAGGATAATTACCTAAATTCGTTTTTGTTGCTTAAAATTGAATTTTCTGAAAAGGTAATGGTATATCCTTATCAAAATAGATGATTTGGTCAAATTTTTAGATAAAGACAAAATTAATTTATTAATTTAATTATTTAAAATTTGATCTAGTATTTTTGAAAATTTTTAACAATACCCCTTTGGTTTCGGAATTTAAAATTTAATTAAAAGTTTAATTTTGAAATATTAAATTCTAGAACTCTAGTGTTTTAAAGGTTTAAATTTAATCAAATTAAAAGTTTAATTTATTAAAAGATTAAACCTCTAGTATTTTAAAAGTTTAAAATACACCCTTATACTATTATAGCATTAAAAGTTTAATCTATATATATATATATATATATATATATATATATATATATATATATATATATATATATATATATATCATGGTTGTAAAAATTGGTCTAGGCGGCCGATTAATCGGCGCTTGGCGGCCTCCAACCGCCTACGGATAAGGGTTAAAGGGTAAAATAATCGACCTTGGTCAATCTATGAAGATTAGTTCTTCAATCACGATTCATTTGTGAGAAACAAATGTGAAACATATGTGAAATTACAAAGACCATATTCATGTTCAAAACTTGTTTGTTGGGATTAGATTTGATCGAGATGAAATTCGTCAGTTTAGAAGGCATTTCATTCAGCGTCGGACAGCTGACGACGACTACTTAAGCGACGATGACGACTCTAATGCTCTACGGTGACGACTCTGATGCTCTACGTCCCACAGCTTGTTATCGGCGAAGTGAAGAATCCCGGGCAGATGAAGACGAAGAAACCGTGGGATATCTTGGTTACGAATTGAAATTGGTTACGAATATCTTGGTTACGAATTGAAATTAAAATTGGTTTCTGATTGTTACGAATTGAAATCAATTGTTGATACACATACTTCTTACAAGTTGTGCTTTTGGATTGGATAGGTCTGTGTGATCGATATGGATTATGTGGTTCTTATGGTGTTTGTGACATTCATGAGAATCAAGCTTGTAACTAGCATGCCAAGTGTTTGAGTAAATGTTTAAGAGAAGAAAGTTACAAATTGAAAAGAAAAATAAATTATGTATTACATATTTATTATTTGTTAACTTGTTTACTTATATTCTTAACATTAATGTTATATTTGTTAATTTTTAATATTTTTTTAATAATTATTGGTCCCCGATTAATCCTCCGATTAATCCTCGTCTAGTCGATTAATCCCTAGACCCTAGTCCACCGATTAGCATACGTCGAGCGATTTTTGCAACCTTGATATATATATATATATATATATATATATATATATATATATATATATATATATATATATATATATATATATATATATATATATTTATATATATATATATATATATATATATATATATATATATATATATATATATATATATATATATATATATATAAGAAAAGTCAATCTTACCGTTAGTAGGCCTCATTCACAAAGCTGGTCTATAAGGGGTGTTTAAGGAAGCGTCCTGTAAAATGACCGCCATTGGGTATCCATTCTTACCCACCGCACCCTTCAATAGTGGAGGGTCGTTAGCCAAACGAGTTGGATAGGACACTAAACCCTCATTAAAAGTATAATGACATAAAGTAACTAAACTTTTTCTAAAACCTCATTCTTAGTTACTTTAGGGAAAATGTGAATTTGATGTTAACCCATGAAACTGCACATTGCACCTTATTGGTCGTTAGTGGAGCATGTGTGGTTAACTGACACACTAATATGGGACCAATATTGTTAGCAATGGGTGTGTCATAAATTATAATTGATCAATGGAGCATGTGTGGTTAACCGGAACATTGATTGGGTGATAAATGACATCGAGAGTACCAAGCTAATTTGCATGGTTATTCATATCTCGTTTGTGATCCTCGGCATCCCAGTCACAAATTGAGAGCATAATCAAGATTAAACATGCCATTGAATAGTTCAATGAGTCTCAAAAGATCTAGGAGTTTCATTAGATTGAAACTGGTAATTGCTTACCTACCTAAAATAGATTCGAATTTGATTACGGCATCCCTCTTCAGAATTCAAATCGATAATATGGAACCTAGCCTTAATTTAAATTTTGGGTTAATAATTAAGGATTAAATAAATAAACTAGATTGAAGTTTTAATGGAACTTAGTCATGAACGTATATGAATATCATGTTGAAATGTTTCAACATAGGAAATATGATATATGGAAATATTATAGCAAGAGACTGGTCAGATATCAGTTCTTTAAGACATTATGAATCGAATCCCATATGCTTCGCATATAGGATCGATTGCATATGCTAGAATATTCACTGGTTTTGATTTTCCAAATGTCTAGGGCGTTAAGAGGGAAAAAGGACTAGAACTTGATATGTCTAAAGTTGTTAAACAACTGTCAAGGACATTCTGAGGTTTACCAAAAGATTGGTTGTTTGTGGACAGTTGGAAGTATAGTAATGGATGGACCATATTGACGTAATTCTGGATAGATGGAATTCTTATAAGAATGGATGTCAAATGGCAGTATGGAAATGTTACCATTATGGGACTTGGATATTGAGATATATGTGTGAGTTAGAAACTTTAATGCAAGAAGGATGTTCAAGGAATATACTTTGAATTTGAGACTTTATTTCCATGGAATTGTTTTTGTAACAAATCTCAAATGGAATGCTTTGTAATATCATTGGCCAAGTCTATGTGACTTTGGAGCCTCAACATTACAAAAGGATCATTTCATGAAAGGTTAGACTCTAACACATTCTAGTAGTTGCAAGAATTTTGTATTCTTACACTTGTAATAAGGATTTAGAATTGTGAAACGAGCATCATTGGAAATGTGTGCAATTGATCTGTTTCACAAAGGAAGGACCACAGATAAACATAGTGTGCGTTCTTAGAGCATGGCATGACTGATGTTTTAATTCAAGTATTTAGGTGATTAGTCGAAACATTATACAATGAATAAAGTCTAATTAATATGGTGATTAAATAAAGGCGTGTTATTTATATTCAAAAGTTTTGATACAATAGTTAATTAGGTTATTCTTGTGTTTCACTTTACATATTTTACTTCCCGAATAACTGGGTTATTCAAACATCCACAGTCGATCATACTTTGGAAGTAAGTAGTGAATTAAGACTGTCATAAATCTGACTGTAGATTGTCTAAAACCTTAGACATAGCAAATGTTTGTTGTAGTGTTCATGAGTATTACTTAAATAGGAATTTGAATATTGGATAAACCCACGCTCAGAAAATTACTTCATGGATTTTATCATGAGTAATTCGGAGAAATATCTTATATTCTTCAAACGGAGATATATGACTTGTTGTTTACGAGTTGGATGTGCATTGATAATACATAAATTCATCAGTAATTTGATGTTATGAAACCTATTGTTGTGTATTATTTGATGAGTGAATAGTACAAGCATATAGTTGAATTTTACCCGTTCCTTTTACCCTAAATGGGATAAAAGCGATATTTGTGGGCCCCTCGATGATTTAGTGATGACATCTTAAGCGCTAGGCCAAGCCTGGACTGAATTGATGTGTTCATATATTAGTCTGTTGTCAGTCTTCATAAATCGGAAATCGGGAAACAAATCTTGGACAGAGAGAATGATTATAATCCATGTCTCATGTCCATACGATATCTTGTAGAACGGTGGAAT
Organism: Lactuca virosa; assembly: GCF_052849685.1. NCBI lineage: Eukaryota > Viridiplantae > Streptophyta > Magnoliopsida > Asterales > Asteraceae > Lactuca > Lactuca virosa. Next base: position 43,242,737 of record NC_136431.1, on the reverse strand, counting down.
ATTTGATCACTGACTAGGTCATAGTTCGAGAACGGCTTTTGAAAGCTACGATTGGTAGTCAAATTTTGAGGTCATACTTGCAATCATAGTTATTAGACTTATCCAAGTGGGGGACTGTTGGATTAGGTGTCTAAGCCCATAACTATAATTGGTATGTACTTGATTTGATAGTAGCATGGTCCTTTTGGGTTGCCTTCACTCATGCAACTTGACAGGATGACTAATGGAGAGAGAGTAGAATTTATTATTTGAAATAATAAATTGGTACTCAAAATGATTTTATTAATATATTACAAGATTAATATATTATTTGGAAATCATATTATTAATTAGTGATTAATCAGAAATTAGTCTGGGATTAATTTTAGGATTAAAGGAACCGATTAATAATGGAGGGGCTGTTTTGCAAATCATTGATAGTTGTGAAAATGGGCTTAAGGACTCCATGGAAAGGAGTAGACAAAATTTATAGGGTGGCCCAATAAGATTTCGTCCAAGGGCTTCCTTAAGGAGGTCCATGGGTTGCTTAGGGTTTTGGATGGGAACTAGGGTCTCCTTATTGAAGTCCATCTTTAAGATTAAGCAACCTAGCCTTATATAACCCCCCCCCCCCCAAGTCATTAGAATTTCGGCCTAAGCAAGTATTCATAACCCAAGCCAATTTTCAAGTGTATCTCTCCTCTCATCCTTTTACATAAAGTGTTTGTGAGCCATTAGAGGTGCAACATTTGAGGCACTAAGCTTTCAAGAGTCAAGGATCTTCAAGATTTTCTTGTTATTACTACATAAAAAATGAGGTAATCTTCTAACCCTAATTTCTTTATGAATTTCAATCATATGACTAGTTTCTAGGGTTATTGCTCTGGTATTCAATTTTCATGTTCAATTAGTGAAAAAACTTAGATCCAAAGCAATTAGGGTTGCATAATCATATAGGATTGTAGATATGCTCATATCCCATCAAGATCTTCATCACTCTTTTCACCCTGATCTGATTTGTCTGAGTCGCTGATGTGCTTCATTGCATCCTTGCGAGAAACCAATGATATAGACTTTTCCTTGCTTGATTCTTCATGATATCCTTACGAAGAACTTTGGTCTCTTCAAAATTTTGTAGTTTTCCAAACAAGGAGTTCAGATCTATGGCATCGATCTTTTAACTATTCTTAAGAACATCAGCGTGTTCTTCCCAACTTTTACCAAGAGATTCAAGAAACTTCATAACCAACTTAGATAAATACTTGACGATTCCCAGCCTGCACATATCATTAACCAAGCAGTTAAACCTATTGAAGGTTTGAGTAAGCGAGTCGCCTTGTTGAGCAAAGAAGTGCTCATATCTACGATTGAGGTTATTGATGGTTGTGGCCTGGACTTCTACGACGCCTTCATAACCCACTGTCAACGTCTCCATCATCTCTTGAGCCGATTCACAATTCTGTACAAGATGATACATGTGATAGGGAATAGAGTTTCCAATTGTAACCCTAGCTTTTACATCAAGACTAAACAATCTCTTCACATTTTCATCATAACTTGTTTCTGGATTTAGCTTCAAGGAACGACCGAGAGCATTATTTTCCATGGTGTGATACACAGGAACATGAGGAACTTTTTGAACAACGCATCTTATAGTCCATAGTTTCAAGAACAACCACGGCCTTTGTTTTCCACATAGCAAAGTTGTGTTCATCGAAGGGAGGAATTTTTTTGAGACCAAAGGATTTTGGATTATTGGAAGACGACATGATTACTTGAGTATATCAAAAACCCGCTCTGATACTAATTGAAGGTTTTGATTTGATCGGATACACTCAAGTAAAAATAAAAAAAAGTAAACTAATTTAGGAAAAACAAAGAACAGAAAGTAGGTAACACAAAGCGTTTTCCAAATTGTTCTTTCACCAAGAAAGGGCTTGTCTTCGCCAAGAATACGGGTTGTCAAAAAGACGGTTATGACACCAAGCCATGTCGACATTATGGTTTCACCCTAATGTTCAATATATACTAATATATACAATTGTATCCCTTGATTAAAGGGATTGTATCTTATCTATACTAAGAACCGATATTCATAACAAAGGTATTGGATCTCGTATCTAGTGTATACTTATCTATATCATTACCTAACATACAAAAGATTACATAGAATAAATATAGTAAGCGTTGGCGCAAATAGTTTTGATACGATGATGTTGTTGGTATAGATGTTGACGCTGATAGACAGCATGATGTTTAATAGACAGCGTGTATGAGAGTTTGACTCATCAGATCATAAGGTGTGACCTTACAATTAGTTTGAAACTTATAACATAATAAATGTAGTTGATTTTGGTGATTGAATAATAGATATTAATTATGAGTTTGTTTAGTGCCTTTGTTAATTATTTATTCTTGTGTCTCGTTTTCCATGTTTTACTTCCTGAATTATTTGATTATTCAAAATTCCACAGTCGCTCATACTTTGGGAAGTAAGTAGTAAACAAATACTATAATGAATTGAATTGTAGATTGTCTAAAGAGTTTAGACATAGCAATTGTGTTGATACAACATTCATCAGTACTTAGAAAATGGTGATTTGAGTATTGGATCAAAGCATGCTCAGAGAACTACTTCATGGATTATATCACGAGTAATTTTGAGACGATAATATCTCATATTCTTAAAATGGAGGTAGATGAGTTGTAATTTACAAGTCATTTGTACATTGGTATTAAGAAAACGCATCAATAACTTGGTGTTAAAAAACATAGTGTCATGTATGATTTAGTGAGTAAAGGATACAAACATATGAGTCAAAGTTTATTCGTTCCTTTTGCCCTAACACGAAAAGCGATATCTTTGGGACCCTCGGTGATTTGGTGTTCACTTATAGTGATGAGCTCGCCCATGACTAAATTGAGGTGTTCAATTAGAAGCCTTATGACGACATGACAAATCAGAAATCAGGAAGCAGAATTTTGGACAATGAGATTGATTCTAATCAATGTCTCATGTCCATTCAATATCTTATGTAACGAAGGAATATTTGATCACTTATCTTATGACTAGTGTTTGATCAGATCAGATAATGGAGTTGCTTTTAGAAGCATCCTTCTTTGATAATTTAGAAGTTATACTAGTAATTGTAGTTATAGACTTATCCAAGTGGGAGACTATTGGATTAGGTGTCTAAGCCATTAACTAAATTTGTATATAGTTGAACTATTAACAAAGTCCTTTGGGTTGCCCTCAAACCTTGTAATCCAATAGGATGACTTTTAGAGAGAGATAGAGAAAGAGAGAGAGAGAGAGACAGAGAGAGAGAGAGAGAGAGACAGACAGACTGACTGACTGACTGACTGACTGACTGATTTATTGATTTATTATATGATTAATAAATAGAAATAACTAAACTTATTAATATGTTATGAGAATAATATATTAATTAGAAATAGTATTATTTAATTAAGAATTAATCGAAAATTAGTTGGAATTAATTTTGAGATTAATTGGATAAATTAAAAGTGTAAGGACCTAAGCTGTAATTGTTCAATAGTTGATTAAGAGAGGGATTCTTGAATACTCCAAGGTAGGCAAAACATTAGAGGCTTCCATAGGGTTCTAGAATATCCCTTGGAGATAATTAGGTTATTATTTTGTTTCACTTTCCATTTTTACTTCCCGGATAATTGGATTATTCGAAACATCCACATTCGCTCGTACCTTTGGAAGTAAGTAGTGAATTAAGACTGTCATTAATTGAATTGTAGATTGTCTATAGAGATTAGAAATAGCAATAGTTTTGTTGCAATGTTCATGAGTACTTTGAAAAATGGGGATTTTGAGTATTGGATAAACCCATGCTCATAGAATACTTCATGGATTTTATCACGAGTAATTTTGAGACGACAATATCTTATATTCTTGAAACGGAGATATATGAGTTGTTTACAAGTCAGTTGTGCATTGATAATATGTAAACGTATCAGTAACTTGATGTTATAAAACGTATTATTGTGTGTGATTTGATGAGTAAATAGTGAAAGCATATAAGTCAAAGTTTATCCTTTCCTTTTGTCCTAACGGGAAAAGAGATATCTTTGGGCCCCTCGTTGATTTGATGTCGACATCTAAAGTTCTTGGCCAAGCTTGGACTGAGTTGATGTGTTCAATTGGTAGTTTGATTTCAGTCGTCATAAATCAGAAATCGGGGAACAAAACTTGGACAATGAGATTGATTATAATCCGTGTCTCATGTCTGTACGATATCTTGTGGAACGGAGGAATATTTGATCACTTATCTTAGGACACGTAACTGACTGGGTTAGATTTCGACAGCGACATTTGAGAGCTGCAATTTGCTGATTAGTTTTAGAAGTTATACTAGCAACTATTTTTATTAGACTTATCCAAGTGGGTGACTGTTACATTAGGTGTCTAAGCCCAGAACTATAATTGGTATATACTTAAATTGATAGTAGCACAGTCCTTTTGAGTTGCCCTCAAGACTAGCAACTAGACATGATGATTATGGAGAGAGAGGTTAATTTATTATTTTATTAATAAATTGAAATAAATGAATTATTAATATATTATGAGCATAATATATTAATTAGAAATAATAATATTTAATTAATATTTAATCATAAATTAATTGGAATTAATTTTGGGATTTAAGGAATGAATTAAAAGTGCAAGGACTGAAGTGAAATTGTTCAATAGTTGAACAAGAGGCAATGTAGAACCCTCCATAGGCTTGGACGGTTTTCTTATGGCCTGAACGTTCTAAAATATTCTTTGGTGGATAAATAGGAAAGTGGATAACTGCCCGATTTAAGATTATTTTGGATTAGGGTTTATCTAGGGTTTCCTAATTACACTATAAATAGGGCATAAGCCTATATTTTCATAAAAATGTTTCCTTAGTGGGTTAGGCCAAAAATTCATCCTCTCTCCTCCTTCTCAATGATCTTCAATTTCTAGTGTTAGGTGTGAACCATTAGAGGCGTGACATTTGTGACGCTCGCTCTCAAGGCTTCAACAACACAAGGATTTACGTTGTTATTACTATATAACAATCAAGGTATGATTCTTATAACCCTAATTGTGTATTTTTTTTATTATATACTAGTGTACTAGGGTTGCTATTTTGTTGTTCAAGTTGTATGTTCAATTAGAGAAAACATAGATCAATTTTTAGGGTTGTATGCACACATAAGATTTATATGTTTTGCATAATACCTATCCGGCTCAACATCTTCATGACGCAACATGTTGGACCATGTTGCTCCAAGTTGCTCCAAATCCCCTTTTAGATGATCTGTTTCTTTGGAACTTGATCTGTTCCATTGTTAGATGATCCAAAGCCATTTCAGATGATCTGTTCCTTTGTCACATGCTCCATGAACCTCGAGTGCTCCATTGAGTTCTAAGTGCTCCAAATTCTCCATGAGAATACTCCAAATGCTCGATTGACATTTAACAATCTCCACCTTGACTTGAGCATCCTCTGAACTCCACCTTAAACAAGAACTTCCTCCCCTTTCCAGCCAACAAGCCCGGAAGGGGCTTACCTCCTACGAAGATCAACGAAGTCCAATCAAAGCTTAAACTTCTCTCTAGGTAATGACCTTGTCACCATGTCCTCCAGATTATGCTTGGTACCATACTTTTGAATCCATAACATGTCATAGAACATGACAGTTTTCTCTACCTTCAAAAGTTGACTCTGAACGAGACCAACCGCCAGTGATCTACTTATCACCAGATCACTTTCATGGTCCGAGTCTATCGTCTATATGTCATGTATTGGCACCATACAATAGAAAAACGTCAAGAATTCCCTTAAAGTGTCGCAAGATCCACTTGATTACTTCCCAATGAGCTTTCCCCCGATTGTCTCGAACCACCAAAGAAGTACCAACATGTTTGGACTGATCACGATAAAACGACCACAAGACTTTCTCAATGTATTGAGATATGTATAACCATCCTGCTCTTCTATATATACGTATGTCCATCCCTGTTATCTTATTTTCAACTCCTAAATTGTTCATCAAAAACTCATTCTCCTAAAGTTTCTTCAAGTTGTCATTCTTTTCATCAGCATCACCAGACACTTCTTCCCTGGGTTTTTCAAGGTATTCCACACGTTTATGCTGATCCATGCCACCATGTTGTACATTTATAAAAAAGTTGTGTAGGGATTTTGTTTCAAATTCCACCTTCTGGCTAGCATCCAGATTGTTCCCTGCAACACTTGTACCACCTCCTCTATGGTTACACGTAGTAGATTCAAAGGTCACATATCTGCTAATAACAAATTTTTGAGACTTTCCTTCTTCTATACACCACATACAATGACCTTTCCCTCTAGATTCATATCCTAGAAATATGCACTTCATTTCCCTCGGCTCCAGTTTACGATCATTCATAGGAGCTTAAGTAGGGCATCCAAACATTTGTAAAGCTGAATTCTCAGACTGTTTCCCAGACTACACCTCTTGAGGAATCTTATAATCAATTGCAGTTAATGGACATTGTTGGGAATAAATCTGAGATGACGAATGCGGAATATCAAGAACAATCAGAATCAATCACCAACATATGCAAGTAATCTGATAAAGGTTTTTCGTGTATATTGACTATGAGATGAACGTACAGAGAAAAACCCTAATCTGGTAAAAAGCTTACACCAAAAGTTAACCTAATGATTATTTACAGGGAACAATAAATATATACCATAAATATAAAATTTATGCCTTAAAATAAAACCAATGCCTTAGAAGAGCTCGATTAAGAGCTTCTACTGTAAAGGCACCGTAGGGAATCATAAAATGATTAACCCTAAAAAGGCTTCCCTAAATAACCAAATATGTCATATCAGTTTCAATTTCTCAAATACTCAACAATCTCCCCCTAGATGTTGAAACTGATGAAGATCACGATTTCGATCTTCTTGGCATTTCTCCCCCTAAATTGTGAGACTCATCAGCACATGGGGTCTTCAAAGAGAGAGAAATAAAAATAATCTTCCAATTGCGAACTCCCCCTTGAATAATCATCACACCCCTTGAATCTTCAACAAATACCATGGAGAGAATCCGGAAAGTTAAGAAGAATCACCAACAATCTTCAAAACCCGTCAGATTAGATAAAATAAATCCCTTTGAGAATAATCGCAATTCTCAAAAACTAAAACCGAAAAAATAACAAAAAAATAATTTTGTATTTTTCGAATTTTAAATTTAGACAAAAGAATAGAATAAGAAGCAATTATTTAGAAGGGTTTAAAAAAAATAAGACCAAAGATAAGGATTAGAAATGAAAATATTTTGGAAAGAAGGGGTAAAAGTGGTAGAATCCCAAAAAATTGTGAAAAATTGGGATATGGGGATAAACCTGTCAAGCCACACAAACTTCGGGAACAGGAAATGAAAATTTACCCATCATTTTTGTAACGCCCGTGTTTCTAGGCTAGGCATTAATATTGATGTGATAGTCTAGGTTAACCTTTGTAACTCATTTTGAAGAAATGAAAAGGAATTATATGAATATTATGTGAATTATGTGTTTTATGCTTAATTACTAGGATTTAATTAATTAAGAATAAAAATGAGCGTCGAAAATAAATATTAGATAAAGCCGATATCTATTAAGAAAGTTGTAGTGATCGTGACAAGGGTTACGAATATATAAAGAATACCGAAATCTGACTTATAACGAAGAAATTATGACATGTCGAAGTTTCACGACCAAACCGGCACGGTGCCGAATGACGTAAAAAGTGAGTTTTTGATAAACTACTTTTTAGCCTTAGTGATCTAAACGAAAGTCGTAGTGTTCGTTAAACCGAGAGTATGTATAAAAAGAACGTCCAAATCTGACTTTGTATGAGGAAGTTATGATTTTTCTAAGTTTCAGCTTAGCAGTAGACAGCTAAAAACTCGAATTTTAGATCGATTGATTTTTAGTCGATACAACCTAAACGAGAATCGAAGGTCTCGTCAATAGTAGTACAACGGTAAAAAGACAGAGGAAAACAGACGTCGGATGAAGAAGTTATGAATTTTCCCGGTCTGTTAAAAATAATAATATAAAAATGAAAGTCAAAATTAGTCGACGAAGTCTAAACGAAAGTTGTAGAGCGTAGATTTACCTACGCGTTCTTATAAAGAACGTCAAAAACGGAGCCCGTATGCGAAAGTTATAGATTTTAGAAGTTTTTGCAGAAAAATCGAGAAAAAAATGCCAAATCCGAGAAATTTCGCATGGTGGACTTCGGCCACGTCACCTTCGCTGCATGTGCGCCACGTGTCCAAAACTGCTGAGTCACCGAGGCCAGCTGGCGAGGCGTGTCGCGTTCTTCTCGAGTCCGAGGTTCGGTCCAATCAGAAGTTGCCCCGTGTCCGATCTCGGTGTGTCATCAGAAGCGTGTCCAAGCTTCGCGTGGTGTGCCACGACTCCCCCCTCGGACCTAGACCTCGGTCCAATCAGAAGGCTACACCTGGACCCTCGCACGTGCGAGCCACCTGCCCTCTCTTCGGATCTGCTGACACCTGGAAGCTTCTCAGCCCTTGGATCAGAAGCCTCGCCCCTATAAATAGAAGGGTGCGAGACCTCCCGGGGATAATTTGGAAATTTGCCATTTTACACCCCTCTTTCAATATTTCTTTCATTCCAACTTCCCCCAAAGCCCCAGTATCATACCAAACACCCGAAACATGTCCCGAAGTGCCCGAGAAGCCCGAGAAATTTATCTTTTCGGTTTTGAAGCCCAACCTTCGCAGAGCCCGGTTTCTCAATAAAACTCCCGATTTTATTAGAAACGATCGTTTTAGGAAACGAAGTGCTGGCCGATTATCATTAAATCAAGTGAGTGTGTAGTCACCTTCATCTTACACCTAGATATGAAGTATTTTCTATAAAATTCGTGCTGTGTGTAATTATATCAATTGTTTAATTGAGGTGACTGTTGAATAGATGTTTTATACAAGTTTTAAACTGTATATGTATTTTATCTACAAATATGTTGGGTAAAACATGGGTAGACGAAATAGCCGATGTGTGTTAAAATGATGAGAGGCCTCGATGTGATTGTGATCCAGTCATCTAGCGGAGTATGGATGACGACCACGGACTTTTCTAGACAGTCCAGTGGAACGCTGGCAGGCTCGCAACCTGTAGGTGTTAATGAGCTTGGGTGTTCATTTGATGTACTCCATCCCCCGTATGGTTGCCTTATTTGACATAAATTGCTGGGAAACCCCCAAAGCAGTGTTGTCGCCCCGATGAAAATCCTTAGGCTAGGTCCCTTGTGATAGGTGTTTAGGGACGTAAAGTGAGGATAACGGGAATGGGTAATCAGGGTTATTGTTGATTGATGAACTTAATAAGTTTATTATTATTGTGGGTTGAAAACCCTATATACTCACCAGGCTCCCAAGCCTGACCCACTCAGCTTTTTATGTTACAGGTAGTGGACCCCGAGCATAGTCGGAGGATGAGGAGAGATTTTTGGATTATAGGCCAGTAGTTGTAAATAACTGTTGAAAGGCTTATAATGTCTTGTTTATTCTTTTGATCTGTATCGGAACATGACATCCCGAGGTTTTGATATAAAAGGAAAATATACACTTTCTTAAAGAAAGGTTTTGATAAATTTTTATCATGTTTTGTTTTGGGGACCAATTCCGCAACATCTTTTAAAAGGATTTCTTTGACTTTATTTTAAAATCATAAACTAAATCGGTCTTTTCTGGCCGAGAAATTAGGGGATGTCACAGTTGGTATCAGAGCATTAGTTTAAGCGAACTAGGAATTTGTAGGATTTCTAAACTTAAACTTAGAATGCTAAGTGATGATTGTGATATGAGTGTCCACCATATTTTAGACACGAACACTAGTTTATTTTAGGAAAGGTGCCTAAAATGCTTTTATGTGCTAAATGTTATATGTTTGTCATATATGCCATTATTTGTTCGGATCTATGGTCTGTTGCCGACCGGATCTGGAAACCTTATGTGTGTAGGATTCTAAGCATACGATTACGATATTAGAACTAACATGTAAACGTTTCGGAGTGATAAGGAGAATTTAAATATATATCGAGGATAAAGACCTAAATTCGCCTTATTCGGTATATAGATTATAATGGCAAGAACTCGCAGTGGAGTTGGAAATGCAAACGGAAACAGGAATCAACAACCTCAACCCCAAGTAGTTGAGCAATTACCTGTTGTAGGAGCTGCACCTGAGCCAATGACGGTGGCTGGGGTACAAGCAATGATGCGGATGATGTTGGATCGCCAAATGGAGGAGACGGGGCGAAATGGAGGAGACGAGGCGAAATGGAGGAGACGAGGCGATTACTACAACAGAATAGGGAAGAAACTACGATACCTGTTGAACAGCCCGAATTGAATTAAGGGCAATTAGTAGGAGGGAACTACAATGAGACTCTTGGTCAAGCCAACCCACCGATAGTTAGACAAAACAACCAGAATGGAGGAGTTGATGGACGTGGATGCAAATACAAAGATTTCATGGCATCCAAACCACCGTGTCTATCTGGAAGTCCGACATCGGTGGAAGTCATGAATTGGATCTCTGAAATGGAGACAATGTTTGAAAGTTGTGAGTGCAGCAACAAACAAAAGACCGCACTTGCAATTTCTCTGTTAAAATCTGGTGTATTGAGTTGGTGGAAGTTAGTAGCTGATTCGATGCCCAAGGGAGAAGCTAGCAAGATGTCTTGGGAAGACTTTGTGGTACAACTGAAATTGCAATACTGCTCTGAGCAGGATCTCCTGGAAATCAACAATGAGTTCCAGAATTTGAAAAAGGAAAAGATGAGCGTTACTGAATACGCTGCTAGTTTTACGGAAAAGATGAAGCTTGTTCCTTATCTAGTTCCAACTGAACTCTCCAAGGTCAACAAGTTTGCCCTCGGATTACCAGCGGACTTTGGTCCGATGGTCAAGCAAGCAACCACTTTGAAAGTCGCCATCTGGGCTGCTAAGAATGTTGAGACTCAGATCAGAGAGAAAGGTCTGGAGAGGGCAGAAGTTGGCGAAAAGAGAAAGTTTGAAGGAACTTCAGGTTCCAACAAGAAAGGTAAATTTTCAAAGTCTAAGAAGTTTGGAGGAGGAGGAGGCGAAGTGAAATGGTGTGAGAAGTGCAAGAAAAAGCACTCTGGGAAATGTAGTGAGGGGGTGACTTGCTACAAATGTGGAAAGACTGGGCATTATGCCAACGAGTGTCCGTCCAACAAGAGGGTATGCTTTGGATGTAACGAAGAAGGGCACGTTTTGAAACATTGTCCGAAGAAGAAGGATGCAGCAAAGCCCAATATTCCACCAAAGCCAAAGGCGAGAGCCTTTCAGATGACACTTGAAGTTGCGAAAGAAGAAGCCGATGTCGCTTCAGGTACCTTTCTCGTAAACGAATTGCCTGCCCAAATTTTTTTTGATTCTGGAGACACTTACTCCTTTATTTCACATGAATTTGGTAGAAAACTAGCTTTGCCTGTTGATAGACTAGTTAATGCTTTATTAGTCGAGATTGCCAGTGGCAAGTTTGTACCTGTTAGCCCTCGTATGAAAAACATCCTCATTGACTTAAATGGGAATAAGTTCCACGAGGAATTATTACCTATCGAGTTAAATGGTTTCGACATAGTTTTAGGAATGGATTGGCTTAGTGCCAATGATGCCGAAATATTGTGTAGAAAGAAGATAGTAAAAGTAAAACCGCCAGGAAAAGAGTCGTTTATGGTGTATGGAGACAAACACAGAGTAAACTCTAGAATCATTTCCCTAATGAAAGCCAGAAAGTGTTTGGCCAAGGGATGTACATCATATCTAGCGTTCGTGATCGATGCTAAAAAGGAAAAGAAGGAGGTGCAGAATATTCCGGTGGTGTGTGATTATCCAGAAGTCTTTCCCGAAGATCTTCCCGGATTGCCCCCTGATCGACAAGTTGAATTTCATATCGACTTGTTACGAGGAACGACGCCAATAGCAAAAGCACTGTATCGATTAGCACCAACAGAGATGAAAGAACTTATGACACAACTTCAGGAGTTATTGGACAAAAGTTTTATTCGACCTAGTTCATCACCCTGGGGAGCCCCAGTGTTATTTGTAAAGAAAAAAGACGGTAGCATGAGAATGTGCATCGATTACAGAGAGCTGAATAAAGCGACAATAAAGAACAAGTACACGTTGCCGAGGATTGATGACCTGTTCGATCAGTTGCAAAGTTCGAGCTGTTTTTCGAAGATCGATCTTAGGTCAGGATATCATCAGCTAAAGGTAAGAGAGCAGGATATCGAGAAGACTGCGTTCAGAACAAGATATGGACACTATGAATTTTTTGTTATGTCGTTCGGACTAACCAATGCTCCAGCAGCTTTCATGGATTTGAAGAACAGGGTTTTGTAAACCATAGCTTGATAAATCCGTGATAGTATTCATAGATGATATCTTGATTTATTCAAAAAGCAAGCAGGAGCATGACAAGCATCTGCGTGAAGTGCTAGAAGTTCTGAAAAAGGAGAAGTTGTATGCAAAGTTCTTTAAATGTGAATTTTGGATTCAAGAAGTCCAATTTTTAGGTCACGTGGTTAACCAAGAAGGAATAATGGTTGACCCAGCAAAGATTGAAGTTGTGATGAAGTGGGAACAACCAAAAAGTCCTACGGAGATTCGAAGCTTTTTAGGATTAGCTGGATATTATCGCCGATTTATCCAAGGCTTTTCTTCGATCGCGACTCCATTAACAGCTTTGACCCACAAAGGAGCTACTTATACTTGGAATAAGAAGCATAAGGAAGCCTTTGAAAAGTTAAAGAAGAAATTGTGTGAAGCACCGATTCTTTCTTTGCCTGAAGGAGTTGATGACTTCGCAGTTTATAGTGATGCATCTGGAGTTGGGTTAGGTTGTGTTCTGAACCAAAGGGATAAAGTGATAGCGTATGCATCGAGGCAATTGAAAGAGCATAAAAAGAACTACTCCACTCATGATCTGGAGTTGGCAGCGGTAGTATTCGCCTTAAAGATATGGAGGCACTATCTTTATGGTACTAAATGCAAACTTTTCACTGATCATAAGAGTCTTCAATATCTCTTTAATCAGAAGTAATTGAACATGAGGCAACGGCGCTGGCTAGAGTTACTCAAGGACTACGACTGTGAGATACTTTACCACCCTAGTAAAGCAAATGTTGTTGCTGATGCTCTCAGTCGGAAGGTAAATCTTGAAAAAAAAGGCCAAGAGCGTTGAGAATTGAAGTTGTCTCGACAATTGTGGAAAGCATAAAGAAAGCTCAAGAGGAAGCTTTAGAGAAAAATGACCGAAAGGAAGAACGTTTGGGCAAAACGTTAGTGTTTGATACAAACGGTCAAGAATTGAAGGTATTCCAAGATAGGAATTGGGTACCTAAGACGGGAGGAGTAAGAGATCTTCTGATGGAAGAAGCTCGCAAAACCATGTACTCGATTCATCCCGGCAGCACAAAAATGTATAGGGATCTAAAACCCTACTACTGGTGGCCGAAGATGAAGTTCGATGTTGCTAAGTATGTTGTCGAGTATGTAACTTGTGCTAGGGTTAAGGCACAACATCAGAAACCGTATGGGAGTTTAGAACCTTTACATGTACCCATGGGTAAATGGGAAGACATTACCATGGATTTTGTGACTAAACTGCCGAGAACAAGGAACGGTCACGACATGATTTGGGTGGTCGTTGATCGCTTCACTAAGAGTGCGCATTTCATAGCAGCCAATGAGAAATTGTCTATGGATAAGCTTGCGAATTCTTACGTGAAAGAAATTGTGAAGCTTCACAGTGTTCCGTTAACGATTGTATCAGACCGTGACAGTCGTTTTACCTCAAGGTTTTGGAGGAGTCTACAAGAGGAATTGGGTACTGTGACAACTCGAAATTTCTATCTGGTACAACCATTCACCTCATTAGAAGTCAGATTTGTTTTTGCTAACTTTTAAGCTGTTTGGAGTCATTTTGAGTGTTCTAAAGCCTAATACTTCAAGAGGAAATTATAGGAAGTATACTTTAGAGTTTGTTGTGCATCATTTATGTCTCAAAACTCCAAGAGTTTGGAGTTTACGGCCCCAAACATGGAGTTTACGGCCGTAAACTCTAAAGAGTATAAATATGACACTTAGTCATTTTTGGCTCATTCTTCACCTTCCTAGCTCAAGAACACCCACATTCTCTCTCAAGTATCATAAGATCTTCTTCCAAATTTTCCAAAAATGTAACTGTTTCTTCTCTTGATTTGTTGATACAACACTTCATCTAGTAGTTATACATGATTTCATCCATGAAATCTTCTCTTTTTCATAGATCTTCAAGTGTTCTTCATTTCACCAAGAACACCAAGAACACATACTAGTGTTTTTGGACCTTAAAGACTCTTACAAGCTTCCTATAAGTAAGTACACTCCTCCTAACTAGTTATTTACTTAGAATGCTAGTTAAACCATTGAAAAACATCAAGAATACCCAAGAACACATGGGTTTACGGCCAAGGCAATCTCCTTGGACCGTAAACACCATAAGGTGGTGCATATGTGCCACCATTACCTTCTAGGGCTTGGATATTGGACTAGAACCTTGCATGCATGAGCTAAGGACCTTAAACCACGAAATGGTAGGAGTTACCATGGGTTTACGGCCGTAAACCCACTAGGACCGTAAACCCTAATAAGGGGGCCATTATGAGCCCTAGTCCCTTCTAAAGCATTGGAACCAAGTCTAGATCACTTCTCTGAGGAGTATAGCACCTTAAACAAGCAAAAGAAGCAAGCACACATGAGTTTACGGCCGTAAACTCCATGGGGTTATGACCATGGGCTGTAAACTCTAAAAGTTGGTGCAAATTGTGCCACTATTACTTCCTAAGGCTTGGACTTGATCGTAGGATGCTTAACCTTGACTTATAAGACCCTAAAACACACAATGGTACTAATTACCATGAGTTTACGGTCGTAAACTCATGGGGGAAATGACCATAAACCGTAAACTCATGTGGTGTTACCATATGGGCAGTAAACTCCAATGTGAGGCCATACTCTCTTTAGATGCAACCCCTTGATACTCCTAGCACTTGAATCAAAGTGTTATCCATGTTTTAGGGTGTCCTTACTTGATTAATTAGTTGTTAAATGACTAATTAGATACATATATGTGTCATTACATGTTAAATAGGATCCGTGTGTGTGTTCAAGTCTTCACTTGACACTTAGCATCCTGTCCGGCACTTACATCCAAACCACTCACTACAGGTGAGTTCATACCCCTAATCAACCTTTGAAATGATTTTAAATGCTTTTATGGGGGGAGGGGGGGAATACAAGTTGAACTATTAAGTTATTATATCAATCACATGTGATTAATAACTGTCAATCAAATAGATTTTTGCATGTTAAACTGTTTTATTCAGCTAAAGGTTTTCATATATTACTTTCAAATCTCTTTTAAAGTACTATAATCTTTTTTTTAAATTACTAAACTTTTATCAAAGTCTTTTAAACTTATATTCTTGTTAGATTCATGTCCATATAGATGTAGTTGTATAAGTAGGGTTTGAAGGACTTAGGACTGATAGCCCGCTTTATTTCCTATTCCTTGTTTGGTTGTGGACTTAGAGTATCCGGTTATTTGTCTGAGTGTCGTTGAAGTCCTAGTTATATATTATGTATATCTGTTTAGATATTAAAACCCTTACTCCAGTTCAACGCCTTTGGAGTAGCAAAGGTACCTAGATAACCTCTCAAGTAAACTATAATAGGTATAGTTTAGAAATCAACAATAACTTTTATGAGGAGAAACTAGCTATATCAATATTCTAAAACATGTACTTTTAGTAAAAAGAAACGTATATAGCAATCAAAACACGAGATACATCCTCATGACGCGGATTTCACCGTTGTCAAGTTGGTAACCAGAGTCTCCTGGAGGGAGAGCGGGCATTGTGTGTATAGATCTATACGGGACAGACCATCCCACATCCTGACTGCTAGCTACAGTCCCGGCCGACCAAGCCAAGGGGTGACAAATGTCACATTTACTTCGACGTCAGCAGGTCGTCGGGTTTACATCCGTCAATCAGTATGGTTACGAGTATTTCCACATTTACCTTATAATTCTTGGCCTTAAGGTAAGTAGTACCACGGTAGTTCTACATATACAACTAAGTTACTATAATATTTTCCCTAATACATTAACTTCGAACGTTTGGATATAAAACGATAATGTAAAACTTTATTATGATAATGATAGTAACATTTGGGAAAAATGCTCTTTTAACATAAAACAGTCGGGTCTTGGTAGAAGACTGCTTTTAGTAAAGAAACTCATTCTCCTTAAACATAAAACAGTCAAGTTTTGGTAGAAGACTGCTTTTAGTAAAGAAACTCTTTCTCCTTAAACATAAAACAGTCAAGTCTTGGTAGAAGACTGCTTTTAGTAAAGAAACTCATTCTCTTTAAACATAAAACAGTCAAGTCTTAGTAGAAGACTGCTTTTAGTAAAGAAACTCATTCTTTTAAAACATGAAACAGTCGAGTCTTAGTAGAAGACTGCTTTTAATAGAAAATATAGGATTTTCTGGAGGGAATTCAAATACTCTGTAAACTTTTATCACCATCATCTAATGAGATTATTTTGAGGAAAAACATGTATTTATATCAATGTCATTAAAATACTTATGAACTCACCAGCATTAAAATACTGATCCTCTCTTTCAAAATAACTTGTAATATCAGGTCGCCAGTAGATAGGTACACTCCGGGAGCTTTTGCGAAGTCAGCCTTGAACCGAGCTACACCTTATGTTATTCTCTATATCTACTTTTGATGTTGTTGCTAAATGTAACCTATGTAAAAACTTATACTATTAATGCAATGGTTGTGGTACTTTGATTACTATAATGCATGTGTTGTGATACTTAACATGACGTCCTCTATCCCAGAACGTTTCCGCCGTTCCGGTTTTGGGGTGTGATAGATTGGTATCAGAGCATTGTTTATAGTGAACTCAGTATATCAAATCATAAAATATATACAACTATAAATACAATGGGATAAAAACACTCTGACCAAGAGTTATACTTTAAAATATAACCATATTTTATAGAAGTATAAATACATCCAAAATATAAAAGCCCGAACAAGTATCACAAGAAGAACAAGAAAAAAGTCTTTGGATGTTGAGCATTACCGTCAAACCTGGACAGTTATGTAATCGTAGCTGGAATAAATATAGCCTGATCAACTATATTTATTCGAGATGCGACTAACGTGTGTTTGGGAGTGATGGTGGTGTTGCAATGAATCTGAAATTTACCATATAGGAATAATAGAGCCGAACATAAAGTTTAAAATACTATAGGAGTATTTTATGATACTAAAAGACTAACAATAAACCCAAAAGCATGTTCAGAAGTTCTAGAATCAAACATGTAATTAAAATACTATAGGAGTATTTTAGGAACCATAAATAACCTTGCGTGAAAACTAAGAAGGCCCTTATTGATAGGTCTATGATTACAGAGTGTATACTCCCAAGGTTATATATAGTGAGGATCTCATAGGCTAAAAATGTGTGGTTTCGCTCTACTTCCTTTTCCTTGTTTAGATGTGGATATAGAGTTGTATCACATATTCGAAGGCCTATCAGATATAAGCTATATATGATTGATGTACACTATGTAATTGTAGAAGGACCCGATATGGATCACCCAGTAAAATGTTTTAATAATCTCTTAAGATTCTTTACACACCCCCATTCTCGCATAAACCCCTTTAGAAAACCTTATCCACTTCAGTAATCGGCAGAGGAGTCGACGAAGACCCAGAAGAGTTTCATTGAGAAGATTTCCACATAGGAAATAAATGAACAGTAATGGGACTGCCCAACTGAAAGAAATGACAAGGACGTAGGAGGAGTTTAACCCTAATGCCTAGAGGAACATCAAGGAACCCGGTAGAATTTTGGTACGCTTCTCAACCTTAAGTAGCTAATCGAAAACTTTAAAAATCAATTCTAATTGTAATTACTCCCTCGTTAAGGAAAAAGTCGCAGCACTGTTGTAAAACTTAAAAACCCATCAGGTAAAGCTATGATGGCTTAGTATATATGTTAAGGCCATTTATAATTAGGATTGATAGACCTCGAGTGAGTGATGCGGCCTTATCTCCTGTTCCTTGTTTGGTTGTAGATTTAGGGCGGAGTCGCTCAGTCAACAGTCCTTTTAATCTTAATTATACATGACTAGTGTATACTAGGCGATTATAGAGAGGCCTCGTGAGAAAATCTATTCATGAAAAGTTCATCTTTCCAAACTATCAGGACCCCTAGCGTTCAGAGTCAGTCATGTCGATCCAAGTATTCGCGGTAGTAATACCATGGACGAACCCGAAACGCTAAGAACTTGTGTGCTCTGTTCAGCACATGGTCCTATCAATCTCCATTCCATATCGTGTCGATGTTTGTTAATTTCGACACTACCGTCAGCCATGGTTCGACTTCGTTCGACCATGCGAGAATTCCTAGTGCTGTGTAAAAGAACTTTCACCTTACCCTAAGAGTCAAATAAAGGTTCTTTCGAACCTAATAAGAAAACCTAATGCGAACCATCTGTCGTCTCTCTCGTCCAACCTTTAGAAGTACCCAGGAGAGGGGTACCACGCGCTGTTAACCAGACCCCCCTTAGACATTAAAACCAGAAGCGAAAGGCACTGCAGATATTCCGGAAGACAATAACCGCCCGAGGCCTACTCAGTAGATCCCCCAGAAAGACCACTTGCACCGCACGATCTAGTTCGTGAATCAAGAGAAAGAACTCATGGGATTAACTTACTACTACTGGGTATATGCATTAGGGTGGTATATAATTTAGGTCGATAAGATTTAAGATGTGTGCTTCCGCCCTACTCTCTGTCCCTTGGTTGGTTGTGGGTTTGGGGTGGGGCCACACATCTGAACATCCTGTCAATCTCAATTATATACGACTTGTATACATTGAGTAATAGTGATTGAGCCGAGTATGAGGTCTACCATGAACCTTAAAATAAAGCCCTTCATCGTATATCCATAGGGAAGGAGCTGAAGTCAAGAAAACAATTGTGGGTTGAGCTACTAAAATGACTACAAATTCGAAATTCGTTGTCATCCCGGGTTAGGCCAACATGGTAGCTGACACCCTCAGTTAGGAAAAGTAACTCAAGTCGTAAGAGTCAAAAACATTGACTACGACCATCCATTCACGCCTAATCCCACAAATTAAGCATCTCAGTAGAGGGCCAAGAAACCTGGAAAGCTGTGACAGGTTAAACTCGGAGAAGAATGCATGGGGAAATTTGAGGTTCTGAGTGACAGAGTCTTATGCCATCTAAATTTAATCTAGATAGAGAAACTCGGTAACATCGGAAGAGTAGTTGCAAGGGATGCTCGCACTACTCAAGCACTTCGTTCATCCAGATACAGACGAGAAGTGCCTAGGTCGGAAAGAGTTGTGATAGTGCCTCGTCATGCGAGAAAGTTAGTGTCGCCCTATAGATGGTAGTTTGCATTCACCAAAGTTAATACTAGGATGCTAAGAACCATATGATTACCTCCGCGACCAAGAATACTTGAGTAAAGTAGGCAGCAAGTTGCGTTAAGCTTTATAACCCAGGTCATAAAGAGATTGTGGACTAGACACCAGTCTAGGTGTTAGTCGACGGGTTATACAAGATCACGCGCTCCCTACAAACTTGAGGAAGCAAACACGATGGAAAACTAATGGAGCATGTCATAGAGATTGTTAGACTACTAGGTGTTCCAAGGAATATTATCTCTAAAGAGATAATAGAACCACCTCCCGAAATAGTCAATCACTTCAGAAAATCATTAAGAGCGAAACTCGCCCTGATCAGAGACTGCTATCCATGAAGCAGTGAACCGAATAAGAGAACGATTCCTTCCGATTAGGGATCATGCTGTGAAAGCATCTATTAGACGATGATGAAAATTGGAGTTATCTAAGCATCATCTGGTAAAACCCTCTATCATCCTGACGTGTGAGATATTCCGTTAGAAGCACCTCATGAGTCGAAAGTGCAAGTACTTTTCTGCACTGGATTTTCTACTTTGGTGAAAGATACGTAAAAATGATTCTACAACCCTTTCTATGAGTACTAAATGGATACAAGTGATATAAAAACTCAGAGTCTAAAGGCTACTTTAGACTCCCCAAGGTGTATCGTCCATTTAATACTACCTGGAGTTTGTATTTTATGGTATAACCAGCAATGTCATTACTGAGGTAGATGCCAAGCAACCAATAGATGCCAGCATATAGTCGGCACCTTCAATGATCCAGAAAACCTCCGAAAGCCAACCAGTAGGAAATACGAATCCGAAGACGACCTGAACCTCCTAAGAACCAATCAAAAGAACTACACCTCCAGTAAGAGAAAACTTTTGGAACTTCAGAATGGCGATCACGCCAAAAGATGATCTCACCATGGAAGTACATTATGTTCTAGGTACTGAAACGTTCTATTTCACCCAAGAACTTAGGATCATCAGAAATTCTTGATAAGAATTGGTCCAGCATCCGTCAAGACCTCAACTACTTTAGGGATTCCATAAATTCCACCCTAATCTATCCACGCCTCAAACTTGAAAAAGTGCTTGTCCGACGAGACGCTTGTAATCCCACTCGACGAGATCGAAATCAATGAGAGCCTCAACTTAGTGGAAGAACCTGTAGAGATCATGGACCGAGAGGTCAAGCGATCAAAGCAAAGTCGTGTCCCGATAGTGAAAGTTCGCTGGAACGCCAAGCGAGGACCTGAATTCACTTGGGAGCGAAAGGATCTGATGAAACTGAAATATCCTCATCTTTTGCTTAATTAATAATAACTACTTATTTGCTTAAACTCTAAATTTCGGGACGAAATTCCCTCTAACGGGGGGATGATGTGACAACTCGAAATTTCTATCTGGTACAACCATTCACCTCATTAGAAGTCAGATTTGTTTTTGCTAACTTTTAAGCTGTTTGGAGTCATTTTGAGTGTTCTAAAGCCTAATACTTCAAGAGGAAATTATAGGAAGTATACTTTAGAGTTTGTTGTGCATCATTTATGTCTCAAAACTCCAAGAGTTTGGAGTTTACGGCCCCAAACATGGAGTTTACGGCCGTAAACTCTAAAGAGTATAAATATGACACTTAGTCATTTTTGGCTCATTCTTCACCTTCCTAGCTCAAGAACACCCACATTCTCTCTCAAGTATCATAAGATCTTCTTCCAAATTTTCCAAAAATGTAAGTGTTTCTTCTCTTGATTTGTTGATACAACACTTCATCTAGTAGCTATACATGATTTCATCCATGAAATCTTCTCTTTTTCATAGATCTTCAAGTGTTCTTCATTTCACCAAGAACACACACTAGTGTTTTTGGACCTTAAACACCATTACAAGCTTCCTATAACTAAGTACACTCCTCCTAACTAGTTATTTACTTAGAATGCTAGTTAAACCATTGAAAATCTTCAAGAATACCCAAGAACACATGGGTTTACGGCCAAGGCAATCTCCTTGGACCGTAAACACCATAAGGTGGTGCATATGTGCCACCATTACCTTCTAGGGCTTGGATATTGGACTATAACCTTGCATGCATGAGCTAAGGACCTTAAACCACGAAATGGTAGGAGTTACTATGGGTTTACGGCCTTAAACCCACTAGGACCGTAAACCCTAATAAGGGGGCCATTATGAGCCCTAGTCCCTTCTAAAGCATTGGAACCAAGTCTAGATAAAATTCTTTGAGGAGTATAACACCTTAAACAAGCAAAAGAAGCAAGCACACATGAGTTTACGGCCATAAACTCCATGGGGATATGACATGGGCCTTAAACTCTAAAAGTTGGTGCAAATTGTGCCACTATTACTTCCTAAGGCTTGGACTTGATCATAGGATGCTTAACCTTGACTTATAAGACCCTAAAACACACAATGGTACTAATTACCATGAGTTTACAGTCGTAAACTCATTGGGGAAATGACCATAAACCGTAAACTCATGTGGTGTTACCATATAGGCAGTAAACTCCAATGTGAGGTCATACTCTCTTTAGATGCAACCCCTTGATACTCCTAGCACTTGAATCAAAGTGTTATCCATGTTTTAGGGTGTCCTTACTTGATTAATTAGTTGTTAAATGACTAATTAGATACATATATGTGCCATTACATGTTAAATAGGATCTGTGTGTGTGTTCAAGTCTTCACTTGACACTTAGCATCCTGTCCGGCACTTCCATCCAAACCACTCACTACAGGTGAGTTCATACCCCTAATCAACCTTTGAAATGATTTTAAATGCTTTTATGGGAGGGGGGAATACAAGTTGAACTATTAAGTTATTATATCAATCACATGTGATTAATAACTGTCAATCAAATAGATTTTTGCATGTTAAACTGTTTTATTCAGCTAAAGGTTTTGATAAATTACTTTCAAATCTCTTTTAAAGTACTATAATCTTTTTTTTAAATTACTAAACTTTTATCAAAGTCTTTTAAACTTATATTCTTGTTAGATTCATGTCCATATAGATATAGTTATATAAGTAGGGTTTGAAGGACTTAGGACTGATAGCCCGCTTTATTTCATGTTCCTGGTTTGGTTGTGGACTTAGAGTATCCGGTTATTTTTCCGAGTGTCGTTGAAGTCCTAGTTATATATTATGTATATCTGTTTAGATATTAAAACTCTAACTCCAGTTCAGCGCCTTTGGGGTAGCAAAGGTACCTAGATAACCTCTCAAGTAAACTATAATAGGTATAGTTTAGAAATCAACAATAACTTTTATGAGGAGAAACTAGCTATATCAATATTCTAAAACATGTACTTTTAGTAAAAAGAAACGTATATAGCAATCAAAACACGAGATACATCCTCATGACGTGGATTTCACCGTTGTCAAGTTGGTAACCAGAGTCTCCTGGAGGGAGAGCGGGCATTGTGTGTATAGATCTATACGGGACAGACCATCCCACATCCTGACTGCTAGCTACAGTCCCGGCCGACCAAGCCAAGGGGTGACAAATGTCACATTTACTTCGACGCCAGCAGGTCGTCGTGTTTACATCCGTCAATCAGTATGGTTACGAGTATTTCCACATTTACCTTATAATTCATGGCCTTAAGGTAAGTAGTACCACGGTATTTCTACATATAAAACTAAGGTACTATAATATTTTCCCTAATACATTAACTTCGAACGTTTTGATATAAAACGATAATGTAAAACTTTATTATGATAATGATAGTAACATTTGGGAAAAATGCTCTTTTAACATAAAACAATCGGGTCTTGGTAGAAGACTACTTTTAGTAAAGAAACTCATTCTCCTTAAACATAAAACAGTCTAGTCTTGATTGAAGACTGCTTTTAGTAAAGAAACTCATTCTCCTTTAACATAAAACAGTCAAGTCTTGGTAGAAGACTGCTTTTAGTAAAGAAACTCATTCTCTTTAAACATAAAACAATCAAGTCTTGGTAGAAGACTGCTTTTAGTAAAGAAACTCATTCTTTTAAAACATGAAACAGTCGAGTCTTGGTAGAAGACTGCTTTTAATAGAAAATATAGGATTTTCTGGAGGGAATTCAAATACTCTGTAAACTTTTATCACCATCATCTAATGAGATTATTTTGAGGAAAAACATGTATTTATATCAATGTCATTAAAATACTTATGAACTCACCAGCATTAAAATGTTGATCCTCTCTTTCAAAATAACTTGTATGCTCAGGTCGCCAGTAGATAGGTACACTCCGAGAGCTTTTGCAAAGTCAGCCTTGTACCGAGCTGCACCTTATGTTATTCTCTATATCTACTTTTGATGTTGTTGCTAAATGTAACCTATGTAAAAACTTATACTATTAATGCAATGGTTGTGGTACTTTGATTACTATACTGCATGTGTTGTGATACTTAACATGACGTCCTCCACCCCAGAACGTTTCCGCCGTTCCGGTTTTGGGGTGTGATAGGTACCAAGTTGTGTTTGAGTACAGCTTACCATCCGCAAACCGATGGTCAAAGCGAACGAACAATTCAAACATTGGAGGATATGCTGAGAGCATGTACCCTCGAATTCCAAGGTAACTGGGATAAACATTTACCTCTAGTAGAATTTTCCTATAATAATAGTTTCCACTTGAGCATCAAGATGGCACCTTATCACGCTTTGTATGGAGAAAAGTGTCGAACGCTGTCATGTTGGCTGGAAGCTGGGGAGAAGAAGTTTATGGGACCTGAAATAGTCCATCGGACTGTTGAAAAGTTGAAAATAATTAGGGAAAGGATGTTAGCTGCTCAAGATCGTCAAAAGAGCTATGCTGACAAGAAAAGACAACCGATATCATTCGAAGTTGGAGATTCGGTTTTACTTAAAGTCTCGTTGTGAAAGGGACTTATAAGATTTGGTAAGAGGGGAAAATTGAGTCCAAGGTTTATTGGACCATTTAAAGTTCCTCAGAGGATCGGAAATCAAGCTTACAAGCTAGAATTACCGGAAGAACTGGAGGGTATTCATAATACCTTTCATGTGTGTTATTTGATAAAGTTCACGGGAGATGTGCCTGACATAATTCCAATTTATGAATTAAGGTTGGATGAAAACAAGAGGTTAATTGAAGAACCTGAGGCAATCGTTGACCGTAAGACTAAGAAGTTGGGACGCAAGATGGTCGATTTAGTGCTTGTGTGATGGAAACATACGAATAAGCCAAATCTCACCTGGGAAACGGAGAGTGACATGATGAGTCGCTACCCGCAGTTGTTTGTTGATGTGTGATTCCGGGGACGGAATCATCGTAAGTGGGAGAGAATTGTAACGCCCGTGTTTCTAGGCTAGGCATTAATATTGATGTGATAGTCTAGTTTAACCTTTGTAACTCATTTTGAAGAAATGAAAAGGAATTATGTGAATATTATGTGAAATATGTGTTTTATGCTTAATTACTACGATTTAATTAATTAAGAATAAAAATGAGCGTCGAAAATAAATATTAGATAAAGCCGATATCTATTAAGAAAGTTGTAGTGGTCGTGACAAGGGTTATGGATATATAAAGAATACCGAAATCTGACTTATAACGAAGAAGTTATGACATGTCGAAGTTTCACGACAAAACCGGCACGGTGCCGAATGACGTAAAAAGTGAGTTTTTGATAAACTACTTTTTAGCCTTAGTGATCTAAACGAAAGTCGTAGTGTTCGTTAAACCGAGAGTGTGTATAAAAAGAACGTCCAAATCTGACTTTGTATGAGGAAGTTATGATCTTTCTAAGTTTCAGCTTAGCAGTAGACAGCTAAAAACTCGAATTTTAGATCGAGTGATTTTTAGCCGATATAACCTAAACGAGAATCGAAGGTCTCGTCAATAGTAGTACAACGGTAAAAAGACAGACGAAAACGGACGTCGGATGAAGAAGTTATGAATTTTTAACGGATTTCCTGTCCCGGTCTGTTAAAAATAATAATATAAAAATTAAAGTCAAAATTAGCCGACAAAGTCTAAACAAAAGTTGTAGAGCGTAATTTTACCTACGCGTGCATATAAAGAACGTCAAAAACGAAGCCCGTATGCGAAAGTTATGGATTTTAGAAGTTTTTGCAGAAAAATCGAGAAAAAAATGCCAAATCCGAGAAATTTCGCATGGTGGACTTCGGCCACGTCACCTTTGCTGCATGCGCGCCACGTGTCCGAAACTGCTGAGTCATCGAGGCCACCTGGCGAGGCGTGTCGCGTTCTTCTCGAGTCCGAGGTTCGGTCCAATCGGAAGTTGCCCCGTGTCCGATCTCGGTGTGTCATCAGAAGCGTGTCCGAGCTTCGCATGGTGTGCCACGACTCCCCCCTCGGACCTAGACCTCGGTCCAATCAGAAGGCCACACCTGGACCCTCGCACGTGCGAGCCACCTGCCCTCTCTTCGGATCTGCTGACACCTGGAAGCTTCTCAGCCCTTAGATCAGAAGCCTCGCCCCTATAAATAGAAGGGTGCGAGACCTCCCGAGGATAATTTCGAAATTTGCCATTTTACACCCCTCTTTCAATATTTCTTTCATTCCAACTTCCCCCAAAGCCCTGGTATCATACCAAACACCAGAAACACGTCCCAAAGTGCCCGAGAAGCCCGAGAAATTTATCTTTTCGGTTTTGAAGCCCAACCTTCGCAGAGCCCGGTTTCTAAATAAAACTCCCGGTTTTATTAGAAACGGTCGTTTTAGGAAACGAAGTGCTGCCCGATTATCAGTAAATCAAGTGAGTGTGTAGTCACCTTCATCTTACACCTAGATATGAAGTATTTTCTATAAAATACGTGCTATGTGTAATTATATTAATTGTTTAATTGAGGTGATTGTTCAATAGATGTTTTATACAAGTTTTAAACTGTATATGTATTTTATCTACAAATATGTTGGGTAAAACATGGGTAGACGAAATAGACGATGTGTGTTAAAATGATGAGAGGCCTCGATGTGATTGTGATCCAGTCATCTAGCGGAGTATGGATGACGACCACAGACTTTTCTAGACAGTCCAGTGGAACAATGGCAGGCTCGCAACCTGTAGGTGTTAATGAGCTTGGTTGTTCATTTGTTGTAATCCATCCCCCACATGGTTGCCTTATTTGACATAAATTGTTGTGAAACCCCCAAAGCAGTGTTGTCACCCCGATGAAAATCCTTAGGCTAGGTCCCTTGTGATAGGAGTTTAGGGACGTAAAGTGAGGATAACGGGAATGGGTAATCAGGGTTATTGTTGATTGATGAACTTAATAAGTTTATTATTATTGTGGGTTGAAAACCCTATATGCTCACCAGGCTCCCAAGCCTGACCCACTCAGCTTTTTATGTTACAGGTAGTGGACCCCGAGCATAGTCGGAGGATGATGAGAGATTTTTGGATTATAGGCCAGTAGTTGTAAATAACTGTTGAAAGGCTTATAATGTCTTGTTTATGCTTTTGATCTGTATCGGAACATGACATCCTGAGGTTTTGATATAAAAGGAAAATATACACTTTCTTAAAGAAAGGTTTTGATAAATTTTTATCATGTTTTGTTTTGGGGACCAATTCCGCAACATCTTTTAAAAGGATCTCTCTGACTTTATTTTAAAAGCATAAATTAAATCGGTCTTTTCTGTCCGAGAAATTAGGGGATGTCACAATCTTCATTGAATCAGATTAACACGCGTTTGACTTGTGAAAGTAAATGGAAACTGCCAATTTGTTCAAACTCAGGGGATCGAAACTGTAAAATAGCTGAAGTTTCAGGGACCGATAGTGTAACATGATTCATCTTCTCCAAATTACTCCAGATTAAAAGAATACGACGACTCAGATGAACATTTGCATACGAAATCATAAATACGATTCCAATCAATTCAATCGATGCCTAGCACAAAGACACGAACCCAAGTCCAGGTTTGTTTCAGATTGAGAGTCAACTGGAACTCCAAATCCATGGTCCAAATGTCCCCTTTTCGTTCTGAACACAGAGATCGCTTGTGAGATGCACATCGAGTCAACTGGTTCGTTTTTCAGATGTAGAGAGCATTCGCAGGTGAATCGATTTGCAAAGTCTCAATTTTGACTTTCAACATCGAAATCCAATTGCGAATGGGTAAACACCCTTATTCCAAATCCTGATTTCATTTGTTCCAAAGAACCCAGTTCTAATAGTATTAAGCTTTGATGATGCGAGACCCAATGGCGATTACGAACAGGAATGACCAACAATCGATTTGACTGTAATGCGAGACTCATATGGCGATTTGATTGTTAACACTGAAAGAATACGACTTCCAATTCCAATTTTGACTTTTCGTTTTTGAATTGCAACTGTGAACCATCAAGCCATGAACACGAACCTGTAGATGTAGATGAGGAGGCGAACTTAATCCTCTCACTCCGAATCAATTGTTCATGAACCGAAAGCGAATCTGAGGTTCACTTCAAATCCAATTGCAGGTTCATTCCTTCTCGCTCCGATTTCAAATGGACATGGACCGAAAGACCTCAGGTTCGCTCCGAATCCGTCAATTACACACCCAAAGCAAACCCAACCGAACGTTCGCCTATGAACAGTAGATTCGCGTTCGTTTCTGCAATTCCAATTTGTGACTTTCGCTTCTTGTGAGTTCGGTTCTTAATCGTGAGTTTCGCTTCCAATTTTGTTGATGCTACACCCAAAGCGATCGTTCTCTTCAATAAGAAACCTACGAACTTGACTTTCGGTTGATAGGTTCGTCGACGTTAATTGACTGGAACGAATCAAAGCAAATAGACGAAACTTCCAAAGAGAACCCTCGGATTTGAAAGAAATGGCAGATTTTACCCTTGACTCCCAAAGTGACACATTGATGTGTATAATTACGAATCTGACCCTCCTTTTGCAGGACACTGACAAGTTCAGTCTACTTTTTGTTGTAATGTCATATTTCAGCCTTCTTTTTGAAGGAAAATCACGTTTTCACCCACCTTTTCAACTTTTTCAGCCTTTTGTTATTTCCAATCAATTACAAATCAATGAATTTGATTTCTTTAACGAGATTTCATATCTTTGACCCAATATTCACCAGATTTCACCAAAATTTGTCCTTTTTTTTGTATAAAGGGCAAAACTTTTATGGGACTTTTGGTACCCATTTAAGATTCAAGATAGAAGTTGGCTTCTTGCATACCCACTTATTTGAAGAGAATCTATTATCTTCTGAAAATAATACCCGTCTTTTAGTTGGAAAACAAAAATTTCCAAAAACTTCATTGAACCAACTAATACTCTTTTCTCTTTGCTCCAACT
Source organism: Lactuca virosa (assembly GCF_052849685.1). Classification (NCBI taxonomy): domain Eukaryota; kingdom Viridiplantae; phylum Streptophyta; class Magnoliopsida; order Asterales; family Asteraceae; genus Lactuca; species Lactuca virosa. The sequence continues at coordinate 43,213,851 of NC_136431.1, read as the reverse complement.
TCTAACATTCTTATCTGAAGAAAAATTAGAACTAAAGTTTCTTTGAACATGCTTGACTTCAGCTTTTTGAACCTTTTCACATGCATTAGATACTTGTACCTTGGGCATCTAAACCTTCTTTGTTTTACTCTTGTTCTTCTTCCTCTTCTTTCTTCTTTTCTGACTTCTAGGCTTCATAAACGAATTTTGAATCTGAACAACCTTTTCATCTTTCTGAATCTGAACATTTGAAGACTTTTGAACACAATCCTTAGGAGTTTGATAAATCTGAACATCTTGAATTATTGGCTTTTTGTAAGGAACCAATCCTTCAAAGACATCATCAACACACAAAAAAACATATGTAGTTGTTCCAACAGAACAAAACTCCTTCACTTTCATGATTTCCGAAAATTTACTTTGAGATTCTTCTTCAGAACAACTAGATTCGAATTGTGAAGCTTCTGAAAAACTTGAAACACTTAACTCCCCCTCAACAAAAAGATCTGGACTCACTTTTTCTTCAGAAACTTGAAGAAGATCATGAGCTTTATTAATAACACCAAGAACACCTTCTTTTTCTTTTCTTTCTTTCTCTAACTTCTGTTGTATGTGCTTCAAAAGTAAGTATTATTTGATAATGATAAATTGTTTTAACAAATCTTTATCTTCCTGTACTTGATAAACTTTTAAATCCACCACTAGAAATCAGTATAAAATCACCAATCTTCTCATCAACATAGAGATTATACATCTCAATGGCATTCTTCAACATAGATTGTTCAGGAACATCCCAAAACAAATATCCTTCTTTAAGACGAAACTTTGGATCTGTAACTTTTAATCCTAGTCTTTTCATGTATTTTAACACCTTATAATCTGCCATTTAATCTTCAAAAAAAACTTGAAGAGAGAGAAAGTAGATCTGATGAGAATTCTAGAGAGAGAAAACAGATATGAGATGGTTTCTAGAGAGAGAAAACAGATCTGAAACGGTTTTTAGAGAGATAAAGTAGATCTGAACACGAAAATTCGAATAAACACGAAAATTTTCTTCTAATTCTCTTCCAGAACACGCTTCAAGAACAAATCAGATGAAATAATGAGTTAAAGATAACAGATCTGAAAATGATATTTCAATAAAAACGAGGTATAGACTTTTTCTTTTCAGATTACTTACAAAACTTGAAGAACAAGGTGAGATTCATGATAAAATATCGCCATAAACAAGATCGATTCTTGCAATAATCACTGAGATCTACAAGAACCCGCTCTGATACCACTTGTTGGGAATAAATCCGAGATGACGAATGCGGAATATCAAGAACAATCAGAATCAATCACCAACATATGCAAGTAATCTGATAAAGGTTTTTTGTGTATATTGATTATGAGATGAACGTACAGAGAAAAACCCTAATCTGGTAAAAAGCTTACACCAAAAGTTAACCTAATGATTATTTATAGGGAACAATAAATATATACCATAAATATAAAATCTATGCCTTAAAATAAAACCAATGCCTTAGAAGAGCTCGATTAAGAACTTCTACTGTAAAGGCACCGTAGGGAATCATAAAATGATTAACCCTAAAAAGGCTTCCCTAAATAACCAAATATGCCATATCAGTTTCAATATCTCAAATACTCAACAGAGATTTATTCACCGGATAGCAAGCAGTGTTGACTACTTCTGCCCAGAGTTACTCTGATAAATCAGTAGATAATCACATGCACTGAGCATGTTCCACTAGTGTTTGGTTCATATGTTCTTCCACTTCGCTTTGTTGTGGTGTTTGTCATATAGTACGATGCCGCACTATACCTTTTGTTTTGCATAAGTTGTAAAACAAATCCTTGCAGAACTCCAACCCATTTTCCATTCTAAGCGACCTGACATCGTTCCTAGTCTGTTTCTCAACCATGGTCTTCCACTCCTTGAACCGCCCAAAAACTTCATCTTCATCCTTTGTCTTCACAAAATACACCTAGGTCTTCCTTGAGTAATCATCGATAAAAGTAAAAACGTATTGATATCCACCATGAGACTTCATAGGAGAGGGACCCCATAGATCTGAGTCAACACACTCGAGAATCTCCTTGCTTAAGTGTTGAACCAAACTGAACTTCACCCTGCTTTGTATCTCTTGAACACAACCTTCACCAGATTTAGCATTTCAAGTTGCATCTCCACCAAACAGACCCTTCTTGCTCATATGTCCCAACTTATGATGCCACAGCTTTCTTTCATCATCATACTGATCCAAGGATTGGGATACTGTCACCTTTCCCCCAACCGTCTAGCCATCCAGAATATAAATCCCATGAGGATTCATTTATCCCTTCGTAATAACAAAAGCACCCTTGGAGACTCTTAACCAGTCACCCTTTCTAGAAAACTTCAATCCATCCTTCACCAAAGTTCGAAGAGAAATCAGATTCTTTCGAACCAGCAATCTAGTTTCCTAACCATACCATCGTGCATCTTAATCTTCACCGTGCCACTGCCCTTGATACCACTCACCCAATCGTCACCCATATTGAATGTGCCATTCCACTCTTTGAAGGAGTCAAACCAGTCACAATTTCATGTCATATGATAATCCTTCTTCCTGGGTTGCTTTTGAAAACAATTTTGAGCTTAGTTTGAAATTTTAAAAACTTTTACAGATCCTTAGTTTGAGTCTGGATTCACACGAATTCCCATCCAATTCTCTCAAACCAGGGCTTTGATACCAACTTGTAACATCCCAAAAAAACATGATAACATTTTTCATTTTTAAATTAAAAGAAACCATAGTTTCCAATCCAAAAATTGTATCAAGTCAAGTGTTAAATACAAATATTCCCCAAGATCATAACATCATAAAATCTCCCAAACATATATTCGAAATATTTGTACGATCACGCCTTCGCCTTGCCACAGTCATCTAAAGTACCTGAAACTATAAACTAAAACTGTAAGCCAAAGCTTAGCGAGTTCCCCCAAGGTACCACATAGCACAACCAAACAGATATACATAATGCATATTGGGTCCACAACTTCCTGGTTGGCTTACCCTAACCCACAACTTCCCGGTTGGATTGCCTTGCATATAACATACTGGGTCCATAACCTCCCAGTTGGATTGCCCTGGCACATAACCTCTTAGTTGGATTGCCCTGGCCATAACCTCTGAGTGGGTCGACATTGGTGCCTTCGACCCATAAATATAGTGAAGAAACTCACCAATCAGTCTGAAAACGATCGCTGAACATGACACAAATCTGAATGTCAGCTTAACCGGTTGTCTATTCATCAAATAACGACTAATCTCAATTACCACTAAAAATACCCAAAATGCCCTTAGGTCAAATTGGTCAAAGTCAAAAAGTTAATAAGTCAAACTTGGTCAAAACAGCTGATTACGCTGGGCGTACTCAGCCTGTACGTGGGGTGTACTCGATTATTGACCAAAACGGGCGTTTAACTATGTATGCGCAGCGTATAACTTGGTACACATAACATACGCGCATGTCCCCTTTCCCTTCTTATTAAGAGCTTAATGCTTAAGCCCTTATGTGCAAATTACAGATCTAGTCCTCAAATGTTGTCCTTAACCATAAAGTTTCCAACTTTATGGTTTTGCATGGCCATTAAGTGCTAAATACCAAAAACCCTAACCTCTTAACCCATTAAGACATCCTAACTCATGCATGGAAAGAAAATAATGACCAAGACCACATTTTTATGCATCTAGTTACTCCATAGCATTTGTAAGGACAACTTAAATGGATTGGAGTAGCTCATACTCATAATACCAAACTAATGGGACCAAAAGAACACAAAGTTCATGGCCAAACTAGCTCTAAGCATAGCTTCATCAAGTTTAGAGCTTTTTACCTTCGAAGGGTGTCCAAATATGGTGTGATTCTAGATCCAAGGTGCTCCACACTTCTAGGATGATCTCCTATTCTTTCTTCCTCCTTCAAGTTCACCAAAGCACACACACCAAGCTCAAAATGGTCTCACAAGGATTAAGGTTTGCATATAGGGTCGAAATAGGGTTGTAGGCTAAAGAAAGGAAAGGGAATTGGGACTTAAGGATGCTTAAATATTGTCCAAACCCTAAAATTTAGGGTTTGGGATCTTGCCACGTACGTCATGCGTACGCTATGTATGCCCAACGTATGTGCCCCTCACCCAAAAATTACAAAAATGCCACTATAGACTATTTTGCAACAATCTTCACACACAAGGGCTAAAATGCAATTAATTCTCGTACTTAGGGTTTAAATGGAAATACCTCAACATCAAGATGTTACACATTTGATCAATCACATGCCTTCTCCATATTGGACTTTCAAAGTCCATTGGAAATATTGTTTAGTACTGTTCCATCTTACAACACTCTTAAAGTATTTGGGTGCTTGTGTTTTGCTCATAATCAAAAGGCAAGAGGGGCCAAATTCACTTGTCGTAGCCGTAATTTTTTTTGTTGGGTACCCATTTTGTAAAAAAGGGTGGAAGTTCTTTGATCTAGAGCCCACTGATACTACTTCTACATGTCCTGATGGCCTAACCATCTTTGATGAGGTTGACACACCCATGGCTAGGTCGGTTGAATTCACTGATGGGCTGTTGGATCCACTTATTGATAAGTCTGGTCCACAAGTTACAGACTTGTCCAACCCACATGTCACACCTGGTTCGGGTCCTCATGATATGGGCTTTTCTTCTCCACATAACACTTCAACTAATGCTGATAATGTAAAATAATATGGATAAAGGTCATCGCATTAAATACTCATTTGTTCTTTTAAAAGACTTTGTTGTTTCTACTAAAGCTAGTCTGTCCCCCTCGTTTACACACTCGTATCTATCATTCTAATCAGGTACTCCATACCCTATAGCTCATTATATCAACTGTGATCAATTTCCTTATCAACATCAAACTTTTATTTTAACCGTCACTTGAGGCACCAAACAACGTTCTTTCAAAGAAGCATAAAAAGTACCAAATAGAAATCATCATTGCAAGATGAAATTAAATCTCTTGAAGAGAATGGTACCTGGACATTACAAACTCTCCCTCCTGGTAAACATGCCCTTAGCAACCAATGGGTATATAAAATCAAATATCACTCAAATGGTGATATTGATCGCTACAAATCCGGCTAGTGGTGTTTGGCAATCATCAACAAGAATGGGTCAAATATAAATAAACATTCTCCCCCGTGGCTACGGTACGTGTGTTTCTTACCATCAGGGCCTCTAAAAATAGGAATTGCATCAAATGGATGTTCATAATGCGTTTTTGCACGGGGATTTAAAAAAAGAAGTTTACATGAAGCTGCCTCTGGGGTTCAAATCCTCTAATCCGAATTTAATGTATCATATTCGCAAGTCCCTTTATGGAATGAAACAGGAACCAAGGTGTTGGTATGCTAAGCTTGTGACAGCCCTTAAAGATTACGACTTTCGTCAGTCCAATTCAGACTATTCGCTTTTTACCTACACACGGGGAACACCATAAGTAAATGTACTGGTGTATGTAGATGACCTTATCATCACCGGAAATCATCATCAGGTAATCAAACATTTTAAGGCATATTTGAGTAATTGCTTTAAGATGAAAGACCTTGGTACCTTGAAGTACTTTCTGGGTCTTGAAGTTTCTAGAAGTCCCTCCGGTAGTTTCCTGTGTTAATGCAAATACTCATTGGATATTGTGGCAGAGACTGGTTTACTGGGAGCCAAACAAGCCAATTTTTCTATTGAACAAAATCATAAGTTAGGCCTTACTCGAGGAAAAGAGTTGGTTGATCCTGAAGTGTATCGTCGTCTAGTGGGGAGATTGATATATCTAGCGGTGACACGTCCTGACCTAGCATACTATGTTCACATCTTATCCCAGTTCATGCAATCACTACGTATTGAACATTGGGAAGCAACTCAATGCGTCGTTAAATATTTGAAAGAGACTCGAGGTCAAGTTATTCTCTTACGCGTCGATAGTCCCCTCACCTTAACTAGTTGGTGTGACTCTGACTGGGTTGCTTGTCCTATTACTTGTTGCTCCTTGTCCGAATGGTTCGTGTATCTTGGTCATTCTCCTGTGTCTTGGAAAACGAAGAAACAACCCATTGTCTCTAGATCTTCCGCTGAAGCAGAATACCACTCCATGGAGGCTATCACGTGTGAGTTGAAATGGTTAAAAATTCTCCTCGCTAGTTTGGGCTTACATCATCCAAAAAGTATTAATTTATTTTGTGATAGTGAACCTGCTCCCTAAATTGCTCAAAATCTAGTTTTTCATGAGTGCACAAAACATATAGAAGTTGATTGTCACTTTGTTCGAGATGTTATCGTTGATGGTCTCATTAAACCATCTTATATTTATACATCCAGATAGCCTGCTGATATTCTCACCAAAGCTTAGGGAAAAGTCACCTTTGATCGTCTCGTTAGCAAGTTGGACATTTTTGATCATCCTGTTCCAACTTGGGGGGGGGGGGGGGAGGAGGAGGGTATGTTAAGAGTCAATAAGATTTAGATTATCTTTATTCAAACTATTTGTGTTTATCTTTTTGTTTGTTAGCCTCTCATGAGGATTGTAATTATGAATACACTAACAATCAATGCGAAAAATTAAGCAATTCGTACCAATTGTTTCACTAACTTCCAAAGAAAACATGAGCCTGGTATTAGAGGTCGAGGGCTCAAAATCTTGCATTACTTGGAAAATTAATGAAAAATGTTATTACTGATCCAGACGAAACTCTAAAAAATCCGATTGTGGCAAAAAAACTGTGGGGTTACTCAAAACACTTTTAGACAAACTTATCAAACAAAACACACATTTTGGCAATCTTATTTCAAGAACAACTGACACCAACAACAATGTTCGGTTCTCATGTGATGTGTGCTTGGTAGATGAGTTGATGAAAAGAGTTTCGTGCCTACTTAAAAAGAGTTTGATGACTATTTGCACTTGTAAATGATTGTTTGGTTAGGATCGGTTCATATCATATAGACATATTAGTGCCACTCGTTTTGTCGTTCTGTATAAACATATGATTAATAGAAGTGGTTGAAACAATAGATATTAGGTCTAAAATAAATACATTCTATAATGTAATATAATACAAATTTTTAAAGTCTGTTCCAATTACATACTTTTATATATTTGGGTCAAATTTTAAGTGGCTTACTGCCTATAACCCATCTACTTTTTTTTTACTGACCTCCGTCCTCAATTGCGCCTAGTGTTATTTCTTAGAACATGGGAAGTATTTTAGTTATTAAAGTGGGATATATAGATCTTTTAATTTTAGCGTCATCGTTAATAAGTGTAGTCACATTAATTACTTATAAGGGGGGTATTTGCTTAGCTGAGGCAAATATATTTCGGAAAAAAAAAAAAAAAAAAGAGAGTCATGCTCGCATATAGTGGAGACTAGGTAGCTTAAAACTAATTTTCAATAATTCAAATTCCGAGCCTTTAAAGTTTAAATTTTCATGAGGCTTGTTACTTAGTAAATATTACTTTATTAAAAATGGAACCATAACATCATCTTCGACACCATTTTTTAATATATTCATTAAAAATGTAATTTTCAAAAAATCAACAGAATTGTATCATGAAATTCTTCAATTACTAGAATTTTGAGCACCTGTTTTATTAATCAAAACACTTTTTATTAACATCAAGAATGCCAGCAGAAAGCTCCAATCATCAAATCAGTTACAACAAGACAATATCACCTAACCTTTCTTCTTTAAGCTCCAGTCAATTATTAATCCGAAAAATTCGTAAAAATAGTTAGAAAAGGACTGATTTTTGTCGAATACCACTAAACATACTAAAAAAACATAACATTTACACGGCATTAAACAATAATTTTATAAACTGAAACCAAACAAAAGCAAAAAACAACAATAAATAAACAATTGAAAGTTGAAATATTTAAACAATAAAAACAACACACGTTAAGCATTTTAAAAACAACAAGCATTTAAAAAACAACGAAGGATAATTACAACAAAAGTTTTTCGTTTTATGTAATTGAATAGTTAAGACTTTTTATCCTTTACAGCTTTCTTCTAATTTAACTGAAAATTCAAAAAGCTTATCTTGCCAATTTTGATGATAACGTGGATAACTTCTATAATGTAAATAGTACACAAGATTTAAAAGTCCATTCCATATTTTATATGTTTGGGGCATATATTTAGTGGGCTTAGCGACTAGCCCATTTATCTTTTTAGTCGAGCCCATCGTTATTTAGTTTTGTGTTAATTAGATGGTCAGGTTGAATAAACGTTTGAAACATGTTACTTATTAAGTGAGATATATAGATCTTATATCTTTAGTGTTATGTTTACAAGTGTTAGTCACATTAATTACTTAAAAGGAAAATATTTGCTTTGTTGGAGCGAATATATTAATTCAAACCAAGGTTGTCAATATCAGGATCCCACGTATGATCGTTTTTGGGTTTGCAAGATCGTGATCGTAAGATCGGGATTGGGATCATAAGATCCCACAAAATAAAATATAATTTTAATTTTATAATTTTTAATCATGAAAAATATTTCAACCATTCAAGTTTTCGTTCAAAAGTTATAAAAACTTCAAAATATTAGTCATAAGTCACAATACAAAACGATTAATGGTAATTGGTAAAGGGTAAAAGACATAAAGTAGTAAATAAAATATTTGCAAAAAAAAAAATCATTCGCAAAAAAAAAAAAAAAAAAAAAAAAAAAAAAAAATCAAGAGAAGGTAGGATCGGATCGGATCTCGATCCTACGATCCTACTTACGATCTTACGATCCTACCCCAAATACGATCCGTTTACGATCCGGATCGTTTTTCATACATAGGATCGTAGGATCGTACGATCCTACGATCAGGACCACGATTTTGACAACCATGATTCAAACAACATAAAAACATTATATATATGATACGTTAGGTTGTGGCAAACATTCGACAATTGTGATCATTGGTTATTTGCATTTATCCCTTGATTTTTTTTAAATAATTTGGGGTGTGAAAATATAAAATATACATCATGAAACACATTAATTAAAATTGTTTTTTTTTTGCTAATAATAGTGAATATTTGATTGAAACTCTTGAAAGAGTTGGGTAGGTTGTATAGTGCAACGACCTTTTATCTTGGAATGTTGCATCTCTATATTGATTAACTCGTCCTCTCACTATTTTTAGTAAAATTTATTTCTGATATTTTTAACTAAAATGCTAGCCATCGTGGTTTCAAAATTAATGCCATGAACGGCAAGAAGTATGAAGCCTATTTTGTTTGGATTTCCTAAATCAAGTGTCCTTGTTGTTGGTCAGAGCAAGACTTGGAAGAGATAAGTATGACATATGTAACTTAGTTTGTTGTATTTAGATAGCTATTGAATAGTTCTTAGATAAAGGTTGTATACTAACTTAGTTTGTTTCTCCTTTCCTGTATAAATATGTAAATCTATTAGCTATGTGATATATAGAAAAACTGTATACTAACTTAGTTTGTTTCTCCTTTCCTGTATAAATATGTAAATCTATTAGCTATGTGATATATAGAAAAACAACGGAAGAATCCTTCCCTATATCAATCTCTTATGTTGACATAGTATCAAAGCAGGTTCAAACCTGATCCATTGAATTTTTTTGAAGTATTGAAGCAATAATGGGTTCCAGCGGCGAAGACTCTGGTCCATCGAATTCAGCAGTCATTGTCCAAAACGTACAGGAAGCACCGTTTCCTACTGGAGTCATTCTCGATGACAACAATTACCCTTTTGTGGTCTCAATTGATGGAGATGCGCATTGGGGCTCGAAATAAAACTGGTTTTCTCACCGGACATCAGTGAAACCATCGGTAAATGAAAAGGCAATTGAAACATGGGTCACAGATAACAACAAGGTTAAAAGTTGGCTCATCGATTCTATGAGTCCAACCATAATGCGTCAATTTATTCGACTGAAAACAGCGGCTGAGATCTGGACCGCTGTCTCAAAAACTTTCTATGATGGACCTAATGAAACTCAATTATTTGAGTTGAACCGACGATCCTTCCATACTCGCCAGAACGGACGTACGCTGCTAGCGTACTACAACGAACTGCTAAGCTTGTTTCAAGAAATTGATACATGCTTAACAACTCAAGAAGAAACGGTAGATGATACCGTCACATATAACAAGACCATGACCCATTTCCGGGATCACATTTTCTTAACATGCCTGGATCCAGAATTTAATCAGGCCCGAAGTGAATTCCTTAGGAAAGACCCACCACTAGGTCGTGAAGCCTGCTACGCGTACATTCGAAAAGATCAGAGTCAGAGACAAGCTATGGAGGAGACGAAACCAGAATCAGATAGTGTGGTTCAATTAACCACTAGAAATCATCCCTCTCCAAAAGGAAAACATCCTAATGCAAAAACAACACCTTCTCATGCACACACTGTGAAGAAGGACATTCAAAAGCCCAGTGTTACGAAATCATTGGATATCCCGAATGGTGGGATTTCTCGAAGAAGCCATGAAAGAAAGTAAGTCAAGCTTCAGTCACCACTTCATCAAAGACTGAAGAAGAAACGACTCCAATGGCAACACACACATCCGTTGGTATGTTACATCACAACCACCCTAAAAACAATACTTGGATAATTGATACATGGGCCTCGGACAATATGACAAACGATTCAAAAAAAATTGAAAAAAATATGTACCCCGAAACAGCAAAGCATACAAACTGCTAATGGAGGATTGGCACCGGTAACTTGTGAAGGATCAGTTAAGGTCTAGAACTCAATGGACCTTGACACGGTCCTTGTGGTTCCATCCTTATCCTCGAATCTATTGTCTGTTACTCAAATTACTGAGGCATTGAATTGCTACGTAACATTTTGGCCAAATGATTGTGTATTCCAGGATATAGTGACACATCGAATTATAGGCTATGGTATTAGGCGGGGGCAGTTGTACTATCTAGAAGAGAATAATTGAAGTCAAGCTTTTCACGCTGGAGTAGTTCAAGCAAATAAGTTAGTGGCATGGTTGTGGCACCGTCGACTTAGACATCTGTCGTTTAGTTATCTTAAAAGGTTAAAACCGAATTTGTTTTTGAATGTAATGTATAGTGAGTTTAAATGTGGGGTGTGTGAGTTAGCCAAGAACAAAAAAGTCTCATATTTTCCTAGTGATAATAAAACTTTACTTCCTTTTGTGAAAATCCACTCTGATGTTTGGGGTCCAGCTAGAATCCCTACTCCCAGTGGTGCAAAGTATTTTGTAACTTTCATAGACGAATGTACTAGAATGGTTTGGGTGTGACTTCTCAAAAACAAATCAGATGTTTATTATGCATTCAAAGAACTATTCCAAACTATCAAAACTGTATACAGAAAGGAAATACAGGTGCTACAGTCGGATAATGGAGGTGAATACATCAATAACAAAATGCAACAATTTTGTAAAGAAAAAGAAATCAGACATCAGACTTCGTGTGCTAAATCACCCCAACAAAATGGGCTAGTTGAAAGAAGAAATCAACAAATCATGGAGATTGTTCGAGCCTTATTTTTTGACATGAATGTCCCACAGAAATATTGGGGTGAAGCAGTTCGTTTCGCTGCTTACCTAATGAATAGAACACCATCAAGTGTAATAGGATTCAAAACACCATTATGAAAGGCTCACGAACTCACAGACCTACCTGAAAATGATGGGCTCAAACCAAGAGTTTTTGGGTGTACTGCATATGTCCATTAAGACATTGGAAAATTGGAACCCCGAGCCATTAGGTGTATGTTTATTGGGTATGTAGATCAAAAGAAAGGGTATAAATGTTATGACCCAAACAATGACAAGGTGTATGTAACACAAGATGTTGCATTCCACAAAACAATATCCTTTTTTGGAAGTGAGTCTCAGCTTCAGGGGGAGAAAATAGACGAAGTTGTAACTCACAGCTAGTACCGAGTGGGGATATGGGAAATTCCGAATTATTTCCCGAGTTCGTCAATGACAGCGAAGACGAAAGCGAAAACGAAGAAAACTAAGAAGAAAAAATTGAATTTAGTGATTCTTTAGTCTTCGATGATCAAGAAACACCAGAAGATGATGAGCACAATAGTACAATCACCGCCACCATCGAACATACTGATCACCAAGAGGTAGCCAAAACGGAACCTTCATCTAACTCAGCAGAGATTATCGTTGGCTCTGTTTTGCAGGAAACACATGAAGAGATAGAACCACGATTGGCGGCAAGAAGCACTCGAGGAGTACCGAAGAAGCAATATATACCGGTTCTCAATGCAAAATCAAAGTATCCTGTCAGTAATTTTGTGTCTCAACATTGCCTAGCAAGATCACATGCTCTACTGGTGGAGGAACTATCCACAGTTGCCATACCAAATAACGTCAAGAAGCTGTGAAAGATGCGAAATGGAAAAATGCAATGAACGAAGAAATGGAAGCTCTACAAAAGAACAACACTTGGGAACTCATGAACCTTCCCTCTGGGAAGAAAATAGTGGGATGCAGGTGGATCTATACCGTTGCTAAGATCAATACTATTTGTAGAAAAAGGATACACAGAAGTATAGAATCGATTATGGAGATACATTCGCACACGGTTGCTAAGATCAATACTATTTGTATTTTAATTTCCATTGCAACAAATGAAGATTGGCCTCTGAAGCAATTTGATGTAAAGAATGCTTTCCTAAATGGCTACATAGTAGAAGAAGTATATATGGATCCACCACCGGGAATGAAGTGTAATGGTAAAGTGTGTAAATTGAAGAAAGCCTTGTATGGATTGAAGCAATCGCCCCGGGCATGGTTTGGTCGGTTCTCAAGTTTCATGAAGAAAATAGGGTATAAAAAAAGTGATGCGGATCACACGTTGTTTGTAAAAAACAATGGAAAGCTAACTGCACTAATTTTATATGTTGATGACATGGTGGTCACGGGAAATGATCCAGAAGAAGTGGTAAGACTTCAAGCTGTACTTGCAAAAGAATTTGAATTGAAAGACTTAGGAAACTTAAAGTATTTCTTGGGCATTGAGGTGGCAAGATCGGAAAAAGGAATATCTATGAATCAAAGGAAATATGTACTTGACTTGTTGGCAGAGACCGGCATGCTTGACTGCTGACGAACTGCCACCCCAATTGAAACTAATCATAAACTTGCCATACTACCAGATCAGGTGCCAACGAACAGAGAAAGATATCAGAGATTGGTTGGAAAGCTTTTATACTTGTCACATACCAGACCAGACATTGCCTATTATGTAAATGTAGTTAGTCCCTTTATGCAATCTCCAAGTGAAGACCATATGAATGCAGTTTATCGCATATTGAAGTACCTTAAGTCATCTCCTGGAAAAGGCTTGTTCATTGGAGGAAATAAAGAGAGTCAAGTATGTGGGTATACTGATGCAGATTGGGGAGGAGATCGCATGGATGGAAAATCTACTTCTGGATATTTCACATTTCTTGGAGGAAATCTTGTCACATGGAGAAGCAAGAAACAGAAAGTAGTGTCAAGGTCAAGCACGGAGGCTGAATTTCATGGAATGGTGCATGGTGTATGTGAGTTAATTTGGATAAAGCGAATTTTACCGGACTTGGGTATTGAACAAAAGGCTCCTACGCAGCTATACTGTGACAATGAGGCAGCTGTGAAGATAGCAAACAACCCAGTCCATCATGATAGAAAAAAAACATGTGGAAATTGATAGGCTCTTCATCAAGGACCACCTAGAGAAGAAGACGGTTGAACTTCCACATGTGAGCTCGTCTGATCAACTGGCTGACATGTTGACAAAGGCGGTATGTGGGAGAGTATTTCATTGCTCTCTAGACAAGCTGGGAATGTTGGATATATATTCTCCACCTTGAGGGGGAGTGTTCGCGAGAGCAAGACTTGGAAGAGATAAGTATGACATATGTAACTTAGTTTGTTGTATTTAGATAGCTATTGAATAGTCCTTAGATTAAGGTTGTATACTAGCTTAGTTTGTTTCTCCTTTCCTGTATAAATATGTAAATCTATTAGCTATGTGATATATAGAAAAACAACGGAAGAATCATTCCCTATATCAATCTCTTATTTTCACACTTGTATGATTGGAAATCTTTGCCATTTTTTTAATGGACCATATAATGGGTCCGTCAGCACGAAAAGCCTATTAGGCTATATATAGAAACCTTAATTCCATATGCGTATAATAGACTTGTAAACATGATCACAACTTTATATGATGACAATCATTAGGATGTTTTTGATATATGACCTAATAATGACAATGAAATGAAATTAAAATGGAACAACAATTGAATGAAATTACAAGGAATTATAATTGATCAAATAATAAAATGAACATATAATGAAATTGACCATCTTTATTTCATTGTTATGTTTAATTATTTTATCGGGATGAAGTGAATTACAAATTTATATTGATTGGTATGTAAAAGTACATGAACACATTGAATAAAATTCATTAGCATATGACAAAAATAGCTCCAAACACCAATAATCTTTATAATATTATCCAATTATGAATTACTTACATTTTAATAAGTGTATATTAAGTAATAAAAACTATATTTATCACATTTTTTATATATATGAATTAAAAAAAAATCAATGCTTCTATTGTAATCTCGGTAAAAGTATAAATGAACTTGAAAAAAATAATTTCATAACAAATAATATCCACATTATCGCAAGATAAACAAAAGTGAACAATTTGTTCTATTATTGCCAACTAAAATAATAAAAAGTAATCGAAAGATCCTTATATCTGGGAAAGCAAAAAAATCAATAAACTTGTAATGTGGAATGTAAATAAATAGAATTTAATAGCAATAATAAACAAAGAAACATAAGAAGGATAAAGCTTATACCATAAAAACATTATGAACATGTAAAAAAATGTATTTTGACCAACTCTTGAATGTAACATGAGAGTTAATGATCTAAACTTTGAAAAACTAACTAAGGGGATGTTTGATATTAGGCTCACTGGATCCGGTCAACAATTTTGGATGACTCGGTTTGGTCAGATCATTTGCTAAACCTAGAAAACGATTGACCTGGTTAGCTATCACTATCCCAAGGGCTTACTCGATCCATTGAAGGAAAATGGTTGACTAAAAAATTTGACCGATATGCCCTAAAAGAAAAAAAAAGAGTGACACACTCTATTCACACTATCATTTATCGTTGTGCCTCCCTCCCTTCTTCCACATAACCTCAAAGCAGTCTTCCCTCCGGCCAGATCGACGCCACCTTCTCAAGCTTTGCCACCAACCTCCACCTATAGCTCGCGTCGACCTACTGCACATATATTTCTTCGTCTTTTTTTTCTAAAAATAATTTTCCGATGGTGTCTTTTGTATATATGTTTGTTGGACAAAATCATAATTATCTTGTATGTCCTTACATCTATTGGTATGTTTTATGTATGAAAATCTACAAAAAGCCCTTTAATTTTTTTGTATGATATATGATTATATGATTTATGATTTATGAAATCAGAATTTGTTTAAACAAGTTTATTGATGGATCATAGAAAGGAGGTGTGAATTTGCATATGTTACTCTTCTTTTTTGTGTTTTCTGCAGGTTTAATTGGTGGAGAAGATGATATATAGGGTCTAGAAGGGTTCGATATTTAGGGGGTGTTTGATTGTGATGAAGGGTTGCATTTTTTGTAATGCATATAAAGTATCTGATGGAATACCTAATTGAAATGAGCTATTTTAAATTAAAGGAGATTGTTAACATTTAGTAATGCTAAATACATTTTGGTATCAATATGTTTCAAGTTTTGCTTATTTTCCATGATTTTTGTTTGTTCTATTTAATTGAATGATAAGATTAATGGTTTCAATAAGATGCATTTTTTTTTCAGTTTTAACTTCTTTGCATTGTTCATTACAAGTTGTTATGACGAATGATAATATTAATGATTGGATAGGGTAAAGAATGTGTAAGTATTAAGGTGATATTTTTTATACATTGTGTATCAGGGAAGAAATTCCATTTCGCAGTGGTTGAATATGTTGTCATTGTGATGATGAATCAATGTCATAATGATCTGATCATATTTGCAAAACTAGAAATCAATAACATGATCTTTATCTATAAATGTAATATACTACTGAGTATTAGGTAAAAATATACCATAATATTAAGAATAAATTGTCCAATATTGAAAGCTTTTTCATGTTTTTGTCCCTGTGTTATATGCTTATATAGTTATATGCATATTTTTTTAAAGAATGGATGTAAATAACATAATTTTGATCATTTTAAATGCTTTTATAAAAAATATAATGTTATAAACTAAATATTAAATCATAAAAGAATTATTATAAGAAATGTTGTATGAGGGTAATATAGAAATTTTGCACAGTCAGTCAGATGCAAAATCAAACAGCAAGTTTCAGTCATAATTTAAATCAATCAGAACTTCTAACCCAGTTAGTTTCTAACCACGTTAACTCTAACATAGTCAGAAACTATCAAAGACCCCTTAGTTTACTATTTATAAAGGGATGAGGTTGGATATATCAAGACAACAAGTACAACGCTATCTGGATAGAAGATTACAAAAGATCTTTATCTTTATACACAATCAACTAAGCGAATCTTCCTTACACACTGAATTATCACCAAAATGGCTTTGGATACATGCCCACTTCGGATGGAAGCTACTGTACTCAACTCTCTTCATTTTCCTTGGCTCATTCGGAAGACTCAACCTATGCGGATTGTCATTTTCGGGTTCCAACATATGCCCCAAGTGACAATAGCAGAGCCTTCATTCTTAATAGGTTTTTCCATTGTCTTTTTAAAAACACTTTCAGAAAGCAAATATCTATTGAATTTGTCGAAGTATATACATCTTTATCTCCACTAGGATCCAGGTGATTCTAATGTTAAATTCATAAATAGTTTGATCATCAATGCTCTTGGATCAACCATAAGAAGAGTTTTTCTTCAAGATCTTTTTCATAGTAAATGATACCCAACTCTAGATTTTCTATGATGTTGAAGTGTCTTTATTTAATCCCTTCAAGGCTAGTGTGCAAAATCTTGGATGTGGAATCTCGTATTGATGACTTTGATGTATTCCTTAAAATCTTTCAAAAATGATACCATAGTCGACATGCTTCCTGGTATAAATGCCCAAAACAATTTTGAGTCAAAGGAGAATAAGAAATAAATTCCTTCGGTCTTCCCAAATAAACACTAAGATGGACCAAAAATACCAAACGGAAAGGAGTGCCAGTTTCTTGAACTCTAGGGTCGTATGAAGTAGTTCTTTGTAAATTAAACTTATAATACTCTTAAACGTTTGTTTTTTAGTAAGATGATCAAATACGACCCTTTAGGAATGGGAAGAAGAAGATTGGCTTGGAGGAATGTTTTCTTGGTGCGGAATACGATTTGAAATTGAGGAGTTCTGTCTAGATTTGATCTTCACCCTTGTCAAGTTTATCGGATTGTATATGCTCTAGATGCATTTCGAAGGAACAACATCGAATGACAATGAAAGAAATGTGTTGTGACCTATAGTTTTTGGGAAATACCTTTACAATGAAATAGATTGTGGAGATTTCTCGTAACTAAATTGCACTTTGTCCAAATTTCTGAACTTATTGCCAACGTCCTTAGAGAAAAAAAAATTCTATAAAAATCTAAAAATCAAAGAGCATTATCACGGAAAATATTAAGCAAAAACCAAACCACATGATTTAAACATACTAAAAAAATGAAATTAACTAAAAAGTTAAAAATACTAAATCTAGCAAACCAACAAAAAAAAGCGAAAAGGATAAGATAAATCACTCATCATCATCGGGATCATGTTGATGGGAACCTCACGGACCAAATCCTTCGTCTTATTATGGAAATGGTGGATTCTCAAACTGATAGTGGATAACGATTGTAGATATGGTGGTGCCAACCCATTGGTTCTAAGACCTAATTTCATGAACATCAGTCCATAACTCTGGCATATGATGCAAAAAATATCTCAAATCAATCTTAGCATGTGGTCCATGCTTTTCTACAGTTGGAACATGTTGACATCTTTACTATCTCTTTGGTGCAGGTACCAGCTCTAGCTATGGTGAAGCCTCATCATCAACTATTGCCACAACATCGAATGAAAATATATATGTCCCATCTAATGGGTTTTATAGGTTACATTAAACATATTTACACAATGGAATCATCATGAAATCTAATTATAGGCACATGCAACCTATGGATCTATGTCTTTACATATTATAGCAACATACTATAGAAACTATAATAAACCCTAGTTGTAATCGAAATTCACAAGTAGAATTACATACCTTTAGTGTTATAATTGTATGTACCACTCTTTAATCCTTAGTTGTTCTTCATAAAGCTATCACCAAATTTATGGTTGCCTCTAATGGTTTATACCTAAATCCTAGAAACTAGAAATCTATTTACAGAGAAGAGAGGTGGAATGTTCGGCATAAGCTTCACACAAGAATGGATAACTGAAAATCTAACGCTAAGTGTATATTTATAGCTGCCACATATCTAGGATAAATCCTAATTTGAATATTAAAATAATATATTTTAATCTAATTCAAATCAGTTTCCTTATCTGCACTTGGAGGCTTCCAGAACCCCATTGGAGGAGCCTCTAAAACAGTCCAAGCAAGTAGGATTCTAGAATCCTTCTTTTGCTAAACTTTTAAGCAATTACAATTCAACCCTTGCACCTATAGTTAATCCCAGTTAACCCAAAGTTAATTTCAAATTAGTTCTAATTAATTCTAATCAGTTTCTGATTAATTTATTACTCATATAATAAATTAATAAATTATTTCCTTTCTCTTCCAATATCATCCTTGGCTATTTCTGGATATTAGGCAACCTAAAAAGGACTTTGATTTTATTCAAAAGAATATACCAATTTAGTTAAGACCTTAGACACCTTAATCCAAACAATCTCCCACTTAGATAAGTCCACAACTACAACTACTAGTATAGACTCTCAATAACCAGCAAAGTGTGCTTTCCAAAGCCACTGCCGAACTCTGAATCATATCTAACGATGACCCTAAGATAAGAAACAACCTATCCCTTCATTCTACAAGATATTCTATGGGCGCAAGACATGGATATAAATCAATTTCACATCCCAATATTATGTTTCTCGATTTCTGCTTCATGATGACCTTAGTAGACTACGAATTAAACACATCAATTTAGTCCAAACTGGGCCCAACACTATAATGTCAACATCAAATCACCGAAGGGCCCAAAGATATCACTTTTCCTTTTAAGGAAAAAAAATGAATAAATTTTTACTACACAATTATAACCTTTACTCGTCATGCCATACATGGAATTATGTTTTATAACATCAAGTTATGGATGCATTTACGTAATACCAATGCACAACAGATTTGAAAACTATAACTTATGTATCTCCATTTGAAGAATAGAAGATCTTGTCATCTTATAATTACTTGTGACTGAATCCATGAAGTAATCTCTAAGTATGGGCTTGACCAATACTTTAAATCCCCATTCAAGCACTCACATGTAATAGCAACAATCACTATGCCATGTCTAGTCACCATATACAATCTACTATTAACCAATGACAGTTTTAAATCATTAATTACTCCCTAAAAGTATGACTGACTGTGGTATTTTGAATAAATTAATAATCATGAAGTAAACATGCAAAAAGAAACGCAAGAATAAATAATTGAAGAAGGTAGTACACAAACTTATAAAAACATATCTATTATTTAATCAGCAAAAGCAATTAAAATTTGTCTTTTTACATTGTTTCAAAACTATCAACTAACTACTAAAACTAATATCATCTCTCAATCCTAAGCTCCTAGCATGCTCAATGTGATTCGCCTTGCTCAAAACCTTGGTAAAAGAATCAGTGGGATTATCGTCTAATGACACTCTATTCACCATGAGGTCACCATCCTCAACTCTATGTCAGACATAATGGTATTTTCTCAGAATCTGCCTAGATTTCCCATGATCCTTTGGTGCCTTAGTTAAAGCGACTGCACCTTCATTGTCATTGAAAACTTCGATGGGTTCTTGGATTGATGCAACAACTCCAAGATCACCGATAAAATTCTTCAGCTACGTCGCTGCCATGCTTTATGCGATGTTCTCTAATTCACAACTTGAATCATCCATCGTTTTTTCCTTGGAACTCTTCCAAGTTACCACTCCATAAATCAAATGGAATATGTAGCCAAATTTTGAGCAAACATTGTCTCTATCGGTTTGAAATATGGCATCACTGTAACCATGCACTCTTAACTCGTTATTGTTGGGTTTTAGTATACTACAACATCCTATGGTGCACATACAACCCTAAATACCTTGGATCTATGTTTTCTCTATTATACATGCAAATATGAAGTTTCCAAGATATTACCCTATACTAGCATACAAATATCATATACTTGGGTAACAAAATAGATAGAATACATATCTTTTTTTTTATGTAACTTGTCTTCATGAAGCTTGAGTGCCTAGTGCCCCAAGTGTGACACCTCAAATGGTTCACACAACACCATGAACACTTGGAATAACCTTGAGAATAAGGATACTTTGGTTCTCTCTAGTGAAATCGGCCTTGCCCTTTTGTGTACACACACTAATGCCCATTTCACCAACCAAGGACATCTTTATATAGTGTGGAGATTAGGGTTAAACCCTAATACCCATGACCTTTCATTTCATATGATCCATGGGTTAAACACTTCATGGACTATCCATGAAAGCTTAGCCCAACCTAAATGAACTTGCCCCATCACACACATATATCTTAGAGTCCATATTTAATTAGTTCCTTTTGATCACTTAATTAATTATAAATTAATTCTTGATCCATACTAATTAAATAATATGATTATCTAGTAATATATTAGAACTTATAATATATTAATATAAATCACTAGTATCCTTTTTCCTCATCTTGTCTATCCAATTGTCCCGATGTCATGCAACCCAAATGGACCATGCCGGGTCGGGTCAAGTCTTACCAATTATAGTTATGGACTTAGACATTAATCCAACAGTCTCCCACTTGGATAAGTCTAAAACTATTATTGAGTATGGCTTCAAACCCCGACTAGCAATCATAGCTCTCAAAAGCTTCTGTCGAACTCTGACCTTGCCGATGAACTCTGACCTTTGTCAATGACTTGTCCATTAGATAAGGGATCATATATTCCTCCATTCTAGATATCATATGGACTGAGACATGGATTATCAATCATTCTCTCTGTCCATTTGTTGTTTCCCGATTTCCGATTTATGATGACTGACTGATTGAACAAATCAAGTCAGTCCTGGCTTGGCCAAGCACTCACATGTGTCATCGCTAAATCATCGAGGGGCCCACAGATATCGCTTTTATCCCGAAGGTAAAAGGAATGGAGAAACTTCGACTCATATGGCTTGTTCTACTACTTGTTGAATCATACACAAAGGCACGTTTTATAACATCGAGTTACCAATGCGTTTTCGTGCAATCAATGTATAACCAACTCATAGTAACAACTCATATCTCTAGGTTTTAAGAATATAAGATATTATCGTCTCATGATCACTCGTGATAAAATCCATGAAGTGATTCAAATGAGCGTGGGTTGAATCCAATACTCAGAACTTATGAGCACTCATGAGTGTTGTAGCACCGCTTTGTCCAACATCTTAGACCTATACAAGCCAACCCATGACAGTCTTGATTCATATCTACTTCCAACATATGACCGACTGTGGATAGTTTGAATAACTTAGTCATTCAGGAAGAATGACCTAGTTTATTCTGGAAGTCAAAACATGCAAAATGAAACACAAGAATAAATGAATCAAATATGGTATCAAACCCTATGAATATAAATAGACCACTTTTATTTATCACCATACTGATTACTCATTATTTCATTGTTTTGGTTTTATCAACTTTATACCTGAATTAAAAACACTAGTTGTCCCATGCTCCAAGCATGTACACTATGTTTTTCTAAACAATAGCTTTGCCATACACCAAGTATGCACTCTATGTTTGTCTATGATCCTTACTTTGTGAAATAAACCAATTGAACATAATTTCAATGATTCTAATTTCACACTCCCAAATCCTTATCGAAAAATGTGAGAACTTCAAATTCCTATCATTTATCGAAATCTGTTTAGATTTTAAACTTATATGCACTGACCCTCCTGTAATGAATATGTACAAAGTCACAAAGACTTGTCAACAGTCATTATAAGGTATTCCAATGGAGATCAACTCCATGGAAACTAAGTCTCATATTCAAAGTACATTGCTTTGGACATGCTTCTTGCATTAAGTTTTCTAATCTTACACAGATAACTTCCACCTATGGAGACAACTCCATATTCTCATTTTGACTATCACTTCTGAACAAGAGATGCCTCTTTTCAGAATATGTCAATATGGTCCTTCCAAAATTAGCACTATACTTCCAATTGTCCCTGAGCAACCAATCTTTGGTAAACCGTAGATTTTCCTCGACAATTGCTTAATCATTTTAGTCATATCCAATTCTAGACCTTTTCCCTTCTTAATGCCTCTGGGCATTTGGAAAAATTTAGAAAGGACAAATATTATAGCACATGCAATCGATCCTGTACCCAAAGCAAACGGGACACAATTCATGATGTCTCACATAAAGACATGATTCTAGACCAGTCTTTTGCTACAATATTTTTATTTGCCATGTTTTCAAAATTTGACTATGAAGAGGGATGTCGTAATCATAATCGAATTTTGAGAACGCAATATATAGAATTTCCTTAAGTTGAACCAATCCAACATGAAATTCATATATATATTCTTGACTAAAGATGATTAAGGTCTCAATCTAAGCCTTTAGAACTGAAATGAAGTATATCCTCTCCCTTAATTATAGCAAAACAACTCTTTCAACCCCTGCAGCCTCACGAATTGAAACTTTTGTTTTCTATAATTAACATTGCTACCTTGAAACACTAACAATAATTATCATGCTCCCAATAACATGATGATTATTAGCATAACACTTATGCTCCCACTAGCTTTGACACATAGTCAGAAATCAGCTGGACTTCTAGAAGTCAATACTTTACAGACTTTGTTACCAAAGTTCAGATTTCTGAGACGAGATTGCCTTGATAAGACTTTATCAAAATCATACACCTTTCCTTAGATAGCATGCATGTGTGTCTAAAAAATTTCCGAACTATGAAAAGGGATTCCATAATCATAGTCTCAATTGTTTAGACCTTTTTCCATTTGCTTCAAATCTACTTGGTGGAAGTGTTTCCTCACCATCATTTTCATGAATCGGAGAGAAACCTTATGACCCTTAGATTTTATGGTGTATGTGTTTCTATCCATGTGAATCTGTCAAAACCATAATCACAAGACAAGGTTAGTGACAAATTCAAACTCATATGGACTGAACTAAATCTTAATTTCTTGCCACCTGGCAGCACAAGGGCCTGTCATTGCTTCCAAGTTGTTATGCAACCAATTGAGAACTCTAAGAACTCATATGCAAAACCAACTTTAACTGGAATGGGCACAGAAATAGAAGTATGTCAACACGATAGGTTATAAACCTCAAGTCGTGTGCTAGTGAAGAACCTCAGGTTTTACTCTTCATTTGTTCTTGAGACTTTCAAGACCTTTAAGACTCCCACTGTCCTCTTGACATATAAGACTCTCTTGTCAAATATTCAAGGGATAGTGCGGATTTGTTATCAAGACAAACACTTCACACAATTGGCCTTAGTTGGTCTTTGTTTAATCCAAAACATCATAACTTACCAACTTCAAATGTACAAGAGTAGGACACTTTTACTCTTACATTTGAAAAGTGTTATGAACCTTTATTTAAGATATGTCACTCAACTTATAGTCTTGGAGTATGACTCTAAGACTTGTTTTGAAACTAAGTATGACTCGTCTTCTTGATTTAACCATTTCAACAATTCATGACTCCTCTTCTTAGTCATAAGAATGCACTAAGATGTCCTTAGAAGACCAATTGTGATGTGGTTCTTAAATCATTAAGATGATCACAAAACATGATACTAAACTACTCTCCTATCTTTTCAGATTTGAGAAACTTTTATCTTTCTGCCTAATTTAACTATTCTCATTCGTTCTGCCATACATCGAGACTTTTCCAATGCTTCAGAATTACACTTCAGCCTGTAAGTATAACCATATTTACTAAACTTTAGTAAATCATGACGAATAGTCTTATCGATCTTTGTGGTGGACTTGACCAGTGTACAAGAATGTGTACTCGATCCCTTTAGTCATTTACTTGACTCACATATACACATGAACAAGGAATTAGTCTTAATTTTCGAAAGCTGAAAGTTCTCATTCATCATACTATACAACTTGCATGATTCCAAGTTTCGGTCCAATTAAAACTTGGGTGATGAGAAACTTTCCTTATTTGGTAAATTTAGACACTACCACAAATGAAAGAATCAAATCCATTTTCCAATATTGCTATCAATGGAAACATGTAAACAACAATTTTTCACAAATGCCATTGTAAGGATACTTAAAATAAATAAATCAAAACTGTTTTTTATTTTAAAACTTCCGGAAAAACTTATCCTTACAATGCAAATGCATATGAAAAACTTGTTGTTATCTATTACTAAGCAATATATCATAACTCCTAAGCAACAGCTCAAAATTCTGATCACCGAACCATGCCATCGAAAACCATCTTCGCGATCAGAATTAACATATACTTCCTTTAAGTTTCTTCACTTTTCTTTGATTCTTAAAACATCAACATGTGACCAAGTCACATCATGTAATAAGAATCTCAGAATAGAAACTTAACAGAGTTAGATAGTGAACTTTACCTGAAGCAGAGTCAAACTTCTTGACTTGATCAACCTTATGATCTTTCAGGTAAATAGGCAGCTTCGCAATCAATGCCCCTTCCTTTGGCAAGAGAAACATATGGACTCACTGGGAATGGTACATGGGACTATCGCAGACTTAGCCTTTCTCTTTACCATTTGGTCAACCTAGTTGACTATGGTCAAACCCTTTCTTTGGGATGAGAAGGCTTTTCTAGATATCCAATGTTACCATTGTCAATGTCCATTGGGAAGTTGATCTCCTAATCAATTTGCTTTACTAGTCCTCAAATCATTGCTGACCAAGCAAATAGATAAGATCATTAAGGGTCATGTCATAGTCTGTTTCATAGTAGTCCCAAAGGAACTCACTAAGTGACTTAGAAAGTGATTGAACATCCAACCTTCTTAAGACTTTGACACCCAACTCTCCCGGCTTGTCAATATGTGACTTCATCTCCAAGATGCGATCACACATAGACCTTGCTTGCCAATAGGGATTGAGTGGCCTTTGAACTTGTGGGTTAGGGAGAATAATTGGAGGAGGTGGAGGAAGTAAAGTTCCAAGAGATTTGGGAAGATCATAGATGTCTGAGCTAGACATCTTTTGGGAGATATTCAAGATAGTTGATTTAAAGTCCTTAATATAACACCCAACATGAAATATTAAGGCTAGGATCCAACAACCTATTTATAACTGGAAGAGGGATGCCGTAATTCGAGTTATAAAATAGTTGAAGGTGGGTAAATGACGATTTACCAATTTCCACCATGAAAAACGAAATATAATTAAGTTTTATTTGGATTTGAAACTCCTAGATCTTTTGAGATTCATTGAACTTTTCAATTGCATGTTTCAATCTCGAGTGTGCCCTTCAGGTTTTGTGACTGGGATGCCGAGGATCACAAAACAAGGTGTGAAGTAGCCATGCAAATATACCTGGTACCCTTAATATTTACCCCTCAATCGATGTGCCGGTTAACCACACGAGCTCCACCGATACTATGATAAATATGAAGTTACCCTTTGCCTACCTTGTTAAATCCAGGTTAGTGTGCCGGATAACCACACACGCTCTACTAACGGTTTAAGCAAAGTACAAAGTGCAATTTCATGGATTAGCACCTTATTCATATTTTCCTAAGTAACTAAGATTGGAAATTTATAAGTGTTTAGTTACTTAGTATTTATCATTAATACTTTTAATGAAGGGAGAACTATAGTCCTTGTCCTACCTGTTCGGCTAACGACCCTCCACCAGTCAAGGAAGCGGTGGGTGAGAGTGGATACCCATTAAGCTGCCATTTTATAGGCAACAACCTTATACCCCCCTTATAGACCGGCTTCGTGAATGAGGCCTACTAATGGTAAGACTGACTTGCTCTTATACATACATATATATATATATATACATATATATATATATATATATATATATATATATATATATATATATATATATATATATTATTAACTTATAATATTATAAAGTATAAGGGTTGAATTTTAACTTTTAAAATCCTAAGGGCTTAACTTGGAATTAAAGTATTCATTAGAGATAACTTTTCAAATTCCAAAACTTGAGGGCAAGTTTTGAAACTATTCAAAACTCTTGGATTTTCATAACTTATGAGTTTTAAGTAAAGCTTTAAAACCTTTAATGAAGAGACTCTTGGACATCCATAACTTGAGGACAAGTTATGGAGCCATAAAAACTATTTATAAGAAAAGACTCTTCATTTTTTTTGTAACCTAAGGCATATTTATGAGTTTTTAAGATTCATAAATGTGACTTTTCATATAACTTGAGGACAAGTTACAAAAAAAAACACATTTTATGAACAACTTTTAGATTAATTAGGATTGAAAACAACTAAAACACAAATTTTTTTCCATTAATCTAAACTAACTCATAAATCAAGGAAACATAGAACTTTTGGTAATCCATAACTTATGGAGTTAAATGCTTGTTTTATGATGAAACTTTTCATGTTCCATAACTTAAGAATAAGTTATGGAATTCTTTAAAACATTAACACCAAATTTTGTAACTCCATAAAAACTTTGAATCAATTTTTTTTAAAACCTTTTCATATCCATAACTTATGGAGGTTTCAAAACACATAAGATCACAACTTTAAAAAAAACTTTTTGAGCTCCAAAATTTTGTGACAAAATTTGTAACTCCTTAAAACATTTAGATCAAACTTTTAAAACTAATAAAATAATCATATCATTTTAGCTTTTACTAAATTTGACCTAATTCAACTCATATAGCAAATGATTCAAATTTTACAAATAATTAGTTTTTCACAAAACAAGTCATTATCTTAAAATTTGACAAACTTCATGTTTTTTTTTTTTTTTTTTTTGCAACTTTGAAAATCAAACATTTGCATGAATATAACAGAAAACAACTCATGGCTCTGATACCACTGTTGGGTTTTAGTATAGTACAACATCCTATGGTGCACATACAACCCTAAATACCTTGGATCTATGTTTTCTCTATTATACATGCAAATATGAAGTTTCCAAGATATTACCCTATACTAGCATACAAATATCATATACTTGGGTAATAAAATAGATAGAATACATACCTTTTTTTTTATGTAACTTGTCTTCATGAAGCTTGAGTGCCTAGTGCCCCAAGTGTGACACCTCAAATGGTTCACACAACACCATGAACACTTGGAATAACCTTGAGAATAAGGATACTTTGGTTCTCTCTAGTGAAATCGGCCTTGCCCTTTTGTGTACACACACTAATGCCCATTTCACCAACCAAGGACATCTTTATATAGTGTGGAGATTAGGGTTAAACCCTAATACCCATGACCTTTCATTTCATATGATCCATGGGTTAAACACTCCATGGACTATCCATGAAAGCTTAGCCCAACCTAAATGAACTTGGCCCATCAGACACATATATCTTAGAGTCCATATTTAATTAGTTCCTTTTGATCACTTAATTAATTATAAATTAATTCTTGATCAATACTAATTAAATAATATGATTATATATTAATATATTAGAACTTATAATATATTAATATAAATCACTAGTATCCTTTTTCCTCATCTTGTCTATCCAATTGTCCCGATGCCATGCAACCCAAATGGACCATGTCGGGTCGGGTCAAGTCTTACCAATTATAGTTATGGACTTAGACATTAATCCAACAGTTATTGCCACAGAGAACTAAGAACATTTCTTTGGTTCTCCAGAAATATTTCGGAATATTCTTAACTATTGTCTAATTCTCTCTACCTGTATTATTTTGAACATGACTTACCATGGTTAAAGCATAAAACATATCAGGACGAGTACAAGTCATAACATACATGATCGATCTTATAGAAGAAGCATATGGGACTCGATTCTTGTCATCTATCTCTTTATCACTACTAGGACATTGAGTCTTACTCAATTTAACAATATGATGAATGGGAAAATCTACTTTCTTGGAGTTTTCCATACTTAAACATTTGAATATTTTATCCAAGTATGTACTCTAGCAAAGTCCAATTAGAAGTTTCTTTCGATCCCTGTAAATCCTTATTCCAAGAATGTATGTTGCCTCTCATATATCCTTCATAGCGAAACATTTTCCAAGTAAAGACTTTACTTCTTGAAAAGTAGGAATATCATTTTTTATAACGAGTACGTCATAAACATACAAGACTAAGAAGGTTACGGCACTCCTACTAGCTTTGACATACACACAAGACTAATCCTCACCTCTAAAGAACCCAAACTCCTTGACTTTCTCATGGATGCAATGATTCCAGGTACGAGATTCTTATTTGAGTCCAAAGATGGACTTCTCAAGCTTGTATACCTTATTAGGATATTTGGCATGTTCAGAACCTTCTAAATAACTCATGAAGACGTCCTCAGCAAGCTTCCGATTTAGGAAAGCAATTTTATCATCCATATGCCATACCTCATAATTATAAAAGGCAGCTATGGCCAACATTATTCTAATTGATTTGATCTTAGCTACTGGTGATAAGGTCTCATCATAGTCAACCACAAGGGTTTGACTAAAGCCCTTCGTAACCAACCTAGCTTTGAATGTGTGTACATTCCCATTCATGTTGGTCTTCTTCTTAAAGATCCATTTGCAACCTACCGTGTTTTGATCGGGTACAAGATCAACCAAGTTCCACACTTGGTTATCATACATAGAATAAATCTTGCTATCCATTTCCTCCTTCCATTCAACAGCCTCAGGGCTAACCATCTCTTTCTTGTAGTTAAATGTTTCATCCAAATTTACTTGTGTTCTATCAATAATAAACATGTCGTCAATGAAGTTATGTAGAAACCATAAAAGTAAGATGGCACGCTAACTCTAATAGCACGACCAAGAGGTAAAGAATCGTTAATTAGAACAACATGCACTTCGTCCTCTGGTTGAATGCTAGTGTCAACTAAAGTCCCCTCATTGATCGAATCTTCAATTTCTTCAAGATCAATGGCACTCCTAATGTCCTCTTTGAATATGAGCTCTCTCTCACGATAGACTCCTATTCAACCTACAAAGACCATGTTTTCACTTGGTTTGTAGAGCAAGTATCTAAAGGATTTTTATTAGTATCTAATGAACATACACCTCTCAACTATGGGTTCCAGTTTGTCTTGGGTCTTGTGTTTAAGGAGAGCCTCGCAAACCCATACCTTAAAATGCGTGAGTGAGGGAGTTTTCCCACTCCATGTCTTAAGTGATGTTTTGGAAATTTCTTGGTTGGAACAAGATTTAGGATATGGGAGGTTATTTCGAAAGCATACCCCCATAAAGATATAGGAAGTGAAGAACAATCATCATGGAACGAACCATGTTCAACAAGGTCCGATTTCTCCTCTCAGCTACACCATTTAGTCATGGTGTCCTAGGAGGGGTCAATTGTGAAACTATTCCACATTCCTTGTGGTAGTCGTTAAACATGATACTAAGATACTCTCCGCCCCTATCTGATCGAAGCATCTTTATATTCATGCCCATTTGATTCTCTATTTCGTTCTCAATCTCTTTGAACTTTTCAAAAATTTCTGATTTTTGTTTGATTAAGTAAATATAACCATATCTACTGTAATCATAAAAAAACATCACGTAGTAGCGATTAGCATCCCTTGTGGCATGTATGAAGCGTCCACACACATCAGTGTGTAAGATATCCAACATACCTTCACCTCTTTCACAAGCTCTTCTGAAAGGTGACTTAGTCATATTGCCTAACAAACAAGATTCATATTCATCACCTGACCTAAGGTCAAATGATTCCAACACTCTGTCCTTTTGCAGTTGGATGATGTGTTTCTTGTTTATATAGCCAATATGACAATTCCATAAGCATGCTTTGTGTAAACAATTAAAAGAATCAATGTTATACACCTTATTGCCATCATTCTCAACACACACAACAATTTTATATACACCATTACAAGGATAAGATTTGAAAATGAAAATAACATTCTTATAAATGTAAATAAAACCATTCTCATTACCAAAAGAGTAACGATATCCTTGTCTAAATCAAGAATGAAATGAAATTATTTTTCTAGTAATATCACAATAATAACAACAATCAAGAAAATCAACCCTAACACCATTATCAAACACAAGCTTGTAAATCTCAATCCTAGTAAGAGGTGAATAATGTCTATTCTCCATGATCAGGTGCAACTTCCCATGCTTGACCTCTTCACTTCCATTTATACCTTACATATCAGAACAAATATGAAAACGACATCCCGTATCAAGGATCCACGAATTAGAAATTTTGGTGTTATTGATTTCGATAGTATACACACTAGAATAGAACCAGATTCTTTGGCCTTTCATTCTTTCACCTCTTTAAGGTATTTTTGGCAACTTCTCTTCCAACGCCCCTTTTGGACCAAGTGAAAGCAAATAGACTCTTTCGGATCACTAACAGGAGGGACTTCATCGTCAGCTTTCTCATTTGACCCACCACTAGTCTTTCCAATGCAGGCTTTCCCTTTCCACTTGGGTTGGGTGATTGCTTTGCTTTTCTTTCATTTGCCTTGATGAATGGCCATGACAGGAGCACTAGCAACACCAGAAGGATGAGATTTCTTCATTCCTACTTTAGATGTTAGCAACAAGTTATGAATTTGCACCAAGGTCATTTATGTGGTTTTCAAATGATCATAGGCCAAGATGAACTGGTCATAAAAACTAGGAAAAGAGTGGAGAACCATGTCAATGGCCAACTCCTTGTAAAAATTGTCATTCAGTTTCTCCAATCTTTCCACATGTCTCTGCATTTTTTGCACATAAGCACAAAAATAATCTCCTTCTTTGAGCTTGCATGCCAATAGGGATTTGATGATTTCATAGTGTTCTTGCCTAGCTTTCTTGTGAAACATTTCACTAAGAGTTATGTTCATCTC
This sequence comes from Lactuca virosa, assembly GCF_052849685.1. NCBI lineage: Eukaryota > Viridiplantae > Streptophyta > Magnoliopsida > Asterales > Asteraceae > Lactuca > Lactuca virosa. The sequence goes on along the minus strand of NC_136431.1, from coordinate 43,182,476 downwards.
ATATGGACAATAGTCCTCATAGGACTTTTGCAAATCTGGGGCCATAGTGGCGATCATGATGCAAGAAACCTTTATGCCATCGTCAATATGTTTATTGTTGGTAGCTATTTCGTATGGAGTAGCGGTATTCTGGTCGATATTAGGAATAGGAATATCGAGAACATACTCTTTGTTCTCATACTGAAGAGTCATCTTGAAGTTTCTCATCAAACGTATGTAGTTTGGACCAGTGAGCTTTTCCTTACACAAGATCTACAAGAGAGTGAAGTTTGAACTTGGAAGGTTCGGATGAGGAGGAAGATCAGCATTTCCAAACATCTGTTATGTGAGAGAAAGTTTTAGTTAGTTAATTAAACCTCAATATTTTTACCCAAATTAATATTCAAGGCAAATCTCCATATTTTTAATTCAAACTTTGAAGAGGGATGCCGTAATCAAATTACGAATTTATTTTAGGTTGGTAAGACTTTTACTAATTTCAATCTTATGAAACTCCTAGATCTTTGAGATTTATTGAATCTTATTAATGACATTTATAGTCTAGGATTTTTCTCTCACTTTTGTGGCTAGGATTCCGAGGATCACAAACGAGATGTAAATAACCATGTTAACCCATGTGACACCCTCTATGTCATTTATGATCTCACATTGATGTGGCGGTTAACTACATAAGCTCCATCAATAATCATAAAATCAAGTTTGTACTATCATTTCAACATTGTAGTCCCAAGTTAGTATGCCAGTTAACTATGCACACCCCACTAACGATTCATAAAGAAACAATATGCATTTTCATGGATTAGCATATAATTTCACATTTTTCCTAAAATAACTACAGTAAGATTTTATAGAATATTCTAGTACTTTTATTATACTTTTAATGTGATTAGTGTACTATCAGAACCCTTTCGGTTAACGTGAAGCCACTACGTAAAGAAACATTGGGTGAAAAGGACACCTATTCGACGACAATTTTATAGGTCGTCTCCTTATACCTCTCTTATATCATAACATCATAAATGAGGCCTAGTCCTTATTTAAATGACAACCATTAATTTTATACATATAGTATTATAAACTTTTACAATATATAAGGGTATATTTTAAACATTTTAAATCTACAAGGTTGGAATCTAATTAATTAATTTAACTTTTAAATTATTAATATTCAAATAATTAATATTAATAATAATTTATAGATTATGATTATCTCAATCATACTATTAATTAAATAATATAAATTCCATAATTATCTTTTTTGGTTTTTGAAATTGGATTTATCCCATTGCTTAATTAAAAGTTGAGATTTTCAATTGTTTAAGATAACTATTAAATATTAAATAATTATCCTCGAAGACCAAAAAGAGGCAAGAAAAGCGAATTTGACATAACAGGAGCTGGGCAGCGCCAAGCATGGGGCACGTCCCGCTAGACGAATAATAGGGTTTTTGGTTTTTTTTAGTTTCGATTATACACCTCTAAGTGAAAGCACCCTAGGATCTAATAACACTAATGGATTTTATAGGATACTTTAAACATCTTTGCACATCGGGATCGTCATAAAATCTAATTATGGGCACACACAACCTATGGATCTACGTCTTTACACATTATAACAACATACTATTGAAACTATCTTAAAACCTATGTGTAATCGAAATTTAGAAGTAGAATTACATACCTTTAGTGTTACAATTGTATGTACCACTCTTCAATCCTTAGTTGGTCCTAAGAAAACTAGCACTGAAAGTATGGTTGCCTCTAATGGTTCACACCTAAACCCTAGAAACTAGAAAACGATTAAGAGAGAGAAAAGATAGGTGGAATTTTTTACCTAAACTTCACACGAGAATGGATGACTAAAAATCTAACCCTAAGGGTCTATTTCTAGCTGCCATATATCTTGGATAAACCCTAATTTAAATTTAAAATAATATATTTTAATCCAATTCAAATCAGTTTCCTTATCTACACTTGGAGGCTTCCAGAACCGCCTTGGAGGAGCCTCTAAAACCCTCTAAGCAAGGAGGATTCTAGAATCATGCCTTTGCTCAACTTTTAAGCAATTACAATTCAACCCTTGTACCTCTAATTAATTCCAATTAACCTAAAATTAATTTCCAATTAAGTCTAATTATTTCTAAATTAATTCTAATAAATTTCTGATTAATTTATTACCCATATAATAAATTAATAAACAATTTCCTTTATCTTCTAATTTCATCCTTGGCTATTTTTAGATATGAGGTCAACCCTAAAAGGACTTTGCTTTTGTACATAAGAATATACCAATTTAGCTAAGACCTTAGACACCTTAATCCAACACCATTATCATCATGCCATCTTCATCATCTCTAAATATTTTCAATAAATCAACTTTGTGTCGTACTGCACCATCGTCCTCGTAATTGTCCATGTGTAAAATAAATTTGCAAAAGTCACCCTCTCGTAATTTTTATGATGGGTGCTAGAGGTAGAAATCAGGTGATGCAACAAACGATAAGTTGTGGACCAAATTATCTTCTCGCATGAAGTAGAAGGATCATAAATCATACAAGTAAGCTCAAACAAAAACTCTATCTCATTGTAGTCATTTGGATGTTGTATAAGGAAGTCCCTAAGAAATCCTACTAAGTGAACACTCATAGTCTCGGCCTCATTATAAATCTCAACTATCCAAGCAAGCTCAATCATGTTGTACTGTTGGTCCTCACTACCAATTCGAAAGGTAAAAGCCATCTAATTAGTCAAATTATAATGTTGTTCTCAATCAACAATAACGAAGAATTCCTTTACAAACTCTCTTTAAACCGACTCCTTTATTCTAAACAAGTCTTCCATCCATGGTATATAAATTTGGACACACCACCTGCAACCAGACATGTGTATGTTAAAAAAATCCATGATAAAGTCTTCAAGTCTAGTCCCGGAAGGCAACTCCTAGTTAAGTGTTGGTGCAATATTAATCTCTTGGCGCATTATATCACTATTCCTACTGTAAGACCTTGATTATCTTGGAAATTGCAAAATGGGTGATTTATTGAGTTGTCAAAAGCTTGAACATATTGTTGCCTCTTTGAGGTTCTCCTAGGCATATCCTATCAAAATGAATATAGAAAATCAAACTAAACAATCCTGGTAAAACAAATCAAAAATTAGTTTGGTACACTATTGTTATGTATGCGCTGCGTATGGCGTCTCTATGCATTGTGTAGGAGATTCGCTAGCGTAAATGGTTTTCACGCAAATCCAGACCATATATAATCAAAACGTTATTTGCGTCTAGATCTATTCAGTCCATACAAGTAATTTGCACAATCAATTTTGCAAGAATCATGATATAATAGACTATATTTTTGTTTTTGTGCATAAATCCTAAAAAGTTTGTTAGAGTCATGATTGTAGCAAAGTTGAGAACATAAATCATCAAACACTACTATAAAAAGTTTCTTTAATAACACGTGAACAATGACACACACTGATTTACGATACATATTTTTAAGTGTCCTAAAAATAATGTCATCTTTAGAAAATTTGAAGGATAGAGGACACGCATTTGTGCGTGCCCTAAAATTAGTGTCCAACAAAAAAATTACAACAAGAAGGGAACCTAAATTAAACGGGTGTCGTGTAGAGATGTCATTTTATAAATTTTTAATACGAACATCCCCTAATTGATATAGTTAAAGGGGAAACCAAATTCCCCGAAACGTTGAAGTACCCCCTACCTCTACCTCTGCTCTCTCCTCTAGATGTCACGATTGGTTCGCGTTTTGAGCTCACGATGTGAAATAATGCATACTTAAGATTTTGTCTCTTTATCTCCTTGTCTTCGGCTTTGATCTCTTCTTAAACAGTTTTCGCAGCCAGATCATATCTTGAAAGAAACTTCTTATGACTACAATAAAACATTTCACTCAAACTGCAATAAACGTTCTTCTATTTAAAAGCTTCTCACGTCTCTCAAGACGCTTCTTCAAATCATGCTGAAAAACTCAGGATAATTCATGGCTTCCTTAATTCCCCGATCCATCACCTCCACCAAAAACCTAATCCTTAGTTCCAACAAGTTCTTAACACTCTTAATCAAAATCAGTATATATCGCCGCACTAAACTCGCTATCTTCCCCGAATCAAACCCATAAATTTTCAAATAACCAATATTTTGCTTCAAAATCTTATCCACATCTTTACACAAAACTTCCGGGAAATTAATCTGTAACATTCGAGACTTAGTGGTATGTTCCTTTTTAACCCTTATTGTGAATTATTTTCATTCTAGTCCCTATCCGATTACGATGGACGTAGTATATGAGTATGCTACGCGTATGGGATCGAGGGTTGGATGCGGAGGTACCCACATATGCTGGGTGTATGTGGAAATATGTTGGGCGTACGCTATGCAGGGGAAAACCCTAATTTTTAGGGTTTGTTTCCTATTTAAACAACTTATGACACCCTTGGACTTCCATATGACCAGTCTCCACCTCTCTAAACCCTAAGAACGAAACCCTAATTGCCATTTGTGAGATTTGAGCTTGGAAGTGAGTTTTGGTGGTGTTTTTGGTAATTTGAAGGAAGAAGAACACTTGAAGGTTGCTTTGGTGTGGCTTGAGCTCGTAGATACATAATCGTCATCAAGTTTGCAAGATATTTAAGGTATAAATCTCTCAACTTGATGGTTCCAATGCTAGATTTAAATTACGGCTTTATTTGTGCATTTTTGGGTCCTTTAAGCCATATTTGAGAGTATGGTCTACTACAGAAGCCATGGATTATAGATCTTAGCACCTTTGAGGTCCCTTGTCTAGAAAACTGAAATTTTTATGAGCTATAATGGTCCATGCATGTGTTAGGATCCTTATTATGGTTCTCTTTGAGTTTTGGGTCCCATTAAGTCATGCATGGGAGTAAAGTTGCTAACTTTACGTGTTAGGACATCATTAGGGACCAGATCTGAGACTTGGACATGATGGCTTATTCGTTTAAGCACTTAATGTTGAAGGTGGTCAACTGCGTCGTACGCTGGGCGTACCTAACTCGTACGCTGCACGTACTGGCCACCGAGGTAGAAAGCAGGGCGTAAGCCTGAGTACGTCGGGCGTACTCAGCAACCTTTACTTTAGTAGACTTTCTTGGTTTGGGCCACTTTTGATCTATAAGAGTTTTGGGCCTTATTGGGCCATTAGCCTTCTGATTTTTTTGGCAATTGCTAGGCCTTGGGCCTTCTTAGAATTAGGCCCATGATGGGTTTTGGGCCTAATTAGGAAGTTGGGTCGTATTGGGCTTTTGGTGCTTTTGGATTGGGCCTCAGATTTTAGGCCAAGTGAGGAAATGGTAAAATGGATTTTACCCTGAGGGTTGGACAATCGGACTAGGATTCTAGCTATGGGATGTGAACCAATTAGTAATTGGGTATTATTTGATGATGCTAGCGCGGGGATTTTTCCGAATCGGTAGTCCGAGTTTTATCTGAGATATTCAGCAGCTTGAGGTGAGTTTCCTCACTGTGTTTGGCGGGTCGAAGGAAACAATCGTGGCCCATGGTTTGTTATGATTGGGATGCTAGTTGTCTGCGTGACTCTTGCATGTATGATATCTGATATATATATCGGGCGGGGCCCGATGCCAGGCGAGGCCTGATGACTATATTGTAGGCTATTTATCTTTGTGGTTCTTGCATGTGTTTATGTGTTTGTATATATATCGGACAGGGCCTGTTGAATTTGATGAGGTGGGTCCCATGTCATGTTACTGACAGATCTGTTCCGAGCATGGCTCGATGTCAGGCGGGGCCCGATGACGGGTGGGGCTAATTATATGTTTGATATGTATGGTATGTTGTATTTTAGGGAACTCACTAAGCTTTGTGCTTATGGTTTTCAGTTTATGTTTTAGGTACTTCCGGATCTAAGGGGAAGAGCTCGGGGTGATCGCATTACACACACCATATCGCTCCGATTTTTATTTGACTCGGATGTATCTGGATGTTTTGATCATACTCTGATTTTATCATGGTTTTATGAACATGTTCTGAATGATGGTTATTTTATTTTAAAAATAGAAATTTTTGGTCTTACATTTTGGGACGTTTCAAGTTGGTATCAGAGCCTTGGTTTGAGGGATTAAGGCACACTCTCGGGTGTGTATGAACTCAAACTGAGGATTTGGTAGATTTTTATAAAAGGAATATTTATAAAAAGAATTTTCTAACAAAAGGAAGGGGTGTGGTGCATGCAATCGACCGAGCTCAAGTAAGTTTTTCCAAAATACCCATACATGTTTTATAATATGCTTGGTCTGTGAATATATAAATCGCATGCTAGATTAGGGCTAAGGATCTAGTAGAGATGCCTTTGTATGCCTGCTATATGAGCTTGTAGACTTGTATGCTAGTACTGATCAGTCAGTGATAGGATGGCCTGTTTAGGTTATGCTTGATTCTGATTACTCAATGCTCGAATGCTGCTTACTTTGTGCTTTTTAGGAGTTCTCATTAAGTTTATCTAACTAGTAAGCGAGTATGCTAGGTTACATATTAGTGAGACTAGATAATTTTATAAGGTTAGGTTTTAACTCTATTGCGCAACTCTTGTTTGAGTCCAACCGTTGTAGTGTGAGACCTTTCATTCAAATAATTATCTGGTGTCGGTGGTATGTAATTGTATTCGTGACCTAGTTAGAGGGTATTATAGGGAGTTCCTTCTGCAGCTGATGGTAGAGAGTGGTGTGATGATTTCCGTAGGAAAGCCTAGGAAGAGATTTAGTGCTGGGAGCCTTGTCTTGTTGAGGGTTGTATGTATGGATAAAGGAGTGACTTGGAGGTTTCAGAGCGATCCTTGAGAAAAGTACAGATAGATGTGAAAGGTATTATGGGCCCGTACTACTGGAAGCAAAGCATCCATACTCAAGTCTGTTGGAACCTGAAAGTGAACCTCTGCAATCACAAGTATTGAAGATCAGAAGTCAGCAAGTTTCGAAGTAAAGATGGAGTCTGAAGTGAAGACCATTCCGAGATGAAGCAAAGATCCGAGATTGATAGTTTGTTTATGCATTTATTATTTCTTGTCTTTTATGTGATATAACATTTCATAGGACATAGCCTTTTGTATCAATTAGATAATCGGTTGTTAGAAGCTGTTTATTTTCCAGTCCTAGGAATGTTTTGTAGTTTGTACGATGTACCTCCTTTTCCTATATAAGGAGTGATTCTAATGACAAGAAAGATACGGATTGTTCCTCTAAAGATAGAAAATATTTCTCTTAACTCTCTTTAACTTTTCTCTCAAGTCAAAACCCTTCACAAAATTCTTCTTGTTCATTTATTGTCTTTACATTGATTATACTCATAGTTTCTTCATTTAATACTTGTGTACTTTGTTGAATCCTTACTTCAAATGTCGACTGGTATTACCAGACTTGATTGGAACATCAATTAAGAGGAGACATTGATCTTTAAGATTAACTCAAGATTTGAGTTTTAAAACGTTGTCCTTGCGCATTGATTCTTGTACTCACAATTGGTATCAGAGCTTGAGTGGTTGTCCTTTGAATCCATAAGAATAGATTATAGTTGATTCGAAATTACCTTGGTATTTTGATCATTTCTGTGTTCAGGATAAAAGTTCTTCTATATACCGCTTCTGCTCTTATATCTTAGATTCTATGCTTGCTCTTAATTCTCAACAAATGTATTCAATGCAAATAGAAAATAGCATGGGTTTCCCTTCTTGTGCCGCATTGCTAGTTGTTGAAGAGTATGATCACTGGAAAGTCAGAATGGAAAGGTTCTTACTTGGTAAAGAAAAAGGTGAAGCTATCTGGAGATCCGTTAAAGAAGGTCTACATGTTCCTGTGAGACAAACTGTAAGAGATGTTGCTACAACTCTCATGGGACAGGATGAACCACATCCAGAACCTCTTACTGCTGATGACATCGAGAAATTGCATGCAGATCAAGTTGCATTTTCCGAAATGGTGTTTGGTGTTCCTCCTTCTCTCTTTGAGCACATTAAGTCGTGCAAATCTGCTAAAGAGATTTGGGACACTCTCCAAGACCTGTTCAAGGGATCATAAAACATGAAGGATAAGCATTTGAATTTCGTCGTCAACGAGTTCGATACTTTTACCACAACTCTCGGTGAATCAGTTGCCTCGGCCTCTAACATATACCGAATCCTCGTCAACAACATGACAGCTCATGGTATTGTCCGAACTCTCTCTAAAGTACAATATCAAGTAAAGGATGGGGAAACGTTAAATCATGTCTTCTGAGTAATAGATCTCTAAAGAAGTTGAAGCTTTACCAACTATTTGATGAGCTTCAAGGTCATGAATCAAATGTTGCACAAACTTTGAGAGGACTCTTAGGAGGACCTCTTGCTCTTGTAAGTTTATGATCCTCGAGTTCCGAACCTCTCTGCTTCGGACCCTTTCAAAGCTGTTATCCCATCTATCCCACTTGTTCATTCTTTTCCACCAGCTTTATCTGCCCTTGCCAGTTCAAACTATCAGTTTGATGGAGACCTCGACCTTGAAGCAATGAACTCCGAACTACGCTTTCAACAAGAGTTTGCTTTACTCTCCATGAAATATAAGGGTCCTTTCAATCCCACTCACAAACCATACCACAGCCGTTTCCAAGCTCCTCATCAAAGTAATCCCCAACCCTATCCAAAACCTTCCGAAAATCCACCTGTATACAAGCCAAACATTCCGAAACAAAATCACTCCTCAGAATCCCATGAGACTCTGAATTCTGACAAACCAAAAGTTGTTTGTCACAAGTGTGGTCATGCAAATCACTTTTCCAAAGACTGCTTGGCTGAAGCCTCACAAAAACCAAAAATCAAGGACCCCGCATACTATGCACATCTAGCCCAAGAAATGGCTGCTAGTGAGAAAGCTTTCGTTATCACTGTGTCAAGAGATATGGAAGGATATTGGTCATCATGAGATGAAAATGATGTGAGTTCTAGTGGAAACATGTGTCTTATGGCTAGACAAATCATCGAATGTGATGAAGGCTACTGGTCATTTGGATCAGAGGAAGATAATGATGATGTTGAACCAAACTACTACTACATGGCGACCAACGACCCACCCGGTAGAAGCATCGTTCAACAGGTAAATTTTATGAAAACTGATAATAATTTTTTATTTATCTCTTTGTGAACCATATCTAACCCAGATCCAATCAGATATGAACATCATTTACAAAGCCTATGAGTCTGCCATAGAAGCTAGTGAGAAGATGGAGAGTAAATTAATTTGTCTTAGATTACGTTTCGAGGATAAGAAGCTTAAGATAGAGTCTTTAGAACATGAACTTGTAATGTCAAAAGATGAATGTATCATTCTTAAAGACAAATGTGAAATCACTTATTCTGAAAGAAATGTTTTGATTTCTGAGAACAAACGTCTCAATGCCAAAATTGATGCTTTACATAATTCCATAGACATTCTTGAAGCAAACGAAAGGATGACTCATAATTTTCGTCATCGTTGGTCTAAAGCACCTGGTCTCGGAAGCGAGTTTCCAAAACCTATTGCCCGTTCCTTGAAGGAGTTACAGAATCTAACTTTTATGGGAGACATGCCGAACCACAAACATTCGGATACCCCTGTCTCACCTTTGTCACCCCTTCATGAGACCTTGGACAGTTTTTCTTCCTTGATTCCTGAATTTCTACCAGTAGTTGTCAAATGTCTTGATTTCACGCCTCTTCCGCCTCTGATACCCCTGGACCTGAATCAGACCCCAAAGACTGCTTGGCTGAAGCGTCACAAAAACCAAATATCAAGGACCCCACATACTATGCACGTCTAGCCCAAGAAATGGCTGCTAGTGAGAAAGCTTTCGTTATGACCGTGTCAAGAGATATGGAAGGATATTGGTCATCAGGAGATGAAGATGATGTGAGTTCTAGTAGAAACATGTGTCTTATGGCTAGAGAAACCATCGAATGTAATGAAGGCTACTGGTCATCTGGATCAGAGGAAGATAATGATGATGTTGAACTAAACTACTGCTACATGGCGACCAACGTCCCACCCGGTAGAAGCATCGTTCAACAGGTAAATTTTATGAAAACTGATAATAATTTTTTATTTATCTCTTTGTGAACCATATCTAACCCAGATCCAATCAGATATGAACATCATTTACAAAGCCTATGAGTCTGCCATAGAAGCTAGTGAGAAGATGGAGAGTGAATTAATTTGTCTTAGATTACGTTTCGAGGATAAGAAGCTTAAGATAGAGTCTTTAGAACATGAACTTGTAATGTCAAAAGATGAATGTATCATTCTTAAAGACAAATGTGAAATCACTTATTCTGAAAGAAATGTTTTGATTTCTGATAACAAACTTCTCAATGCCAAAATAGATTCTTTACATAATTCCATAGACATTCTTGAAGCAAACGAAAGGATGACTCATAATTTTCGTCATCGTTGGTCTAAAGCACCTGGTCTCGGAAGCGAGTTTCCAAAACCTATTGCTCGTTCCTTGAAGGAGTTACAGAATCTAACTTTTATGGGAGACATGCCGAACCACAAACATTCGGATACCCCTGTCTCACCTTTATCACCCCTTCATGAGACCTTGGACAGTTTTTCTTCCTTGATTCCTGAATTTCTACCAATAGTTGTCAAATGTCCTGATTTCACGCCTCTTCCGCCTCTGATACCCCTGGACCTAAATCAGACCCCAAAGACTGCTTGGATGAAGCGTCACAAAAACCAAAAATCAAGGACCCCGCATACTATGCACGTCTAGCCCAAGAAATGGCTGCTAGTGAGAAAGCTTTCGTTATCACTGTGTCAAGAGATATGGAAGGATATTGGTCATCAGGAGATGAAGATGATGTGAGTTCTAGTAGAAACATGTGTCTTATGGCTAGAGAAACCATCGAATGTAATGAAGGCTACTGGTCATCTGGATCAGAGGAAGATAATGATGATGTTGAACCAAACTACTGCTACATGGCGACCAACGACCCACCCGGTAGAAGCATCGTTCAACAGGTAAATTTTATGAAAACTGATAATAATTTTTTATTTATCTCTTTGTGAACCATATCTAACCCAGATCCAATCAGATATGAACATCATTTACAAAGCCTATGAGTCTGACATAGAAGCTAGTGAGAAGATGGAGAGTGAATTAATTCGTCTTAGATTACATTTCGAGGATAAGAAGCTTAAGATAGAGTCTTTAGAACATGAACTTGTAATGTCAAAATATGAATGTATCATTCTTAAAGACAAATGTGAAATCACTTATTCTGAAAGAAATGTTTTGATTTCTGATAACAAACGTCTCAATGCCAAAATAGATGCTTTACATAATTCTATAGACATTCTTGAAGCAAACGAAAGGATGACTCATAATTTTCGTCATCGTTGGTCTAAAGCACCTGGTCTCGGAAGCGAGTTTCCAAAACCTATTGCTCGTTCCTTGAAGGAGTTACAGAATCTAACTTTTATGGGAGACATGTCGAACCACAAACATTCGGATACCCCTGTCTCACCTTTGTCACCCCTTCATGAGACCTTGGACAGTTTTTCTTCCTTGATTCTTGAATTTCTACCAATAGTTGTTAAATGTCCTGATTTCACGCCTCTTCCGCCTCTGATACCCCTGGACCTGAATCAGACCCCAAAGACTGCTTGGCTGAAGCGTCACAAAAACCAAAAATCAAGGACCCCGTATACTATGCACGTCTAGCCCAAGAAATGGCTGCTAGTGAGAAAGCTTTCGTTATCACTGTGTCAAGAGATATGGAAGGATATTGGTCATCAGGAGATGAAGATGATGTGAGTTCTAGTAGAAACATGTGTCTTATGGCTAGAGAAACCATCGAATGTAATGAAGGCTACTGGTCATCTGGATCAGAGGAAGATAATGATGATGTTGAACCAAACTACTGCTACATGGCGACCAACGACCCACCCGGTAGAAGCATCGTTCAACAGGTAAATTCTATGAAAACTGATAATAATTTTTTATTTATCTCTTTGTGAACCATAATCTAACCCAGATCCAATCAGATATGAACATCATTTACAAAGCCTATGAGTCTGCCATAGAAGCTAGTGAGAAGATGGAGAGTGAATTAATTCGTCTTAGATTACGTTTCGAGGATAAGAAGCTTAATATAGAGTCTTTAGAACATGAACTTGTAATGTCAAAAGATGAATGTATCATTCTTAAAGACAAACGTGAAATCACTTATTCTGAAAGAAATGTTTTGATTTCTGATAACAAACGTCTCAATGCCAAAATAGATGCTTTACATAATTCCATAGACATTCTTGAAGCAAACGAAAGGATGACTCATAATTTTCGTCATCGTTGGTCTAAAGCACCTGGTCTCGGAAGCGAGTTTCCAAAACCTATTGCTCGTTCCTTGAAGGAGTTACAGAATCTAACTTTTATGGGAGACATGCTGAACCACAAACATTCAGATACCCCTGTCTCACCTTTGTCACCCCTTCATGAGACCTTGGACAGTTTTTCTTCCTTGATTCCTGAATTTCTACCAATAGTTGTCAAATGTCCTGAATACACGCCTCTTCCGCCTCTGATACCCCTGGACCTGAATCAGTCCTCAAAATTTTCTCCCAGCATTCCCACCACTGTAGTTCACATTCCAAACCACAGTCCTCCTAACAATTGCCTTGTTGAGGAAATTATTCCGGAGACAACTGGATCTGACCCTGAAGAATCAAATTTTGTTTGGGCATCCTTAGATAATGTCGTTGATGTAGAAACCATAAGTGATAATTCATCCGATTCGTGTGTTTCAGACTCTCAAGTGATTTCTAAAACCGCCTTAGTGCCAATCAAACCCAAGTTTAACAACCCATCCATTGGCCAAACTTCCAAGTCAACATATGACTCCAGGAAGAAACCTTCATTGAATAGAAAAGATGTCGTCGATTCTAAGATAGAAGCCAAAAATGCACTCAAAAAGGAAATTAGGTCAAGACAAAATTCCAGGTTTATTGAGAATTCCAAAAAGAAAGTATCTCTTACTGTAAGCCCGACCACTAAGAACCATAAAACATTTGCGCCTGTTAAGATCCTTAAAAGGCGATCCATACTTCCTAGTCCTATTGTTCAAAACAAAGCTGTCAGTCCTATTCCGAAAAAGATAGTTGATACTTTTCTCACAAGAAATAACTCTCCTCGAACCGTTTCCTATGTTTTCATTGCTAAATCTAACGGTACGATTTTTAAACCTCAATAGCTTTCAAAACTGAGTTCACCATCAAAAATATTAAACAAAAAACGTTTGGTTAAAAGCATTGTCACTCAAACATTGTCAAAGAATTCAACACAAAAATTTGAGTGGAGAGCTAAGAGTGTTGAAAAAGATTTTGCAACTTCAAAAAACATTGTGATTCCCACAGCTCCAAAAATAGTTGGTCCGAGAAAAGTTGTTCCAAAACAACCTATTGTTGAATATGATTTCTGGATCAACGAAAAGACCTTGGCATTTTGCTTCTTTCCCAAAGGATCTCGAAACAAGCCTCCCGAGACACCTGTTGCTCAAAATTCACTACCAAAGTCCAAAGCCCGTGCCCAAGTCCCAAAACCTAACTCGGAGCCTAAAAACTCCAAACTTCACTAAATTTTGCAGGCACTCTATGCTTCAGAACAAGATACAATATGGTATATTTATAGTGGTTGTTCCATGCACATGACAGGGCAGAAAGACTTTCTGCGTGATCACAAACTTTCACCAAATGCTGGCTATGTGACGTATGGCAACAACTCCAACTCTCAAATCCGTTATGGCATCCTCACCAGTGGAAACTTCTCTATATCAAAAGTGGCATATGTAGCTGACCTGAAGCACAATCTAATCAGTGTGGCTCAACCTAATAATGCAAATCGTCGAGTTGAATTCTATAAGAAACACATCTATATCATGTCCGAAGACCGGAAAGAATGTCTGATCAAGTCAAATCGCAACAAGATCATGTATCCTCTTGACATCATCATGATCGTTGGCAAGCCCCAACTCTGTCTTCTCTCTAAGGCAGTTCCTGATGTCAGTTGGTTATGACATCGAAGGCTTGCTCATCTTAACTTTCAATATATGAACGATATTGTTTCTGGTAAAATGGTCAGATGTTTGCATCTCCTCAAGTTTGAAAACGATCATCTATGTGCTGCTTGTGAGTGTAGGAAGAAATCAAAGAAAGGTCATCCTATCATCATCGAAAGATCGATCTCTGAACCGTTAGAACTGCTTAATACTGATTTATGTGGACCCTCCACTGTAGAAAGTCTACATCATAAGAAATACATTCTTGTGATTGTGGATGATCTTACAAGGTTCATCTGGGTTTTTTTCCTTGGGCTCAAGTCAGAAACCGCCTCGGAACTTATTACCGTCATTAAGGGTATTGAAGTTCTAGGGAAACTGCATGTTCATCGAATCCGAAGTGATAATGGCTTGGAGTTTACCAATGTTACCATTGAGAAATTCCTATCCGAGAAAGGTAATGACCACAATTTCTCAACCCCTACACTCCTCAACAAAAAGGTGTGGTCGAAAGGTGCAACAGAACTTTAGTTGAAGCTGCTCAATCAATGCTCAATTTTGCAAATCTTCCACTTTGTCTCTGGGCTGAAGCCGTATCAACTGCATGCTTTACTCAGAATCGTAGCATCATCAATTGAACCCTCAATATGACACCGTACGAAAGCCATGAATGGTCGTAAGCCTAGCATCTTGTTTCTACATGTCTTTGGCTGTCGGTGCTTTATCAAGAACAATCGTGATCAGCTCACAAAATTTCAGCCCAAAGCCGATAAAGCAATTTTTCTTGGATACTCAGCAAAATCAAAAGCTTACTGGGTTCTGAATCGACGAACTCGTGTTCTTAAAGAAAGTTTTGATGTCACCTTTGATAACAACTATGTTCGGAATTCTGGACCAACCCATGTCACAACTCACATCATGGAGTCCAATGCTCCATCGCCAGGATGTCCGAATACTCAAATAATTCATGAAGTCGTTTTGAAACCATGTTCGGACCATCAGAAACTACTCTTGATTCGAAATATCGATCAATACAATCTTCATCCGTTATAGCTCCACTATCACAAAATGTTTCTGGTCCGATTCCCACAATTCCTCCGTTTGATTCCGAACCAATTCAAACTTCTCAAGTTGAGGGGGAGAATGGTTTTCCCTCTCTTGAATCAAATGTTGAAGGATTCCAAGATGCAACAGATCAATGTGCTGAATTCGATCCTATTTCGGACAACAACAACGACAACGTCAATTTCTTTGACTTTTCGGACGAAAATGATGCTGATATCTCCGATTCAGAAGTTCAGGGGGAGCATCATCCTCCAATTCAAGTTGTTCAGGGGGAGAAACACAACCCCATTGTTGATATCGGATCATCTGCTGCAAAAGAGCTTCCGAGACTACACATCTAGACCAAGGATCATCCTCCAAACCAAGTCATTGGAAATCTAAGCGTCAGTATTCAAACTCGCTCTGCCACTAACATCCAAAATGAATGTCATTTCTCGGCATTTATCTCAATGGTTGAATCAAAATCCATCAAGGAAGCACTTTAACATGCTGACTAGATTACAACCATGCAAGATTAGTTGGAAGAATTTGACAAAAATGAAGTATAGACTCTCATTCCTCCTCCTTAGGATCATCCCATTGTTGGTACGAGATGGGTGTTCCGAAATAAGCTAGACAATGCAGGAGTTATCATTCGAAACAAAGAAAGATTGGTGGCCAAAGGCTTCACATAGATTGAAGGACTTGATTATGACGAGACCTTTTCTCCTGTTGCCCGTCTTGAACCCATCAAAATATTTCTTACTTATGCAGATCATAAAGGATTTAAAGTTTATCAAATGGACGTTAAGAGTGCTTTTCTTAATGATGAGTGTGATACCAATGTGTATCTCCAACAGCCTCCCAGTTTTGTCAATCTTTCTTATCCGAACTATTACTACAAACTCCGAAAAGCTGTTTATGGCCTCAAGCAAGCTCCTCGCGCCTGGTACGAGACACTCTCCGACTTTCTCAAGCGTTCTGGTTTTCAAAGAGGAATTCTCTATCCTACCCTGTTCCGAAGATTAAATGGAAAGCATCTCATGCTGGTTCAAATCTACATCGACGATATCATTTTTTGATTCACGGATCCCTCGATGGTTGCTGACTTTTTCAAGTTAATGGTTAGCCGATTCCAAATGAGCATGAATCGTGAACTAAGTTTCTTCCCAGGTCTCGAAGTAAAACAGACCAATAGCGGAATCTTTATTCACCAAGAAAAATACATTTCCAAGCTTCTCAAAAAATAATCGATGGATACTTGTGTCTGTGCCAAGGTTCCTATGGGTTTCGGACACAAGATCTTCTCGAACCATTCAGGTGTTGCTGTCGATGAAAAGAAGTATAGATGAATGATTGGATCGATGCTCTACCTAACAGCAACTCGTCCGGACATCATGTTCTCTGCATGTTTGTGTGGCAGATTTCAATTCAATCCAAAGATGTCTCATCTTTTGGCTGTCAAGAAAATATTCCGATAACTCAAAGGTACAAAGAGTCTCGAAATCTGGTACCCAACAAATGATATTTTCCTTCTACAAGCATATTCTGATTCGAACTATGGTGGTGTTCAATTGGACAGAAAAAGCACCTCTGGTGGCTGTCAATTTTTGGGTGGAAGACTGGTTAGCTGGTCATTTAAGAAGCAGAACTGCATTGCACTTTCAACAGCCGAAGCGGAATACATTGATGCTGTTAGTTGCACCTCTCAAGTTCTTTGGATGAAATCACATCTCATGGATTATGGTTACCGGTTTCAACAAATTCCCATCTATTGTGATTCACAAAGTGCCTTTGCGATTTCACACAATCCAAATCAACACTCCATGATGAAGCACGTCGATATACGGTACCATTTCATTAAAGATCATGTTTTAAAAGGAATCATTGAACTTATTTTTGTTCCATCTGACGATGAGATTGTTGATGTCTTTACTAAGGAATTAGACGAAACCAAATTCAATGGTTTTCTGAACAAAATGGGTATGATGTTGTCTGATCAATTCTTTCAAGACGCTTGCACTCTCGGATGTCATCATCAGGAAGTGAAACAATTCCAAAGTCAAAATTATTTTTCATCTCGGAATCATTCCTCTCAGAATAATAGGATCATTTTACATGTCTTTTTATCTAACCTCTCCATCTAGTTTAGGTTGTACAGCTCACTTAATCTTTTAAAATTCATGACCAATATAGTCACATTGGTATTTTGTTTGATCTCATCTCCGAATCTGTATCATAAAGTGTGCCTTAAAGTTCATCTCGGAATTCAAGTCCGAAATGGTAATGTGCTTTCATCTCTTACCCTGTCCGAGATCAGTTCCTTCTCGTCTCGGAACTTCAAAATCTATTTAAATACGTCCTATAAGATCTTCCTTCCTTTTACCTCTGATATTTAGCCCGAGTCTGTGCAATCTGGGACTCTATATCATGTACAAGTGTTTTATTTTTCATCTCGGAAGTATCCTATGACCCTCCATCTCGGAACTCTCATGCTCCGAGATCACATTGTAAATCCTTCTCAGAACTTTCATGCTCCAAAATCCATTTGTCAAATCATCTCGGAACTTTCTAGCTCCGAGATCATTCTATTGAAAAGAAGTTCAAAAGGTTTTTTCATCATTATATGTGAAACGTTTTCTTAATAACTCAAACGGTTATATTTTTTTAATGATGATTATCCTTTAATCCTAGAAAATTGCACCTTTTTGCACACATCTCCGTAAAGTAAACATCATGTCAATCAAATGACGGTTTTCATTTCTCACGTCTTTCCATTGTATTATTTCGTCCTTGCAGGTCAGCTCATACTAAATGTGGCAACACATTTAATGCGGTCCATATTCATATCCGGATATCATCATTACAGTTTTTCAACCCGACCCGCTTCTTTCGAACCTATAAAAAGCTTTCAAAAACCCATTTGTCACTTTACGCTCTCAAAATATTCATCTCTTTCTCTCTACAAGAAAAATGTTCTTCGAGCTCTCATAACCTACAACAATGGCATCTTCTCAATCCGCTCCAAAAATCACTAAAACTGCTCTTAAGAAGAAATCCTCCAAAGGTTCTACCTCATCATCCTCAACTGAATCATTTCTCCGTGATACCATGCAACTCTTCTCCTTGGATCCCATGGACTATGACGAGCCCATACGAGTCATGATCGAGTTTATAGCTCGCCATCCCATCTCAGTTCCACTCACCAAAATTCCTAACCTACCTATTCCCCTTCGTCTCCTTCACACAGCTTTTGACAGAATCAAGATCGAAGACGGAGTTCTTGAGATAAGGATCACTGGTGATCGTATTGTACCAGTTCACAAGCCAACTTTCTTGAAGGCTATTGGGATTCCAAAAAACCCTAAGGGTTTCAAGATTCAAGAACCATCGTTTGAAGAGTTTCAAACATTTCTCAACCACATTGGGCATGTTGAAGAGTTCAAAGCAATGAAATTCAAGAAATCTGCAGTTCCTGGGCTATGGAAAGTCCTTATGCACTTAATCCTTTGAGGTCTGTCTGGGAAACATGGAGGCACATACACAATGAGTAAGTATTGGTTCTACGTCGTCTACAACATCTTTTCAGGGAAGACGAACGTTGTCGATCTAACAGAAGTCTTGTGGCAAGACTTTCGGAAGTTTGCTGTCAAACAAAAGCCTCAAGAGATATCGAGTCCGAGATTCTGGGCTCTGACCATCCAACAACTATACCGAGAGAGGCAAGAACCAATCCCTGTCGACACAATTCCGAAAGAGGTATTTTTATCCTTCAAAACTATTAAGACTTACCGCCTTCCGAAACAGGCATCTTTCGGACCAATTCATAGATTGCCTTAACAGATGTTGGCCACTCAACCATCCGAGTCCCCTCATTTGAAACAACACTTGGAGACTTCGATTGTGTGTAACCATGTCTTCGTTGAACCCACCTCGGATGTGGCCAAACCAGTTCCTTTTGGCAGAAAGAAAAATAAGGTTGCTAAAAGAAAGACCTCTCCCTCAAAACCTAAAGCTAAAAAGAGAGCAAAAGTCGACACTTCCTCTCAAAAGGAATCTGTCAAAGTCATTCCGACTGACTATGGTCATCCACTCACCCTACCTGACCACTCATCCTAAGTACCCTTCGGAGTTTCAAAAACAATTGCACACACTCATAGGGAGCCTCCTCATAATCCACCCTCACCTTCCCAACAAGGTGATGCCGGTGTTGACCATAGTTCCTTGCACCCCCTGGAACACACCCACGAGTCACATCGGAAATACCTCATTCTTCTTCCACACAAGCACGATTTGAGACCCCTGTCTTGGATCCTAAGCATTCCAAAGTCGGAGTTGTCCTTCCTGTCTCGGATGCCACAATTGGTCTGATACATGGCAAAGGTAAAGAACGACTAGGTACTGACGATCCAGATTGGTTAGACTTTGTCAGTAGGGCTCATACAAGGCATCCAGAGCTTACCAGATGTAACACCAGTCAAATTTAGGTCAAAAATAAATTGATCAATAATCGTAATTGGGATGAACAAAGTGGTAGAGATTGTAACAAGGTTTCCAAAAATATAAAGAACACTGAAATCCGAGTTATAACAAAGAAGTTATGACCAATCGATGATCCGCGACAAAACCGGCAAAACACTGTTCAGTGTAAAATGTGAATTTTCGATAAAAGGATTTTTAACCTTAACAATCTAAATGAAAGTTGTAGAATATGTTAAACCGAGAACTTTCATAAAAAGAACGTAAAAATCTGACTTCGTATGAGGAAGTTATGATTTTTCTAAGTTTCGGTTTAGCAGTAGACAGCTAAAAATTCGAAATAAAAATCGATCGATATTTAGCCAACACAACTTAAACGAGAATCGAAGATCTCGTCAAAAGTAGTCCAACGGTAAATAGACAGACGAAAACGGACGTCGGATGGAGAAGTTATGAATTTTTAACGGATTTCCTGTCCCGGTCTGTTAAAAATAACAACATTAAAAATAAAGTCAAAATTAGCCGACGAAGTCTAAACGAAAGTCGTAGAATATAATTTTAACTACGCTTGCATATAAAGAACGTCAAAAACGGAGCTCGTATGCGAATGTTCTGAATTTCGCAAGTTTTAGGCACAAAAATCGAGAAATGTTGAAAACCGGGAAAATTCGCATGGTCACCCTTCGGCCACGTCACCTCACATGCGAGGCTTCCCCATGTCACCACGTGTTCACTGCTGATTGGACCGAAGTTGCTCCTGGCGTCTCCTGATTGGACCGAAGTTCGGTCCAGTAGCCATCCGACGCGCCTCGCATACGTGTCTCGCATCCGAGCTTCGCAACAACCGCCTCAGACTTCGGCCTCGTGGCCTTCGCTGCTGATGACGTGTGGCTGCTGACTCACCCTTCGGACCGCACCCTCGCACCCTATATAAGGGCTGCGAGATTTCTCGGATTTAAGACATTTCCTTCACCATTTTAACCCCAAATTTCACCCTTTTTCACCTTTCTCACCCCTTTAAACTTTCTTACAACCCCCAAGGCCCCGGTATCATATCTAAAACCCGAAGCAAGCCCCGAAGCCCCAGAATTCTCGAGAAGCTAACCTCTTTACATTCGAATTGCTGCCCGCGTAAAGCCCGGTTTTTACTCAAGAACTCGCGGTTTCTTCGAGAAAGATCATCTATAGAAACAAAACGTTGCCCAAATCACCACTTATCAAGTGAGTTCATACCCCTATAATCTACCTTTTTAATGGTTTTTAAATACTTTTTAAAGGGGGGAATACAAGTTGAAGACAATATAAATTGTGTTAATAATTGTATGTGATAATAATCACACAAAGGATTTCCTTATGCTTTTAAGGATTACCAAATACTTCCAAACTGACTTAAAGCCATGTTAAATCTTTAAAGTCATGTAAACTCTTTTAATACTGTTAAATTCTTTGAAAAAGGTTTTATAAACTATTTCAAATTATAATTATCAATATCATATTCATATATGTATAAGTATATAAATAAAACTTAAAGGGCTTAGGACTAAAGAGTTGCCTTATCTCCTTTTCCTTATTTGGATGTGGATTTGAGGTGAGGTTAATTGTCCGAAGGTCGTTTCCTTCTTAATTATATACATTATACATATGGGAATATAAAAGGTTACTTCAGTTGGTATCATTACCTTTGTATCATGTTGAGCAAAGGTGTTCATCCATGAGAAATCATGCTAATCAGATAGAACATATAAATTATAATAGTTATAATTTATGATTCAAAACTAAATATACAAGTATGATCCACGATTGTATACTTTCCAAGGAAATTACTAATAATTCATTTATCTATACCAGGATATGTATAATACCTTTAGTATATGGATAATATATTAAAGAAGTAATAATACATCATACCGGGTTTGCATTAACAAGGGTACAGACGTACCAGGGTTAGCAATCACGGGGTAATAATACATCAACAAGGGTAAAATACAACGTACCAGGGTTAGCAATCATGGGGTAATAATACATCATACCGGGTTTGCATTAACAAAGGTAAAATATAACATACCAGGGTTAGCAATCACGGGGTAATAATACATCATACCGGGTTTGCATTAACAAGGGTACAATACAACGTACCAGGGTTAGCAATCACAGGGTAATAATACATCGTAATCTCGTTGAAACAATAAATTTGTGAGACTCTTCATGATGTACTTATCTAAGTACGACCTTAAGTCCTGACTTATTAACCAGAATCTCCTGGAGGGAGAGCGTGAATTTGTGTATAGATCTATATGGGACTGACAATCCCGCACCTTCACTATTCGCTACAGTTTGGCCGACAGGCCTAGGGTGTCAAATGTCATATCGTTTCCGACGCCTGAAGAATGTCGCATCAGGCACATCAGTCATATTAGTATGGTTAATAGAACTCACATGGATAAAACAACGAGTAAATTACTTAGTAATATACTTCTCTTAAAACAGTAAGAAAAGATAATTACATCCTATCTATTTTACTGACCAAATATACCTTCTGTTAGTTTTTACTTATAGTAAAAATTACGTATCATTAAATCAAGTATGGCAAATATACTTGTACTGTTGGTTTTGGAAAGTTTAACAACCATAAATCAGTATTATGGAAAATATAATATTTTCCAGGATTAATATCAATGTTTTACTGTAGAACGGATATAACTAAGAATACTTTTACAAATGAAACGGTTTATGGGATTAAACTACTTTTACAAATGGAACGGTTTTATGGGGATTTAAAACTACTATTCAGAAACGGTTTACGGGGATTTAAAACTACTATCCAGAAATGGTTTTATGGGGATTTAAAACTACTTATCAGATGAAACTTAGTCATTCACTCTCTTTAAACTAGTATAACATAAAGGACCTTTAGTGGCTAATTCTATAATTCCTTAGTTTATACATCAGAATTATATATAAGTAATATCTGATTGACAGTGAAATGTGTGACTTCCGCCTTACTTCCTATTCCTTGTTTGGTTATGGGCTTAGGGCAGATACACCCATTTAACTGTCCATTCGATATTAGGTTATATATAACTAGTATAAACTAAGTAATTGTAGAGGGAACTATTGAGGTTATCATTTTATCACATGAGGAAATATAGGATTTCCTGGGGGAACCAACGAACTTTTCCAAAAGAACTTAGAGTATACTTTATAGAAATAAAATACTTATGAACTCACCAGCTTAAATGCTGATCTACTCTTTCAAAATAACTTGTATTCTCAGGAATCCAGTAAACAGGTACACTCCTGAAGCTTTTGAGAAGACTACCTAGTACCGTACTGCGACTCTTGTCTTCTACTGTATCTACTTTGATGTTCGAATATGTAATGTTTAAACACTTATGTAAAACTTATACTTATTAATGCAATGATTGTTTGTACTTTGATTACTATATTGCATGTGTTGTGATACTTACATGAAGTCCTCCGCCACCAAAGATTTCCGTCGTTCTGGTTTGGGGGTGTGACACCAGATCACAAGTTGAAGCAACTCTCATCTCGATGAGAAACAGAGCTATCCAGAGCAACAGACCTTTCGTTGCTCCAACTGATGATGTAATTGACTAAGAATTTTCATCTGGAGAGACCCTCAACGACAACATCATCTCGGATAACCCTCCGAAGTCTCCCCACCATGATGCACTCCACCCTGATTCAAATGAGGAACACTCTTCCGAATTCATGTTCGATGACGATAATACTTCTATTGCTGCTCGTCCTGTTCGCTCATCTATTCATCTTTCTCGGAAACCATCTTCATCTCGGCTAGCTTAGGACTTCAGACTCTCATCATCCTCTTCTGAACCAGTTGATGAAGAAATTAATATTGACGATCAAGCTCGCAAGACTCTTGAAGGAGAAACCGAAACCAATCCTCTTAAGGATGATCAAGCAACAACTGCCAACAAACATGGCCCTTCCGATTCGCCTGTGAACCAAGAGCATGATAAAGCCAAGACTGCGAGTTCCTCTTCGGACACGGGATCATCAGCAGGAAACTATGCTGATCCCTTTGCCTTGATGGAACTCCGAGACAATGTCACTGCTTCAGTTTCCAAGGTTGAATCATTGGACAAGTCGGTTTCCCAGCTTGACTCCAAAATTGATGCCAAAGTGTATGGTCTTGACACTAAGTTGTATGCAATTCTCCAATCTCTCTCGGACGTCAAGAAGCAAGGGCCATCGGATGAAGAAAGAGCTTAACAGTTGCATCAACTCATCTCCCTCCGCCTCAAGCACACCATCGATGAGGTCGAGCAGAAACATAATTCAAGTCTTGATCACTATCTTGACACCATCACCACCATGCTAAAAGTACACAATGATATGATCAGTGCCACCAATGAGCTGATCAACTAGTCACATGTCAGGCATGAGAAACAGATTCAAAGGATGGAGAAGGAGATTAAGAAGAAAGATGAGATGAATCTCATTATGCAACAAGTTCTCATCAAACTCATCATGGCCTGTTGGAATATCGTGGACGTTCTGAACAACAAGTTCGATGAAATGTTGTCCATTCTTGGCTCTTTATTTGACCATCTCAAAGCTTAGGCTCCGACTGCTGAAGCCTGTGACGCCCTTACCCTGCAGATGAACACCAACTTTCAGACAGTGTTTAATCGTCTCTCGAAATTTCAACACTCTGCATTTCTTTCCTCGGTTGCTAGGCCATCTGATGCAAGAGGGGGAGAAGGCCCAAGCAACAGGGATAATTCTATCTCTTGGAAGCCTTCCTCGGAGTTCAACCTCCGAGATGAATCTGATGATGAATATGTTCAGATTGTTTCCGTAGGTACTCCATCTAATGATGATGATGATGATGATGATGCTGATGATGATGATGATGATGACAAGTATATCACCAATGCAGTGATAGGAAATTAAGCTCCAAGTAAGTTTCCATCTAAAATTCTTTTCGATGAAGAGTAGAGGACATGGTCTGTTGTCTCATGGCCATCATCCTTAGCTGATGTTTTAAAAAGAAGCCGTGAAATGGCTAAGGCAAAAACCAAGCTGACCATTGACGCTTTTCAAGCCACTCAGTCAATGATGCTTCCAATTCCCTCAGCAAGAATTGCTCCCATCGATGAAGGTTCTCCACTTCGGAAACCTGATAACATTCCTGAAGAGCCCCTATTTCCTCCTCCTCCTGGATTCACCATCGATGAAAACATGTAGCACGTCATCTCGGTTCTTAACAAGAAACAAGACAAAGGCAAAAAGCCCATCTCGGAATTTCAATGCTCCAAACCATTCACCAAAAAGTCTGAAGGTTGGTCCCAGGCTCAGATAGATCAAGCCCTGGAAGAGAGCATCCTAATTCAAGCTCTGAAAGACAACCCCAATCCGATGTTAGGACTTTCCCCACTCTGCAGAGAAGGAATAATTCATGATCTGGATATTGTTCCATTCATGTATTGGTTGGATTAGTGTCTAAGTCCATAACTATTTTGGTATGTACTTGACCCGATTATGAGCATGGTCCTTTTGGGTTGCCTTCACCATAGCAATATGTAGGATGAATTAAGGAGAGAAAGGTTTAATTATGATTTATTAATATATTATAAGAATAATATATTAAAGGAGAAATCATATAGTTTAATTAATATTAGTCAAGAATTAATTAAGAATTAATTTTGTGGCTAAAAGAGATTAATTAAACTTAGGGGACTGGATTTGTAATTATAAGATAATTACGATTGGGCTATGGATCACCTAATAATATATAGGTTGGACGAATTCTATGGGAAGCCCATTAGAAATCGTCCAAGGGATATGTTAAAGGAGTCCATGGGCTGCTTAGGGCCTAAGCAGTCAGATTAGGGTTTCCTAGTTGTAAACCCTAATAGCCTACATGTATATATAGGACCCCTATGCCCCAAAAACGTGGCTAAGTGTTCCTTTAGGGTTTCCAGCCGTTTTTGGTGCCTCCTCTCTCCTCCCTCTTCATCCAAGTTGCTTAGTGGTGTTTGTGACTCCATTAGAGGTGCAACACTTGAGGCACTAAACTTTCTGAAGCTAATCAAAGCAAGGATTGATTGTTATTGCTATATAACAATCAAAGGAAATTACTAAACCCTTATTTCAGTTCTTATTTGATGGATCTAGGGTTTGTAAGTCTTGGATTCATTGCATGTATAATAGAGAAACCTAGATCCAAGCATTAGGGTTTGTATGAGCACATAGGATTGTTCTTGTGCTTAAAACCCATCAGTGGTATCAGAGCCTTGATTGGTTTCTGTTGTATGTGATGCAATTGTCGAATTCTTGCTGAAAAACGATTTTCTTGCCTCTGCCCGAACCAACTCGGCGAGTCAGTATCTGGACCCGGCGAGTTGGCCCTACTCGGCGAGTTCGGATTGCTACTCGGCCAGTTTGGGACTCAGACAGAGGATATCTCGGGATTTCTTGCTGTTTTGGTGAAGAATAATTGCCTTATATGTTTTTAACTGATAAAATTCGAATTTTATTGTTATTGAAAGATTATCCTTGCCAAAACACAAGATAATTACCAATTGATTAGATAATAAATTCCTTATATGATTAAAATTGATTATTTGTATTAATTGGGTAACTTATCTTGCAAGAAATTAAATTAGGTCAAATATAGATAATCACTAAATTAATTGTTTGATATTATTTGTTATTTGATCCCTAATAAGTTTGAATAGTTTCAAATTACTCCCTTTAGGTTTTATAGTATAAATTTGAACTTAAAAGTTTTGTTTTTGAAATTTAAATAGTTAAACCCAAATGTTTTGAAAAGTTTCAAAAAATTGCCCTCAAGTTTTGGAATTTAAATTTTTTGATTAAAAGTTTAATGTTGAAATATTTAAATTCTAAACCCTAATGTTTTGAAATGTTTCAAAACTTGCCCTCAAGTTTTGGAATTTAAAATTTTGATTAATAGTTTAATTATGTAATATTTAAATTCTAAAACTCTAGTATTTTGAAAAGTTCAAATTACACCCTCATGGTTTTGTTAAGTTAATTAAAAGTTTAATTAAAAGAGAAAGTTAATAAAACCACCTAGTATTTTAAAAGTGTAAAATACACCCTATACTATATATATTTAACATTAAAAGTCTAATATGATATATATGAGTAAAGAGTCAGTCTTACCGTTAGTAGGCCTCATTCACGAAGCTGGTTTATAAGGGGTGTTTAAGGAAATTGCCTATAAAATGGCGATTGAATGGGTATCCACTCTTACCCACCGCACTCTTGACTAGTGGAGGGTCGTTAGCCGAACGGGTAGGATAGGACGAAACCTTCCATTATAAGTATAATGAAGTACAAAGTAACTAAATGCTTTTACAAATTCCCAATCTTAGTTACTTTAGGGCAAAATGTGAATTTGTATGCTAATCCATGGAATTACACTTCGTACCCTTGTCAAACGTTAGTGGAGCGTATGTGGCTAACCGGCACACTAATTTGGGATTGACATTGGTGGCGAAGGGTGGCTCGATGTTTATCATAGATCAATGGAGCGTGTGTGGCTAACCGGCACATTGATTAGGTGATAGTAACAATTGGGTGCACCACGTGATTCGCATGGTTATTCACACCTTGTTTGTGATCCTCGGCATCCCAGTCACAAATAGTAGGGCATAATCGAGATTAAACATGCCATTGAAAAGTTCAATGAATCTCAAAAGATCTAGGAGTTTCAATTCATTTAAAAATTAAATTTCTTTTTCGTTTTTCATGGTGGGAATTGGTAAATCGTCATTTACCTACCTTCAAATATTCTGCAACTAGATTACGGCATCCTTCTTCTAGGTTGTAGAATGTTGTGTTGGATCCTAGCCTTGATGTTTCATTTGGGTGTTACATCAAGGATTCTTATCAACTAACTTGAATTTTCTCCCGTTTTATAGATGTCTAAATCTTACAATGGTCTTCCCAAGTCCGTTGGAACAAGCTTTCCAAATGAAGATGACGTTCCACGATACGATCAAGGAAATGAGAGTCATGCTTCACTTCCTCCACCTCCTCCAATTATTCTCCCTAACCCACAAGTTCAAAGGCTTGAAAAGTTCAAGCTCACTCAAGCCCTATTGGCAAGTAAACACGAAGATGGGAAACTTGTGTGTGCACACGTCTTGGAGATAAAGTCACACATTGACGGGTTAAGGATGTTGGGTGTCGAGATTTCAGGTGAGTTGGCTGTTGACTGGGTTCTTCAGTCGCTTCCTGAATCATATAGTGAGTTCGTTAGAGAGTACTATATGATGGACCATGACGTGACCCTCATTGATTTGACCTATTTGCTTATAGCTGCGGAATCAGCAATGATTTGGCATGCTGATCAAGCAAATTTGTCTGGTGAATCAAACTCCCAAACTTCGATGGACATTGAAAATGGTGACATTGGAAATCCAGAAAAGGTAAATTCTGAGATAGTTCCTTGTGCCATTCCAAAAGAGTCCATCTGCTTCTACTGCCAAGAGAAGGGGCATTGGAGACGAAGCTGCCCTGTTTACCTGAGAGATCTAAGAGATGGGAGAGTCAAGACGTATGCCTCTACTTCAGGTAAAATCCAATAACTAACTCTATAAGTTCCTATTCTTTGATTTTCAATACATGATGTGATAAGATTACATTTTGATGTTTTGTAGGATCGAAGAAAAGAGAGGAAGCTTAAGGGAAGAAGTAAGCTGAATCTGATCGTGAAGAAATGGATTTCGATCGCATTGCTTGAAGATCGGATTTTTGAGCTACTACTTTAGAGTTAGAATAGATTGCTTAGAAATTGAAATAACATAGTTTTCATTTGAACTACATTGTAAGGACAAGTTTTTCCGCAATAAAATGAATTTTGATTTCGTCCTATTTATTTATCCTTGCAATGGCATATGTGAAAATGGGTGTTTATGTATTTCTAATTTTAGCAATGTTGAATTGGATGTGATTCTTGATTATGTAATTTGTGAAATGTCGAGGATTTGCCAAATAAAGGAAGATTCTCATCACCCAAGTTTCAATTGGACAGAAACTTGGAATCATACAACTTGGTTACGTGATCAATGAGAAACTTCATATTTTGGAAATTAGACTAATTCTTTGGCAAAGTGTCAAGAGAAGGACCAGGAGATCGAGTACACTAGGTTGTGCGTTGATCAAGTCCACCACAAGAGTGATAAATATATTCGTCATGATTTACTAAAGTTTAGTAAATATGATTATACTTATAAGATTAAGTATAATTCTGAGTTGATTGAAAGAGTTTCAATCAATAGCAGAACGAGTAAGAAGAATCAAGTAGGCAGAAAGATAAAAGTTTCTCTATTCTAAGAAGAAGGGAGAGTACCTTTTATTGTGTTTTATGATAAGTCTTAATGATTAAGAACCATATCTCAATTAATCCTCTAAGTGAGTCTTAGTGCAATTGCATGTTTGAGAAGAGGAATCGAGAATTGTAGAAATGGTTAAATCAAGAAGTCAATCATACTTCATTCCAATATCAAGTCTTAAGAGTCATACTCCAAGATTGTGACTTGAGTGATAAGTCTTAAGTAGGTTTATAACACTCGTCAAATGTGGAATTTGGAAAAGTTTTCTTATTCTTGCACATTTGAAATTGGTAAGTTGTGATGTCTTGGATAAGACAAAGACCAACCAGGATCAATTGTGTGAAGTGTTAAACTTGACAAAAGGCTACACTAACTCTTGAATATTTGTTTGTCAAGAAATGCTTCTTGACAAGAGAATCATATATGTCAAGGAGTCAGTGGGAGTCTTAGTGGTCTTGAAAAGTTTCAAGAACAAATCAAGAGTAAACCTAGTTAATCATCACTAGCACACGACTTGAGGTTTATAACCTATCGTGTTGACATTATCTTGTTTCTGCGACATTCCAGTTGAGTTAATTGTGCATGTGAGTTCTATGAGTTCTCATTTGAATGCATAAAGACAAAGCACCTTGATCAATGGAAAGTACATTGATATGTAGGGGTGAGTTGCTTGGAAGACATGGTGGGCACTCGTGTTACCATGAGGCAAGAAATCAAGATTGAACAAGTTCAGTCCATATGGTTTTGAATTTGTCGCAAACTTTCGTTTTGAGAAATTCACATGGATAGGAACACATACATCATAAAATCTAAGTGTCATAAGGTTTCCTCCTTCATGAAAATGATTGTGAGGAAATGCTTTCACTAAGAGAGATTTTAAGAAGACAGCAATTGTGAAAATTGTATTCTCAAATTCGATTATGATTACGGCATCCCTTTTCATAGTTCGAATTGTGAGATTTGGCAATTAGTCTAAACATTTGGGACTTACTGATATAAGTTTTGAACTAGTTTAGACACACATGTGAGCTATCTAAGGAAAAGTGTATGAGTTTAAGAAGCTTGGATAAAGGATTATCAAAGTATTAGGTATTAGAAATATGAACTTGAGAAATTCAATAAGCATTGTTTTCTAGAAGTTCAATTGTTTTCTGAATACATGTCAAAGCTAGTGGGAACATAAGTGTTATGCTGGTAAGAAAATAATTATCGTGTTAGTGGGAGCATGATTATTATGGTAAATATTGCAAGTTAGCGATATTAATTATAGAAAACAAAGATTCATTTTGCAAAGTTGCAAGGGTTGAAAAGTTGTTTTACTATAATTAAGGGAGAGAATATTATACTTCGTTTCAAAATTCTAAAGCTTAGATCGAGAAATGTTAATAAATTTAGTCAAGGATACATAGTGCATTCTCAAAATTCGATTATGATTACGGCATCCCTCTTCATAGTTCGAATTGTGGGAACAGGGCACATAAAATATTATGGCAGAAGGATGATGAAGTATCATGTCTTTATGTGAGACATTATGCATCGTGTCCAATACGCTTCAGGTATAGGATCGATTGCATATGCTATAATATTAGACCATTCTAAAATTTTCCAAATGCCTAGGGCATTAAGAGGGAAAAGGGACTAGAACTGGTTTTGACTAAAATAATTAAACAACTATCAAAAGACGATCTGAGGTTCACTGAGGATTTGTCGCTTGTGAGTAGTTGGAAGTATAGTATTGGATGGACTATATTGACATTATTATGAATAGATAGGATTCTATTAAGAATGAGTTGTCATATGGCAAATATGGAAATGTTTCCATTAACGGGAGTTGGATATTAAGAATCTATGTAGATTAGAAACTTTTATGCAAAAGGATGTTCAAAGGAATGTACTTTGAGTGAGAGACATCACATCTATAAAATTGTTTTGTAACAATTTCTGATAGAGAACTTAGTAATTTCATTAGCCAAGTCCTAGTGACTTTTGTGCTATGACTTTACGAAAGGGTCGTTGCATAAAATGTTAGAATCCAACATATTCTAATAGTGGCAAGATCCTTGTATTCTTACACTAATGATAAGGATTAGGGATTGTGAAATGAGTTTCATTGGAAAAGGTTTTCAATTGATCTAATTTTACAAAGTATGGACCATAGGAAACCAAAGTGTGCATCCTTGGAGCATGGGACAATTGTGGTTATAATTCGAGTAATAAGTTGAGTTTCTGAAACAGTAAGCAATGAATAATGAGTAATCAATATGGTGTTTAAATAAAAGTGTTTTATTTACGCTCAAAAAGTTTTGGGACCATATAGGATTAATATTATTATTGCGTTTCACTTTGCATGTTTTGAATTCCAGAATAACTAGGTTATTCAAACCTCCACAGTCGGTCATACGTTGGAAGTAGGTATGAAGGAAGACTGTCATGAATCTGTCTGTAGATTGTCTAAAGTGTTTAGACATAGCACAAGTTTGCCGCAGAGTTCATGAGTGCTTTGATAAGATTAAAGTATTGGATTAAACCCACGCTCACTTGAATCACTTCATGGTTTTATCACGAGTGATTGGTGAGACGATAATATTGTATATTCTTGAAACCAAGACGTGTGAGTTGTTACTTGCTGATCAGTTGCACATTGATGATAAGTAAACGCACCAGTAACTTGGTGTTATAAAACTTATTGTTGTGTGTGATTCGATTAGTAGGTGCAAGCAAACATTTGAGTCAAAGTTTATCCATTCCTTTTACCCAAGGTAGGATAAAAGCGATATATATGGGCCCCTCGATGATTTAGTGATGACAAAGGAAAGTGCTCGGCCGGGCCAGGACTGATTTGATTTGTTCAATTAGTCAGTCGTCATAAATCGAAAATCGGGAAACGACACATAGACTGAGAGAATGATTTCAATCCATATCTCATTTCTATACGATATCTTGTAGAATGCAGGAATATATAATCCCTTATCTAAAGGACACCCGTATCTGATAAGATCAGAGTTGACAGCGGCTTTTGGAAGCTACGATTGCTGATCAGGTTCTGAAGTCATACGCAGAATAGTTATTAGACTTATCCAAGTGGGAGACTATTGGATTAGTGTCTAAGTCCATAACTATTTTGGTATGTACTTGACCCGATTATGAGCATGGTCCTTTTGGGTTGCCTTCACCATAGCAATATGTAGGATGAATTAAGGAGAGAAAGGTTTAATTATGATTTATTAATATATTATAAGAATAATATATTAAAGGAGAAATCATATAGTTTAATTAATATTAGTCAAGAATTAATTAAGAATTAATTTTGTGGCTAAAAGAGATTAATTAAACTTAGGGGACTGGATTTGTAATTATAAGATAATTACGATTGGGCTATGGATCACCTAATAATATATAGGTTGGACGAATTCTATGGGAAGCCCATTAGAAATCGTCCAAGGGATATGTTAAAGGAGTCCATGGGCTGCTTAGGGCCTAAGCAGTCAGATTAGGGTTTCCTAGTTGTAAACCCTAATAGCCTACATGTATATATAGGACCCCTATGCCCCAAAAACGTGGCTAAGTGTTCCTTTAGGGTTTCCAGCCATTTTTGGTGCCTCCTCTCTCCTCCCTCTTCATCCAAGTTGCTTAGTGGTGTTTGTGACTCCATTAGAGGTGCAACACTTGAGGCACTAAGCTTTCTGAAGCTAATCAAAGCAAGGATTGATTGTTATTGCTATATAACAATCAAAGGTAATTACTAAACCCTTATTTCAGTTCTTATTTGATAGATCTAGGGTTTGTAAGTCTTGGATTCATTGCATGTACAATAGAGAAACCTAGATCCAAGCATTAGGGTTTGTATGAGCACATAGGATTGTTCTTATGCTTAAAACCCATCAGTATTATGACCTCCCAACCCAGGATTCGGACCAGCTTGATCTTCCCATCTCTCCATACGGCAAGTTCTATATCAAATTCGCTCCTCTCCACCCAGAAGATGATCCTCAAGTGATCATCAGAACCGAAAGAGAACGTTTGAAGACTTTCTAATCCTTAAATGCACGTCCTTAAAAGGAAGTGTGGTCTCGGAAGAGAATTACCAAGATTTCTGGGGTTGGAAAGGAAAGTTATGACGATGTTTGATTTGGATTGCCTCTTACATCACTTCTATGTGTATTAGAACAAGACAACACAGCTCACAATCACGGGCGTCGACTTACTAGCCATTGCTGCTCATTTCCAAATGCGTCAAGACAGTCAGATGAGCATGGTTGCATATAACTCTGCAATGAGCTACTTGAAGGATTATGTCGCTGAGTTTGTAGATGCGACTTTAAATTGGCTCACTTATTCGGAACTGAAAAGTTCTTGGCAAAGATTGACCTTATACTGCCAGAAGCTGAAGTCTTGGCAGAAGGGCCAATTGATGAACCGATGTTGGGGTAAGTCTACCTTCAAAAGAAGACAAACAAGAAGGACTTATTCCGAGTCCTTGACAAACATCTTGTTCCTTCAAAAGTTCATCAAAAATGAAGCTAAGTCAGATGCTCCAAAACATGTGAAGTCCAAGTTCATAAGTCAAATTCAATGGTATCTCGAAGTCTGAGGTTGGTTGTTCAGAGCTCATGTGTTCATCCAAGAGGAAGCCAACTAGCTGACTAGATTGCTAAGTTAACTTAGGGGGAGATTGTTGGAACCTGAAAGTGAACCTCTAGCAATCACAAGTATTGAAGATCTGAAGTCAACAAGTTCCGAAGTAGAGATGGAGTCTGAAGTGAAGACCATTCCGAGATGAAGCAAAGATCCGAGATTGATAGTTTGTTTATGCATTTATTATTTCTTGTATTTTATGTGATGTAACATTTCATAGGACTTAGCCTTTTGTATCAATTAGATAATCAATTGTCAGAAGCTGTTTATT
The DNA here is from genome assembly GCF_052849685.1 of Lactuca virosa. NCBI lineage: Eukaryota > Viridiplantae > Streptophyta > Magnoliopsida > Asterales > Asteraceae > Lactuca > Lactuca virosa. The sequence continues at coordinate 43,148,634 of NC_136431.1, read as the reverse complement.
ATCCAGTCCTAGGAACGTTTTGTAGTTTGTACAATGTACCTCCTTTTCCTATATAAGGAGTGATTCTAATGACAAGAAAGATATGAATTGTTCCTCTAAAGATAGCAAATATTTCTCTTAACTCTCTTTAACTTTTCTCCCAATTCAAAACCCTCCACAACATTCTTATTGTTCATTTATTGTCTTTACATTGATTATACTCATAGTTTCTTCATTTAATACTTGTGTACTTTGTTGAATCCTTACTTCAAGTCTCGACTGGTATTACCAGACTTAACTGGAACATCAATTAAGAGCAGACATTGATCTTTAATATTAACTCAATGTTTGAGTTTTCAAACATTGTCCTTGCGCATTGATTCTTGTACTCATAGAGTCAAGGAAAGTTGTGATGATATTAGGACACTTGTAGAGTATGGGACTCCTCGATATATATATATATATATATATATATATATATATATATATATATATATATATATATATATATATATATATATATATATATATATATATATATATATATATATATATATATATATATTGCTAGGGCCGGGATCCTATAATTACATTTAGGATCCTCATACCTCAATATCCTTAAACATACTTCAGGATCCTGATTATTATCATTTATTTTCCTAAGATATATAACAGTTATATGCTTCTTTATTTTTCTCACATGTGCAGAAATAGTCATCTAAAGATTTAATCTCAACGAAGAATCATCTTGACCATGCAAAAGACCCAGAATACCAAGTCAAATAACATCTATAAGCTGATCTCGGAGAATCTTGGAATTATTGGACTTCTTGTTATTTGCTTTCGACTATAAATAGCACGTGTATTACACACACAACACGGACGATTAGCCAGTCTACGATACTTGTACTTACATTTCACACAGTCATCTCTGTAATCAATATTTTCAATCAATAAAATCATCAATGCAGGTGATCATTATCACCTCCCATGGTTTTGTGCCGGAGATCCTAGCAAGGATCAAGGGCTTTCCTTGAAAACCACTTCTGTCACTTTGATTGTCATCTTATATTTGTTTTATTCTAAACATCACAGCCTCTCATACAATTTGGTTGATTATTGATTGTTCATTTTCTGACCAAAATAATTTGGCGCCCACCGTGGGGCCGTGGTGTTAAGAATCCTTTGAAAAATAATGTCTACATAATTGACCCTTTCCTCTTTCTTGATTCCACCTATTTCCTCCAAAAACCTTCCACCATCTCCATATGGAGCTCCCAAGAAATCCTCAGAAGCACCGAAGAAAAACACCTCTCCGGTCGCTACCCAAGGACTCCTGGATCCTCCTGTGCTGATTTCCAACAATGAAATCTTCGCTATGATGAAGAGATTGGAACGACAAGTCACCTAATAGCAGGAGGATAACATGACAATTCTCAAGGAAGTGGAGAGAATGTCGAAAGAAATCCACAGGCCTTATGGAGAAGCACCATCGATCTTGCAGCCCAAGATCCTGAACTTCGATAACACGGGATCCTCAGCGATTCGCCGCGAGATAGGATCCTCAATACCAACCTCTGTTCCCGCCTGGGGCGCAACTCTAAGAGAGCAAGCCCATACAACCCATGATCCCAACGAAACCTTCATTACTCCCAATAACAAGGATCATGGTAACCCCGTCAATAATAATATCTTTACCACTAACTCAATGGATCTTGATACAAGTTTAAGCCCGATCATGGCTAAGGAGCTTCAACAATTAAGACAAATGATCTCAAGCGTGCCTGGAGTAGTTCAACCTGTACCGTAAGTATCCCCCACAAGCCATAGGATCTCAAGATTTGTTCCGACAATAGCTGATACCGAAGTCCCAAAGCGCTTCCAAACCCCCAACATGAAGCCTTATGGCGGGACTACATATCCTGAGGAGCACGTGGCACAATACAAGGAAAGGATGAAGATTATTCCCATCCCCACTCACTTGAAAGAAGATTGCCTATGCAAGGGTTTTGGTTCAACCTTCAAATGATCAACTTTAAAATGGCTTCTTAACGTTCCTATTTACTCTATTACATTGTTTTCTTATTTAGTTAATTTATTTAACAATCAATTTTCTTGTAGTAGAACATTCGAAAAGATCACTAGTGATCTCTATCTGGTGGTCCAGGAGCCTAAGGAATCCCTTAGGACTTTTGTGAACATGTTTGGCAGAAAAGTTATGAGTATCCCCAACATCGACATGGCGACTGCAGTTGAAGCCTTTAAAATGGGCTTAAAGAAGGACTCTCCTTTATACGAAGATCTCGTAATGACTCCATGCAAAAGGATGGACTAGGTTAGGAGCAGAGCATTAAGGTTCATAAGGCTTGAAGAAGACAAAGAGATCCAAAAGAGGAGCAACCCACCAAGCTCTTCCGATCACCCCAATAAAAAGGCCGACTCCTCTTCCCAAAGATCCTATAAGTTGAAAGCATATTCCAAACCTGGCCATCATAGGGTTAATGCTCTTGAAGATGAGGGAGAGGAAGAAGACTTTCTTAAAATTACTGAGTATTGTTTTCCTATGGATATTTCAGTTGTAATATTTGCTATGCAGAATCTTGGAGAGAAAGCAAGATGGGCAAGAAAAGGAGAAAAATCCACCGCTTAGAAAGACAAGTCCAAATGGTGTGCATACCATGAAGACTTTGGTCATATCATAGAGGATTGCATAGCTCTCAGGAAGGAGATCAACTACCTCTTAGGTAAAGAATACATCAAGGAAATCTTTGGAAGAAAGGAGAGATCCAAAGAAAAAGATCAGGATCCTCAGAAGATCATCGACATACCAGGATCCTCTCCTACTGACGCCAAGGTAATCAATGTGATCTTTGGAGGATCTGACATTTGTGGTACCTCTTATTCTGCAGCAAAGAGGCACGCCAAGGTGTCAAAAACAGAGAAAGAAAAAGGACCACAGAAGAACACGTCAATCACAAACGAGAAGGAGATCACCTTCGACGAAGCAGATAGACAAGACATCATGGATCCTCACCATGACGGATTAGTGATCACTCTTTACATCGCCAACCATTTCATCAGAAGGATCCTTGTCGATGGAGGATCCTTAGTCAACATTATACTCTTGGACGCATTAAAAAGAATGAACATCCCAAAGTTTGAGATAGTTAGAAGATCCTCAGTGCTGATCGGATTCAGCGGCGAAATCAAACACACCGTCGACGACATAAAGCTACCTATCTACATAGAGGGGGTAATCACTATAAAACATTTTTGTGTAATTGATACATTATCCTCTTATAATGTTATACTAGGTAGACCGTGGATCCACGAAATGAAGGTTGTTCCATCGATATATCATCAGTGTGTGAAGATGCCTACCCCATAGGGGACAGTGTAGATCATAGGAGATCAACAAGAATCCAAAGAATGCGACAAGACTTCGATGAAAGCCTCAACGATACCATGACAAGCATAGCAATTAAAGCAGGTGGCACAATACGTACTGGAAACAACAGAACAAGATATAAAAGAAGTGCCCCTGAACATTAAGGATCATGAAGCCAAAATTCTCATAGGATCCTCAATAACTGAACAAATCGAACATGATATAATAAATTTCCTCAAAGCTAGAAGCAATACGTTTGCATGGAAGCATGAGTACATGACAGGTATAGACAAAAATATAATAACCCACAAACTTAATATTGATCCATCTTTCAGACCAATACACCAAAATAGAAGGAAGTTCGCACCGGAGAGAAACCTAGCTATACAAGAAGAAATAGAAAAGCTTCTCAAAACAGGGATGATCAAGGAGGTGAAATTCCCAAGGTGTCTAGCTAATGTGGTCGTGGTACAAAAGAAGAATGCTAAGTGGAGAGTGTGTGCAGATTACACGGATCTTAACAAGACTTGTCCCAAGGATCTTTTCCCTCTACCACACATAGAATCCATGATAGATGCGACATCGGGTCAAGAATTATTAACATTCATGGATGCATCAGCGGGATTCCAACATATCCAGATGGAACCATCTGACCAAGAGGATACGACATTCATAACTCCAATAGCTATCTATTGTTATGTTGCCATGCCATTTGGTCTTAGAAAGGCAGGTGAAAGATACCAAAGGCTAGTCAACAAGATGTTCAAAGAGAAACTGAGGGTCACCATGGAAGTCTACATCGATGACATGGTAGTCAAGTCCAAGAAAGCTGAAGATCGCCTCAAGGATCTTCAAGAATCCTTCGACATACTGTACGAATATAACATGAAGATAAATCCCGCCAAGTGTCACTTTTGAATGAAATCAGGAAAATTCCTTGGATAAATGGTGACCAAAAGAGGAATTGAAGCAGGACCGGAGCAAATCAAGGCCACCTTGGATCTAAGATAACCATCCTCGACAATAGATATTCAAAGACTAACAGGAAGAGTGGCAGCCCTGAACATGTTCATCTCAAGATCCTCAGAAAGATGCAAGCCTTTTTACGACATCTTGAAGAAGAACAAAAGATTCGAGTGGACCAAGGAACATGAAGATGCTTTCCAGGAACTTAAAAAATATTTAAGTTCAACACCCCTATTGGTAAACCCATTAGATGGGGAACCACTTCTTCTTTACCCTTCAATATCCTCAAATGCGGTGAGTGAAGCTTTAGCTAAGGATCTTAACGGGGACAAACATCCCATCTACTGTGTAAGTAAAAGTCTCTTGGATCCTGAGACCAGGTACTCCCACCATGAAAAACTTATACTCGCATTGGTAACTGCTTCTACTAAATTAAGACATTATTTTGAAACACATCCTATAAATGTAAGAACTAATTATCCCATTAAGAATATTATGAGAAAATCAGAAATGTCAGGAAGAATGGAAAAGTGGTCCGTGAAATTAATCACATATGACATAAAGTATGAGCCAAGATATGCTAAAAAGTCTCAAGAATTGGCAGACTTTATAGTTGTATTTAGTGATGATCTACACGCTGAAGTAGAAATACAAGCCAAACAACTTCTAGAATAGGAGAACGTGGGAAGACGGACACTATTAACAGATGGAGCATCAAACCAAAGAGGAACTAACCTAGCGATCATACTAAAATCGCCACAGAGGGACATCCTACCCCAAGCAATCAGTTGTGAGTTCAATGCAACCAACAACGAAGCAGAATACGAGGCACTAATCATGGGGTTCTAATTAGCCAAGGAACTTCGAAGCAAGGATGTTCAGGTATTCGTCGATTCTTTATTATTGACTAACCATTTTAATGGATTCTATGCAGTAAAAGGAGAAAGATTAGCACTATATCTCCAGATCGTCAAAAACTTAGCCTCATAATTTGAAACATTTAGCCTAAACCAGGTTCCTAGAGAAGACAATGTTGAAGCAGATGCTTTAGCCAATCTAGGATCTTCTCTTAGGATCCCGCCAGAATCCAGGATCTCGATAACCCGCGTGTTGATCCCAGCAATCGAGGATCCTGCCAAAAGACTGAAGGATCCCAACGATCACGAGGAAACTACTAACGTCGCTACAATCAAAGATCCCAATTCTCTACTTTCTTATCAGGATCCTAAAACCAAGGATCCTTCCCCAAACTCAAGATCCTGGATCCAACCTATTAAGGAATACCTCCAGAATGGCACGATCCCTAAAAGAGGAAAAATGCGACAGAGCATTCAAAATAATGGTCTCAAGGTGTATTATAATCCAAGGTAAATTATATAAAAAATCTATGGTGGGTCCTTACCTTAGATGCTTAGAAAATTATGAATTTTCAAAAGTTCTAAAGGATATACATGAAGGAGACTGCGGCAATCACACTGGGAGCAGATCCTTATGCTCCAAAGTACTGAGGACAGGATACTAATGGCCGACCATGAAGAAAGACTCATTCTTTCATGCTCAAAAGTGTGATGCTTGTCAAAGACATAGCAACATGCTGCATCAACCAGCGAAACCTCTACATCCTATCATCTCCCCTTGGCCATGCATGAAGTGGGGAATTGATATAGTGGGAAAATTGTTGGTAGCTCCTAGAGGAAAGGTCTTCATGCTAGTGATGACTGACTACTTCTCAAAATGGATAGAAGCCGAAGCCTTTGTCCAGGTAAGAGACAAAGAGGTAGTCTTATTTATTAAACGCAATATCTTGACCGGGTTCGAGATCCTTGCCGAAATCATATGCGACAACGGATCCCAGTTCATAAGCAAGAGGACAAGAGACTTTTGCTCGAGTTGGGGAACCAAGATGGTAATGTCCACTCCTGTTCACCCTCAAGCCAACGGTCAAGCAGAATCTAGCAACGAAATCATAATCAATAACTTGAAGAAAGGGCTGGACGAAAAGAAAGGAAGATAGGCAGAAGAACTCCCTTTCGTACTATGGGCAGATAGAATCACTTCCAAAATAGCCACAGGCCAAACCCCATACTACTTGGTGTTCGGAGAAGAAGCAATGATCCCCACTGAAGTGGTGATCCCAACAACAAGATACCTACTTTAAAATCAAGAAAACAACGACATGATCCGGACCCAGGATCTTGATACTATCGACGAACTTAGGGATCTTGCCAAGATCCGCATTGCTGCTCATCAACAGAGAATTACCAAGGCGTACAAGAAAAAAAATAGTCAGAAGATTCCAAATAGGAGACTGGGTACTAAGGAAAACATTCCAAAACACCAAGGATCATAGTGAAGATAAACTGGCACCTAAATGGCAAGGACTATACCTCATAGATGCTGAAGTAGGATAAGGGGCATATTGGTTGGCTACCCTCGATGGAAATATCCTGCCGAGATCCTGGAATGCTCTACATCTTAAAGCTTATTTTATGTAAGTAAGATTAGTCAGTTTCCAACACACTCAAGGTACACATGCTCTTTACCTTTTACCCTTTATTTTTATTACTATTTGCTCTCTTTGAATTGTAGATGTCGAATTGTGTTGTTAGATGTCGAATGTATTGAATAGTTTTGATAGTTTGTAATGTTATTATAAGGGAATTTTCGTTTCGAAGCTTTCATGTAAAGTTCCTTATATTTTTTGGGTCCTTTCTGTATCCCTATATATATGGGATGTGTACTAGAGATAGATAAGAACTTTCGTGTAATTGTCAAAATACTCTCTGTACTCTTGAAAGCATAATTGAGCCAAACAGACTTTATTTAGATCTTGTATTCATCGTCCGTACTTTACTCTGATCTTATATTTCATACTCGATTTCATTGCAACTACATTTGGTATCAGAGCAGGATTCACACAGAATTGTTCTCATTTTCTGAGTTTTTGCAAAAGTTTTGAGTCTCATTCTAGATTTCAATTTTCTGCCCTTTTGCTTCAGAAAATCATCTTAGATCTTTAGTTGTGAGTCGATTATGTGTTCTAGTTGTGTAATCGAGTGTTTGATTTCTGTTTTCTGGTTAATTCATCCATTAATTTTCAAATTCCTGAAGCTTTTCTCAAAAGCGTTTCATAGATCAATGGCAAACTTTAACATCTCGGATTGAGGTGAGTCTCCTCACTGTGTTTGGCGGGTCGAAGGCATCAATGTCGGCCCATGGGTTATTGTTACTAGAATTATATCTGTCTGTGTGACTCTTGCATGTATTGTATGTGCTTGTATGTATGTCGGGCAGAGCCTAATGTCAGGCATGGCCTGATGAGTGTGTTGGGCGGGGCCCGATGGACGTCAGGCGGGGCTCGATGAATACCGGGCAAGACCCGATGCCGAGCGGGGCCTGATGGATTCCAAGTGGGGTCCGATGTATGTCTATATGTATGTACGTATGGTATATGGTATTTCGGGAACTTGCTAAGATTTATGCTTACAGTTTTATGGTTATGGTTTCTAGTACTCCCGGTTCAAAAGGGAAGGGTCTGGTTTGATCGCATCGCATCCAACCACGTTTCTGCACTTTATGATTTTGGAATTGTACTTTGATAACTATTTTTACTTTGATATGATTTTAATTGATTGAAAAATATTAATGGTGTTTATAGTTGAATTAAAAATGAAATTGTTACCTTATAATTTTTGGGATATTACAATGGGTCGTAATCATTTCTCAATTGTATCCCATAATCGATGTTTTTAACCAAGATTTTCCTGGTCATTTTGTGTTTGGTCAAACCAATGTTTACAAGAAAGTTAACGACCCTCGAAATCTTTGAAACGATGTTGTAGCTTATGATTCTAGGTTTATGGGTGATTGGTTTATCGAGTTGAGTTCCTGACATACTACGTGACTTGAAGAGCCTTAATAAGGAGCACATAAAGGAGAAAACAATAGTTTAACATTCAAGGAACTTTTCATCAATTATCTTAGTGTTTGACTAACTTGTTAACCTGAACTCTCATTGTTCATCATTTTAACTTATTTTTTATTTGATTTCATAATACATCATAGTGTCTTTAGTTCTTATTTGGTTGGCTTGGTGTATATATGTTTCATGAAGGATTATGCATATATATGGCTAGTTGTTGGTTTCATATCAAAAATTTTGACACGCATAGAAGCTGCCCTTCTTGCAACTATGATTTTTGCCTTCAATGTTGTTGGGAATTGCGAGATGGAAACCTTAAAGGAAATAAGAAAGAAGTTATCATTAAGTTTTAAAATGTTGCACCAAAGGAATAAAAGCAAACTCATGATTGGAAGTCTCTAAATGATGGCAAAATTCCTGTTTGGTGGTAAAAAGTGCAACAAAGCTTTTCTAGTTATCACTCAAAGCTGTATTTTGTCTTTCAGCAAGGTACACACCAACTACTGCATCAAGATTGGAGGATATTATAGATATTTCACAACTTAACAATTTCCTAACCTATATTTCATTATTATTAATTGTTTATCATGTCTTGAAGCTTTGGTGGTTTCTAAAAGCCATAAGTTGAGCTTGATGGTAAAGCATGTGCAGCTGTTGGACAAAATGATCTCATGGCACTTTATGACACTCTCTTTAGTTATTCCTATTTTTTAATGATAATGATGTTGTTAGTACCGTCGTCCTCCATACATGGTATTTTTCTTATTATAATGCCATCATTTGTAATCAATTCAATTGTATTCATGATACATACTTACATTTATTATAGGATTCTTCTAGTATTTTTTGGGATTATGAAATCTTGGCAGCTCTACTAGATTTGGAGCTAAAAGCCAACCTTTTATTGTTGTTGATTGATACAGATGTTCTTTATAGTGGCCCAACTAGTGATCATAAATCAAATCTAATTTATGCTTATATTAAGGAGAATATTGAGAATACAATTAATTTTGGTGATAAATCAAGGCTAGGAAGTGGTGGAATGACTACTAAAGACAAAGTTGTTGTTATGCTTCACCGGATGGCATCCCTGTCTGTTGGATAAGGTGTCTAAGTCCATAACTATATTTGGTATGTACTTGACCTGACTTGGCATGGTCAATTTGGGTTGCATGGCATCGAGACAATTTGGATAGACTTTTGTGATAAGAGGATATTTATGATTTATTAATCTATTGTAAGTTCTAATATATTAATATGAATTATTTAATTAGTATTGATCAAGAATTAGTTTGGAATTAATTTTGTGATCAAAATAGATTAAGTAAATAAATGGGGTTGATTTGGTAAATCATTCATTCTTATATAGTGGGCTTATGACACATAATTCTTCATGATGGGCTAAACCCATGTGGTGACCAATGGATGCTCCATGGAGTCTAAAACCCATGGATCATGAGGAATGTGGAAAGGCATGAGTTACATGGTGTAACCCTAATGTGCACACCATATAATGAAGCCTCATCTAAGCAAAATCGGCACTTAGAGATACACAAGTGAGGGCTAGCCGATTTTGGTGCATATCAATCTTCTCTCAAGTTATTCCAAGTTGTTGGTGGTGTTGTGTGAAGCATTTGAGGTATCACATTTGGGGTGCTAGGCGCACAAGGTCTTAAGGAATCCAAGCAACAAGAAAGGTATGTCATTCTACAAGTTTTTATATTACATATACCCCAATCATATGCTAGTTAGGATGAAACCTTGGAAAAATGAATATTTGCATGTATAATAGAGAAAACATAGAATCCAAGGTTTCTAGGGTTGCATGTACACCATAGGAGTGTTAGAATGCTCAAAACCCATCAGTGGTATCAGAGCCTAGGCTAGTTTTCAATTATACTTGATGCAAATTGCTGAAAAAATTGATTTTTCTGCTCACTGTTCAGTGAACTCGTCAAGTCCATGGGGGGACTCGACGATTCCATGTGAAAAATCATCCTAATTGTCGAGTAGGTTCTTGCACTCGGCGAGTAGGAGGCCGTTAGTGCAGAATTTCGAGTTTTATTGTTGGAATTGGACTAGGATCATTACCCTAAACTGTTTTTAGTTTGTTAAACCTGTTTTTGATGTGGTAATGATTGTGCTTATCCAATTTCAATGATAATCGACAAAGTTTCTTGTTTTATATTAACTTCATATGATTTTTGAAAAAATGTTGATATGAATTATGCATGCTTATGAGTTTTGTTAGATCATAGAAATTATTTGACATGCTTGTTAGTTTAATTGTTGATCTAAATGCATTTTAATGGACTCCATAACTTGTCCTCAAGTTATGGAATTCCAAAAGTCTTTTCCATTAAAATAATTAAAACTCATAAGTTATAGAAATGAAAGGTTTTGAATAGTTTCAAAACTTGCCCTCAAGTTTTGGAATTTGTAAAGTCACACATTAATACTTTAATTCCAAACCCTAGAATTTTAAAAGTTTAAAATTCAACCCTTATACTTTATAGTATTATAAGTTAATAATATATATATATATATATATATATATATATATATATATATATATGTATGTATAAGAACAAGTCAGTCTTACCGTTAGTATGCCTCATTCACAAAGTCGGTCTATAAGGGGGGTGTAAGGTTGTTGCCTATAAAATGGCAGCTTAATGGGTGTCCACTCTCACCCACCGCTTCCTTGACTGGTGGAGGGTCGTTAGCCGAACGGGTAGGACAAAGACTATAATTCTCATTAAAAGTATAATGATAAATATAAAGTAACTAAACCTTTTATAAATTCCCAATCTTAGTTACTTTAGGAAAATGTGAAATTGATGCTAACCCATAAAATTACACTTTTCACCTTCCTAAAGTCATTAGTGGAGCGTGTGTGGTTAACTGGCACACTAACTTGGACTTAACAAGGGTGGCTTAAGGTTTATCATAGATCGGTGGAGCATGTGTGGTTAACCGGAACATCGATTAGGTGATAAAATTAAGAGTACCAAGTTAATTTGTATGGTTATTCACACCTTGTTTGTGATCCTCGGTATCCCAGTCACAAACTTGAAGGGCATAATCGAGATTTAAACATGCCATTGAATTGCTCAATGGAACTCAAATGATCTAGGAGTTTCAATCCAATTAAAACCTAATAATTTGTTTTGTTTTTCATGGTGAAAATTGGTAAATCGTCATTTACATACCTTCAAATATTTTGTAGCTTGGATAACGGCATCACTCTTCCAAGTTATAAAATAGTGTGTTGGGCCCTAGCCTTAATATTTCATTTGGGTGTCTTATTAACGACTCTTTATCTAATCTAAACTTGTCTTTCTTCCTTTTCAGATGTCTTCCAACAATGTTGCTTCTGGCTGAAACCCTACCGGCTCCTTCTCTCTCATGAATCTTTGTGGGAGAGTCATCTTTGATGGGACTAATTTCAATGATTGGATTAGGAACATAAGGATGGTCACTCGCTATGAAGACAAGGAGTGTGTCCTTGATAAGGAGCTAAAGGTTATTGATGAGTCTTCTGCTACTCTAGAGGAGATTTCTGAGTACACTACCCATGAGAAGGATGCCACTAAGGTATCTTGTATCATGTTGGATATCATGACAGCAGAACTTCAGAAATCCTATGAAGATTTCTACCCTTATGAGATGCACCAGGACCTGATGGAAAGATACCATCAGATTGCTCGTCAAGAAAGGTATGAAATCATCACCTCCATGATAACAACGAAAATGAAGGATGGAGAATCCATCACGGGCCACCTGCAGAAAATGAAAATATTCGTGGACCATTTGCTTAAGTTAAATGTGAACTTTTATGAGGAGTTAGCAATAGATATTATTCTAAACTCCCTGCCCTCCTGTTATGATCAGTTCCACATGACCTATCATATGAACAAGGAGGAGGTCACACTTAGCAAACTTCAAGGACTTTTGAGGACTGCTGAAAGTAGTCTCAAAGGTAAGAATGTTGCTGCCACTCCAACCACCGCCCCTGTTCTGGCAATCGGGCAAGGTAAAGGGAAAAAGAGGAAGACCCCTTCGAAGGGTACCAAGGGAAAGTCTCTTGATGGCTCCTCTTTTAGTGGAACCAAAGGTGGTTCTGCCACTCCCTCTTCCAACTCAAAGGATGCACAATGCTTCTACTGTCAGGAAAAAAGGCACTGGAAGAGAAGCTTCCCCAAGTACTTGCAAGATCTTAAGGATAGGAAAGTGAAACCCACCCATGCAAGTATTTACACTATATTGTCTAATAATTCACAACATACTAATTCTTCGGTCCTTGATACAGGGTGTGGAATTCATATTTGTTCTGATTTGTAGGGCGTAAAAAGAAGTGAGGATGTGGAGCACGGGAAGATAAACTTGATCATGGGGAATAGGAAAGTTTCACCTGTCACCAAGATTGGAGTTTACTCTTTATTGCTTAATAGAGGATTAGTATTAGATTTTAATAAATGTTGTTACTCGTCTGAAATGGCGATAAATATTATTTCTTTTCATGGTTTGTACAAACAAGGATTTACTTTTTCATTTGATAATGAATGTGGTGGTATTAATGCTTTTTATAATGGTGTTCTTTATTTTAAAGCATTACCTTGTAATGGTGTATATGAAACTGTGTCGGTTGTAGATAACTTAGGAAATAATGTATTGCATATTGATTCTTCCACTAGTTTGGATAAGGCATCCTTGTGGCATTGTCGTGTTGGACATGTCAACAAGAAGCGTATAGGCCAACTCCAAAAGGCTGGAGTCTTGGAGTCGTTTGACTTAAAGTCAGATGATAGTTGCGAATCATGTTTACTTGGAAAAATGACTAAGTCACCCTTCACTGGTACTTGTGCTAGGGGTGAAGCTTTGTTGGATCTCATACACACAGATGTGTGCGGACCCTTAAGAACCGGCACAAGGGATTCTAACCGCTTCTATGTGACTTTTACTGATGATTATAGTAGATATGGCTATGTCTACTTAATCAAGCATAAGTCAGAAACCTTTGAGAAATTCAAAGAGTTTAAACAAGAAGTGGAGAATCAGTTGGGCAGGACGATAAAGATGCTCGGATCCGATCGGGGTGGTGAGTATCTTAGTATCGACTTCCTTGACTACCTTAAGGAATGTGGAATTGTTTCACAATTGACACCTCCTAGGACACCACAGCTGAATGGTGTGGTTGAGAGGTGCAATCGAACCATGTTGGACATGGTTCGTTCCGTGATGAGTCGAGCTTCGTTTCCAATCTCATTTTGGGGGTATGCCTTAGAGACTGTCGCCCATACCCTTAATAGAGTCCCAACTAAAAAGGTTGCCAAAACACCTCACGAGATGTGGATAGGGAAGGTTCCCTCGTTAGCACACATAAGGTTTGGGGTTGCGAGGCTTTCGTGAGGCGCGGGACCCACGACAAGCTCAAACCTCGAACTGAGCGGTGTATTTTCATTGGCTACCCGCAAAAGTCCTTTGGTTATCTCTTCTACAGCCCAAGTGACAATGTTGTCTTCGTTGCAAGGAGAGGGGTTTTCCGTGAGAGGGAACTTATATTCCAAGGGGACAGTGGGAGGCAAATTGACCTTGGAGAACTTCAAGAGTCAAGTGGTGAAGGAACCTCAAACACTAGCGATCAACCTGAGGAGGAAACTCCTGTCGATCCAATTGACGAGTCTGTACCTCTGAGGCGTTCCAGTAGAGTTAGAAATACACCTGCTTTTTATGGTTTCCATATTACTACAGAAGGTGATACATTTATCAGTGATAGTACACTGGTAAATTTGGATGAACCTAACACTTACAAGGAAGCCATGGCAGGCCCCGAGTCTGCAAAGTGGAAAGAGGCTACGGACAGCGAGATTCAGTCCATGTATGACAATCAAGTTTGGAACTTGGTTGACAATGTACCGGGTCGTAAGACAGTCGGGTGCAAATGGATCTTCAAGAAGAAGACCGACATGGATGGGAATGTACACACTTAAAAGGCGCGACTGGTTGCGAAGGGTTTTACTCAAACTCCCGGAGTTGATTATGATGAAACCTTCGCACCAGTAGCGAAGATTAAGTCTATTAGGGTTATGCTATCCATTGCTGCATTTCATGATTATGAAATTTGGCAAATGGATGTCAAAACTGCTTTCCTTAATGGAAAGTTGGCTGAGGATGTTTACATGAGTCAGCCAGAGGGTTTTGAATATGCAAAGTACCCTAGTAGAGTGTGTAAGCTTGAGGAATCTTTGTATCGAAAGTCCAATTAGTCTCTTACTCTTGTCTCGAAGTACCCTAGTAGGGTGTGTAAGCTTGAGGATGTCAAAACAAGCATCTCGCAGATGGAATCTTTGTTTCAATGAGAAAGTCAATGAGTTTGGCTTTTCGAGGAGCGAGGATGAGTCATGTGTATACGTTAAGGCTAGTGGGAGTATAGTTAGCTTTTTGGAAATGTTGTATGTGGATGACATACTTCTCATAGGAAATGTCATCCCAACCTTGCACGAGGTTAAGTCCTGGCTTGGGAAGTGTTTCGCTATGAAGGACCTCGGAGAAGCTAGCTATATCCTAGGGATAAGGATATTGAGAGACAAGAGTAAGAGACTAATTGGACTTAGTCAGAGTACCTACTTGGATAAGGTGCGGAAAAGGTTCAGCATGCAGGATTCCAAGAAAGGTGACTTACCGATCGAGAGTAACGCCAAACTAAGTAAGACTCAGAGCCCGAGTACAGAGGTTGAGATAGTTGAGATGAGTCGAGTACCATATGCTTCCGCTGTAGGCTCGATCATGTATGCTATGACTTGTACTCGCCCTGATGTGGCCTTTGCTTTGAGAATGGTCAGCAGATATCAAGGGAATCCTGGCAAGGCTCACTTGACTGCGGTGAAGAACATTCTAAAGTACCTATGAAGGACTAAGGACTGGGTCCTTACCCTTGGTAGGAGTGATGACTTGAGAGTAGTCGGGTATAGTGATGCTAGCTTTCAGACTGATAGGGATAATTTCCGCTCTCAGTCGGGCTGGGTATTTACCCTGAATAGAGGAGCAATTACTTGGAAAAGTTCCAAGCAGGAGACAGTAGCTGATTCAACATGCGAATCAGAGTACATAGCAGCAAGCGAGGCGGCGAAGGAGGCAATATGGCTAAAGAACTTCATTGGAGACCTTGGAGTTGTACCAGCCATTAAAGAGCCTATGGAGATTTTCTGTGATAACGAGAGTGCAGTTGCCTTAGCCAAGGAACCAAGGGATCACGGCAGATCCATGAAAATCGACAAAAAATACCACTTCATTAGACATCAAATAGAAGAAGGACTCCTCGTGGCAAAGAGGGTGTCGTCGGATGAGAACCCAACAGATCCCCTCACGAAGGGACTGTGTAGGGTTACGCATTTATAGCATGCAAGGCGCATTGGATTGAAGGATGATATTAGTTTTAGTAATTAGATAGCTTTCGAAAATTGTAATAGTTGAAATGTAATTGACATTTGATGTTTAAATAAAAGATGTTTTTATTTACTGGTATGGTACTGTCTTGTGTCAATCATTTACTATTGATTCATTTTGCATGTTTTGACTTCCAGAATATTGTTCAAACTATCCACAGTCGATCATACTTTGGAAGTAGGTATTGAAATAAGACTGTCATGAATTGGGTTTGTAGATTTGTCTGAATTGTATTAGACATAGCAATTATTGCTGCAACGTTCATGAGTGCTCATAAGATATGAGTATTGGAATCAACCCACGCTCACTTTTATCACTTCATGGAATTTATCTCGAGTGATCGTGAGACGGTAATATCATATAAGTCTTCAAACCAAGAGATATGAGTTGTTGACTATGAGTTGGATATACATTGATAGTACAAAAACGCATCAGTAACATGATATTATAAAACGTGCTGTTGTGTACAATTTGAGGATTAGTCAGTACAAGCATATGAGTCGAAGTTTATCTGTTCCTTTTAGTCCTTGGAGGATTAGAAGCGATATCTTGGGACCCTCGATGATTTTGCTTTGACTTATGTGTCGGGCCTGGCAGAACTGAATTGATGTGTTCGATTAAGTTCTATGTCAAACAAATCGGAAATCGGGAAACAAACTGCTGGACAATAAGTACGACGTTGTTCCATGTATTTGTTCGGCTGATATCTTGAACATAGGATTATGTGATCACTTATCCAAAATGGCACAATTTAGTTCCGCAAGACTTTGAAAGAGCTATGATTGCTGGTCGGATCCTGAAGTCATACTTGCAGCCATAGTTATTAGACTTATCCAAGTGTGAGACTGTTGGATAAGGTGTCTAAGTCCATAACTATATTTGGTATGTACTTGAACCGACTTGGTATGGTCCGTTTGGGTTGCATGGCATCGGGACAATTTGGATAGACTTTTGTGAGAAGAGGATATTTATGATTTATTAATATATTATAAGTTCTAATATATTAATATGAATTATTTAATTAGTATTGATCAAGAATTAGTTTGGAATTAATTTTATGATCAAAAGAGATTAATTAAATAAATGGGGATTGATTTGGTAAATCATTCATTCTTATATAGTGGGCTTATGATCCATAATTCTTCATGATGGGCTAAACCCATGTGGTAACCAATGGATGCTCCATGGAGTCTAAAACCCATGGATCATGAGGAATGTGGAAAGGCATGAGTTACATGGTGTAACCCTAATGTGCACACTATATAATGAAGCCTCATCCAAGCAAAATCGGCACTTAGAGATACACAAGTGAGGGCTAGCCGGTTTTGGTGCATATCAATCTTCTCTCAAGTTATTCCAATTTGTTGGTGGTGTTGTGTGAAGCATTTGAGGCATCACATTTGGGGTGTTAGGCTCACAAGGTCTTAAGGAATCTAAGAAACAATAAAGGTATGTCATTCTACTAGTTTTTATATTACATATACCCCAATCATATGCTAGTTAGGATGAAACCTTGGAAAAATGAATATTTGCATGTATAATAGAGAAAACATAGAATCCAAGGTTTCTAGGGTCGCATGTACACCATAGGAGTGTTAGAATGCTTAAAACCCATCATTGTCATCATAACAAGTGGTTTTGTGGGGACAGTATTGTCAAAGAACTTCAGGAACAACGTATTTGTATACTCTTTCATCACGATGCTCATCCATGGGCATCAAATGGGAAGCTAAATGCACATGACATGGTAGTAGCAATAATAGAAATTTCTAGGCGTCTTCAAGTATGTTTTAATTGGCTTATTATAATCATGTTCGTTGCTAGATTATTTATTTATTTATTTATATGTTTTTAGGAAGGCTATGTTTGCGAAAGGAATAAGTAAGATATTACTTGATATTGATGATGCATCCTCTAAATATGTGTACTTAGACACATGAAAATGTTTCAGTACTGAAGTCATTGTATCATGTTTTAACGTCAATGAACTTGTGTTTTTATCCTGGATTACCTGTAAAACAAAATTCTTGTATGCACAAAATGGCATAGAGTTCAACATATGTAACTCCCTGCCATATGACTCCTCCCCATACCATTTTCTGATGGGTTTTGAGCATCCTAACAACCTTAAGGTGCACAAACAACCCTAAATGCTTTGGATCTATGTTTTCTCTAATTATACATGAAATTGATTTTCCAAAGCATTATCCTAACTAGCATACGAAACATGGGTACTTGTATAACAAAAATTCTATTTAGATAACATACATTTTCTTGTATCTTGATTCCTTGGACCTTTAAGAGCCTAGCACCCCAAATGTGATGCCTCAAATGCTTCACACAACACCACCAACAATGGAGGACTTGAGAGAGAATATATTTCACACAAAAATCGGTTATGCTCCCCCAAAGTTCACTTGGGTGTCGATTTTAGTAGCCAAGGGGTTTCTTATATAGTGTGGCAAAACTAGGGTTACACAATGTAAACCCTAATGTGCATGACCTTCCATATTCCTTAGGCTCCATGGGTTTAAACCTCCATGGAGCATCCATGGGATGTCACATTGGTTTAGCCCAACCGAAAGAATAATGGATCATTGGCCCACATTATAAGAATCAATGATTTACGCAATCAATCCCCATATATTTAATTAGTCTCTTTTGATCACAAAATTAATTCCAAATTAATTCTTGATCAACACTAATTAAATAATATGATTTCATATTAATAGAACTTATAATATATTAATAAATCATAAATAACCTCTTCTCAAATGTCCATCCTTCAGATTGTTCTGGTGCCATGCAACCCAAATGGACCATGCTACTCTCGGGTCAAGTACATAGCAAATATAGTTATGGACTTAGACACCTTATCCAACAGTCTCCCACTTGGATAAGTCTAATAACTATAATTGTAAGTATGACCTCAAACACCGACTAGCAATCGTAGCTCTTAAAAGCCTTTGTCGAACTTAGACATACCATTTTAGATAAGTGATCATATAATCCTCTGTTCTCAAGATATCAGTCGGACAAATACATGGAAAAACGTCATACTTATTGTCCAGTAGTTTGTTTCCCGATTTCCGATTTGTTTGAAATAGAACTTAATCGAACACATCAATTTAGTTCTGACCGGGCCCGATACATGAGTCAAAACAAAATCATCGAGGGGCCCAAGATATTGCTTTTAATCCTCCAAGGACTAAAAGGAACAAATAAACTTCGACTCAGATGCTTGTACTAACTACTCGTTAAATTGTACACAACAGCACGTTTTATAGCATCAAGTTACTGATACGGTTTCGTACTATCAATGTACAACCAACTCATAGTCAACCACTCATATCTCTTGGTTTGAAGACTTATATGATATTATCGTCTCACGATCACTCGAGATAAATTCCATGAAGTGATACAAGTGAGCGTGGGTTTAATCCAATACTCAGACCTTATGAGCACTCATGAATGCTGTAGCAACCTTTGCTATGTCTAATACACTTCAGACACTCTACAAGCCAAATTCATGACAGTCTTGTTTCAATACCTACTTCCAACGTATGATCGACTATGGATAGTCTGAATAATGTAATTATTCTGGAAGTCAAAACATGCAAAGTGAAACAATAGTAAATGATTGATACAAAATAGTAACATTACTTATAAATAAAGAACACCTTTTATTTGATCATCAAATGTCAATTACATTTCAACTATTACAAGTTTCAAAACTATCTAATCATTAAAACTAATATCGTCCTTCAGCCCGATGCGCCTCGCATGTTGTAAGTGCTTAAACCTACTCAGTCCCTTCGTGAGGGGATCTGTTGGGTTCTCCTCTGACGATACCCTCTTTGCTACGAGGATTCCTTCTTCTATTCGATGTCTAATGAAGTGATATTTTCTGTCGATGTTCCTGGATCTCCCATGATCCCTTGGTTCCTTGGCTAAGGCAACTGCACTCTCGCTGTCACAGAAAATCTCCATAGGCTCCTTTATATCTGGTACAACTCCAAGGTCTCCGATAAAGTTCTTCAGCCATATTGCCTCCACCGCCGCCTCGCTTGCTGCTATGTACTCTGATTCGCACGTTGAATCAGCTACAGTCTCCTGCTTGGAACTTTTCCAAGTTATTGCTCCTCCATTAAGGGTAAATACCCATCCCATCTGAGAGCGGAAATTATCTTTGTCGGTCTGAAAGCTGGCGTCACTATACCCCAATACTCTCAAGTCATCACTCCCACAAAGGGTAAGGACCCAGTCCTTAGTCCTCCGCAGGTACTTGATAATGTTCTTAACCCTATTCCACTGAGCCTTGCCAGGATTCCCTTGATATCTGCTGACCATGCTCAAAGCAAAGGCCACATCAGGGCGAGTACAATTCATAACATACATGATCGAGCCAACCGCGGAAGCATATGGTATTCGACTCATCTCAGCTATCTCAGCCTCTATACTCGGTCTTTGAGTTTTACTCAGTTTGACATTGCTCTGGATCGGTAAGTCACATTTCTTGGAATCCATAATGCTGAATCTTTACAACACTTTTTCCAAGTACGTACTTTGACTAAGTCCAATTAGTCTCTTACTCCTGCCTTTCAATATCCTTATCCCGAGAATATAGGCAGATTCTCCGAGGTCCTTCATAGCGAAACACTTCCCAAGCCAGGACTTAACCTCGTGAAAGGTTGGGATGACATTTCCTATGAGAAGTATGTCATCCACATACAACACCAGAAAGCTAACTATGCTCCCACTAGCCTTGACATATACACAGGACTCATCCTCGCTTCTCGAAAAACCAAAGTCTTTGAATTTCTCATCGAAACAAAGATTCCATCTGCGAGATGCTTGTTTCAATCCATAAACAAAGATTACACACTCTATTAGGGTACTTTGCATTGACAAAACGCTCTAGCTGACTCATGTAAACATCCTCTGCCAACTTTCCATTAAGGAAAGCGGTTTTGACAACCATTTGCCATATTTCATAATCATGAAATGCAGCTATGGCTAGCATAACCCTAATAGACTTAATCTTCGCTACTGGCGAGAGGGTTTCATCATAGTCAACTCCCGGAGTTTGAGTAAAGCCCTTCGCAACCAATCGCGCCTTATAAGTGTGTACCTTTCCATCCATGTCGGTTTTCTTCTTGAAGATCCATTTGCACCCGACTATCTTACGACCCGATACATTGTCAACCAAGTTCCAAACTTGATTGTCATACATGGACTGAATCTCGCTGTCCATAGCCTCTTTCCATTTAGCAGACTCGGGGCCTGCCATGGCTTTCCTGTAGTTTTTAGTTTCATCCAAATTTATCAGTGTGCTATCACTGATAAATGTATCACCTTCAGTAGTAATATGGAAACCATAAAACTCAGGTGTATTTCTAACTCTACTGGAATGCCTCAGAGGTAAGGACTCGTCAAATGGATCGACAGGATTTTCCTCCTCAGGTTGATCGCTAGTGTTTGAGGTTCCTTCACCGCTTCACTCTTGAAGTTCTTCTAGATCAATTTTCCTCCCACTGTCTCCTTGGCCTATGAGCTCTCTCTTGCGAAAGACTCCTCTCCTCGCAAAGAAGACAACATTGTCACTCGGTCTGTATAAGAGATAACCAAAGGATTTTTGTAGGTAGCCGATGAAAATACACCACTCACTACGAGGTTCGAGCTTATCCTGATTCTCACGCCTCACGAAAGCCTCACAATCCCAAACCTTGATGTGTGATAACGAGGGAACCTTCCATGTCCACATCACGTGAGGTGTTTTGGCAACCATTTTAGTTGGGACTAGATTAAGGATATGGGTGGCAGTCTCTAAGTCATACCCCCAGAATGAGATAGGTAACGAAGCTCGACTCATCATGGAACGAACCATGTCCAATAAGGTTCGATTGCGCCTCTCAGCCATACCATTTAGCTGTGGTGTCCTAGGTGGCTTCAATTGTGAAACAATCCCACATTCCTTAAGATAGTCGAGGAATTGGATGATAAGATACTCACCACCCTGATCGGATCGGAGCATCTTTATCTTCCTGCCCAGCTAATTCTCCACTTCTTGTTTAAACTCTTTGAATTTCTCAAAGGTTTCTGACTTATGCTTAATTAAGTAGACATAGCCATATCTACTGTAATCATCAGTAAAAGTTACATAAAAGCGGTTAGTATCCCTTGTAGCGGTTCTGAAGGGCCCATACACATTGGTGTGTATGAGATCCAACAAACCTTCACCCCTTTCACAAGTACCAGTGAAGGGTGATTTCGTCATCTTTCCAAGTAAGCAAGATTCGCAAGTGTCATCTGACCTTAAGTCGAATGACTCCAAAACTCCTGCCTTTTAGAGTTGGCCTATGCGCTTTTTGCTGATATGTCCAAGACGACAATGCCACAAGCATGCCTTATCCAATTCATTGGAAGAATCAATGTGCAACACATTATTTCCTAAGTCGTTTACAACCATCACAGTTTCATATACACCATTACAAGGTAATGCTTTAAAATAAAAACACCATTATAAAAAGCATTAATAGCACTACATTCATTATCAAATGAAAAACTAAAACCTTGTTTGCACAAACCATGAAAGGAAATAACATTCCTCACCATTTCAGACGAGTAGCAACAATTATTCAAATCTAACTCTAACCCACTACTCAGCAATAAAGAATAAACTCCAATCTTGGTGACAGGTGTAGCCTTCCTATTCCCCATGATCAAGTTCATCTTCCCGTGCTCCACATCCTTACTTCTTTTTAGTCCCTGCAAATCAGAACAAATGTGAATTCCACAACCTGTATCAAGGACCCAAGAACAAGAATGTGATGAGTTATTATATAGAATAGTATAAATACCTGTATGGGTGGGTTTAACCTTCCCATCCTTCACATCCTTCAAGTATTTGGAAGAGGGAGCAGCGGAACCAGCCTTGGTCCCACTTGAAGAGGGAGCAGCAGAACCAGCCTTGGTCCCACTTGAAGAGGAGCCATCAAGAGACTTTCCCTTGCGGCTCGTGGAGGGAGCCTTCCTCTTCTTCCCTTTCCGTTATCCAATTGCCAGAACAGGGGCAGTAGCTGTAGGAGTGGTTACAACAGATTTTCCTTTGAGACCACTTTCAGCAGTCCTCAAAAGGCCTTGAAGTTTGCTCAGAGTGACCTCCTCCTTGTTCATATGATAAATCATAAAAAACTGATCATAGCAGGGAGGTAGAGAGTGTAGAATGATATCTATGGCCAACTCTTCATCGAAGTTAACATTCAATTTGAGCAAACGGTCCACAAACCTTTACATTTTTTGCAAGTGGGTCGTGATGGGTTCACCATCCTTCATCTTTGTTGTAATCATGGAGCAGATGATTTCATTCCTCTCTTGACGAGCACTCTGATGGTATCTTTTCATCAAGTCTTGGTGCATCTCAAAAGGGTAGAAATCCTCATAGGACTTTACGAGTTCAGCTAACATAGTGGCAAGCATGATACAAGCTACCTTGGTGGCATCCTTCTCATGTGCCCTAAACTCAGCAATCTCCTGAGGAGTAGCAGAAGACTCATCGATTTCCTTAAGCTCCTTGTCTAGGACATATTCCTTGTCCTCATAACGAGTAATCATCCTGATGTTCCTAATCCAATCATTGAAGTTGGAACCATCAAAGATGACTCTCCCACAAAGGTTCATGAGAGAGAAGGAGCCAGTAGGGTTTGAGCCAGAAGCAGTGTTGGAAGACATCTGAAAAGAAAGAAAGACAAATTTTAGATTAGATAAGAGTCCTTAATATAACACCCAAATGAAATATTAAGGCTAGGACCCAACACAATATTTTACAACTTGGAAGAGGGATGTCGTAATCCAACTTGCAAAATATTTGAAGGTAGGTAAATGACGATTTACCAACTTTCACCATGAAAAACGAAATTGAATATTAAGTTTTAATTGGATTGAAGTTCCTAGATTCCTTTGAGATTCATTGAACTTTTCAATGGCATGTTTAAATGTCGATTATGCCCTTCAAGTTTGTGATTGGGATACCGAGGATCACAAACAAGGTGTGAATAACCATGCAAATTAAGTTGGTACACTTGATGTCATTTATCACCTAATCGATGTGCCGGTTAACCACTCACGCTCCACCGATCTATAATAAACATCAAGATACCATTTTTCACCCTTACTAGTCCATGTTAGTGTGCTGGTTAACCTCACACGCTCCACTAACGACTTGGTAAGGTGCAAAGTGCAATTTCATGGATTAGCATCAAATTCACATTTTCCTAAAGTAACTAAGATTGGGAATTTAATAAAACTTTAGTCACTTTATAATTATCATTATACTTTTAATGAAAATTAGTGTCCTATCCTACAAGTTCGTCTAACGACCCTCCACCAGTTAAGGAAGCGGTGGGTGAGAGTGGACACCCATTAAACTGCCATTTTATATGCAGTAACCTTATACCCCCCTTATAGACTAAAATTAAACCTTACTTGTCCTCAAGTAAGACAAGACTAAAATGAACTCGTGATGAACTATCCTAGGGAAAATAAAAAGAATGGATAGAACCGCGGAACCTGATCACCGTTAGTCAACATGGTCAGAATTGATCTTGCTATTACCTCACGAATTTTTCATCCGATGACAATGGGACCATAAACCACAGCCAGGACAACTCCTTTAGGTGAGTAAGGAGGGATGAGCAGTCGCAGCCCAATGGAACATACATACAATGAAGAACATCTGTAGTAGGGAGAAAGCAGTTGGATGGGCTCGTGTGGAGCTCTTCTTTTAAGTGTACACTCTGATCTCACGTCTGCCGGCCTCTCTCAAGTGTGATTGGGTTTCATCGCTCGGGCACCGTTGTAGGAATCAGTTCACTTAGTGTTGGCCCAAACCTCCCGTAGTATTCGACTCAACAGTCTCTCTAACATCATCAATTTGCGAAAAAAAACAACAGCTCGATCTATATACAATAAGACAATCCTAAATAAATGAATATCAAACGCCGGGTGACCAAAATGTAGGAAAATTTGTTCAATAATTGAACCGGTCACCTATCTACGATTATTGCAGCTGGAAATTCGCATGCTATTCTTTTTTCTCTTTTTTTTTTTTTTTTTTTTTAAAGAAAACTTTTTGACTCAAAATTTGGTTCCCAAGAGTATGTAAGTGGAACCGAGAGGGTAATAATATAATCCGAATGGTCTAAATGTGAAAATGACCATGCGTGGAGCGTAAAGATGTAAGCTCCTTTTCAAACTTGCAATTTTTCAAAAATAATGAAAATGTCCATATGCGGACTAAAAGACTCTCTAAGATCCTAAGAAAATCGCAAAAAGATATGGTGATGTAAAGAGACCGGATATGGATTCTACTCGGGGACAAGCACCAGTGCTTCATCTTAACGGTTCAAACATGATCAAGTGTGATCCTCTCAGCGGTAGTGACCGCAAGGCTAAGAACATCCATTGTTATAGTATATCCTACAGCTGTTAGTATTGTATGCATAATTCTTCATGAAACTACCTGGTCATGATCACTTACCCCTTCAAGCTTCCAGCATCTGATCCCAAGTATGAAATCCCAAACTGCAGCTAGTGGTCCCGGTTCGATGGGTGAGATAGCAACAAGATCCTGGACCAATAATGATATAATAACTATGAACCTGTTCCATGGCATCCAAGGGGGGTGAGAATAAACAGACAACAAAAATGCATGAATGCTAATGCCCTAAGCTAAATGTTATGCAAAAATAGAAAGTAGAAAAGAAGAAAATAAAATCTTTTTGGAATTTTATAAAAAATAAAAGAAAAATGAATGCAAATTAGCTTAAAACTAAAATGTTATGCAACCTAGTTAAAAAATGCATGAAAAAGTAAAAGAAAAGGGAAATGCCCCACCCCAAGCTTAAGAACAAGCATTGTCCTCAATGCTTAAGGAAAGGGCAGAAATGACCTAAATCGGAGGGTCGGGCGGAGCATAGGGGTTTGTAGAGGAGGAAAAATGCTGAAGAATGGCGGTGGTCTCGCGGGATTCTGACTGGTAGATCTCCGGGAAATTGAGTTTTTGTACGGAGCGCAGGTAAGGCGCGGGCCGCGTGTTGGCCGCGTCTAGTTTTCTCGAAATCCCACTGATTCTTCTGACCTTTCACGCAGGCCGCGGGCTGGTCGCACGGAGGTCGCGGGACCTGAAGCTTGAAAATGGCAAAGAATCGGAAATCTGCGCGGGCCGCGTGGAACCTGCACGATGGCCGCACAAAGTCTTACGCGGGCCGCGTGAAACCCGCAACAAAAGTCAACCAAGATTAGTTTAGCCAAGCATGACTAAACTCAAGGAAACAAAGTTAGTTAAGATTGTACCAAACATTTAGCAAGAATTAAGAGATGAAATGGTGAAGTTCTTGAGGGTTCTTGGCCTTCAAAAAATGCTCCAAACTCCAGAGAGAAAGTATCAAAATCGGACCTCCAAGATTAGGCTGAAGAGGCACACCAACCTTCCCAATATAGAGCTCTAAGTAAAATCCCGAAATTGCCCTTGTCAGGAATCCACGAGGGCCGCGGGGAATCTTACGCGGGCCGCGTGACTTCGACGGAAATTTTTGGGCTTCTTCAAGTCTTTGGCCCCCACAGCTAATCAATTGGCCCAGTTCGAGTCCAATCAGCTTCTAGCCCATTTTTCTTCACTATTTCTTCAATTTGAGCCCAATTTGTCTCTCCACATCACTCAAAACTTCCGCAAACTCCCCAAACATCGATCTTACACACTCAAGAATTTTGCCGTGTCTTTCAAATTTAAAGTTCAACACTTCCACGCCTTCAAGCATGAAATCCCCATTTCTCTTCAAGTCCAATCGCCTCCCAAAAATCCTGCTCTGCTAGCCTCCAAAAAATCTGCAATAATGCTCAAGAAACTAGAAAGTACCCGAAATGGTCATAAAAATAACAAAAAGGAAAATATGCATGGAAATTAACTAAAATGCGAATGAAATATGCTAAAATAAACTATAAAAAGAAGTAAATAAAATGAAGCTATCAGAAGCGGTGGGTGAGAGTGGACACCCATTAAACTGCCATTTTATATGCAGTAACCTTATACCCCCCTTATACACCGGCTTCGTGAATGAGGTCTACTAACGGTAAGACTGACTTGTCTTATACATATATATAATTATTAAATTTATAATATTATAATAGTATAAGGGTTGAATTTTAAACTTTTAAAATTCTAGGGTTTGGAATTAAAGTATTCTTAAGTGTGACTTTACAAATTCCAAAACTTGAGGGCAATTTTTGACACTATTCAAAACTTTTCATTTTCCTAACTTATGAGTTTAATGACTTTTAAAGAAAAGACTTTTGGTTTTCCATAACTTGAGGACAAGTTATGGAGTCCATTAAAACCATTAAGATCATTTATTTAATTAACACAATAATCAAAAATTCAAACATGATCTAATTCAACTCATAAGCATAAGATAATTCATATCATCAATCTTCAAGAAATTATCCTAATCATATACACTAATACAAATCTTGAAATTATGACAATTATCTTTTAATTGGACAAGCATGATCATTACCCTTTGAAAAATATATTTCATGGTTCAACAAAACAATTTGGGGTAATGATCCTAATCCAATTTCTGGCCAAAAGTCGAAAATCTGCCCATTAGAGCACCAACTCGGCGAGTACATGAACTGGACTCGTCGAGTTGGGCATTTTTCTGAGTGGACTCGACGAGTCACCCAGTAGACTCAGCGAGTTCACTGAACAGAATGCAGAAATTTGATTTTTCAACTTTGAAAACCAATAAAACATCAAGTATAATAGAAAACAATCCTAGGCTCTAATACCACTGATGGGTTTTGAGCATCCTAACAACCTTAAGGTGCACATACAACCCTAAATGCTTTGGATCTATGTTTTCTCTAATTATACATGCAATTGATTTTTCAAAGCATTATCCTAACTAGCATACGAAACATGAGTACTTGTATAACAAAAATTCTAGTTAGATAACATACCTTTTCTTGTAGCTTGATTCCTTGGACCTTTAAGAGCCTAGCACCCCAAATGTGATGCCTCAAATGCTTCACACAACACCACCAACAATGGAGGACATGAGAGAGAATATCTTGCACACAAAAATCGGCTATGCTCTTCCAAAGATCACTAGGGTGTCGATTTTAGTAGCCAGTGGGTTTCTTATATAGTGTGGCAAAACTAAGGTTACACCATGTAAACCCTGATGTGCATGACCTTCCATATTCCTTAGGCTCCATGGGTTTAAACCTCCATGGAGCATCCATGGGTTGTCACATTGGTTTAGCCCAACCTAAAGAATAATGGATCATTGGCCCACATTATAAGAATCAATGATTTACACAATCAATCCCCATATATTTAACTAGTCTCTTTTGATCACAAAATTAATTCCAAATTAATTCTTGAACAATACTAATTAAATAATATGATTTCATATTAATATATTAGAACTTATAATATATTAATAAATCATAAATAACTTCTTCTCAAATGTCCATCCTTCAGATTTTTCTGGTGCCATGCAACCCAAATGGACCTTGCTACTCTCGGGTCAAGTACATACCAAATATAGTTATGGACTTAGACACCTTATCCAACATTTTCCTAGTTGGTAATTTAGCTACTCTACAGTCCTTTTGCTGATTGGACTGAACACGTGATAAAATTGCAAGGGCTACATTGTACCTGCTTAGCTGTGGTAGATGTGAATGAAAAGAAAACATTGATTAAGATTTTATGAAAGTTTTAGTCAACCAATGTTCCATAAACACCAAATGTTTATATTTGTTTATATCGTAAATCTATATCTTAACAATTTTACTTTTCTCTATTGTGTAGATGGGAAACACAAGTTTCTTGTTTATGTATACATGCACAAAGGAAACATTCAAGATCACTTAAATGGTTTGTCTTTTTACTCTCCTTTTATTAGTTTGTAGGAGAAATATTTGAATACCAGATTTAATTTTGGGTTTTATTATCATTGATAAATTATTAATATATGAATTGGGGAAAAGAAGATGTATTAGGCTGTGAGACTTAAAGTGGCAATTAGGGAAGCATAGAGATTTCAAATTAACCAACATTCTCCTTGGTGATGATTATGAAGCAAAGTTATAATCCTCTTCATTCTTTTTTTAATATTTATCAGTTGTAAGAGTTAAAACCGTACATATTTGATCACCAATTTTAGTTGCAAAGAATCCTTTTTTTACAAGGTGAAGGCTCGACGCTCACAAACATCTATATAGTTTCTCTACTTTATTACTCAACCAAGACTGCATACTCATCTTCCTCACATAATATCTTAATGCAACACTTTTCAAACGAGATGAAAGGAATAGAAGAGAGGAAGCACCATGTAAACATGTGAATCAATGCCTCAGATATGTATTAGTTTACCATTTATAGCGCTGTGCTTTTTTAATTGTTTATCAAACTTTAATTTTTTCCTTGACAACAGCGGAAGTTGCCTTTATGGAACTCCTGAACCTTATATACAACAATTCTTTAACATCAACTACTGCTCCTGCTCTTCTTTATGTTTTGAGACCTAAATCAGCATTGCTTAATATTGATCTTCCTTCCAGTGTTCTAATGGTTGAAGCGGTTCAACCATTAACAGATGCTGCAAAATACTTTTGAACTGTTCCCTACAAAGAATTTAATGTATTATATTTATTTACCATTGGAATGATTATTTTTATTTGACATACTATATATTGTGAAATGGATTGTACTTTTCTTTTGTGTGTTGTATATTATTTTGTATTACAACACATTAAATGTGTTATTTAATTTAAAAATAAGTAAATTTATTAAAAATATATATATTTTTAAAACATTTAAAATTATGATATGCAAAATTGTATGTCATCTTCTTTTATTTCATGACCTTTAATGATACACAATACATGTCATAAACTCGTGTCGTAAATGTGTGTCGTAAGTTTATGACACACAAATGTGTGTCATCCTCCTTTATGACAGGGGCTTAAAAGTAGTGATGAAGGTGGGTCCAAACCCGGACTGGATGGACCCGGACCCGAAAAACTCAGAACCGGTTAACGAGATTTTGTAGAATCGAAACCGAACCGGTATATAGGAATCGGTTCCGGTTCGGTTTTCGGTACGGTACCGAGTACAGTGGGTCTAGAATTGGAAAACTCGGAAACATCATAGTAGGTAGGTTGGAACCGAATAAAGTGGGTTTAGAACTGGAAAACCCTAAAAAACCAGAATTTTTTGGTAATTACTTACTACTTATTGGGTTGAACTTTAAATTTTGCATATTGATATCCTGACATCCAGGGACCGTAAGTCATTGAATTTGAGACCAAAATTGACAAAATTATAGTCGAAAACCATGTAAAAACTCTAAACCACATTCTAAAAAAAATCGCATGCCATACGACTTTAAACAAATGAGATATGCATGTGTTAATGTTTTCACAGAACTAAAAGTACAAAAACAAATAGCTGAAAAGTTGAAACTTTTTAGCTTTGATATGCCAACTTCAGGGGACTGTAAATCATTTAATATTAAACCAAAAATGAAAAAATTATAGTCTAAAATCATGTACAAACTCTAGAATACAAGTTAGAAAAAACGGCATGTCAATTCGACTTCACACAAATTAGATATGCATGTCTTAAAACTTTCACAGAATACAAAAAAACTGAAAAATTAAAAGCTTCCCGCATTGATATCTCGACTTTGGGGGAATGTAAGTCAATGAATATAAAATTAAAAATGACCAATTTCTTAGTCTAAGATCATGTATAAACTCCAAACTACATGTTGGAAAAAACCATATGTCAATCCGACTTAAAACGAATGAGATATGCATGATTTAAATGTTTCATAGAAACCGATTTCGACCCCTAAAAGTGGTTCCGGTTCCTAACACCGGTTCTGGTTCTTAGACCTGGTTTCCCGGACCCGATGGACCCAAACCCGGGTTACCCGGAACCCAGATAAAGCCAATTTTAAAACCTGGAACCGGAACCGGTTCCATATATTCCGGTTCTAACGGTTCCGGTTCCGGTCTGATTCCAGTTCTGGTCCGATTTTCCGGTTTTAAATCTCATCCCTACTTCATTGACATGCATTTTCTTATCATCTGTATCCTTTTATGACACGCATTACGTGTCATGAAAGGCAGTTTTTCTATTAGTGAAAGTAAGTAATAAGGTTCAATAGATCATACCTTAGGTTTCAATTAAGCAAAAGAGAATAAAAATCAAGACTGTTTGGAGCGAAATTTCCTATTCAGAAGAGAGGGTTCATAGCAGTGTGAAAAAGAAATAACAATAAGGAGTAAAAAGGATTCAACCTGGAAAAGAAAATGTGTAAATTCAAGATTTTTTAAATTAAGCGGAGCTTCTAAGTAGGCTACGTGACACGTAAGTGAGAAATATACTTTTTTTATTTCGTTTTTGCTTCTGATCTGTTTGGGTACATCGTCATATTTCTTATATGTTCATAACACAGTAGAAACCCTTTCTGACAAGCAATATGTTATTGAATTAAAGAAAGAAAAATTATAAAATAACGAAAATAACGAATAATCAAACAAACTAAATTAATTGAAAACCAATACCCGTTAGGCTGTTTGTCGGGACATGGAACCAAAAGTATTTATATGAATGTTAGACGGTATGTCATCATATTTTCTTGTTGTTATCCTTCCGATGAAAGTATTTTGGATTTTAACTAATTCTCTCGCATGCAAGAAGTGGTTTATGAAAACAAATCATTTAGGACCAGTAGGCTATTTCCTTTGGTTTCTTCACTCCATTAACCAATAAGCAGAATAAGAGTAACTAAACTAGTCAAGAGTAGAACAAGTTTGGTTTTCTACTTAATCATCGTGATACGCCTTTTTGTACTATGCCTCATGGATTGAGTTGGATGAATCACCAAATTAGTAAACTAGTAGGGCCAAGAATTCTCCAATTGCTTGCAGTCATCTATACCCATGAAAGTAGAAAAATTGCTTCTATAAAAAAAATTACAGCATGATTGGATAGATCGCGTCGTGATCAACAATCGAAAAGGGTTCTTCGCTTCATGGTAATGATAGTTGCGGCACGATATATGTATGAAAAAAATTGTTCACTTTTTGGATTAGATTTCTTCGGTTAGAACCCCACATTGAATTTTTGCACACCACAACAATAAAATATCTTTCAAACAAGTGGCTTGATATCAATGAAAAAATAAAATTAAAAATCACACGAAAATCAATAACTTTATTTTCCAGAAAGAATCGATTTATCGATAACAAGATAAACCAACAACAGTTTAAATTCGTTGCTTGACAATGGCCCCAAAAAGTTTATGCATATCAGATAGTTTATAAAATATACTTAAAATAACTTGAAAACCATTCCATTACAAAATGCAAAACTTTAACATGATTTTATATCCCCGACAACGGTGCCAACAACTTGATGTATATGAGATAGTCTATAAAATAACCTTTTAAAAATATAAATATGAAAACAAAAAAAACAAACTAAAAGTATCTACACAAATAATTGTACCTGATTATGAATAACATATCATAGGTATTTAAGGGTGTCAAACACATGGGGAATGAAGGTATACTACCGGTGTTAAATATAACTATTAATCAACCTCAAAAGAAAGCATATAAAGGGGAATTTATAGTAAGTGTCACTTTGAGTAAACAAACAAATAAACTAGCAAATTAAATAAGCTTGGCTAACTGCACAGATAACATATATGAAGATATTCATATTTGTATTTAATCATTCTTCATTCTATTAATGATTTATGTTATGTACAATGGATATTGGTAAGAAGTTTATCGATTCCCAGTTTAATCAATTAAATGGTCATATTCTTAACGCTATGATTCTAAGTTGTCTACGTGCAAGATCGCCCCTGTAGACTCAATCCATTATATTGTAGACTCAATCAATTCACTATGGCCACTTAGGCCCGGATAAATGCTAGAATCATAACTATAAGACCGATAGAGAGTGAAACAGACTATAACAAACCATATAGCTACATCCCACTATCTACCATTTACCAGCTGCTTAGTAATCTCTTCGACTCTTCCTAGTCCCCATACAGATCATGCGCTTCTGGTATTAGGGGCCAACACTATCTTCAATACTTATATGTAATCGTCCCGAGAATTGTCTCAAATTTCTCACACCACTACGCACAACTACTACTAAATGTTCTACTCACATACACACGTGCTTAGACGAGCACAACCCACTAATCTCCCTAAACTCTCCTTCTAGGATTCTTCTCACTCACATGCCTGAACTAGAATATTCTAACGCATTTCCAAGCACACTAGGAACTCCACCCCACCCTACTATTGCGTTGGGAAAAAACATCTATTAACTTCTATAAACATCTTACGACTGAGAGATCGTGAACTACAACAGTTGAACTCAAACAAGAGATGCACAATAGGGCTAAACCAAACAATCTGATATTATCTGATTTTAGAGTATGCAATCATAATGCATTCTCTTAACAGTTAAACAATGTCAATTTTGATTTCAAGTATCACAAAGCAATCAACAGTCAAGTAGTCAATCATGCATGCAACTCATAGGCTACAATCCATATTAATTATTAGGAAATTGTAGCACGAAATCTCTAGCAGTTGATATTTCAACAAATATAACAAGTATGGATATTTTGGGAACCGCTTTTATGTTTAAGCACTTACTAACTGTACACAGTGTATCTACTTTCTACTTTAAATTCATCATTTTCAAAAAGGTTTGTAAAAATTCTCAAATCCTTTGTTTGAGCTTGGAATCGCACGAGTTTCCATCCAAATCCTTCAAACTAGGATTCTGATACCAACTTGCAACGTTCCAATTTTTCAGAACAAAGTTTTCATTTTAAAATGGAATAAACATACATTTTCATAAAGATATAGATATATATATATATATATATATATATATATATATATATATACACACACACACAAAAGGTAAAGCGATTTGTTTATAAATTAAAATCCAAAATTAGAGTTATAAAGAAAAGCATCAAGGAATCTAAAATC
Organism: Lactuca virosa; assembly: GCF_052849685.1. Lineage (NCBI taxonomy): Eukaryota > Viridiplantae > Streptophyta > Magnoliopsida > Asterales > Asteraceae > Lactuca > Lactuca virosa. The sequence goes on along the minus strand of NC_136431.1, from coordinate 43,114,822 downwards.
ATAAAACTGTTGACATGTGTGTGTACAGTCATGCATTCGCCTTCCCACGAGTAGATTAAGTACCTAAAAGTCATTTAATCCACAACTGTAAGCCAAATCTTAGTAAGTGTACCAAAATCCCATAAACGACAATATACATATAAGCATACAACCAATGCTCTCAGTACTAAGACCGGTATATCCAAACAATCACCGAGTATCTAGGCTCACAACACTTTAGATGGTCTCACCATCAACTCCTATAAATGAGTTTCTAGACTCACAAAACTTTAGGTGATCTTGTCATAAACTCTTCGGCTTTCAACAATAAGTTCATCTCCCTGAGTATCTTGCCATTCCGCACAAATATGGTCGGCCTCAACTCATCACAAAACGTGTTAGACATATAAATAAAATAGGTAAACAGACAACTCAGCAACACCGGTAACAGACTAACAAGTCTACCAGCCTAATAACCTACCACAGACTAACCGCATCGTAACACATAAATATACATACTACAATATGTAGTATACTGAGAAAACTCACTTGAGCTAAACAACAAAAACTCAACAACAACCCTCCGCGACAGAAACAACTAACACAAGCCTCCAAATGTCAAATTGAGACCAAACCTTAGCCAAATATTCAATTCTACCAAAGGTTGACCAAAAGTCAAATGGTCAAAAATTCAACGCTCGAAGTGAAAGTCATACCTATGGCCTTCACACCGTGAACTTTGACCTATCATGCCGCGAACCACAAAATGATAGAGTAGTCAAGAATTTTCCGGAAGTGGCACCATGATTTTCTATTGAACAAACTTCTGCTTTAAGGACTTCATCCATTAAGTCCAGCGCAAGGACTTAATAACTCTAACTCTAAAAACCCAAAGTTCATTAACCTCTAAAAGAAGTTTTAACATGTACATAGACCCAAAGAACCCATGTATGATCCTTTTTCTCTAACATGTAAAGCCTAGAAGCATAAAACAACACCAACAGGTTATGGGGTTCAACAAACTCCGAGCACTCAAGGAATTGAGGAAACATGACCACAAGATCATCCAAAACTTAGATCTATAAGATAAGAACATAAAGATGAAAGATTTATACTTACCAAGGTCTAGAGATAAGAAAAGCTTATTGTATCTAAACTTGGAAAACACCTTCTTTCACCAATGAATTGCTTCACCATCTTCAATATTCAGAAAATTCGAAGAAAAGCTCAAACTCTACTATGGTGGCTAAGGTTAGGGTAGGGGATTATCTCTAAAGATGGAGTCGGTCAAATGACCTAAAATAAGGAGGTAACATATTTAAATATGGGTAAAACCCTAAAAACAAAGTGGGCTTGGGTTGTCCAGTTTTCATGTCGTGACACCCACATTGTCGTGTCGTGAAATGCCCTAACCAACAAGGCGCAATTTAGCAATAGCCCAAATTTCCTTATAGCTCCAAACTCAACCTTTTGCCCAACAAATTATACTCTTATCCCGACAACCTTATTCCTTTAAAGTCCAAACGTCATCCCCTAAAGCATGAGAGCCTTATTTAGATAAAAAACGACCCCCTATTCTGAAATAAGAAACATCCCAAAATTGGATGTTACACATGCTGAGTTTGCTTTAAAAATATGTTTCACTATGATTTATATTGTACATAGTAATGAATAGAAGAAGTGAAGAGTAAGTTTAACGAAATAAGCACAAAGGTGAAAATGTTTACCAAAATTTATCACACGGTCAACAAAAAATTATTAAAAAAAGATGAAGAAGTAATTTTGCAGCTGGCTAGGATGCAATATAGAAACAAAAATAACATGTTGATTTTTCATACGAACATGCTTGAAATATTTTAAAAGATGACCCGTATTTTTAAATTATGTATTTTATTATTTGTAAGTTAAATAACTGTATGGTATTTCTAAATGATTTTATGATATAGCTAAATTATGTTTTTATATGTAATATGTAAAAAAATTAATAGGTTAATCATAATTTTCATTAGTCATTCCAATTCGATAAAATATTTAATTGCCATAAAAATAAAAATGTGTTTCATAAGGATTGAAACGACCATCAATGGGTCTGATATTTCCCATTCAGATGTAGTGGAAACAGGATGCACATTTTGTGTCTGGTATGTACATCGAAACACGTCAGTAATATATCTGAACCATATGGTATGATTATCTAATGTTTTAATAACTTGATGTTACAATAACATGACCACACATTATACCAAGACTGTGCCATTTCCCACATGAATATGTGTGGCAGTTCAGATCTACAACACAGGTTGTTTAAAAATCAAAAACTTGAAAAATGTCGGTGGGGATCTCAAATGGTATTTTTGTTGCCTGCCACCGAACTGACTTTTGCATCTTCTTGTGAAGCACCATCTCTACATATGGGGTGAGTACGCCAATTAATAACATCCCTAAAAAATAAACAATATAATTTATGGTAATTTTACAACTAAATAACAATTCGAAAATTTATAGCATTTTACCTTTCATAAGGTTGTATTGAACAAAAATATGTTGAATGTACTCACAGACTCAGTAAGTGTTATTATCGATACAATGTGTTCATTAGCTGATCACACCATGAAGAATATATAGAATATTAATGTTGAGTACATTCCAACGGATGTTAGGGAAATAGGGTCTTGCCCATTTTGCATGAACGATGTTTGCAAGCACCTCACGTGCATCAAAGATTAGCCGACGAAATGTTTGTTGAAAATCAGACATAGTATATGATTTGCATGTACACTAGAACAAAGGTCACAATGTTCTATTTCAACAAACTCTTATGCGCATATATAATGCCACACTCTTACAACAATACACATGATAAGAACCGAGGAATACCTGACCTAGGGAAAAAGGAATCATGTTATCCATATTGGTTATCAACGATACTTTCCTAGCCTCCCTGAGAGCCTCCTTCATCCTCATAAGAAATCGGGTACAAGAGTCGACATTATGTGTTACACCTAGACCAAATGCTATAAGCAGGGTCTGGTTGTTTCCATCCATAGCAACCGCTATGAACATTGTTTGTAGGTAGTCCCCTCTTAGAGGGACACTACCTATAAAGATGAGAGGCAGCAAGAAACCTATGAATACATGGACCTATATTTTTTTGGGAAAACAAAACAATTATTTTTGAACGACGGTTTGGCGCAGCGTGAAGTGACATCTGATAGGGTAGTATGCCATAACACCCAATGAACCCAGGTTCGATCCCTCCCCGAAGAGATAACTACAACATTCTTAGCAACCCAGTTTCTCATTAGGGGGCTTCACTACTTTGGATATGGATAGAACTCGTCACCATTCCTCCATAAATCCCTAGGATGGGAATACTGGAGTGTGCCTCCGCCCAATTGAACTAGGTCGCATTGGCAGGAAAACAAAACAATTAGTTAAAGTAAAATTTTAAATTTTAAATAAACAATTAAAATATGGAAAAAAAATATTTTACCACACAACCGGCAGCCACAAAACAAAGTTGGAAACGATCCATAATATCGATTTTGATGTTCATGTAACTTTGAGGATTCATCTGTCCAAGGTCGTGCAGGTAAACATGCAAGTTGGTAAGCTTTCTCCGTGCTCATTGTCTGATAAACTCAACTTCAAGCAGTTATAATAGAGAACTATGGATCACCCGAAATAAATGATTAACTAAACGGAATACCATATGTTATATAGGGAAGAAATATCTACTTTTTGTGTCTGAAAAATGTGTCCGGAACGTGTGTCTGTGACTCCGGAATGTCAATTCTATAGGTATGGTAATGACTATACTCCAGAATTGACTTTATCAGTCTGGAGTGTACGTTATGGTGTTAGATTTCGGAATGGAAACTCCACCTACCATCAAATAGTCCATAATGAATATTGCTACTCCGAAATGACCTATTCCAAATAAAGTGATCATTTTTCGAAAAAAAAATTGATTATTACTAATAAATTACTCGTTTATAAAAAATTTTTTACTTAATTTCACTTCATAATATGATTTAATTGTAGACTAAAGCTAGTATAATTAAGAAATAACAATAATTTTGAGTCGTAAGAACCTTAGAAAATGCTCTAACCATATAAATACATAATGTTCTTATACATATGTATATTCAACCACCACATATACATTATATGTATAAGAACATATAATGTATATACTTCTTCATATACATCGAATGAAAATAATAATAATAATAATAATAATAATAATGGAAAATGACTTATTAAGGTAATTAACTTTTCCGTATGTTCGCATCTGGGTAACTATCTTTTTTTTGTATACATCTAGGTAACAAACTTGTTGTAAGTGTTCACATATGACCATTATGACCTGCTATAGCAAGTTAAGTCCTAGATGTGAACGCTTTCAACAAGTTCGTTACCTAGATGTGTACAAAAAAAATAGTTACCCAAATATGAACAAAATGAAAAGTAAAAGTAAATTACACGAATGGTCCCTGTGGTTTGGTGGAATTTATGTTTTTGGTCCCTAACTTATTTTTTAAACTTGGATGATCCCTACTGTTTATTTTTGTTGCGCGTTTGGTTCCTGTATTACCTAAAAAGACTATTGTGCTCTTATTAATTTATTTTTTAATTAAATTTCTTATTTATGTATTTATTTTTTACATATTTAAAAAAATTAATAGACCCCGCATATTTGTATCTCCTCGGATGATCCCTATTGTTTATTTTTTAATTAATTTATTTTTTAACTCGGATGATCCCTACTGTTTAATTTTGTTACGAGCTGGGTCTCCGTCTTACCTAAAAAGACTATTGTGCCCTTATTAATTTATTTTTTTAATTAATTTTCTTGTTTATGTATTTATTCTTTATATATTTAAGAAAAATTAGTAGACCCCACATATCTGTATCTACTCACCATCCCATCTCTCATCCTCCTCAACTTCTATTTATTTTCCATCTTTAGTCATATCGACGTCTTCATCATCCCTTCTTTTTTCGGTCCTTCAACTCCGTCGAATCAACACCACAACCCACTAAAGATGAAGAGACAGTAGGTTGTGGTGTTGGTTCGCCAGAGTTGAAGTACCAAAAAAAGAAGGATGGTGAAGACGTCGATGTTACTAAAGATGGAAAAGAAATAGAAGTTTGGGAGGATGAGAGATGGGACGGTGACCAGTAAGACCCAAATTAAATTTCTCAAATGTGGTTTCAGGTTTACGATGAGGAGATACAGATATGTGGAGTCTATAAATTTTTTTAAATATATAAAATATAAATACATAAGTAAGAAAATTAATTAAAAAATAAATTAATAAGGGCACAGTAGTCTTTTTAGGTAAGACATGGACCAAACGCGCAGCAAAAATAAGCAGTAGGGATCATCTGAATTAAATTTCTCAAATGTGGTTTGAGGTTTATGGTGAGAAGATACAGATATCTGGGGTCTATTAATTTTTTTAAATATATAAAAAATAAATACATAAATAAGAAAATTAATTAAAAAATAAATTAATAAGGGCAAAATAGTCTTTTTAGGTAAGACACAGACCAAACGCGTAACAAAAATAAACAGTAGGGACCATCCGAGTTAAAAAAAATAAGTTAGGGACCAAAAACACAAATTCTCCCAAACCATAAGGACCATTTGTGGAATTTATTTTTACTTTTCGTTTTGTTCATATTTTGGTAACTATTTTTTTTTTGTACACATCTAGGTAACGAACTTGTTGAAAGTGTTCACATCTAGGATTTAACCTGCTATAGCAAGTCATAATGGTCATATGTGAACACTTCCAACAAGTTTGTTACTTGGATGTGTAAAAAAAAGATAGCTACCTAGATTTGAACATACCAAAAAGTTAATTACCTTAATAAATCATTTTCCCTGATAATAATAATAAATTAAAAAAGTCATTGAGGACCGCATCAAAACTATTACATCAATATGTAGCATAAGTCCACCGTATCTATTAAACAAGACAAGATGTCTAAATCATGGGTGGATAGAAAATTTAAATTATGAATAAGAAAACGACTGGTAAGATAATATACATAAACTAAATAAACTAAATAAGTATTAAGAGTAAATTATTTAAATTGTTTATATATGTTTTGATCGAGATTATATGTTTAATTTTTATTTTTAGTTTTGTAGTAAGGTTTTATTGCAGGTTTAATTCTTATTATAAATGAAGTTATTATAATTGTATTTTATATATATATATATATATATATATATATATATATATATATATATATATATATATATATATATATATATATATATATATATATATATAGGCTTTGGTTATTGTATTTTAATTAACTATTGTGTGGATGTAGTGATGAATGTAGACTAATGGTTTTAGTTATTTTAAATAATGATTTACCTATCTTTAAATTGTGAAACACATGTTTAATTAATGAAAATTTCGGATTTTAAGGGATATTGATTCTTTTAATCTTGAATTCTGATTTTTTTTTAATTAATTCATTTATAATTCTAACATAATTTTTAATTTTACTCCATTTTATTCTTTTAGAATGCAATTCTGTTAAAACGATATTCTATGAAAATGCCAGAATATATTCTGATAGAGTACATATTTTGATTGAAGTAACTTCTTATAGAAAAACAACATTCTTGAACTTTCAGTTGAAATATAACATGATCCTTATATATTCAAACATTGTAATGCAAATATAGATTCATACATATTCTTACAGAATAATATTCTAAATAACATTCTTAAATATACAATTACTGAACAAATAGTTTTGATTACTAAAATTAATTAATAGATAACATTAAAAATTTACCTTATTTAATTAATTCTTAAACTAACTTGCCTAAATTAAAGAGATTAATTAAATATTTATTTAATTACTAAAATTAACTAATAGATAACATTAAAAATTTACCTTATTTAGGTTTTGAAATGATTGGCTCATATTGATTCCTACATCCCCACAATAATTAGTTAGAATACTTGAACCTAGCTCTATCTCTCTCTCTCTCTCTCTCTCTCTCTATATATATATATATATATATATATATATATATATATATATATATATATATATATATACACACACACACACACACAAGTTTTATTAAAAGCTAAAGATTTTTAAGTCCCTACGAACTCCAAATCAGCAGTCAACATGACTGTTGATTCATATATATGCATGCATACATATTTATGAATCAATAGTTTCATGGACTACGGACCTAGACATTACTCCTGATTCATATATATACATGCATACACATTTATGAATCAGCATTCATATGGACTGCGAACGCAGATATGACTGTTGGTTCATATATATATATATATATATATATATATATATATATATATATATATATATATGAATCAGCAGTCATATTGACTGCTGATTTGGAGTTCGCAGATTCGTACAAATCTTTAGGTTCGCAAAATAACTCAGTCATATATATATATATATATATATATATATATATATATATATATATATATATATATATATATATATATATATATATATTACTTGCTCATCATTTTTTGAAAAGAAAAGAAAATGGATCATCCCATTTTTTTTTTGTTCCTATTTCTCTTGCATCCCCTACAACCTGCGACACCATCTCCAACCTTAGTGTTCATCTCTTCCAACACTGTCAACCCCGTCCCGACCATCCCTTCACCAACACCGCCACCACATTCCAGTCGTTGTCGAAAAATAAATAATAAAAGTCAAAAATTTTATAGAAAGCAAATCAAATGCAAAATTAAAATGTGAAATCACCATTAGAACCCTACAACACCAACACCCATCCCATGTGAAACCACCATTGCAACCCTACAACACCACCATCCAACCCGTTGCAACCTTTCACTGAAAAATCAATACCATTAAAAAAAGCCAAATCATGATCACTAAATGATAATAAAAATGGTAAGTAAAATCTAGAAATTAGATAAAATTAATACCCTTGTAACAAAAATTGAAATTGATTTCTAAACCACAATCAATTTCTAGGTGATACTAATTTTCAGGGTAGAGAATCTAGAGACATAAATAGGGTTTGTATATCTTATGAGACCTCATGATATAGATCGATTTTAACATGAGATGGATCGATTTCGAAATGCGATGGAAAGCCCTACAAGTGCATTTTCTTCCGAGGAGATGGTTTGAGCATTGATCTTTTTAGTGATTTAGGGTTTTGGTTTTGCCATGTGGGTTTTTTTTCCTGACGAGATAGTTTGAGAATGCATGGATTTTTTTTGCAGGTTTGAGCATATGTGGTTAGTCGATGATAGTGTTAGTCGATGGTAGTTGTGGTGGTTTCTATGGAGGTGTGTTTCTTAAGAATTTGTTTTGGAAGAGAAGTAGGTTGCCAGTGTTCTGGTCATAAAATGGGCAGCGATGGAGTGTCAGGTGGGCGGCATCAAAATTTTGGTGATGGGACTTCGACAAACATAAATCCAAGAGAGAGAGAGAGAGAGAGAGAGAGAGAGAGCGAGAGAGAGAGAGAGAGAGTCATATACATGGGTGGGTGTCAGGTGTACATTTTTGTTGTTTTCTTTAAATTATAAACAAATAACATGTAATGAAAATTTTAAAATAATTACATAAGGGTAGTATCAGTATTTTATGTATGTATGAGACGAAAAGCATATTAAAACTAGACTATAGGGTACGGTCTGGTTGCAAAAACATTTAATAAATAAATATGGACGATAGATGTAACTATGAAGAAACCACAAATATGATTTCAATAATTCAATAAAAAATTATGGATATTAGATATTACAGTTAATATAAATAAACATATAAAATTGGATTCAAAAACATCGAAAAGAAAAAAAAATGTTAGATTGTTCTCTTCGTAATACTATAGATTCATGCGGGTGCTAAAGAGTATTTGACATAATTGCGCAATCTTTTATACGGTGAGTCTTGCAGTCTTTAAACTCTCAAAAGTGAATAAAAACAAGTTAACACGACTTGACAATCAAAACACAAATAATACTTTCTTTTATAATAAAGGGGCTATCAAAAGTCATAATGTCCATTTTTCTTGGTGGTTTCCTTTTGTTTTAGATACTATATTATCAATGGATCAATTACTTTACACTCCTTCTATGGTTAGACTTTCTTTTCATCTGGTCAACAACAAGTTTTTTTATGATGCAAACAATGACAATGACGATATCCTTATCAAACCATCTATTTCATACTTAATGTTCTTACCTTCGATGAAGTGTAATGAGATCTAAGAACAAGCCCGATAACTTTTTTGTTGAATTCCTTACATGGTTTGTGTTAAAAGCTGAAAATCAGAGTTGGGAGCAAGGAAAATAGGGTTTTCTATTGGAAGAATTCTTCCCACTTCACCTAAACTTTGTGAAACATATTTTTTTAATAATTATTTTTCACAAGGTAAACGGTCTGAAATCTTTTGAAGAATCTCGGACAGTAAATGGAGAAAAATATTCTAATTTTAGAGATGCATGTTATGCTCTAGGTATTTTAGACGATGACAAGGAATACATTGATTACATTAAGGAAGAACGACATCCAGGTACCGGTTATTCCCTACGATCATTAGTTGCAATGATTTTAATGCCTGATAGTTTATGTAGACCACATCTTGTGTGGGAAAGTACATTGGAATAAATGTTAAATGGAATTCTTTACAATCAACGACATCGGTTAAATACCAGGCGTTATACTTATATGTCATTGATTTTAAACTTTACAGACAAATAAAATATCTCTACATTTATTTTAAATTTTAATTTTACATTCTACTTATTTAAGACTTACTAAACATCAGCTTAAGAACTTGATAGTCATTTCTACTTCGTAACAATTCCACCCTCAAAATTTAAGAAGATATGCCTTACCCTGATCATGATTCTATATCTTCTTAAACAATTGTTTGATTACTAAAGAACTATCTTATGACAACACAAGTATACAAAACAATTTGAGATACTTATGACTTCATTAACAAATGAACAACAAGGTGTGTTTCATGTTATCATCAAAGCGATTAAATTTAATAAAGGAGGTTTGTTTTTTGTTTATGGTTATAGTGGAGCCGGTAAAACCTTTCTTTGGAAGAATTTATCTACAACCATAAGATCTAAAGGATAAATAGTTTTAAATGTTGTTTCAAGTGGTATTTCTTCTTTGTTACTAACCAGTAGTGGTAAAGCACACTCTCGTTTTCATAATCCTTTAAATATTAATGAATATTATCTTTTTTATATAAAGTGAAACAACAATGCATCTAGATTATTAAAACAAACATCACTAATTATATGCAATGAAGCACCGATAGTGCATAGGCATATTTGAAGCTTTGGAGAGAACTTTGAATGATGTATTAGTTTGTGATAATGTTAGCAACTCATAACTTCCCTTTAGAGGCAAAGTAAATGTTTTTGGAGGATATTTCAGAAAAATGTTACATTTTGTTTCCAATGGTAGTAGAAAAGACATTGTCAAAGCATCTTTAAGTTCTTCATATATATGTGGCAAATACGAACTTCTTAAATTAACGAAGAATATGAGGTTGACTGTTGGTAATTATCCACCTTAAATTTAACAAACAAGGTTACTTGCAAATTGGTTGTTGGATATAGGGGAATGCATTGTTGGTGGTTCCAATGATGGTGATGCAATTATTAATATCTTGAGGATCTTCTTTGTACTCAATCATGTGATCCCATAGGTTCATTAATTGAGTTTGTACATCCTTCACTTATTCAAAACTTCAAGGATCCAATTCATTTTCAAGAAACACCATACGTGCACCAAAAATGAAGTTGTTTAGGAAATAAACAATCGTTTACTTTCATTGTTCCCAGGAGAAGAAAATTAATATCTGGGTTCAGATAGTCTATGGTAATCATAGTTTCTTCATGATCAATTTGAAGATAATTTAGACTCACATTATGTTCTAAATGGTCTTAAACTCTCCGGTTTGCCAAACCATAAGCTAATTTTAAAAGCTGGAACACCAGCGATGTTACTAAGAAAATTTGAGCTGAAAAATGGATTATGTAATGGAACTAGTGTAACGCCCGGATCTTGAGGTACATTATTCGTAATTAAATTATCATTTTAAGAATTTCCACGGCGTGGTGGTGGCACCACCACGACGTGGCGGTGGCACCACCACGACGTGGCGAGGCGAGAACGGTTCGCGTGTTTCATTTAAGCCACCACGGCGTGGCAGAATTGGCCACGGCATGGTGGACGGCTGACATGAAAACCTTTTTTCCGAGTTTTCTCCATATTTAAAGGAATGAGGAGGCTAGGTTTTGCTCATCCCCAGCCTCCATCATTGTAGAGTCAAAATATCTGGTAATATGTCGAAGTTTGTGTATTTGTCAATTTCGTATGTTTTCTATGTATTTGCTAAGGCTTCTTTTTAACGAAGCGTAATGTCTAGCCTTAGTATTTTTTGTACTTTCAGCCTCCTATAAATAGGAGCTAAACATAGAGTTGATAGTATAGTTTTCTCATGTTTACTATCAGTTTTGTACTCTTGTTCACTGAAAGTAATATGAGCTGAACCAGACCTTATTTACTTCTCGTGTTCATCATTTACTCTGATTTGATTCTCATACTCGATTAAACACAACTACAATTGGTATCAGAGCAGGAATCAATACTGCAAAGATCTGATTTTCAATTGATTCTCTAGTTTTTGAGTCACGAGTTTGTCTCAAAAGTTTCTGCACTGTTTGATTCCGAAGATCATCTCTGATCTACAGTTTTGATTTGATTCTGCGTTTGAATTGTGTAATCGAGTAATCATTTTTGAGTTTCTGATCAATTCATTCATTCAATTTCAAATTTCTTCAAGTTCTTCTGAAAAATCTCATTCGTACGTTAATGGCGAATTTCAACATGAACACGATGACTTCATTTTCTCATCTGTTAGGATCTTCTACGAAGATTCCTATGTTGATTCCAGAGTACTATGATCAGTGGGCTGATCGAATGGAGGATTACTTGAACGGATTGGATGAGGAACTCTAGAGCTGCATTACAGGAATCGCTCAACCTCCATCGAATGTTCAACATATTGGATCATCTGGATCAGCACCTGCAGTTACTGATCAATCCACCAGGCTGAAGAACAACGAAAAGTGTTGTTTGAGAGAATTGTGAGGTGCCTTGCCACCTGTTGTTTACAATTACATCCGTGGTTGTAACACTGCAAAGGAAATTTGGAATACTCTTAAGGAAAAGTATCAGGGAAGCGAGAAAACGAAGATAAATTTTGTTAAGCAGTGTCTTGTGGAGCTGAAAGAGTTCAGACAAAAAGAGAGTGAAACGATTAAAGTTTACTATATCGTCTTAATAAACTGATCTATAGACGCAATCGTTATGGAATCATAAGGTCATCAATGGAGTTTAATCTCACTTTTGTGATGGAACTTCGTAAGGAGTGGAGAAGTGTCATCATGATGGTGAAGAATCAACAAAGCTTCGATACTTCATCTCTGAATGATTTGTATAATCAGTTGAAAACTCACGAAAGTGAAGTGAATGAGATGGCTGAAGAGTCGAAACTTAGCTTGGGAGGTCCTTTAGCTCTTGTTTCGAAAGTGTTTGAGAAAGAAGCAGTTGAGAAAGATGATTCTGATGAAGAAGGCTTTCTAATGAATTCTGATGATGAAGCAATTGCTTTTTACTCAAACAACCGAGTTAAAAAGTTTTTCAAGAAACCTTTAAATCCCAAGGTGAAGCAAAGTGATGTGAAAGGAAGTTTCATTAATAAGTCTGTGGGTGAGGAGAAGAAGAAATTCGAGAAGAATGATGTGAAGGCAACTGAAGCCAAAATTGAGAAGAAACTTAAGGGAGATTCGGGCATTGACTGTCATTACTGCAACGGAGCAAATCATTTGGCAAATGATTGTATGCTTCGTAAGAAAGAAGAGAAAAAGAATAGGGTCAAGGACGAAGCATATTATGTTGAAAGATTAGAAGAAGTTCGTGCAAAGACGAAGGGGATGTCTTTGGTTGCACGAGGCGAAGGCGAGGAAGATGGCACGTATCAGATCTGGTCTTCAGGGTCTGATGACGAAGAGATGCGTAATCCGACGCATGGTGCTATGTTCGCACAATTTGAAGAGGATGAGGACGAAATGGTGACTGGTCACTGTTTCATGACCAAATCAGGAGACAAATCACTGATGACAACGAAGGTACGTTCTATTCTTTGGTCTTTTAACATTCCTTTACAAGCTTATGATTCTGAAATAATTGCATTTGATGATATTGTTGCTTACTTTGATACAATTGTGGTGTCTGCTAGTAATGAAGCTAAGAAACTAAACATCTAGTTGCTAGAGACCCAAAAATTGCTAGATTCGAAACGAAGCAGAGTAGAGTATCTGGAATTGCAATTGAATAATGTGAATAATGATAGGGAATGTCTAGATAATGAAGTTCGAATGTTAGTTGCTCAGCGAAACATTTACTGTAATTCAGCAAAAAGATTATATGCTAAATTGACTTCATTGCATCATTCATCTGACATTAGCAAAGAACAACATAGGAAATTGTTTCCTTTTCTTGTTTTCGAAAGAGAGAAAGTTGATAGTTTGTCCTATGATTGTGAGAAAACCATAGCAGAATTCGATAAAGTGCCTGATAATCGATTTGCTTATGGTATTGTTAAGATAGACGAATATTTGAATGCTGATGAACTTGTTGAGATAGTAAATGATACTTTGACCAAAAGTGAACAAATCAAAATTTTGAAAAGAACTGAGAATTTGAAACTTGACTCTCAATCTAATTTTGCTAATATCGATGATAATTCTGATAATATTAGCGAAATCAGTGAAATTGAGGAGGACGAAAGTATCGATTGTTCTCAGTTATCTGTCATTAATGTCACATCTAAGTCAAAAGGTAAAGAAATTTGTGATGATTCGATGGTTGAGGATAACACTGGTAGACCCTCTACTTCGAATGTTTGTGACTTTGATCATGTGAGTGTAAGAGACAGTCAAACGGATAGTAGTGATGATGAGAATGAGGAAAACGTTTCAAACAATTCTGAGCCAGAAAAGAATGTTTCGAATGAAACATCCATTCCACGAGTTGTTGTTGATCATTTGGAGACACTGAAAATTTCGACAAAGTCTTATCTGAAAAAGGTGCTCATTATTTGGAAACAAATACAGTTGTGTATCCAAATTTTAAGTGTTCAGATGACGTTGTATTTCTGAATCAAGTGTTTGTCACTACTGGAAATGTTGAAAACATAAAACTAGAGTTCAACAAAATGGTCGAAGAAGATAACAAGAAAACATCAGACGAAGGATTCTTTTCAAACCAAAGCACTGTCAAAAATAATCTAACAAAGAATTCGTATGTTTTTCAAAGACAAAAACCACAACGAAAATGGGTTGAAAATCAAGAAAATACAAAAGAGATGTAGTTCATAGTGATTAGTGACTGAGGTATTTATGGAGTTCTAGATCTAGTACATTTTTTGTACTCATTTACTATGATCGAATACACATTTTAGCACCCAAATCACTATGTTCTTTGTGTGTTCTTTAATTCCGCATGCCAAATCAATGCTCATAATTCACATCAATTGGTATCAGAGCGGGTCTTTGAAGATCAACATGATTATTTGAAAAAACGATTCTCGGTTCAGCAAAATTTATCACAATTGGAGCATTTATGGTGAGTCTATCTCTATGATCTCTCTTAATCTTGATGATTCGTGCGTCGCATTTTGAATTTTTGATCATTTTGACTCATTGGAGCAAATTTTTTTTGAAAAACCCATTTGTTATGATCCAATAAATTTTTCGTTGATCAAGCCCGATCCAATCTCATATTCGTTTGGTTAATTCGATTCTAAATTTTCAATGGTTAATTTTGATCCAGATCTAGTCCAATTTTGATATTCATGTTATTGTTCATATGTTTGGTATTTGAGCCTCGTTTACGATCTATTTACTATTCGTTGACATATTCATTTGAATGAGGCCAATCTTATTTCAATCTTAAATCATATTGGTGAGCCTAAAGATTTATCAAAATCAGATCATATCCATTATTATCTGTTTGCATCGGTGTTGTTGTTATACGCTGCATCATGAGTTGTACTTTTGGAAACATCATATCTCGTGTTATTGATCACGAGCGCTCTTGAGTACTAGTTTTTGTTTCTACGATTTTGAAAATCGATTAGAAATTTATGGTTAATCAGCTCTTGTGAATCGATTCAATATATTGTGTTAAATCACAGAAATCGGTCATGATCAAGTCAAAGTTGAAAAATCATCAAATTGATCCCTTTGATTTCGATGAAACTGATCAAGAACAGTTAAATATGGTGAAGAACAGTTGAAAAACACTTTTTGATCTGGAAATTGATGTTAGATTCATCAATTTCGTGTTTATTGATGTTTGACTTCGAAAAGTCAATCCAGAAAAAGTCAAACTCGATTTCTATGGGTTGATTCATTGAATTGGAAGTAGAAATCGGTTGATACAAATTTAACATGGGCTGTGGATGTCGAAATCGAGCTTAATTTGAGTTTAATTTCGAATTTGGATTTGTTTTGTTCTTGATGACGAACTCTATAAGTTGACTGGATTCGATGGTTTAGAGACGAACAAACCTAGCATTGAAAACTGTTGGAATCGATTGCAGTTGACATCGATGTTCTGAAGTTGATTTGGTTTGGTATCGAATCTAAGGAATATTTGGAGTCGATTATAGTGGATGATTGGTTTTTGGTTTCAATGATAAAGCGAAGCCATGAGTCCCTGTGATGTCGATGTTTCGTCAAGCTGGTTGTGGGATGAAGATTTCGTTTTGGGTTAAACTGTGACTTCGAAAAATGTTGATTGTCAATTGTTTTTTACAAGTCGATGAACTGAAAACTTGAACTAACGAAATTTTGGAATCGATGGCTTGTATTAACGAAACGAAGCATTTATTGTCTGGGTTCGTGAATTGAAAAGGCGAAGATTTTGGTGATTCGCCACTGGAACAATCGAAGAATCGATGATTTGGAAAGCATTGTTAACGAAATGTCGATTACGCTACTTAATGATTAAGATGTTACTGTTCACGGTTAAGCGTTCGACATGCTTCGTTTTCGTTAAAATGGTGTTGTGGAAGACTTCGTTAAAATGGTGTTGGTCCCTGCATTTTTAACGAAGTGGCACAAATGGTCCAATATCGACATTTGGGGTAATTTTCGATAGTTTGGAAGAAAAGGGGAAGAATTTTCGTAAACAGTCCCTGAAATTTCGACAGTTTGGCACAACATAATCAACTTCGACATTTAGGGTGACTTTCGACATTTTGGGACAAAAAACAGAAATTTCGAAATCAGTCATTGAAGTTTCGAAAGTTTGACAGGTTTTGCCCAATTTCGAAAATGGACTGATTTTGCTGAGAAATTGAAGAATATGCATTTCAGGCCCCTGTAGTTAATGCGAATTGTCACTTTCTACCCAGTTTCGAAAAAGGGGGAGAGTTTCGCATTTTTGGCTGTTTTGGGCGCACCGGGTCACTGCAGAATTTTGAAATTGACAGTTTCTACCCAAGTTTGAGAAATTTTGTCAAAGGCGGTCCATGAACGAAACTAAAAATTGAAGATTTTTTCGGTTTTCCGGATTGAAGCAAAAAGTTTATGCCACATGTTAAGGGGGAGTTTTGACACGAAAAATTCCGAATAGAGCACGTTCTCTTTCCTTGATGGTTTTATAATCAAATTTCGATTATAAAAAGGGGGAGAAATTTATATGGAAATTCGAAAATTGAATTTTTCATATTACGCGGACTTGAAGACCGAAGTGACCTCGAGTATTTGAAGTTTATGAAATGATTCGATTGGAGATTCGGAAGTGATTTCGGTTCATGATGGGTTTGGACTTATTGAAGATATTTGGGGTGTGTTTTTATGCTCAACTTTAGGGTGATTATTTGGAGTTTGAGAAGCTCTGATCACTCGTTGATGCTCGGTTCGTATGGTCTCACATCCTAGAACCCAAATTGAAGAATCATGGAAGAATTGAAGATTTGAAGTTCATCTCTACATGTCTCACGCTTGAGGCTTGGATCGCGTAGTTGCTCGATTTTGGAAGATTTGAAGTGGGTCATCCATTCCTAACTTTGAGGGGGAAAATGTTGGGTGCAAATTTATCCATGTATGACTTTGTAAATGGTTTGACTTTTGTAGACCCACTTTCATGTGGTGCATTAGCCTTGTGACATGAGATAGAGAGTGAGAGAGAGACATGTAAACACCTCTATATAAGGTGGGTTCATACCACTTATGGGGGTGTGCTTGAGAGATGTAAAATTGAGTGTGTAAGTGTGTGTTATTTATGTAGATTTAGATCTAGATCCCTTTTTGTAACACCATACATAATCGAATGCATCTCTTAAACACCGAAATCACCATGTTCATTGTGCGTCTTTAATTCCGCAAGCCAAACCAATGTTCTTAATTCACATCAATCATCCCCCTCAAGCCCCTAAAAAAACCCTAATCACTTTCCTCGATTATTAAGCTAGTTTTGGTGTTCTTTGAAGCTAAAGAAGGAAGAAGGAGGAAGAAGGACGCAAAGATCAAGCAAGCAAGTCTCTATTCTTCACCTTTAGGTTTCTAGATCTTCATTTTTATCCCTTAAACTTCTTATTCTTGTTTGTTGGGATGGTGAGATCTCTTAAAGTTTGCAACTTTATGAATCTCTGGGGCATTTGGTGCAATTCGTGCCTTAGATCTGGAGTTTGGTTGGGTTTTCAATCCATGCATGAGATTTAGGTCATAAACCCTCATTTTGACCTGGTATGGGTTCAAGACATGCATTGGACATGCATCGAGATAAAGCACCAACTTTTACATTAACTTTGGTGCTAGAATTACTTCTAGAAAGGATGGACTTTGGACTTTATGGAATAAGTGCTTAATGGTTTAGTTATTGCATTGTTAAGCCTTTTGGGACTTTGGGATTTGGATTTTGGACCTTTTGGGTGGTCCTAATGGATAAAGTTAGAAACTTTATCCTTCTAGATCAGACTTTGGACTAGATCAGAGCTTTGGAGCTCTTGGAATCGAAGAAAATAGTTTAATGCATTAATTAAGTAGTTTGGAACCTCGACTATCATGGAGTGGTCATAGGTCACCACGGCATGGCGGTTGGGAATTTCCCGACTATTTGGTCATTTGCGGGCCACGACATGGCCAAGGAAGACCACGACGTGGCGGTCGGCTGGAGTCAACATTGACTGTTGACTTTGACCGTTGACCTTGAGGGTGTTGGGTTATGAGCATTCTAACACTCCTAAGTGTACATGCAACCCTAAATACCTTGGATCTATGTTTTCTCTATTATACATACAATTATGAACATCCAAGGTATTATCCTAATCTAGCATACAAAAAAATAAATATAACAAGATAGAATACATACCTCTTTGATGTAGAATGTCTTCATGAAGCTTGAGTGCCTAGTGCCCCAAGTGTGACACCTCAAATGGTTCACACAACACCAAATACACTTGGAATAACTTGAGAGAAACTTGAACACTCCTTGAAATCGTCTAGCCCTCACACTCACACATTAGTCACGATTTCTTGAGCCATGGGATTCTTTTATATGGTGGCTATTAGGGTTACACCATGTAACTCATAACTTTACCCATTCCTTATGCTCCATCGATTTTAACCTCCATGGAGTATCCATGGGTCACCCCATGGACTTAGTCCAATATAAGGAATCTTGGATCACAAGCCCACTTTATAAGAATGAATGATTTACACAATCAACCCATATATTTAATTAGTCTCCTTTTGATCACTTAATTAATTCCAAATTAATTCTTGATCAATACTAATTAAATAACCTTATTAATATATTAGAACTTATAATATATTAACCAACCTTAAGTGTTATTTCTCTCATTATAGTCTATCCAAATGCATGATGTCATGCAACCCAAATGGACCATGCCGGGTCGGGTCAAGTCTTACCAATTATAGTTATGGACTTAGACATTAATCCAACAGTCTCCCACTTGGATAAGTCTAAAACTATTATTGCGTATGACTTCAGGAACCGATCAGCAATCGTAGCTCTCAAAAGCTTCTGTCGAACTCTGACCTTGTCGATGAACTCTGACCTTTGTCAATGACTTGTCCATTAGATAAGGGATCATATATTCCTCCATTCTAGATATCATATGGACTGAGACATGGATTATCAATCATTCTCTCTGTCCATTTGTTGTTTCTCGATTTCCGATTCATGATGACTGACTGATTGAACAAATCAAATCAGTCCTGGCTTGGCCAAGCACTCACATGTATCATCTTTAAATCATCGAGGGGCCCACATATATCGCTTTTATCCCGAAGGTAAAAGGAATGGATAAACTTCGACTCATATGGCTTGTTCTACTACTTGTTGAATCATACACAAAGGCACGTTTTATAACATCGAGTTACCAATGCGTTTTCGTGCAATCAATGTATAACCAACTCATAGTAACAACTCATATCTCTAGGTTTGAAGAATATAAGATATTATCGTCTCATGATCACTCGTGATAAAATCCATGAAGTGATTCAAATGAGCGCTGGTTGAATCCAATACTCAGAACTTATGAGCACTCATGAGTGTTGTAGCACCACTTTGTCCACCAACTTGGACCTCTACAAACCAACCCATGACAGTCTTGATTCATATCTACTTCCAACATATGACCGACTGTGGATGGTTTGAATAACTTAATCATTCAGGAAGAGCGACTTAGTTATTCTGGAAGTCAAAACATGCAAAGTGAAACACAAGAATAAATGAATCAAATATGGTATCAAACCCTATGAATATAAATAAACACTTTTATTTATCACCATACTGATTACTCATTATTCATTGTTTCGGTTTTATCAGCTTTATACTTGAATTTAAAACAATAGTTGTCCCATGCTCCAAGCATGTACACTATGTTTTCTAAACACTAGTCATGCCATACACCAAGTATGCATACTATGTTTGTCTATGATCTTTACTTTGTAAAATAGATCAATTGAACATCACTCTAATGATCCTCTTTTCACAGTCCCAAATCCTTACTGCAAATGCAAGAATTCCAAATTCATGCCATTTACTGAAATCTGTTAGATTCTAAACTTATATGCATTGATCCTCTTAATGATTATGCACGAAGTCAGAAAGACTTGACAACAATCATTACAGAGCATTCCAAAGGAGATCAGCTGCTTGGAAACATCCTTCTTTCATTAAGTTTCCTAATCTTACACAGATTGAATAATTTCTAACTTTGAAACATTTCCATATTCCATTTTGACTATCACTTCTGAACAAGAGTTGCCTCCTTACAGATTATGTCAATATGGTCCTTCCAGAATTAACATTATACTTCCAACTGTCCTTGAGCAACCAATCTTTGGTAAACCTTAGATTGTTCTCGATAATTGCTTAATCATTTTAGTCATATCCAATTCTAGACCTTTTCCCTTCATAATGCCCCAGGCATTTGGAAAATTTTAGAAAGGATGAATATAGCACATGTAATCGATCCTATATCCGAAGCATATGGGACACGATTCATGATGTCTCACATAAAGACTAAACCAGTCTTTTGCTATAATATTTCCATTTCAATTTGCCAAGTTCTCAAAATTCAGATTATGAAAAGGGATGATGTAATCATAATCGAATTTTAGAACGCAAATAATGGACCCATATATAGAATTTCCTTATGTTGAGCCATTCCAACATGAAATTCATATATATACATCCTTGATTAAATACGATTAAAATCTCAATCAAAGCTTTTAGAATTGAAATGAAGTATAATTTCCTCTCCCTTAATTATAGCAAAACAACTTTTTCAACCCCTGCAACCTCACGAATTGAAACTTTTGTTTTCTATAATTAACATTGCTAACTTGCAACCTTTGTCATAATTATCATGCTCCCACTAACATGATGATTATTAGCATAACACTTATGCTCCCACTAGCTTTGACATGTACTCAGAAATCAGCTGACTTTCTTACCAAAGTTCAGATTTCTGATACTAGATTGTTTTGATAAAACTTTATCAAAATCATACACCTCTCTTAGATAGCTCACATGTGTGTCTAAACAATTTTAGAACTATGAAAAGGGATTCCGTAATCATAGTCTCAATTGTTTAGACCTTTGCCACTTCTCACAAGTCCATGTTAGTGTGCCGGTAAACCACACACGCTCCACTAACGACTTTCAGAATGCAAATATCACAATTGCTATCTAGCTAAAATCTACTTAGTGAAAGTGTTTCCTCACCATCATTTTCATGAATCGGAGAGAAACCTTATGACACTTAGATTTAATAGTGTATGTGTTCTTATCCATGTGAATTTGTCAAAACCATAATCACAAGACAAGGTTAGTGACAAATCCAAACTCATATTGATTAAACTTGTGCAATCTTAAATTCTTGCCATTTGGCAGCTCAGGTGCCTGCCATTACTTCCAAGTAGTTGTGCAACCAATTGAGAACTCTCAGAACTCCTATGCAAAGCCAACTTGAATAGGCACAAAAATTTCAACACGATAGGTTATAAACCTCAAGTCGTGTGCTAGTGAAGGACTTTAGGTTTTATTCTTGATTAAGTCTTGAAACTTTCAAGAGCTTTAAGACTCCCACTGTCCTCTTGACATATAAGACTCCCTTGTCAAATATTCAAGAGATATATTGCGGATTCTTTATCAAGACTAACACTTTACACAATTGGCCTAAGTTGGTCTCTGTTTTATCCAAAACATCACAACTTACCAATTTCAAATGTACAAGAGTAGATAACCTTTTACTCTTACATTTGACTAGTGTTAACAAACCCTCTTTAAGATATGTCACTCAAGTTACAATCTTGGAGTATGACTCTAAGAATTGTTTTGGAACGAAGTATGACTCATCTTTTTGATTTAACCATTTCAACAATTCATGACTCCTCTTCTTAGTCATAAGAATGCACTAAGATGACTTTAGAGGACCAATTGTGATATGGTATCTTAATCATTAAGATGATCATAAACATGATACTAAAGTACTCTCCTATCTTTTCAGATTTGAGAAACTTTTATCTTTCTGCCATACTTTGATTCTTCTTATTCGTTCTGTCTCACATTGAAACTTCTCCAATGCTACAGACTTATACTTAAACTTATAAGGATAACCATATTTACTGAACTTAAGTAAATAATGACGAATAGTCTTTTTGATCTTTTGTGGTGGACTTGACCAGTGCACAAGAATGTGTACTCGATCCCTTAGTCCTTTCCTTATTCACATAAGGAATTAGTCTTAATTTTCCAAGCTGAAAGTTCTCATTCATCATACTATACAACTTGCATGATTCCAAGTTTCAGTCCAATTGAACCTTGGGTGATGAGAATCTTTCCTTATTTGGTAATATTAGACACTACCACAACCGAAAGAATCAAATCCATTTTTCCAATATTGCTATCAATGGAATCTTATAAGCAACAACTTTTCACAAATGCCATTGTAAGGATACTTAAAATAAATAAAATCAAAACCTTTTTCTTTTATTTTAAAACTTTGCGGAAAAACTTATCCTTACAATCCATATGAAAACCTTGTTGTTATCTATTCCTAAGCAATATAAATATCATAACTCTTAAGTAATAGCCCAAAATTCTGATCACCGAACCATGCGATTGAAATCCATCTTCGCGATCAGAATCAGCATGTACTTAATAGAGTTAGACAATGGACTTTACCTGAAGTAAAGCCAAACTTATTGACTTTAACATCCTTAGGTAAATTTGGCAGCTTCGTAACCAATGCCCCTTCCTTTGGCAATAGTTACATATGGACCCTTGATAATGGGACTATCTCAGACTTCGCCTCTCTCTTTACCATTGGGTCAACCGAGTTGACTATGGCCGATCCCTTTCCATTGGGAAGAGAGAGCTTTACTGGATATCCAATGTCATCATTGTCAATGTCCATAGCGTTTTAGGAAGTTGATCTTAGCAAATAGATAAGATCATTAAGGGTCTTGTCTTAGTCTGTTTCATAGGATTCCCAAAAGAACTCACTATGTGACTTAGAAAGTAGTTGAGCCACCAACTTTCTCAAGACTTTGACACCCAACTCTCCCGGCTTGTCAATATGTGACTACATCTCCAAGATGTGATCACACCTAGACCTTGCCTTGCCAATAGGGCTTGAGTGACCTTAAACTTTTTAGGAACTTGTGGGTTAGGGAGAATAATTGGAGGAGGTGAAAGAAGTATGATATCCATGGGACATCATCTTCATTTAGGAAAGCTTGTTTCAAGAGATTTGGGAAGATCATAAATGTCTAGACCAGACATCTTTTTGGGAGATATTCAAGATAGTTGATTTAAAGTCCTTAATATGACACCCAATATGAAATATTAAGGCTAGGACCCAACAAACTATTTTATAACTTAGAAGAGGGATGCCGTAATCCAAGCTATAAAATATTTGAAGGTAGGTGAATGAGGATTCACCAATTTCCACCATGAAAAACGAAATAATTTATTAGGTTTTAATTGGATTTGAAAGTCCTAGATCTTTGAGATTCATTGAACTGTTCAAAGGCATGTTTCAATCTCGAGTGTGCCCTTCAGGTTTTGTGACTGGGATGCCGAGGATCACAAAACAAGGTGTGAATAACCATGCAAATATACTTGGTACCCTTAATATTTACCCCTTAATCAGTGTGACGGTTAACCACACACGCTCCACCGATACTATGATAAATATTAAGTTACCCTTTGCCTACCTTGTTAAGTCCAGGTTAGTGTACCGGTTAACCACACACGCTCCACTAACGACTTAAGCAAAGTGCAAAGTGTAATTTCATGGGTTAGCACCAAATTCACATTTTCCTAAGTAACTAAGATTGGGTATTAATAAGAGTTTAGTTACTTAGTATTTATCATTAATACTTTTAATGAAAGGAGAATTATAGTCCTTGTCCTACCCGTTCGGCTAACGACCATCCACCAGTCAAGGAAGCGGTGGGTGAGAGTGGACACCCATTAAACTGCCATTTTATAGGCAGTAACCTTATACCCCCCTTATAGACCGGCTTCGTGAATGAGGCCTACTAACGGTAAGACTGACTTTACTCTTATACATATATATAAATATTATTAACTTATAATATTATAAAGTATAAGTTAAAATTCTAAGGGCTAACTTGGAATTAAAGTATTCATAAGTGAAAACTTTTCAAATTCCAAAACTTGAGGGCAAGTTTTGAAACTATTCAAAACTAATTAATTCCATAACTTATCAGTTTAAAGTAGTTTTAATTAAAAAAAAAAAAAAACTCTTCAAGTTCCATAACTTGAGGACAAGTTACGGAAGACTTTAAACTAATTAATAAAAAAAATAACTTTTTTTTTATTGTAACTTATGGAACTAATTAAGGTTACACTTTTTTTTTTAATTTAATGAAGAGACTCTTGAACCTCCATAACTTGAGGACAAGTTATGGAGTCATAAAACCATTTAATTAGAACTAGACTCTTCATTTTGTAACCTTTGCCAACTTTTATGAGTTTTATGATTCTTAAATGTGACTTTTCATATAACTTGAGGACAAGTTACAAAAACACACTTTGGAATCAACTCTTAGATTAAAATGGATTGAAAACAACTATTTCACACAACTTTTCTATTAATCTAAGAACCTCATAAGAACAAGATAATTCAAATCATCAATCTTCAAGAAATTAGCATGAACATACAAACTAATACAAATCTTGAAATTATGACAATTATCTTAGAAATTGGATTAGCATGAACATTACCACATCAAAAACAAGTTTATAAGTCCAAAAACATCTTAGGGTAATGTTCCTAGTCCAATTCCAGCCAAAACAATCGAATATATACATCCAACTCGATTTTTCAGCTACTTTTGCAAGTATAACAAGAAAACAAACCAGTCTCTGATACCACTGTTGGGTTATGGGCATTCTAACACTCCTAAGTGCACATGCAACCCTAAATACCTTGGATCTATGTTTTCTCTATTATACATACAATTATGAACATCCAAGGTATTATCCTAATCTAGCATACAAAATAATAAATATAACAAGATAGAATACATACCTCTTTGATGTAGAATGTCTTCATGAAGCTTGAGTGCCTAGTGCCCCAAGTGTGACACCTCAAATGGTTCACACAACACCAAATACACTTGGAATAACTTGAGAGAAACTTGAACACTCCTTGAAATCGTCTAGCCCTCACACTCACACATTAGTCACGATTTCTTGAGCCATGGGATTCTTTTATATGGTGGCTATTATACATACAATTATGAACATCCAAGGTATTATCCTAATCTAGCATACAAAATAATAAATATAACAAGATAGAATACATACCTCTTTGATGTAGAATGTCTTCATGAAGCTTGAGTGCCTAGTGCCCCAAGTGTGACACCTCAAATGGTTCACACAACACCAAATACACTTGGAATAACTTGAGAGAAACTTGAACACTCCTTGAAATCGTCTAGCCCTCACACTCACACATTAGTCACGATTTCTTGAGCCATGGGATTCTTTTATATGGTGGCTATTAGGGTTACACCATGTAACTCATAACTTTACCCATTCCTTATGCTCCATCGATTTTAACCTCCATGGAGTATCCATGGGTCACCCCATGGACTTAGTCCAACATAAGGAATCTTGGATCACAAGCCCACATATATAAGAATGAATGATTTACACAATCAACCCATATATTTAATTAGTCTCCTTTTGATCACTTAATTAATTCCAAATTAATTCTTGATCAATACTAATTAAATAACCTTATTAATATATTAGAACTTATAATATATTAACCAACCTTAAGTGTTATTTCTCTCATTATAGTCTATCCAAATGCATGATGCCATGCAACCCAAATGGACCATGTCGGGTCGGGTCAAGTCTTACCAATTATAGTTATGGACTTAGACATTAATCCAACAGAGGGTTCATTTTTGACTTGTGGATTTTTGTTCAGCTAATTAATGTCCTAATATGTAGATTATGGTTTTGTGTAACGTCTACTTCCTGGTATGTACTTAATTCATAATTTATTCATTTTTGTATAGAAACTCGACGAGTTTGAGGCCCCAAACTCATCGAGTAGAGATGGAATGGGACGCGGGTTGAGAAGTCTACTCGACGAGTTGAGAAGCCTCAACTCGACGAGTAGGACTGGAAGAATGAAACCCTAATTTTCAGGGTTTTGCACCCTATTTAAACACCTTAACCTCCATAAGTTGGCCTCATCTATAGCCTCCATTGTCCCAAACCCTAGCCATGAAAACCTAATTCAATTTTGAGAGTTTTAAGTCATTTTTGTGCATTCTTTGTGATTTTGAAGAAGAAGATACTTGAAAAAGGAGCAAGGTCTTGTAGGAGAAGAGTAGATCCAGAAGTTGAGCTTCATTTCTAGTTCATCTGAGGTATAAAGCTCCTATATTGTCTATAGTGTGCTTAGATCTAGTTTTAGGTTGTTTTCTTCATCTTTTGGTCCTAGAATGAGGGCTTTTGGGATTTGGACGCCCCATGTGGGCAAACCTTTCAGATCTAGGGTCTTTAGGGGACTTCATGGCATAGAGGTGCCAACTTTATGACCATGGAAGTCCTATGCAACTTGTAGACCATCTTTTTGGTCTTTTGGACCAAGTGGACCATGCATGCAAGTAAAGATAGGAACTTTACATGTCCAAACTGTCCCTATAGTCCAGATCTATGATCCTTTGGTTTATCTTAGAGTTTTGATGGATTTTGGAGTTCAATCTAAGCCAGTTTGAGTTAGGGTTAGAGCTTATCTCTTCTAGGATACGTCTCATTGGGTAAAGTCGAAAACTTTACCCTCCTTGAGGTGTATTCAGCCCAGATCTGGAATATGGGGCTTAGACTCGAAGAATAATGGCCTAATACATTAAGAAAGTTTAACAGACTGAAGAACTCGACGAGTTCATAAAGGAACGCGGCGAGTTGGGTCGAAATGTCCCGATTCTATAATAGAAAGGTCCCAACGAGTTCAAGGACGGACTCGACAAGCTGGGTTGGAAAGTCTCGATTCTGTGATAGGAGGAACTCGACGAGTTCGTGAAAGAACTCGATGAATTGGATCGTGATTTCAGAGTTTTATGATTTATGGAACTCGGCGAGTTGATGGGCCAACTCGGCGAGTTGAGTCAACCCAGAGTGTTGACTTGGACCAGGATGTTGACTTTGACTTTGACCAAGTTGACCCTTAAGGGGTTATGAGTATGAAAAGGGTAATTAAAGGAAATATTTTATGTAGGAGTTTGAGAGAGGGGTTGATTTCAGAGCCGAGGACCTTTCAGCTACTTTACAACATTTGAGGTGAGTTTTCTCCTGTAGGAACGGGTCGAAGGCACCAATGATGGCCCGTTTATGTATGTTAGTATATTTCGGACTAAGGTCTGATGTTGGGCAGTGCCTGATGTAGGTTTATATGTTTCCGGATTTCGGTCTGATGCTAGGGAAAGCCTGAGGTATGTTTGTATGCTTGATGTCTTCGTGATTCTTGCATGTGCTTGTTTTATATGTTTCCGGACTTCGGTCCGATGCCGGGGAAAGCCCAAGGAATGTTTGTATGCTTCCGGATTTCGGTCCGATGCCAGGCGAGGCCCGAGGAACTTTTATATGTTTATGTTATGTGATTATTTATGTGTATTTGTTGATATGTTATATGTATACCGAACTTCGTTCCGATGCCGGGCGGGGCACGATGTTGGGCGGGGACCGATGCCGGACTTCGGTCCAATGTCGGGTGGGGCCCGATGTAGCGGGCAAGGCCCATGCTATATTATTATGTGATTATGTGATTATGTGTATAATATGTGGTAGTTTGGGGAGACTCACTAAGCTTCGTGCTTACAGTTTTCATTTTTGGTTTCAGGTACTTCTGGTAGCAAGGGGAAGAGCTCGGGATGACTACAGTGCACACACCATTTTGTTTAGCTTGGGATGTTTTACTCTGATATATTGGCATGTGTTTTGATATGATACTCTAATTTGATACGATGACTTATGTTTTTGGATGAAATGATTTTGGTAACTATGGTTTATTTAATAATTAAAAATGAAATTTTTGGACCGTATTTTTGGGATGTTTCAAGTTGGTATCAGAGCCTTGGTTTGAGGGCTTCGGGCACACTCTCGGGTGTGTCTGAACTCAAACTAAGGACCTGGTATAAAATTTTTTAAAAGAAAAATCATTTTTACAAAAAGGATTTTCAAAAGAGAAAAGGGTGTGGTGCACGCAATCAGTCGAGCTCAAGTAAGTTCTCCCAAATTACCCATACAAGTTGTTATGTTATGATATGTTTATGAGAACTGCATGCTAGATTAGGGCTAAGGATATAGGAAGGATGCCTTGTATGTCTGTTATATGTGTATGAGCTTTATGAACTGCATGCTAGTACTGATTAGTCAGTAATATGATGGTCTGATTAGGATATGCTTGGTTTTGTTTACTCAATGCTTGAATGTTGCTTGCTTTGTGCTTTTAGGAGTTCTAGTTATCTTTAACTAACTAGTAAACGAAGATGTTAAGTTACATATTATGAGGACTAAATAATTTTAGAAGGTTAGGTTTAGCTCTATTTTGCAGCTCTCGTCTGAGTCTAACCGTTGTAGGGTAGGACCTCTCATTCGAAGAAGTACCTAGTCTTATTGATATGTAATGGTATTCGCGAGCTAGTTAGGGAAAGGTAGCAGGGGCTTCTTATGCGGCTGATGGCGGAGAGTGGGTCGGAGATTACCCTAGGGCAATCCTAGGATGAGATTAGCGCGAAGAGCAGTAGTAGTAGAAGGGACTTGGTGGAGTCAAGGCAATTCTTGAGGAAAGTACGGATAGATGTGGTAGGTAGTATGAGCCCGTACTACTGAAAACAGAGGATCCGTACTCGAATCAAGGAGGGCTGAGATGAATCCAGGGAACTTGTAGTGTGTGTGATCCCTCGATTTATGATGAGTATTCTGATGTTTGTTATGGTGTATTTTCAGTATGGTGATGCTACGTACTAGACCAGTTGGCAGTTCAGGTACCGGTGAGTGATCAGGCTCGGGCTGTGGAGCCGGGCAGTTAGACGAGCAGATGAGAGAGTTCATTTCATCTGAAGTCACGCACAATATTTTGGACCAGACTCTTGTGATCTTCGGTACGGTCAAGGAGGGCATCTTGGAGATACTTGATGAGAGGTTGGGTGCATTCCGCACCGAGATGGCGGCCATGCTAGGGGCACACACTATGACATTCAGGGAGTTCCGAGCTTGTAGAGCTCCATACTATCATGGGGCTCGGG
Source organism: Lactuca virosa (assembly GCF_052849685.1). NCBI lineage: Eukaryota > Viridiplantae > Streptophyta > Magnoliopsida > Asterales > Asteraceae > Lactuca > Lactuca virosa. Next base: position 43,085,402 of record NC_136431.1, on the reverse strand, counting down.
ACCCCATTGCTAGCAGCAGGTGGTTGGCTGATGTCGCCGCCTTCCGTACGAGCCGTTGTCCCGAGGGGGACAAGGTCCGAATTGCTTCCTGTCTCCTGAAGGACAGAGCACGTGACTGGTGGGAGGAGGTCGGACATGTCATTGGAGATGATGCAGCTTTAGATGCGATGACCTGGAGTGACTTTTCAGCCAGGTTCAGGGCCGAGTTTGCACCTGTGATTGAGGTGCAACAGCTTGCCAGGAAGTTCCAGGATCTCCAGCAGACGACTGACACGGTGACTGAGATCACCTCCATGTTCAGGGAGAGGAACCTTCTCATTCTCCAGTACGTGGTGGACGAGGAGATGAAAAAGGCCCGATATTATGAGATGTTGTGGAGTGATATCTGCCAGTTTGTGAGTCGGTCCAGCATTAAGACGCTGGAGGATATGACTGCGAGGGATCGGGAGAGAGAGCTGGATTTGGAGATGGAGAATAAAAGGAAACTGGAAGGGGTTCAGTCAGGGAGTGCGGGCAAAAAGCCCAAGGTATCAGATCACCGACCGAGGAGCCAGCAGGGCCGCAGCCGCAATGGCAAGTGCGGCAAGTTGCATGAGGGAATGTGTAGGGCGGTTAGTTCGGGTTGCTTCAAGTGCGGCCGAACTGGTCATGTCAGCAGGGACTGTACTGCTACCACCACTACCACTACAGTATTAGATCTGATTTGCTTCTAGTGCAATGAGAGGGGACACAAGCGGTCCCAGTGCCCAAGTTTAGCAGCAGTAGGGCAGGTGGCAGCACCCGTTCCTGCTATATCAAGGATTACCGATGGCCGTCAGGGCCGGTCGGAGGCGCCAGTGGCGAAGAGAAGAGCCTTCCAGCTGACAGCAGAGGAGGCACGTGCAGCACCTGATGTGGTGACGAGTATGTATCTTCTCCTTATCTCTTTATTTATGTTGATTATTGCTTATGTTTATGTGTTTCATTATAGGATCATTCCTTGTGAACGGTATATCTGCTCTGGTACTATTTGATTCGGGGGCTACCCGATCTTTTGTGTCGCTCGCACTCAGCAAGCGATTTTTGGGAGCTCCAGGAGAGCTGGACTGTCCACTTGATGTAGAGATAGCGGATGATAGGACCGTTCGGGTTGCAAGGGTTCATCGGGGATGTACACTACATTTATTTGATGAGCTGTTTTCTGTGGATTTAGTCCCCATTCCCCTGCGAGGAAATAAGGTTATCGTGGGTCACTACAAGAAAAACGCGATTTTGCTAGGGAAGGTTGCTATGGAACGTATTTTCGTTGTTAATCTGCAATGGATCGTGCTATGGAATGTCGTTCCATAGCAATGTTGCTACCACAGTGTCTACGGATTTTATTACTGGTAGCGAGAGTGGGAGTTGCTAGGGAAAATGCTACCGACTCCATATCCGTTGGTATTATGCTACCGATAGTTCTATGGAACAAAAATTCGTAGCAATTTTCCAACGACATTTGTTACCAAATCACTTTTCGTTGTACTGCTGCTATGGAATTCATCATCGTGGTTAATATGCAACGGAGTTTGTGACGGAAACCAATTCCATAGTTGAATTGCTATGGAAGTACCATTCGTAGGTATTTGCTAGGAAATTATGCTATGGAATATGATTTCGTTTGTTTGTTTTGCTATGGAACAAAACGCGTAGCTAATTTGTGACGACATTTATTGGGATGTTGTATGCTTAATTAATTTTGTTATACTATGGATGAATTATTATTATGATCATTGGAGTTTGTAAGATATGGTTTGAATGAAATGTTTTTGAATTGGTAATATGTGGCATAAACTAATGGCTAAAAAATGTAAAAATGAATAGATATTGTTGGCAAGCAGACTCGAACTTAAGCTTATGCTAGAAAAGGGCGCGGTTAAGCCAGTTGAGCTAATCAAGTTGTGTATAATTTATTGAAAACATAGTATTATAATGAATAATTAACAACTAATTCATTACAAAGTTATTTTTTAATACATTAACCAGGCATGTTAAAGTATATATAATCTATGTAGATTATTTTCCTTAATAACGAATTCATTACAAACTTATTTTTAATTACATTAACTTTACTTCATCACAAAAATAACATGGGTTTTACGAACACTTCATCCTACTCAAACAACATAGCAAGCAAAAATGACTAAAATGCCCTTTTAACAGAACCAAAATAAAATTATAGTAGTACTATACAACTTCATATACAATACAATAAGAACACTAATATTCAATGTCCATTCTATTATCAACCATTAATATTTTTAAGAAATATACAAACCTACCATACTCTACATACCAACGACAAACCGTGCAATATCTTTGTCGATCCTCATCCTCTTCATGGCCTATTGCCAATGCACCTTTAACAGAATGACGTGGGTCTTGACATTGGAATGTGATGTTATTCATTGTAAGTCTATGAACAACATCAATAGCCCGCAACAACTCTTTGGCACTATCAACAACACCCGTGTACTCCCCATCATTCGGAACTGCCCAGCCAAAATAGGCATCAAGTAATTGTAAACCTACACATTAAAATATCCATCAATTAATCTAATGTACCCTTTTCAATAAAACAGTCAATATTATACAACACAACACAACTAAATACTAACCCCAAACTACAAACATGCCTTAATTAACTATATATCTAATTTAATTTACATATATACCATATATACATACCTTCATCACATTGATGAGGCCCTCTTGAAATGTAGATCATTCCAAGAAAATAAATTGCCTCAAGATGATCTTCATCTGCTGCTTTTCTCAACAAAGTCAATCCTAAATTAAAATTGTCATAATAAAAGCACTCATCCTGTTGACAGAATAACAATATCAATATATAACATCTATGACACAAAATATTAATAAATGGTATATTTAGATAACATATAATTACTGAAATTACACATACAATTCCTTGTCTATACATGGCTTCAATGTTATTATGCAATGCACATGTGCGTATAAATGAATCAGCTTTCAGAGTTTTGGGACCCATTCCTTCAAACATGTCAATGCATGCTGTTCTATACACTTGAGGATCACCCCCTGCTTCATACATCTTCTTTGAACTTCAAAAATTTAAATACACAGTAAATAACAAACAAATAAAGTTTTATTTCATCAAATATACATTCATTAGTTGATGTTTATTGATAATTACCAAAGTCTTGCAGAGACGATGTCTTTCGCAGATTCTGACCCAAATACTACAAATATCCGACTCAAAAGATCCAGTGGGAGATCAACTAACGAAAGGCGACTTCTAGTATTCGACATTCTACTTACAAAATACACATTGGAGTAGTTAAATTCAATTTCTTTTTTTTTTAAATTAAGCGTATTTGTGAATACTAAGGGTATTTGTGTCAAAACACATATTCAAATATTATAGCCTTTTATAGCTAGGTAATATTGTACTTTTGATTGTTAAAATGAAAAAGACAAAAATAACATATATATCATAATCCATAATGTAATACATTTATATTAACATTTCACCAAATTACTAGTATATATTCATGTACTAATATACATATTAAAAGTGGAAAAAGATTTTAATAGTAAACTTATTTACAGTAGATTTTAGAAATAATATTTTTTTTTTGTTGCCACTTTTAGTCCCTATCTTTATAGTAACTTTTTTTACTTTGATTTCAGCCACAATACTTTTTCTTTGTTGCCACTTTTAGTCCATATGTTTATTCCTTTACAATTTTATCCTATGAAAAGCATGGGTACTCCATGTTGACCAATGGCCTATATGTCAACCATGGACACCATAAGCAACTACCATGTTGACCAATGGCCCATATGTCAACCATGGACACCATAAGCAACAACCATGTTGACCAATGGCCCATATGTCATCCATATGTCAACCATGGACACCATAAGCAACTACCATGTTGACCAATGGCCCATATGTCATCCATATGTCAACCATAGACACCTTAAGCAACTACCATGTTGACCAATTGCCCATATGTAAACCATGGACACCATAAGCACCAACCATGTTGACCAATGGCCCATATGTCATCCATATGTCAACCATGGACACCTTAAGCAACTACCATGTTGACCAATGGCCCATATGTCAACCATGGACACCATAAGCAACTACCATGTTGACCAATGGCCCATATGTCAACCATGGACACCATAAGCAACAACCATGTTGACCAATGGCCCATATGTCATCCATGGACACCATAAGCAACAACCATGTTGACCAATGGCCCATATGTCATCCATATGTCAACCATGGACACCTTAAGCAACTACCATGTTGACCAATGGCCCATATGTCAACCATGGACACCATAAGCAACTACCATGCTGACCAATGGCCCATATGTCAACCATGGACACCATATGCAACAACCATGTTGACCAATGGCCCATATGTCATCCATGGACACCATAAGCAACAACCATGTTGACCAATGGCCCATATGTCATCCATATGTCAACCATGGACACCATAAGCAACTACCATGTTGACCAATGGCCCATATGTCAACCATGGACACCATAAGCAACTACCATGTTGACCAATGGCCCATATGTCAACCATGGACACCATAAGAAACTACCATGTTGACCAATGGCCCATATGTCAACCATGGACACCATAAGCAACAACCATGTTGACCAATGGCCCATATGTCAACCATGGACACCATAAGCAACAACCATGTTGACCAATGGCCTATATGTCATCCATATGTCAACCATGGACACCATAAGCAACTACCATGTTGACCAATAGCCCATATGTCAACCATGGACACCATAAGCAACAACTGTGTTGACCAATGGCCCATATGGCATCCATATGTCAACCATGGACACCTTAAGCAACTACCATGTTAACCAATGGCCCATATGTCAACCATGGACACCATAAGCAACTACCATGTTGACCAATGGCCATTACCATGTGGACCAATCAACCATATGTCATCCATGGACACAATAAGCCACTACAATATATATTGACATGACCCGTACGTCTTTTGTATATAAATTTCGGTTTAATTAGAAAAGCATAAAGATGTATAGTTTATTAATGTTTAGTCCTCGTATATAATTTTAAGTTAAAATTATACTATGAACACATCGTTACTCTATGTTCTTTCTTGACGTTATTTATATGTATATATCATATCTATCAATATGTAGCTCCTTTAAATAAATTTGAGTTACTAAATATTTAGCGGTAATTAGCACAGTTCGAATTTTTTATTAGCGGGGGTTCAAAGTATTTCACAATTCGTTTCCCTCCAAATTACACACGTTTATGCTGCATATTAGAGTAATTAATTACTTATTACAAATGGGTTTACATTTTCTGTAATCATCATCTCCGGCAGCTTATTGATCGAAATCTTTGTTTGTTATACGTTTGTGCACTGACTTTGGCGATATAGGTCGTCACTCATCTAAAATTTATTTTTATTTTTTGTGTCAGAAAGATGTCGACCTCGAAAGCAAAAGGAGCATCCGGTGTGAAGCCAACTAAATTCATTGCACCACAAGTTATGAAACGCAACAGGATTTCTGCTGCAAAATTCATAAACAGACAGTTACAAGATGAAGAAATCGACTTGCCAATACCAACAACCACATCCAAAGCACCTATAACATCTACCAACAAAACCCCTAAACCTATATCATTAACATCACCTATGACTACCACTTCCTCGGCATCACTTAAAACATCCACACCCTCCTTAGAAAAAACATTTAAAACTTCAGAAACTGGAACAATACAATCGTCAACACGAACATCAATAACGAAAACTTCAAAACCTACATCATCTAAACCATCCTCAACACCAACACCCACTACCACATCATCAACACCTATATCTACTACCACAACCTCAAAACCTACATCTACACTACCATCCTCCACAACTACAATAACTACCACACCCTCCTTAAGTAAAGGAACTACCACATCCTCAACATATACATCTATCCCAACACCTACCCCAGAATATACCCCATCAACAACACCTATCCCAGAATCTACCCCATCACCAACACAACCACCCATGAATGGATCTGTAGTGGAAAGTGTAGAAGGTGAAAACAATTCCTCTGAAGATTGTGGACCAGATGGACGTTTTAATGTTCATGTTTGGAAAAATACGTGAGGTACCAATTCAAATCTTAATTACAACTTTTTTTATGTATTAAATTTTGGTTTACACTTACATATCAATTCATAACTAAACACATCACATGATTACTTGCAGGCTAATGCCATGAGGCCCTTGTGCACACGTTATTTGTCAGTCCTTTAAACAAAGAGTAGATCTAGAAGGGTACGCTTGGGCACAAGTAAGCAAAGAAATGCGCGAATTATATTGGGAGGAGTTTCAGGTAATTATAAGTGATAAATTGTTGTTTGGTAAACATTTACACTTCAACTTATGTTTATATTGTTAATGTGTAGAAAAAATGTTGTTGGGATGAGACAATAGACTCGCTGGTGAGGCAAGCTTGGGCAAGGAAAGCGGCACAAAGTTATGGTCAATATCTCTTCAACATGAGGAACCCAAAAAGAAACAAACATGGCTTTAAACCAGCTCATATTCCACAGGAAGTATGGAACTCCTGGCAATTAAAATGGAATACAGAAGAATACAAGCTAAAATCTGAGCAGAACAAGAAGAATAGGCGTAACGGTGTGGCTGATGGAGTAGCAAAACCCACACATAACGCTGGATCCGCATGTCATTTGAAGATAGCTTCTGATTTGGTAATTTTTTAAATGGTACATCATATCAATGTTTGCATATGTTTATCTGTATATTTGACTTTTTATATGGTATTTATGCAGAAGATGAAATTAGGACATGAGCCACCCCATAGTGAATTGTTCCTGTATACACACACTAAGAATCATGATGGAGTCACTTTCACAAATGTAAAAGATAGACAAATTCATGTAATATTCATTTCAGTTTAAATTAACTTTTATATTGTAGCTACTCTATAATATCATTCCTAAATTTGATATCTTTTAAATTATAATATTTTTATTTTGTAGGCGGCCTATACAGAAAAACGGGAAGAGTTGGAAGCTGAAGGTGTTGAATTTGAGGAGGACAAGCTATTTTATGCTGTTGTAGGTGGTCATGATAAAAAAAAGACTTTATGGATTAGGCTCTTTTGCAAAGGCGGTTCTCAATAGGAATGGTAAAACGGATGTAACTTACATTCCGGAAAAAAATGATGAAATAGAAGAAATGAGGGAGCTTGTTGCTAAACAACAACATCAAAACAAAGAGCTTAAAGAAATGATGAACGCCCAACAAGAGGGAAACAAAGCAAGGGTCAGGTATCTTGAAAAACAACTACAAACAACATTGGATCTTATTAATGGCTTTACAAAACAACAAGAGTAGTAGGTTGATATATGTTTATTGAAGATTATGTACTTTAGAGTAGCAACTTTCTTTTTTCAATGTAATAAATAATTATTTTGTTATTTTATGATATGATGGTTATGATTTTTTTGTTTTTTTTTGTTTTTCATATATTACTACAAAATTATTTGGATATAATTTATAAATCAATTATCCATCGGTCCATATTGAATCTGGTATATAATATATACACCACTAAAATTGCTAGGGATTCATGACCATGGAATTTGCTAGGAAATGATCAAACGGAATTTGCTAGAGATTCATCACCACGAATTTAGCTAGGGATTCTTCACCACGGATTTAGCTAGGGATTTATCACCACGGATTTAGCTAGGGATTCATCACCACGGATTTTGCTAGGGATTCATCACCACGGATTTTGCTAGGGATTAACTACAACGGAATTTGTGACGGAAGAACTACCACGGAATTTGTGATGGAAACCTACTACGGAATACACGACGGAATACCATCTACCATGGATTTCATTCCGTTGTCACAATTGCGACGGAATTATCATTTCTGTTGCAAACCCCTCGCTACGGCGTTTGTAGGGACGGAAATAGGTCGTTGCAAATTCCGTCGCTATTCGTCTTTTGCAACGGAATTTCAGCTTTTCGCAACGGATTCCTTCCGTAGCAAAATCGCTTTTTTCTTGTAGTGGGTATTGACTGGTTGAGTCCTAACGGGCTAGTGATTGATTGCGAGCAGCAGCTGGTACGAGTTAAGACCCTAGTCGGGGAGGGTTGGTGATTCAGGGCGAGAGGCCGCAGCCTGGGACAACCTTGTGTTCAGCAGCGAGAGCTAGGCGCTACCTTCAGCAGGGTTGTGCAGGTTATGTCGCTTATGTTATGGATACACGGGATAATGGTAAGGCGACCGTGGATGATGTACCGATCGTACGGGAGTACTCGGACGTGTTCCTAGAGGATTTTCCTGGGATACCTCCGGAGAGGCAGCTAGAGTTTAGGATTGACCTGGTTCCTGGTTCTGCTCCGATAGCCAAGGCACCATATCGGTTGGATCCTCCCGAGATGCAGGAGTACTCTACACAGTTGCAGGAGCTGTTAGACAAGGGATTTATCAGGCCGAGCAGTTCGCCATGGGGAGCCCCGATCCTGTTGGTGAAGAAGAAGGACAAGTCACATCGGATGTGTATAGATTCCCTGGAGTTGAATAAGGTAACAGTGAAGAACCGTTATCCCCTCCCGAGGATTGATGATTTATTTGACCAGCTTTAGGGTGCATCTTGGTTCTCCAAGATTGATCTATGATCGGGTTATCACCAGATGCGAGTCAGGGACGACGACGTGCCGAATACAGCCTTTCAGACTCGCTATGGTCATTATGAGTTTGTGGTGATGCCATTTGGGCTCACCAATGCTCCTGCCGTGTTCATGGACCACATGAACCGCGTGTGTAGACTGATGCTGGATCGGTCTGTGATAGTCTTCATCGATGATATCTTGGTTTATTCCAAGACTCAGGAACAGCATGAGGAGCAGCTGAGGGAGGTGCTGGAGACACTGAGGAAGGAGATACTTTTCGCAAAGTTCTCCAAGTGTGAGTTCTAGTTGCGCGAGGTGCAGTTTCTGGGGCACCTTGTCAACCAGAAGGGCATTCTGGTCGATCCGGCCAAGATTGAGGCCGTGATGCAGTGGGAGGTTCCGAGGTCTCCAACTAAGATTCAGAGTTTTCTTGGTCTGGCGGGTTATTATCGGAGATTCATCCAGGATTTCTCCAAGATCGCTGTTCCTTTGACCCGACTGACCAAGAAGTTATTGACATTCTGTTGGGGGCCTGAGAAGCAGGCAGCCTTAAAGACTCTTAAACAACGGTTGTGCGAGGCACCAATTCTGACTTTACCGGAGGGCGTCGATGACTTCGTGGTTTACTGTGACGCTTCGGTCACGGGTATGGGTGTAGTGCTGATCCAGCGGGGTCATGTGATAGCTTACGCTTCGAGGCAGCTGAAGCCTCATGAAACGAACTACCCGACGCAGGATTTGGAGTTGGGGGCGGTGGTTTTCGCCGTCAAGATTTGGCGACATTACCTCTACGGGGTTCATTGTACCATTTACACAGACCACAAGATCTTGAGGTACCTGGTGGATCAGCTGAATCTGAACATGAGGCAGCGTCGGTGGTTTGATGTGGTAAAGGATTATGACTGTGAAATCCTTTATCACTCGGGGCTGATGCCCTTAGCCGCAAGGCAGTGGCGGCTCCGATTCGAGACATATTGTAACATCCCGACTCCCAGGTATAATATTTAATTAAGTTGTATTCATTTTGTCAGGGCGGCTCGACGAGTTGGAGGCCCCAACTCGCCGAGTAGAGGTGGAGATACCCGCATGATTTTTAGAGTCTACTCGACGAGTTGGAGGACCCCAACTCGACGAGTAGGAGCTGAGTGTGAAGACCCTAATTTTCAGGGTTTTTGCCCTATTTAAAGGAACTTAAGCCTTTCATTCTGTCTCCCTTATCACTTAAGCACCCTGAAAGAAACCCTAAACGAGCTGGTATCATCTGTGAGAGAGAGAGAGATAGGCTAAAAGTGTGTGATTTGGTGCATTCTTGGAAGGAGATAGAAGAGCAAAAGGCTTGGAACGAGAAGAAGCCCTTGGATCCAGTGTTCTTTCAGTGCTAGCTACTATTTGGAGGTAAAAATATATCACCTTGATCATTGTTTGGTTAGATCTCTTCACTAGAGAGTTTGTGGCCATTTCCATCTTCCATTTTTAGCCTTTAAGTTGTTCGAGCATGCTATGAAGTTGAGACTTCAGATCTGGACAGTATGAGGTCCCTTGGGCCTAAAGATTCAAGCTTTATCAAGCTATTGGCCAACCTTCATACATTAAACCCTCTATAGAGCTTTGTTTTGGCACTTTGAGCCCTAGGTGCCATGCATGGACGTAAAGCTTGCAGCTTTATGTGGTATTTCAGCCTTAGGAGGCTAGATCTAGAGTATGGGACTTTAGTTTTGCTTAAAATCATCAGAATGAGAAAATGGACTAAAGGGACTCGATGAGTGGATGAGCCAACTCGACGAGTCGGTTAGGGTTTTCCCGAATAGTCTGGACACGTGCAAACTCGACGAGTTGATGAGACAACTCGGCGAGTTGAGTTGGAGTTTTCCCGATTTTCTGAGAACAGGAGGGACTCGATGATTCGCATAGATGCACTCGACGAGGTGGGTCAAAAGGGACTGTTGACTCGAGTATTGACTTCCGTTGACTTTTAGGGTTTGGTCAAGTTATGGATATGGAGACCATGGAGGGGTAAAATGGTCTTTTCACCCTTTCTAAGAGTTAGTAGAGGGGTTAGCTTAATATCTTTAGAGTTGTTATTACAAAATGTTAATTAGAGATGATTATGATATGTAGGCGGATCCTAGATCGATCTTTAAGTACGAGACCTACTTGATTTTCTTACGAGGTGAGTCTTCTCACTATACTTACCTGAGTGGTAATACTAACTGGAGGGTCTTACTTGAGTTATTAACTGGAGGGTCTTATTTAAGTTACTGATCGGAGGGTCTTATGTGCTTATACTGAGTTATGTGATATCATGCATTCTATCTTTGTGATTTATGTTGTATACTATTTTTGTGCTTTATTGAGTTAGGACCGGAGGGTCCACACCGAGTTGTGAGACCGGAGGGTCTTCACTGAGATATCGGACTGGAGGGTCCGACCCGAGCTGTGAGACCGGAGGGTCTTCACAAAGACACATAACCGGAGGGTCCTTATCGAGATATATCCATGAGAGGCTAATTATTTGTGCATGGTATTTTGGGGAACTCACTAAGCTTCGTGTTTAGAGTGTTGTGTGATATGTGTTTCAGGTACCTCACAGGAACGCGGGAAGGCACCTGCTTGATTGTACACACCAGTTTGAGATTATGATGTTTTGAGGATTATGGGATATTATCCAACATTTTGTTGTCTTGTGTTTTGAACGACTTATACATTTGGGTTTTTGAAACTGTGAGATTGTGTTTATGTGGTTTTTAAAAATGAAAATTATGTTTGAAAATTTAGAGTGTTACAAGTTGGTATCAAAGCGTTGGTTTGAGGGATTCGGATGTACTCTCGGGTATGTCTGGACTCAAACTGAGGAATTGAGAGAAATTTTCTAAAAAGAAATGATTTTTCTAAAAACGAGTAAGAGTTTCTAAGAGAAAACGAGATGGAGCAGTGTGTACAATCAGCAAGAGCCCGAACGGTGATTTTCGAAAATACCATTACTTGTTTATATTATGAGATACTTATGAGATATTAGAGTTGCATGCTAGAGGATAGGCTAAGTATTTCAGGAATTTAGAGCCAGAGTTGCCTGATTCATGATGCCTTAGCCTAGGAAATGCTATTGATTGATCTTATATGCTATTTGCTATGTGTGTGTGCTGAGTAGGGATACATAGCTGGAATCTTTTAGAGAGATTTTTAAGTAATATAGGAGAGATACCTAGATGATCATTGAGGAATCTACTGAGAGAGTAGTTTGATATCCGTGAGGGATAAAGTACTTGTGAATTAGGGTCCTAGGAGGAGGACTTGGGGCGACTACCGGTTGGTGTGAAATGTAGTATTAGGCCCGTACTACTGAAAGCACCGGATCTGTATGCGACCCAAGTAAGAACCTTAGGATACTAAGGAGCATGTAGAGGTGGGTAATGGCGTGAGTGCTTGAGCTAGTCTCTGATGATTTTCGTGTTTGTGTTTCAGAGACACTATGGTGATTACCCGCAACAACCTCGTGGGCAGTGGTACCAGTGATGAGGAGATCCGCAGGATCATTCATGAGGAGGTGGCCGCAGCTATCAGAGAGGCCATACCAGAGATGTTCGGGTCTATTAAGATCATGCTGATTGAGATATTTGATGAGCGATACGTTGCTATCACAGAGGCTGCTGCTGCTGCAGCCACCGCAGTCGTAGCTGCTGTGAGGCCACAGGGAGGTGACTCGTTATTGTTCCGAAAGTTCAACAACATGAAGCCACCAGAGTTTGACGGGACCCAGGACCCGATTGCTGCCAAGAGATGGATCTCCGACATTGAGGGGTGTTTCTATACGTGTTCATGCCTGGAGCACTTGAGAGTTCGGTTTGCACTGAACCAGCTTCGCTTGGGAGCGAAGGACTGGTGGAAGTTCGTGACGACTGATTTTACCCCTACAGATCATGCTGCAGTGACTTGCGAGAGGTTTACCAAGTTGTTCAGAGATGAGTATGTTCCCTAGGTGGAGATGGAACTGTTGGATTAGTGTCTAAGTCCATAACTATTTTGGTATGTACTTGACCCGATGGTGCATGGTCCTTTTGGGTTGCCTTCACCAAAGCAACTTGATAGGATGAATTATGGAGAGAAAGGATTAAATATGATTTATTAATATATTATGAGAATAATATATTAAAGGAGAAATCATATTGTTTAATTAATGTTAGTCAAGAATTAATTAGTAATTAGTTTTGTGACTAAAAGAGATTAATTAAACTTAAGGGACTGGAATTGTAATTATAAGATAATTGCAATTTGGGCTATGGATTGCCTTATATTAAGGAGTGGACGAATTCTATGGGGAAACCCATTAGAAATCGTCCAAGGCCCTTAAGGAAAGGAGTCCATGGGTTGCTTAGGGCTTAAGCATCCAAATTAGGGTTTCCTTGTTAGATAACCGTAATAGCCTCACTATATATAGAGCCCTTATGCCTCAAAAACGTGGACAAGCTTCCTTCTAGGGTTTCCATACGTTTTGAGAGCCTCCTTCTCTTCTCTTCTTCATCCTCTTGCTCTTGGTGTTTGTGAGCCATTAGAGGAGTGACACTTGTGACTCTAAGCTTTCTAAAGCCATTACAAGGAGGATTTGAGATTGTTATTGCTACATAACAATCAAGGTATGATCTAAACCCTAATTCCTATGTTAATATTGATTATCACATGCTACATCTAGGGTTTATAGTCTTGGATGAATGCATGTACAATAGAGAAACCTAGATCCAAGCATTAGGGTTTGTATAAGCACATAGGATGTTCTTATGGTCTAAACCCATCAGTGGTATCAGAGCCTTGATTGGTTTCTATTGTATTGATGCCCTGGTTATTTGTTCAAGCTTCAAAATCGATTTTTTGGCTCCCTGATTGATGAACTCGGCGAGTTGCTCCAACTCGGCGAGTCCATAGAGGAACTCGGCGAGTTCGAGCGTCAAAAAGAGGGAAATTCGGGATTTCTTGCTATTTTGCTTGAGGATACTTGCCTTAATTGTTTTGGGTCTTTAATATTCGAATTTTATCTTATATTTGAGAATATCCTTGATTAAACAAAAGATAATTAACAATTGATTAAATAATAACTTCCTTATATGATTAAAGATTAATTATTTGTATTAATTGGGTAACTTATCTTGCAAGAAATTGAAATTAGGTCAAATTTAGATAATCATTAAATTAATTGTTTAATTTAAATTATTTGCTATTTGATCCTTGTGTTTTTGAAATGTTTCAAATACTTGCCCTCAAGTTTTGGAATTTAAATTTTGATTAAAAAGTTTGATTTGAAATATTTAAATTCTAAACCCTAATGTTTTGAAATGTTTCAAAACTTGCCCTCAAGTTTTGGAATTTAAAAGTTGATTAAAAGTTTAATTTAGAAATGTTAAATTCTAAAACCCTAGTATTGTTTTGAAAAGTTCAATTCACACCCTTATGGTTTTATTAATTAATTAAAGTGTATAATTAAGAGAGATTTAATAAATCCATAAAAGTTTTGGTTTACAATTTAATTAAATTAAAAGTGTAATTATTAAATTTGACCACCAAGTATTTTAAAAGTATAAAATACACCCTATACTATATATAACATTAAAAGTCTAGTATTATATATGTATGAGTAAACAGTCAGTCTTACCGTTAGTAGGCCTCATTCACGAAGCTGGTCTATAAGGGGTGTTTAAGGAAATTGCCTATAAAATGGCGATTGAATGGGTATCCACTCTTACCCACCGCACTCTTGACTAGTGGAGGGTCGTTAGCCGAACGGGTAGGATAGGACAGAAACCTTCCATTATAAGTATAATGAAGTACAAAAGTAACTGAATGCTTTTACAAAATTCCCAATCTTAGTTACTTTAGGCAAAAGTGAATTGATGCAATTCCATGAAATTACACTTTGTGCCCTTGCGAAGACGTTAGTGGAGCGTGTGTGGTTAACCGGCACACTAAATGGTTCTAAGCAAAGGTAGCAAAGGGTGACTCATTGTTTGTCATAGTTCGGTGGAGCGTGTGTGGTTAACCGGCATATCGAATAGGTGACTGTAACATTTGAGGGCACCATGTAAGTTTGCATGGTTATTCACACCCTGTTTTGTGATCCTCGGCATCCCAGTCACAAATCGAGGGGCATATCGAGATTTAAACATGCCATTGAAATGTTCAATGAATCTCAAAAGATCTAGGAATTTTCAATAGATTTAAAACTTAAATTTCTTTTTCGTTTTTTTTTCATGGTGGAAATTAGTGAATCGTCATTCACTTACCTTCAAATGTTCTGCAATTTGGGTTACGGCATCCCTCTCCCAAGTTGCAGAGTATTGTGTTGGGTCCTAGCCTTAATATCTCATTTGGGTGATTTATTAAGGACTCAATCAATCAACTAACTTGAATTTTCTCCCGTTTTGAAGATGTCAAAGTATGACAACTATGGTCTTCCCAAATTCCGTGGAACAAGCTTTTCACATGAAGATGATATTCCACCATTCGATCGAGGAACACGAGATCATGCTTCACTTCCTCCACCTCCTACTATTGTTCTCCCTAACCCACAAGTTCAAAAGGTTGAAAAGTTCAAACTCACTCAAGCCCTTTTGGCAAGTAAACATGAAGAAGGAAAGTCAGTGTGTGCACACGTCCTAGAGATGAAGTCGCACATTGATAAGTTAAGAATGTTGGGGTCTGTTGTCTGTGAGGAGCTGGCTGTTGACTGAGTTCTTCAGTCACTTCCTGACTCATATAGTGAGTTCGTAAGAGAGTACTATATGATGAACCACGACGTAACCCTCATCGATCTCACCTATATGCTTATTGCTACTGAATCAGCAATGATTTGGCGCACTAGAAAAGCAAAGTTGATTGGTGGATCTGCCTTCCAGACCTCTATGGATATAGACAATGGCAACGAAAGGCATGCCATGATCGAAAAGTTTGATCATAAGAGAAAGGCAAAGTCAGAAGTAGTTCCGTGTGTTGTTCCAAAAGAGTCAATTTGCTTTTATTGCCAAGAGAAGGGGCATTGGAGACGAAGCTGCCATATTTACCTAAGAGATCTAAGAGATGGGAGAGTCAAAACGTATGGCTCTACTTTAGGTAAAATCCATTAACTAACTCCTTTAAGTTCCTATTCTAGATTCTTAATACATAATGTGATAAGATTACATTTCGATGTTTTGTAGGATCGAAGAAAAGAGAGAAATCTTAAGGGAAGAAGTGAGCGGAATCTAATCGTGAAGAAATGGATTTTGATCGCATTACTTGAAGATTAGAATCTTAAGCTACTATTTGGAGTTAGAATAGATTGCTTAGGAATATTTAACAACATAGTTTTTCAGTTGAATTGCATTGTAAGGACAAATTTTTCCGCAATAATATAAATTTTGATTTTATATTTATTTATTTATCCTTGCAATGGCGTGTATGAAAAATGGATGTAAGTTTCTATTATTAGCAATAATGGATTTGATTCTTAATTATGTTATTTGTGGAAAGGTCAAGAATTTACCAAATAGGGAAAGTTTCTCATTGCCCAAGTTTCAATTGGACAGAAACTTGGAGTCATACAACTTGGTTGCATGATGAATGAGAAATTTCATATTTGGAAATTAGACTAATTCATTGACAAAGTGTCAAGTGAAGGACTAGGAGATCGAGTACACAAGGTTGTGTGTTGATCAAGTCCACCACAAGAGTAACAAAGATATTCGTCATGATTTACTAAGGTTAAGTAAATATGATTATACTTATGAGATTAAGTGTAATTCTCAATTGATTGAAAGAGTTTCAATAAATAGCAGAACGAATAAGAAGAATCAAGTAGGCAGAAAGATAAAAGTTTCTCTATTCTAAGAAGAAGGGAGAGTACCTTTTTATTATGTTTTATGATAGGTCTTAATGATTAAGAACCATATCTCAATTGATCCTCTAAGTGAGTCTTAGTGCAACTGTATGTCTGAGAAGAGGAATCAAGAATTGAAGAAATGGTTAAATCAAGAAGTCAATCATACTTCGTTCCAAAAACAAGTCTTAGAGTTAAGATTATGAATTGAGTGACAGGTCTTAAGAAGGTTTATAACATTCATCAAATGTGAAATTTGAAAAGGTTTTCTTATTCATGCACAATTGGAAAGTTGTGATGTCTTGGATAAGACAAAGACCAACTAGGACCAATTTATTGAAGTGTTTTGTCTTGATAAAAGCTACACTAACTCTTGAATATTTGTTTGTCGAGAAATGTTATTGACAAAAAAATCTTATATGTCAAGGAGTCAGTGGGAGTCTTAATGGTCTTGAAAAGTTTCAAGAACTAATCAAGAATAAACCTTATCGATCATCACTAGCACACGACTTGAGGTTTACACCCTATCGTGTTGACATTATTTTGTTTCTATGCCATTCCAGTTGAGTTAATTATGCATGTGAGTTCTAAAGCCAAGCACCTTGATCAATGAAAAGTACATTGATATGAAAGGGTGAGCTGCTTAACTACTTGGAAGACATGGTGGGCACTCATGTTACCATAAGGCAAGAAATCAAGATTGAGAAAGTTCGGTCCATATGAGTTTGGATTTGTCGCAAACTTTGGTTTTAGCAAATTCGGATGGATAGGAACAAATACACCATTGAAATCTAAGTGTCATAAGATTCCATTCTTCATGAAAATGACTATGAGGAAATGCTTTCACTAAGAGAGATTTTAAGAAGATTGCAATTGTGAAAATTGTATTCTCAAATTCGATTATGATTACGGCATCCCTCTTCATAGTTCGAATTGTGAGATTTGGCAATTAGTCTGAATTGTTTAGACACACATATGAGCTATCTAAAGCAAAGGTAAGAAGCTTTGATAAAGGATTATCAAAGCATTAGATATTAGAAATATGAACTTAAGAAATTCAATAGGTATTGTTTTCTGGAAGTTTAGCTGTTTTCTAAAACATGTCAAAGCTAGTGGGAGCATAAGTGTTATGCTTATATGATAATAATCATCATGATAGTGGGAGCATAAATGTTGTGTTTGTATGATTATTAAGGCAAGTATTGCAAGTTAGCAATATTAATTATAGAAAACAAGAGTCATACTTTGCAAAGTCGTAAGGGTTGAATAGTTGTTTTGCTATAATTAAGGGAGAGAATATTGTACTTCGTTTCAAAATCTAAAGCTTAGATTGAGAAATTTTAATAAATTTAGTCAAAGGATACATAGTGTGTTCTTAAATTTCGATTATGATTATGGCATCCCTCTTCATAGTTCGAATTGTAAGAACGAGACACATAAAATATTATGGCAGAAGATGGATAAAGCATCATATCTTTATGTAAGACATTATGCATCGTGTTCCCTACGCTTCGGGTATAGGATCGATTGCAAGTGCTATAATATTTGACCATTCTAAAATTTTCAAAATGTCTAGCGTATTTAGAGGGAAAAAGGACTAGAATCGGTTTTGACTAAAATAATTAAACAACTATCAAAGGGCAATCCAAAGCTCGCTGAGGATTTGTCGCTTGTGAGTAGTTGGAAGTATGGTATTGGATGACATTATTATGAATAGATAAGATTCTATTAAGAATGAATTTTCATATGCCAAATATGGAAATGTTTCCATATTGGGAGTTAGATATTAAGAATCTATGTCTAGATTAGAAACTTTTATGCAAGAAGGATGTTCAAAGGAATGTACTTTGAGTGAGAGACATCATATCTATAGAATTGTTTCTGATAGAGATTGGCCAAGTCCTGATGATTTTGAGCTGTGACTTTACGAAAGAATCATTGCATAAAATGTTAGAATCTAGCATAAGTAACAAGAATTTGATATTCTTATACTTGTGATAAGGATTGGGAGTTGTGAAATGAATATGATTGGAAATGTGTTCATTTGATCTATTTCACAAAGAAAGGACCATAGGTAAACATTGTGTGCATGCTGAGAGCATGGGACAAGTGTAGTAATAATTCAAGTAAGAAGTTGATTACCCGAAATAACAAATAATGAGTAATCAATATGGTGATTAAATAAAATGTTTTATTTATACCCAGAGTTTGGGGCCATATGGGATTAGTATTATTCTTGTGTTTCACTTTGCATGTTTTGACTTCCTGAATAATTAAATTATTTCAGAATAATCAAATTATTCGAATGGTCCACAGTCGTTCATATGTTGGAAGTAGGTATGAATGAAGACTGTCATGAATTGGTTTGTAGATTGTCTAAAGTGTATTAGACATAAGCAAATGTTTGCTGCAACGTTCATGAGTGCTTATGAATATGATTTGAGCATTGGATTAAACCCACGCTCACTTGGATCACTTCATGGATTTTATCACGAGTGACTGGTGAGACGATAATATCTTATATTCTTGAAACCGAGATGTGTGAGTTGTATCTTGTGAGTCGGTTACACATTGATAATATGTAAACACACCAGTAACTTGGTGTCATAAAACGTATTGTTGTGTGTGATTCAGTAAGTGAGTGCAAGCAAGCATTGAATCAAAGTTTATCCGTTCCTTTTATCCAAAGTAGGATGAAAGCGATATCTGTGGGCCCCTCGATGATTTAGTGATGACACCTAAGCGCTTGGCCAAGTCGGGACTAATTTGATGTGTTCAATTGTAGTCTGTTGTCAGTCGTCATAAATCGGAAATCGGGAAACAACACATAGACAGAGAGAATGATTTAAATCCATGTCTCAGTCTATACGATATCTAGAATGGAGGAATATATGATCCCTTATCTAAAGGACACGCTTCTGATAGGATCAGAGTTGACAGCGGTTTTTGAAAGCTACGATTGCAGATCAGGATCTGAAGTCATACGCAGAATAGTTATTAGACTTATCCAAGTGGGAGACTATTGGATTAGTGTCTAAGTCCATAACTATTTTGGTATGTACTTGACCCGATGGTGCATGGTCCTTTTGGGTTGCCTTCACCAAAGCAACTTGATAGGATGAATTATGGAGAGAAATGATTAAATATGATTTATTAATATATTATGAGAATAATATATTAAAGGAGAAATCATATTGTTTAATTAATATTAGTCAAGAATTAGTTAGTAATTAGTTTTGTGACTAAAAGAGATTAATTAAACTTAAGGGACTGGAATTGTAATTATAAGATAACTGCAATTTGGGCTATGGATTGCCTTATATTAAGGAGTGGACGAATTCTATGGGGAAACCCATTAGAAATCGTCCAAGGCCCTTAAGGAAAGGAGTCCATGGGTTGCTTAGGGCTTAAGCATCCAAATTAGGGTTTCCTTGTTAGATAAACGTAATAGCCTCACTATATATAGAGCCCTTATGCCTCAAAAACGTGGACAAGCTTCCTTCTAGGGTTTCCATACGTTTTGAGAGCCTCCTTCTCTTCTCTTCTTCATCCTCTTGCTCTTGGTGTTTGTGAGCCATTAGAGGAGTGACACTTGTGACTCTAAGCTTTCTAAAGCCATTACAAGGAGGATTTGAGATTGTTATTGCTACATAACAATCAAGGTATGATCTAAACCCTAATTCCTATGTTAATATTGATTATCACATGCTAGATCTAGGGTTTATAGTCTTGGATGAATGCATGTACAATAGAGAAACCTAGATCCAAGCATTAGGGTTTGTATGAGCACATAGGATGTTCTTATGGTCTAAACCCATCAGGAACGTTTGGCACAAGAGTCTCTGTCTCTCAAGCAGAAGACATAATCAGTGACAGAGATTACGAGGATGTTTCATGAGAGGGCGTTGTTCTGCCCTGAGCATGTGTCTACTGAGCAGGCACGTGTGAGCCGATATTTGAGCATCTTGAGGAGAGATATTCGGGAGTTCGTGGCGAACTCGTCATATCGGTCATTGGTTGAGTTGCAGACCAATTCCAGGAGGAGAGAGATCGAGCTGGAGATTCATACCAGAGAGGAGGGAGAGTCTTAGGGGAGAGATGGGAGACCAGTGCAGTTGCAGCCGGCGACGAAGCGGGCTAAGCCCTCTGATTCGAGAGCAGGAGGCCAGAAGGGCCACGCTTGTGGCAAGTGCGGCAAGTGCCTTGAGGGATCTTGACGAGCGGGGATTTGCTACAAATGTGGCAAGGAGGGGCACATGGTATAGGACTGCCCCAATGGATTTTCGGTTTGCTTTCATTGCAACCAGACTGGCCACTGGAAGGCCGAGTGTCCTCAGCTCATTCAGGGATCAGCCCAGGCTTTTGCTCCTGCTGCTTTACGTGTTACTGATGGTCGGCCGGGGAAGGCTGAGGCTCCGAGAGCTCGTGGGAGAGCATTCCAGCTGACTGCAGAGGAGGTCCGCGCAGCGCCTGATGTTGTTTCTAGTACGTATCTCCTTATTTATGTTATTTTGAGATTTGTTTATGCTTATACTGTGTTGCATATAGGTACTTTTCTTGTGAGTTATGTGCCTGCCTTGGTGTTATATGACTCAGGTGCGAGTCGATCTTTCGTGTCTTTATCCTTTAGTCGTCACATTAGTGTTAGACGTGAGGCGTTGAGTCGACCGCTAAGGGTTTCTATAGCCGATGAGCATGCGGTTTTTACCACCGATGTGTTCCGGGGATGTGTCTTAGAGATTTTCGGTGTTGATTTTCCGATAGATCTGGTGCCAATCGCGATGGGTGATTTCTGTGTCATAGTGGGCATGGATTGGTTGAGTCGGTTTGGGGCCATGATTGACTGCGAGCGTCAGATGGTGACCATACGAGACCCTAGTGGGGGAGTACTTACTGTGTATGGTGAGGGAACTAAATCGGGATCAACTTTCTATTCTGCCGCTAGGGTAAGGCAGAGTCTACAACAGGGGTGTATGGGCTTTTTAGCATACGTGATGGATATGCGAGTTGCTACCGAGAGGCCGAGTTCTATTTCCGATGTTCCAGTAGTATGTGAGTTCCCGGATGTTTTCCCCGAGGAATTGTCGTGTGTTCCTCCTGAGAGACAGGTGGAGTTCCGGATCGATCTGATTCCGGGGGCGGCACCTATTGCCAAGGCACCTTATCACCTTGCGCCGCTTGAGATGCAAGAGTTGTCCTCGTAGCTCTAGAAGCTGTTGGGGAAGGGTTTTATTAGACCGAGTAGCTCACTGTGGGGAGCGTCGATCCTTTTTGTCAAGAAAAAGGATGGTTCACACCGGATGTGCATCGATTACCGAGAGTTGAACAAGCTGACAGTCAAGAACTGTTATCCATTACCGAGGATTGATGATTTGTTTGATCAGTTGCAGGGGGCGTCTTGGTTTTCCAAGATTGATTTGAGATCTGGGTATCATCAGATGAGAGTCTGTGAAGAGGATATTCATGAAAACAGCCTTTCGGACTCGTTATGGGCACTACAAGTTTGTGGTGATGCCTTTCAGGCTCACCAATGCACCGGCAGCGTTCATGGACCTCATCAACTAGGTGTGCAGGCCCATGTTGGATCGGTCAGTGATCGTGTTCATTGACGACATTTTGGTGTACTCGAGGTCTAGGAACAACACGAGGAGCACCTTCGGGAGATTCTTGGAGTATTAAGGATGGAGAGGCTTTATGCCAAATTCTCCAAGTGTGATTTCTAGTTACGATAGGTCCAGTTCTTGGGACACCTCGTTAACCAGAATGGGATTTTGGTTGACCCAACCAAGATTGAGGCAGTTATGCGATGGGAGGTGCTGAGATCCCCATCCGAGATTAGGAGTTTTCTGGGTCTGGCGGGTTACTATCGGAGGTTTATCAGAGATTTCTCAAATATTGTCGTTCCTCTCACCAGATTGACCAGGAAGGGTATTACTTTTGTGTGGGGACCCGAGCAGCAGGCTTCATTTGAGACTCTTCGCCAGAGATTGTGCGAAGCTCTAGTGTTAGCCCTTCCGGAGGGAGTAGAGGACTTCGTAGTCTACTGTGATGCATCCATTTCAGGGTTGGGTGCCGTGTTGATGCAGAGGGGGCATGTTATAGCATATGCATCGACGCAGCTGAAGCCTCACAGTACGAGATATCCCACCCATGATTTGGAGCTGGGGGCGGTGGTATTCGCCCTCAAGATTTGGCGCCACTATCTTTATGGTGTCTGATGTACCATATCCTTTGTATAGTATGTTTTCTTGTGTTTTCATTTTATTCTTTTCTGTTTTTATTTCTTTTTCAGAAAAACTTAAAATTACAAAAATATTTTCTTAATTTCTGTTTTTAGTTTTTTTTTCTTCAGAAAAATTTTAAAATACCAAAAGTATTAGATAATTGAGCAGGACTGAAGGAACATATTCATAATATTATCAATTCTGAATGAAGGGACAGGTATAAATTCCGAATCTTTGCACTAGTTAAGTGTCCCTAGAAGCATGTTGTTGCATGTTGTCTGAAGCCTCTGAGAGTCTATGTTTGAAGCCTTAATGAATCGATAATACCAATCGTTTCTTCCCAATCAGGCTGAAAATTCACATAAGTCATTGAGCTACCTTACTCTTCTCATATTGAGTTAAGAGTTGACTGCTTGGTCATTCTTTCGTAGCAGAGGTACATTTCTCTTTGGAACCACCTCCCAAATTTCTCCATCATTTTCACTTCCATGAACATAACCCTTGAGACTCTCAAATATTACCACTGAGGTTTATGGTTACACAACTTCTGTGTTTGTGATCTTAAATTTGTTATCACCACGAATTGAGTGAAACCCACAATCCAACACCTATCTCAGAATTGACGGTGAAAATTTTACATGTTCTAGGTTTATCACCATGGAATTAACGAATATCCACACTCGTGGTTTGTACCTTGAAATTTCTTTTTATTTTTGTGAGATCTTAATGAGATGTTCTAGACCTAAGACGTTTCTTCCCATAAGATCCAGATTTTATTTTTCTTGAGATTTCTATAATTATCCAGCCACTCACATTAATTCCAAAGCATACTTGTTCTTATGGCTACACTGGTCAGACAAGTACTTCTTCCGAATGTTCGTACATATGTTGAGTTTCGAAGTTTGGTTGAAGATGAAGCCACCCTTAAGCCTTATTGAAAAGAAGCCTTTCACTATTTCTCAACAAACAGATGATCGTAATTCAACGGGATACCACACAGATACTTCCGAGTCTCTCTTGACTTCGACGGAAGAGATCGTTGCCCGGGATCCAACTGTTTTATGTCTTTATTGACATCACTAGAATCCCTTAGATAACTTGCTTTATTTCTTTATCTTTGGCACACTCTTGCACGAAAATCCTCGTGATTTTCCTAAAGTCTGGTTCATTGTTCTAATGATTACTTTCAGATTCGGAGTACAGTAAATGGTGATCTATTACGAAAGGGCATAACAAAAATGGCGCAACTTAAGGGATAAGATTACGATTTTGGCGCGTGACGATTTTAAACTGACCCTGACATCACGCTGTCAGTTAAACCATCTGACACACGCCTAGCGGTCACACTTTTCCAGGCGCTTTTTCAGGGATTGTGGAGCGCCAAACGCCGGTTTTCTCACACCCTCATCACGTATAAAAGGAATTCGACGCTTCATTCTCATTCACCGCTTTCAAAGAATTTCTACTTCCGACGCTAAAAACCTTTCTCTCTCTCTCTCTCTCTCTCTCTCTCTCTCTCTCTCTCTTTCTCTACTGTTCATCGTCTTCTCCACCGATTTCCATGGCTACTTCATCAGAAACTCCATCTGGTGTTGTTCAAACCACCTCATCAGGGCTACTAGGCATCAAGGCTAACCAAAATCTCATTTTGGACCTCGATCCATCCAAGTATGACTCTTTTCTCCAACCTTTGATCGAATGCCTCAGATACTCTCCTTTGGCTACTGCACTATCAAAGACAGAGAATGTTCCTTTGGCTCTTCTATCCAAAGCTTTCTCTACTGCTCGTTATGAAGAGAATGGATCGATTATTACTTTCGAGCTTGGTAATCATCAAACATCCATCACCAAGTCCAAATTCAGTCGATTAATGGGGTTTCCCTCTGCTATAGATTTGGTCGATCCTGAATCAATCTCCTCTTCTTCTATTCTGGAGATGTTCTACCAGATAGGTTACAGAGAATATCTTGTGATTTTATCCAAGTTCAAGAAACCCAACCTTCCTCCCATGTGGAATGGGCTGTTTACCCTAATTTTTAAAAGCTTCTCAGAGAGGGTAACGGGATCAGACAGTGAAAGTAAGCTTTTTCTTACTATTCTTTATGGTGTTTACTCTGGGATCAATCTGGATTACGGTTCAGTCCTTTGGGCTGAACTTTTTCAGAGCACTCTTTCCACAACAAGGCACACTGAGATATCTTGTGCCCGTTTTCGGGCTATCATCGTTCAAAGGGCAATCGATCGTATCAACATTCCGGTGATAGAGGGTTCAGTGATTGCATCAATTCCAGTTTTCCATACTTCCAATGTTATTGTGTCTGACAGCTCAAGGTTCGCCTTCATTGGATCTATTCCAGAGATGATGCTTCGCAATGTTCCAGCAGATAGTGAAGTTATCACCGAATATCGCAGACAACTGGCGTCCGGTCCTCGTCCATTAACTGTTGAGATGCGAAAGGCTTTAGAAGAGGCTGACAAGCCAAAGAAAGGGGGTAAAAGAAAAATAAAGGTTGGACCCTCGAGCCTGCTCACACTCCGAAGAAGAAAGTCAAGCGAGTCGCTCATAAGCCTAGGTCACCTTCACCAGATAATGAAGAGGATTCGGAGTCACACACCATCTCCGATGTTTGTATACCAGAGCAAGTCCAACATGAAAACAGAAGACACTGCTGCGACTTCGCAACCTATGGTTTCAGAGCCATCAACAACCAATCCTGAGGTAATTTTTTCCATGCCAACTTCTGTTCCTATAACAGATGAGTTTTTCTAGGATTTTTCTCCACCTTCTCCTACTGCTACTACTACACCTATCACGATAGCTCCATGTCCGAATGTTTATGTGGGAGTTTCACAACCACAGGTGTCTCTTGCACAATCAGCTCCTTTCTTCACAGACTCAACAACAACAACCACAACAACCACTAGTACACCACCGGTCACTGTCAACGTATCTAATACGGGGGCAGGGGCTTCTAGTTTTTCTTTTAGTGCTGATTTCACTCCTATCTCACCTCTTCGCCATGATGATCTGGATACCATGTTTGGTGATGATCGGGATGCTTTTGAAGACTTTCACTACAGCTAGTTCAGTGTTCAACAATCCAGTGGGGATGATGATGATGCTCCCATGACAAAATGACAGTTCAAGCTTCTTCAAGACAAGCTGGATACCTTCATCGAATCATCCAAGTCTTCCTGCAGTAGTGAATACTCTCTTGCGTCTCACAAGGATTTACTCGAGACTTTGACGAAAGATCATGCTACGAACATTGCACAATCCAACAAAGCTGTAGAGGATTTAGAGAAAACTTACAAGGAAACGACCGAAAAAGTCGAAAAACTACTCTCTGATGTTCAAACCTTCATGGGTGATTTCAAAACTTCTTTTGAATCAAACACTGCCACAGCTAATAAGGTTATCACCAGCCTTGGTTCTACACTCCAAATAGAGAAAGCAACTCTTACGAAGGTTCGTACTGAAATCTAGGCTGATAATAGGGAGTTTCAAACATCCATCTCCTCCAAAATCGAAAAGCTTTAGGAAGATCTGGCCACAGAGAAAAAGATCATGGATGAACTTGTTGTTAAAACAGAAAAGATGAAGGTTCTGTCTGTGAAGTTATCTTATGCGAATAAGCAAATTGATAAAGTTGTGATCAAGAGTTGTGTTGCTGATGTGAATGCTCACTTGCATAATCTCGTCGAGACTCGTGATTCACTCCTCACAGTCTCTGTTCGTCAGCATCTGGCTGAGAAACTGAAGCATATCTTCTCTATGCTTGATCGAATTGAGGGTGTTTCGGAATCTTCTATTCCAAAACAAGGGGGAGAACTGGGGAGAACTTCTGGTAATGGTAAATAAATTGGTTCGAATGATCACGAACAAAAGCCAAAGTCAAACAATCTGAATGGTAATTAAGCTTCGGGATCGAAATCAAAAGGAAAAGAAAAGCTTGTTGATGAGGATGATGATGAAAAAGAGGATGAAGGGGAAAAGCTAAAGCGTAAATCTCGTGATGCAAAAATTGATGAAAATATACGAGTCACCAGGGAAGCTGAAGCAGGAGATAAGGCAGCTCGTGAAGCTGAAGAAAATCTGAAAACTCAGAAAACTCGTTTCCCTTTATGGTCCATGGAACGAATCTTGAATGAAGTCATTGATAATCTAAGCGTTTATTGGCTAGAACTTTTTGTGTCGTTTGAATTGGAGAACTCTCCTGATTCGCAGCTTGATCTACCAATAACTTCGAAGGCTTTTCAATTTCGTTGTTTTGACAAGGTTGCGAACGCTCTTCTTTCTGATAATGGTGCTGATCAGATGCTATTCTCGTTTTATCTCAAACACATGAAGCCACAGTACGAAACATGGAGTTCAAAGAAAATAACTGTTGTGAAGATTTTTGGCCCCATTGAAACCGAAAGCTTTCTGAACGCTCGTTTCAAGGTTGCACGAGGAGCTACGAGTTCGGTGTTTGAATTTACACTCGCTGATTTGCCGTGCCTGAACCCATTTGATTGGATTTCTTTGTTGCATCTCTTGCTAAAGTATGAAAAGAAATTCGAATTAATTGTGACACATCTCAAAAGGTTGTTGGTCTCGTACATCCAACAAATTGGTAAGATGGATGTGGAGATTGCGACTGTTCTCAGAAAGAAACCCACAGTGTTGCCAAAAGAAACTCTTAAAGATTTTGACAAAATGAAGCTGGGAAGAATTCGAAAGGATGATTGGAGTATGGCATACCAAATACGAGAAAGAGATGATGCTAATTTGCATAGAGTTTGCTTCTTTCTGCCTGACAAGCATCTATACTCCACCTCATGCCTGGAATACATTTTGGAGTTTATAAATTAGTGCAAAAAGAACAGTGTTGGGGATAAGAAATGTTTTGTAGATATGATCAACTAGTACATCTTGGTTCACAAAACTCTGCTGGAGATAATGCCGAAACTTTTCATTGTTCAAAAACGCCAACAGCATTGAAGAATCTGCCTTTCTTATTGACTCAAAGGAGGAGATTGTTGGGATATATAGTGTTGTGTCAATTATGTTTTGTACTAGAATAGTCCATTTTGTAATGGGTTGGGCCTGTCCACCCGGTATTAAATGTTTATAGGGTTAGACTATTTATAGTGCATGCATGCACCGTATTAGATTATTGAATGTATTTGCCCTACTTTGGCTTTACAGTAGAAGTTCTTCATCGAGCTCTTCTAAGTCATAGATTATTAATCATTCGGCACAACTTCAATCACTGTTCTTACTGTTTTTTTGATTCACATACCAGTTTAGAATCTATCGACGTATTCTTTATTGTTCTAACAAATTTGATCACCCGGGCTGATGAGTCACATTTCCAGAAGGTCATATCATCATTAGTGACCAACTTATTAAAGAAATCTGCTATGAAATGCACTTATTTTCACATTTTTACACTCACCACGATGTGGTCAAAATTGCCACGACATGGTGTCGTTATAGAAAACGAAAGTTATTTGTCACCCACTTAACACGACATGGTCTCCCTACCAAGTCGTGGTGACTGTTTCAAGTCCACTTTTCGAGTCTTTTTCCTACACCTTAGGAAGTAAAAATGTCCAAGTCTTCCTGACGAGTTCCATAGCAGTCACACACTTCCATTTTTACACATATTGGCGAGCGATCCTACACACAAGCAACACAATTGACCTTGCAACATCTATCCCAGGGGAGTCTGTTCCTTTTTTCTCCCTCTTGACTTTTATGGTTTGCATAGTATGCAATGAGGGCATTGCATCAAATAAGTGTGGGTAGGGGGTTTATTGCATTAGAATAAAAGCATTTGATTTTTACAAAAAATTGCATTATCATAAAATTGATAGTTTTTACAAATATGCATTCATATAAACTTGAAATAATAGTTTAATTTAGGAAAATGTAGCTAATTAAAAAAAATTCTAGTATTGTGTAGGATGATCCGATGAGAGCCCAAATGTTTACCTGAGCCAACACATGTTATAATGTATTTGTGGCTTCCCATTATTAGTGAAAAGTCATGAGATATGAAAGATAATCTGGTAGTTTATATGATGTAATAAGTTTTGTAGTGTGTACCTAAAATCCATCCAGGAGAGTTTATGTAGTCATTGCACTTAGACTAATACATCTAACCAAAAAATGTTGACGTTAAGCTCATTGCTTAAGCATGTAGGATTTGAGTGAAAAGAAAGTGAGATGAACAAAAAGAGAGAAATTACAAAAAAAAAAAGGTTGAAAGAATTTTGGAGCTGTCAAAGTATGAAATCAAAAGATCAAAAATTATGAAGAATCAAAAAGTGAAGATACCAAAAATCAAACAAGAATGTGGTGAATTCAAAGAAATTGAAAAGAAAATATCAAAGAAGAGATGAATTCCAAAGAGCTCCATTGTGGTATCAAAGTTGTAATTCTTTCTAGAATTTATGTATGCTTGGTAGTTTAACCAAAAATACCTTGAGGTTAAGAAAGATTTCTGGGGATGGATTCGGAGGGTTGCAAAAATGAATGTCGTATAAGCTAAGAGGTGAAGGTTCATAAGGATTGTGAGTATTTAGGAATGGGAAGTTTTTAAGAATCATATGTAACATCCCAAAAATTTCAATAAATTTAAACTTTTCAAAACAACTCATATACTGATGAAAGTGTTTACAAAAACATTGTCTCCAAAACATGATTTAAAATCAGAGTCTCCCAAGATCCAATCTGATGTTAAACCAAGGATGAGTACGGTCACGCCTTCGCCTTGCCACTGAGGTACCTAAAACAATAAACCAAAACTGTAAGCACGAAGTTTATTGAGTTTCCCTAAAATACCACCACACAAACAGATAACATATACAACAAGCATGCTCAATTTCTCTTGCCTGGCCCAATCAGCCTCAGGATGGAATACCAGGCATGTCTACGATGGGCCCAGTCATCCTCAAGATGGAATACCCTCATATCATAAGCAGTTTGGTCCAATCAACCATCGGGTTGGAATACCAAACATGTCGGGTCCATTCAACCATCGGGTTGGAATACCCCAGGCCTGTTGATTGACGCACAAAGCAGTCCAGTCTTACCACATACCATATTATCATATCGGGTCCAGTCAACCATCGAGTTGGAATACCCCAGGCCCAATCAACCCTCGGGTTGGAATGCCAATATACAACGGGTCCAGTCATCCTCCAGATGCAATACCCTCGGGCCCAGTCAACCATCAGGTTGGAATGTCCCCGGTCTGTTGGATCATGCACATAGCAGTAAAACCTCCACCATCAATCAACATATAACCAGTCAACAAACAATCGAACAGGTCTACAGATCACTAAGCATAGCATCATCCTATCTACCAGGATACCGATCTAACAGATCACTACAGCATAACATCATCCTATCTACCAGGATACCGATCTAACAGATCACAACATCAAAAAACATGCATAACAAGATATCAATCCAAAGGGCCGGCATTGGTGCCTACAACCCATAAGTACAATGAGGAAAACTCACCTCGCACTGCCGAAACTCATAGAAAGAATCTTTGGTTTTTGTCCCGCAAGAATCCTGCGCTATCAAACACAAGATAAGCATCCATCAATAATCTTATCTGACCCATACTAAGTGTCCAAACTAGGGTAAAAGACATTTTTACCCTTTCCAACTTGGCCCACAAACCAAGGCCCAATCCATCAATCTAAAAGCCCAAATTCCTATTAATTACCCAAAGCCCAAATATGGTCCAGTTTTCCATATTGGGCCCAAACCCTTTCATGGGCCTTAATCCAGAGACCAAAACATTTATAGCCCAAAAATACTTGAATTTTGATGGCCCAACAAGGCCCAAAGCATCAAAGCCCAAGAATGGCCCAACCGAATATCCCATAATCCGAGGCCCAGCCTGCTGAGTACGCTGGGCATACTCAGCTCGTACGCGCAGCGTATGCGCCTCAGAGCTTGTACGCTAAGCGTACTTGCTTGCACGCCCAGCGTACCCTCGCATTAATCCAACTTTCATTTTAAGCTCTTAATCCATAAAGACTTTGCACCACAACCTAGATCTGACTTCCATGGACTGATTAATCACATAAAGTTATCATCTTTACGTTCAAGCATGCCTAAATGAAGCTATTAAGCTTTACAATGACTTAATAAACATCTTAATGCATGTATGAGACCCAATACCCCATAAAGTTGGTACCTTTATGCATAAGGAACTCCCAACAAGCTCAGATCCAAAAGAATATGTCCTTCAAATGCCTTATCTCAATAACCAACCCAAAAAGAGACCAAAGATACAACAAATTAATCCATAAAGAGATTTGAACATCTACAAGCCAAGGTATGAACTTGATACCTCAAGGAGATTGCCAAAAGTGAGATGATTCTGGATCCATGACCTTCCTTCCAAGCAAGACACCTTGAATCTTCAAAACTTCCTTCACAAAGAGAAGAACAACCACTAAAATCCTTTCAAAGGCCCAAGAACACCACCAAGGAAGCTTAAGAGACGAATTAGGGTTTTAGGAGGCTTGGGGGTTGGTAAAGAGGCCAGCCCTAAAGACTTAAGGTGCTTAAATAGGGTACACTTGCTCAAAGTTTAGGGTTTAGACACTCCTCATATGCCCAGCGCACTCCTCGTACGCTCAGCGTACGAGGCCGAAGATTCGCGACCAAGTCTGCTGACTACGCTTAACGTATGCCAAGGTACTCACCGCATAAGTGCCCTCGCACGAGTACTCCCTGCGTACTCCCCATGTACGCCCCGCGTACTAGGGTTTTTCCCAAAAACCCTAAATTCTTCCGAAGGCCATAACTTCTTCATTCTAAGTCCGTTTCTGACGAACTTTATATCAACGGAAAAGTGGCGAGAAGCCCTACACTTCTAACAACCCATCATACCCTTAAAACTCCCCGAACCAAATCTCGAAATTCATAAAGGACTGAGATAACAAATTATGATTATGCCCTTGGGCTCCGAAACACCATCGAACACTCGGATCACTTAGACTTTAACACCCTCATCCAAAAAAGGCCAAATCCTTTCTTCCCCAAGATCCCAAGCCTTAAGATAACTGATGATCGGGACGCATCCCCTAATAATGAAGTGATTCGAAACTGGGTGTTACAACTCTCCCCCACTTAAATTCGATTTCGTCCTCGAAATCATTCCTTATCATCCACGGCATGCCCGACGGCCTGAGGGACACAACCACAACCTTGATCATACAATTACCTTCCCAAGGCAATCGAACCCAGCAAAACTTTCCACCCGAAGAAGACGAATCCACAAACCCATGCAGAACCCAACCTACTTTATCTGAAACCTGAAGTCTCGAATTGGTCTGACTCCCTGACAGACTGCCCATACTGAACCAATGCTAAACCCATGACACTTATCCATCAAACTATATATTCAACTCCTGATGATAACAACTCCATGAACACAATGAGATACAAGATATAGATTTCCTTAACTGTCGGATCGATACGTTGCTGCTATAATCCTGAAGCCTCATCACTTACCCGACCTTCACACAGGTAGAACCATCCCAGAGCACAGACACAAAAGCTAAATCATGAACCCTCCAACTGATGCCTTTGACATACATATTTCTTAACCAACACCTCTCTGAATACAGACCTTGCACGGATACACTCGCGATTCCCAACGCGAGTTTCCAACAAAAACCCACTTGAAAATGGCCACTCATACAATCTTCTCGTAGACCCTTCCCTAAAATTGTTGAACATCCATTTATGAATCTACCACCAGTCCTTGACTGGAGACACTACCAGAAACATGTAGAAACGATCCTCAAAACATATCGATCGCTAACTTCCCTCAAAACCAAACCATATGATGAACCAAAACCTTCATAACCCTTGACTCTTTGTTATGTCATTACCAACCACTGCTTCAACGAGCAAAGATGGTCAAACCAAGAATTTACGCATTACATCCAACCCCTTAACGGCTCAGGTGTACCCCCCCACCTAAACAACCACTCGGAACATTCATAATGAACTTTATGACTTGCGACCTCATACCCAATTCCTAACTCGAAAATCAAAACCCTAACAACAGCTTGGTCGGAATGAACATGTTGGCCGAAAAGTTGTCGGAATACCATAAAGAATTGTGGTCAAACTCTTAACCACCAAAAGTTAACTATTCCTAAGACCTCTCAAAATTAATAGTATATACAATTTATGAGGGGCCAAAATTGTCAATATCATAAAGAATTGGCCAAACTCTTCACCACCAAAAGTTAACTATTCATAAGACCCCTCAAAATTAATAGTATATATAATGAAATCAAAGCTATAAGTACATAAAAGGAATATTCCATAAGTTATATATTAAACAACAACAAAAACGACATAGTTTAATATATATATATATATATATATATATATATATATATATATATATATATATATATATATTAATTTAGAGATATATATATATTGTTCTGTATCGATTGGATCAAATCCCATTGGGACATAAGAATAATAACTATTTTTTTTTTCGAACGGCCATAAGAATAATAATTGACACGACAATAAAGACATTAGTTTATTTTCCAAGTTGGTTCAATTTAAAGGGAAAATACCAGCAATAGTCAAAAAATGGGGGGTAATTTCAAAATTTAGACATGAAAATGGACATTTTCAGGTATAGACATGCATTCCGCGGAGGTAGCTCCGCGGAGCTCCGCAGAATGTATTGTAGCTCCGCGGAATGGATCTTTAGAATTTTTTTTTTTTTTTTTCACATAGTTTCTTCGGAGTTTAGATTAATTCCACAACTAATTATTTTCAAGAAAAAAAATTATGATAGTATGATAATCTTTGCTTGAAAATGATTAGTTGGGAAATGAATATAAACCTCGAAGAATCGATGTGAAAAAAAAAAAAAAAAAAAAAAAAAAAAAAAAAAAACTGAAGATCCATCCTCGGAGCTACCTCCGCGGAATGAGTTCATTCCTCGGAAGTAGCTCCGCAGAATGGATCTTGAGTTTTTTCTTTTTTTTAATACACTCATTTATTTACGATTTTGCCATTCCGCGGAGTTACCTCCGCGGAATCCATGTCTATATCTGGAAATCCAATTTTTTGTGTCTGTTTTTTAAAAATACTCTCATTTTTTTACTATTGCCGGTATTTTCCCATTTAATGAACATAAAAAGCCAATTTCGAGACAGATATATAACAGTCGTATAGTAACTTTTGTATGCCATTTTTTGTTAATTAGTGAAAAAAACAAAATCTAAAATGCAAGCTTGTCTTCTAGTAAAAAAAGATCCACCAATGAAGATACCTATGACCAGATTTCCAAGATACCTATATGATCAGATTTCCAATGTTGTTTTCAAACCCTATATAAACCCTAACTCCTCCATCTCATTTAGTACCACAAATTATTATAACTTTCCCTCTCCTTCAGATGGCCTCAATGATTTCATCAATGTCTAGCGTAAAAAGCTATGGCTTTCCCCCAGGCGTGGGTGTCTCCGGAATTGCTAGGATTTCACCCATCTTTGGGATTCCTAAAGTTTCTACAAAGAAAACTAAAACCGCGACTGTGAACGTAGCCACCGATCTGCCAGGGATTCAATCACCACTTGAGAAAGAAACGGTAGAGCACCGAAAACTAGTGGCATGGACTAGTGTCCGGCAAGAGAGGTGGGAAGGCGAGCTAGTTGTTGAAGGAGAAATACCTAAGTGGCTGGTATGAAACCATATATGATCACTTATATATT
Organism: Lactuca virosa; assembly: GCF_052849685.1. Classification (NCBI taxonomy): domain Eukaryota; kingdom Viridiplantae; phylum Streptophyta; class Magnoliopsida; order Asterales; family Asteraceae; genus Lactuca; species Lactuca virosa. The sequence continues at coordinate 43,050,823 of NC_136431.1, read as the reverse complement.
CGTGTTGTATTGTTTTTTTAAAGAATTTACATCTAATGTCAAATCATGGATCAGATATATTAAAGTTTTGTTAGACTTCACTGATCTTTGAATTACATACTCAACAAAAATACATGATTATATTGTTATAATGAGTTATATATACATGCATGCTAAATTAAAGCAACAAAGAATAATTGTCTACCTTTTTATCTAGCTGTCTATCTATATATAACATTAATACACAATATAATATATAGTTTAGTTCACCTTTAATCCAAAATAGGTAAACCTTTTTTTTAATATATATAATGCAATATATAAAATATTAGTCTTTTGGGTTGTTTAATAAACGACAATACCTTAATCCAAAGTTATTTAAAGTTTATTAACAAAATACTTGTGATCACGTTGATTTTGATAATAAATTTTCTTGATTTAGCTAAAAGATAAGTAAACATTTTAAGTATTTGATTATTAAAAAAAATCTTGTTCATTTATGTATATACTCTTTGGAATAAAATATCCACCAAAGATTAAAACTACTCTATAACATTATTATTTTTATTTACTAGTGAAATAAAACGATTACTACGATTCATCTATTCTTGTTCTTTTGTGTAGAGTGGAACGTACTTGAGAAACGGACCAGGGCTATGGCACGTCGGCGACTACGATTTCCGCCACCTCTTTGATGGCTACGCCACCCTAGTCGGCCTCCACTTCAACAACGGTCACCTCACTATGGGTCATCGGCAAATCGAATCTGAAGCCTATAAAGCAGCAAAAAATAGCAACAAACTGTGTTACCGAGAGTTTTCTGAAGTCCCTAAGCACGACAATTTCCTAGCATACATCGGCGACCTAGCCAACCTATTTTCCGGTGCCTCTTTGACGGATAATGCCAACACCGGCGTGGTTAAATTAGCGGACGGCAGGGTGGTTTGTTTAACGGAAACCATTAAAGGGTCGATCGTGGTCGATCCAAATACGTTGGATACGTTAGAGAAGTTTGAATACACCGATTCTTGGGGTGGATTGATTCACTCGGCTCACCCCATAGTGACTGACTCAGAATTCATAACGTTGTTGCCGGATCTGATAAACCCTGGTTATATGGTGGCAAGAATGGATCCGGGTACAAATGAAAGAAAGGTGATTGGTAGGGTTGATTGTCGCGGTGGGCCGTCTCCGGGATGGGTACACTCTTTTCCGGTGACTGAACATTATGTGATTGTGCCGGAGATGCCATTGAGGTATTGTGCCCAGAATTTGTTGAAGGCGGAACCTACACCATTGTATAAGTTCAGATGGTATCCTGAATCTAAAGGATTTATGCATGTTATGTGCAAAGCTAGCGGGAAAATTGTGATCTCTCTCTCTCTCTCTCTCTCTCTCTCTCTCTCTCTCTCTCTCTCTCTCTCTCTCTCTCTCTCTCTCTCTCTCTCTCTCTCTCTCTCTCTCTCTCTCTCACACAGATGCTTTTTCAATAAAAAAAATTTAAATATTTTTAATAGTTTATATGTTAATATTTGTAAATAATCTAATCCCTTTTCATAAAACGAATAAATCTTTCCAAAAGAAGATATATCGTAACAGATACGCAGAGTCATAACAAGCATTTTGAATATATAAATTGAATGATGTAGTCAAATATAAATCTTTTTTTTAATATATAAATTAGATAACTTTAACTCCCAAATATTTATTAAAAGTCTTCTCCTTCATAAGATTTCTCGTTCCACACTTAACAAAGACGTGTCGGCTTTTTTAAAGGTGGCAAGCGTGGAGGTTCCTTTGTTTGTGACATTTCATTTCATCAATGCATACGAAGAGAAAGATGAAGATGGAAGGATTACCGGAGTCATCGCCGATTGCTGTGAGCATCATGCCGACACCACAATCCTAGACAATCTCCGCCTTCAGAACCTCCGTTCATGGTCCGGGGAAGACGTCCTACCAGATGCTAGGTACACAACATTATGATTTTCTTAATCCAGCTTTAATTAATCAATTATTCTCTAACCAATCAGTAGCAAATTTGTCGCATATTTTTTTATATTTATTCAAACGCATGCTGTAGGGTTGGGCGATTTAGGATACCAATGGATGGAAGTAAAAAAGGAGAGTTATTTGCAGCACTAAATGCAGATGAACATGGAAGAGGAATGGATATGTGCAGTATTAATCCTTCCTTTTTAGGGAAGCCCTATCGATATGTGTATGCCTGTGGTGCTCAACGTCCTTGTAACTTCCCCAACACCCTCACGAAGGTACGTACCATGCCCTAGCTTTCAAATTTATGAACTACAAGTTATTTGAATATATTCTTTTGAGATATACAATTTATTCTCAAAATTAAGAATGAGTTACAACAATCACCCTACCCTATTATGTTATCAAAGGCTCGAGTATTGTTAGACACGCCTAGTGTGAGAGTTCCAAATCCAACATATTACTATATTAGGCTCATTGTGGGCATTAATAATGGGGTCTAATGTCCTCCACCTAGCTAACGGTTGTGTACCTTATTTATAGCTCATTGTGCTACTTTGGCTGGAGTTGTGTGGATCAACTTAGGGTTGCAGATAAATAACCTTTAAATTTAAAGACGGGATAGAATGAGTTCAAATGTAGATTAGGCTTCTTGTGTTCTGACATGATTTTGTTGATATAGCGTCATGGATCCTACATGGAAGTACCCCAAAAGAATTTCCAAAAAAAAAAAAAAAACTCCCTTATTTGGCACCCTCTGAAATAACAAAAAAAAACTCCAAATATGTCCAAATATCATAATGGTCTTTATTTATTTATTATTATTAACTATTTATATATGATGGGCCATGTTTCATTATGGATCTTCCACTAGCTCCATGGCATGTAAGAAATAATAACACTATGCATAAATGATTTAAATTTCCTAAAATAAATTAATGTTACATAAATGATGTATTAATTTACAGATCGACTTGGTGGATGGAAAGGCAAAAAATTGGTACGATGAGGGTGCAGTTCCCTCCGAGCCATATTTTGTGGCTCGCCCTGGTGCAGTCGAGGAAGATGATGGTAAGTTTGTAGTGATTGATTTAGCATTGTATTCCCCACAATACACACCATAATGTTTCGATTGTCTTCTAATAGACATCATAAACAACAATTTTATTTGCATAAAATCAAGATTTTCACAAACGGTGTTGTTCATTGTCACGACCCTATTATTGATGGTTTATATTAATCAACAGGAGTGGTAATATCAATGATAAGCGATAAAAATGGGGAAGGATATGCATTAATATTAGATGGATCAACCTTTGAAGAAATAGCAAGAGCAAAGTTTCCTTATGGGCTGCCATATGGACTTCATGGATGTTGGGTTCCCAAGAATTAGGACTAAAATATTGTTTTCAAACTCTAAGTAGGTACATTAGTTTATTTATTCATGAATATGTGTGAGTATGAGATTGTTATGTAGTTAAAACACATGATTTTAGGTATAGATCTTCTAATAGTATATCATTAAAAAAATATCTTGGGGTTCTGATGCTAATTGATCTTCCTGGGCTCTTGGAATGAATCACCTTAGTCAGATTGAGATAGTACCAAAAGAAAAAACAAGAAGGGTTAGGAGTATTATTGGGGTGTCCAACATAATACTCTTTGATGCTTAAGTTGGGGGTTCAAGACTTTGTGTATATGGAGAGAGAGAGAGAGAGAGAGAGAGAGAGAGATGGAAAGAGAGAGAGAGAGAGAGAGAGAGTGTGTGTGTGTGTGTGTGTGTGTATGTATGTGTGTGAGTGAGTGAGTGAATGTATGTGTATGTTTGTATATATATAAGTATGTGGTGTTGAGATCAGGCCTTGCCCTGTTTGTTGCTTCTTATGGGCTTTTATAGATGAATTGAAGTTGTATTTACAAAAAGTAATATTTTTGTCCTTGGCTACATATAGCGGATTTCATGGACAATGTCCATATCTTCCTATTGACCGATTCAAAGTATTCTACTTAGCATTCGGCTATCCAGATTTGGATGGTGGGTTCCCATTAAGCCCTCGATTCAAAATGACTAATTTCAAGTCAAAGATAATCTCGTTTGGACTTTCCATTATGATTATATAGTAAGTGTGTAGGTTCATACGCTATTCAAAAGCATGTGGTATTGTTGGAATTATAATGTTGGAACATCCCCTGTGAACAAACCCAAAACAACCGTAGGCTACATTTTTCTAAACTCTCTATCTCTTTATTCAGTATCATAACATATAATATATATACACGACCTAGCTGCCTACTCCACTTTAAAGGGAACAACTTCTACCTAGTCAAAGCAATAAAACAGGAGCCAACTAAACCTATCTAAACTATACTAAATATCTGCAAAATAAAAGTGGCCTACATGGCCTTTACTAATTCAAACTCTACAAGAAGGACTAAAATACCCCTAAGGATAATTACGTGATTGACTAAGTTTGGATTAACACCAACATTCTCCCCCTTAATCCAAACTATTCCTGTCAAACTTCTCTCTTTCTCTCAGTCTCTCTTTCTAAGGTAAACCATCGGTCTTGTTTACCTCCTTCGGTATTCGATGGTCTTCGGTCTAGTTGCCACCCGGTCTTGAAGCTTCTCATTCGGTCATGCTTCTTTCTTTCATTCTTCCACCAAATTAAAGTGATCAAACTTGCTGCCTGCTTTCATTCCTCTCAACATGCCTGCTTGTTTTCTTCCTCAACAGCCGTCTGCTGCCATCTCCAGGATCAAAACACCATAGCCAGACCTTCATCAGTCGACACCACTGTGAGCCTTTAATGCCACAGCAGAACTGGAATACATCACAGCCATAGTTTGATCCTCCTTTTTTCTTTCTTCGTTCCTTCAACCCACCCACACATACTTGCAGGTGAACAATGTTCCCATCTTCTGATCACACAGATCAACATTGTTCTCGTCTTCTGATCACACAGATCCATTTTTTTCATGATGACTTGCTTTACCACACAGATTAGCTTCACCACACAAGTTGCTTTCTTCTTGGTTCACCCAGAACTTGGATTCCGCACACTGCTTTCTTTTAAACCCTTAAACTCTCACAGATTGATCTCCAACACTCAATCATTCATCACACAGAAGCAAATTTAATCACACATATTTTTTGGTTTTGAACTGGGCTCACACAGAGCTTTGTTCGTCTCTCACTAACTCTTGTGGTTCAAAAAATAGCCCATCCTCTGTTATGTTCAACCTGACATCGATCCTCTACCATCACACAAAGACATCAAATGCATTTTCTTCATCAAACAACATCACCGGTAGAGACCTTCACTGACGCAGGAATCACCACCTGGTTCATCATCTTTATTGGCTTCTTCTGGTTCAAACATCATCACCAATTGCAGCACACACTCTTCAGCTGATTTCTTTTCCCCTTCGGTTTCCTCCCCAAACACATCATCATCTTCATAAAAAAACATATCTATAGACAACAACCATTCACCACAGGTTTCATCAGAACCTACCTCCCTAGTTAGCTCTGATACCAAATGTTGGAACATCCCCTGTGAACAAACCCAAAACAACCGTAGGCTACATCTTTCTAAACTCTCTCTCTCTTTATTCAGTATCATAACATACAATATATATACACGACCTAGCTGCCTACTCCACTTTAAAGGGAACAACTTCTACCTAGTCAAAGCAATAAAACAGGAGCCAACTAAACCTATCTAAACCATACTAAATATCTGCAAAATAAACGTGGCCTACATGGCCTTTACTAATTCAAACTCTACAAGAAGGACTAAAATACCCCTAAGGATAATTACGTGATTGACTAAGTTTGGATTAACACCAACATATAACTGTATATAGTTTTGTAGTATTAAATATTAAGTGACATCCCATGATTTAACCCGCCCATTACCCTTCTGTGTAAGGCAGTTACTTGGCGTTTTCTTTTTTTACTTCATCTTCATTAAGTTTGTTTCTTCTTCTTTTTGAACGATTTTTTTCTTATTTTTGTCTTCTACGATGATTACCTAAAGCCTTGGTGAGGCTACTTTCATGATTACACCTTGTAAAAGTTTATCGAATAATCTAGGAGTGTAATCTTACCATTGAAGATGATCCATAAGTCCTAATGAGTATGATGTCATTGTAAATCTACTCCATGGAAAGATATTGGTATATGAAAATTTTCTCGATGTTGGCCTTCAATTCACATAGACACGTCGCCGCTAATACCTTTAGCGGCGACAACCCTATCTTTTGCGGCGACTTGCGTCACCGTTAATGCCGACATTTCTTGTAGTGATATGGTTCATATGTAGCTGAATGTTGTATCTAAACTCTTCAACTTCGAACTTTTGTGTAAGTTGGTGGGTGTTTATGTTGACTTTTGACTATTTTTTTCAATATTGTTGAATAGCTAGTAGTGGAGATTGGTATTCCATTTTCATGATTAAGAAATGAACAAATAGGATCTTTTGGGTGATTTCCAACTTATACTCTTTTAGGAATGAGATTCGAAACCCTAGTTTTTAATTAGGGATTTGGCTCTTATTCAAAGTACTACAATATTGCCTTAATCAATGGGCATAGTGTAAAAGTCCATGTTTTTCTACAGCCATCTCTTGTTGTGGCCATTATAAGAACCTAGAATTTTTGTATAAGTATTCTAGATTGTTATTTTGTGTTTTAAGGCATTATGGTTACTTTGAGAAAACATATTTTGTAGAATGATATTAAGTGTCTTTTTTATATGTTGTTAGATGATTGAAGTAATGATATATGTTGTTATGTATAGAGAAAAGAGTTGGATATGATAGGTATAAGATATGGGTATTAAAACGTCTTTAAAAAGAACTTAAAAGTTCATTTCAGCTCTACCGCGGCACGATGGCTAGGGTGTCGTGGCGTCGTTGCTGAAGCGGTGATTTAGGTGAGAAATTGACGTAAGTCGGGGGCAACGTACTTTTCACCGTGGAGTGGTATTATGGAGTACACCGTCGTGGTGGCGAAAGTAGGATGCTATTAGGAATTGTCATCGCTGTGCTATTTGGAGAAACCGCATGTTCATTAAAGGCATCGTGGCGTGGTGAGGACTGTCCCACGGTGCAGTTTTGAGAGTAGATTAAAGATTTGTTAGGGTTCATTCTCGAACCAACCCCCCTCCCACAAACCTAAAGGGAAGCTCCAGGGATTTTGAAGGAGGAAGAAGGTCTAGTGGCGATCTACAGTGGAAATAGAAAGGATTGATCACTAGAAACTCTTAAGGTCGTGGCGAAGGAGGAGTTGGAGTTCTCCAAAAGAGGCGTTGAAGAAGGTTGGAAGTAAGTTGTTATTCTCTTCAAATAGGTTCAAGTAGCAAGCTCTAGTAAGAGTGGACTTAGAAGCATCAAGAACATGGATTGAATTTTTCTTTCATGCTTCTATTCTTCTTGTTTTAATTATGGTTAGGATATGATTGATATACCGGTATATGTTTTCTGAAAATACTTTTGAAGATTTTTGAAACTCTGGTTTGTAAACTCTGCTAAATACTCTGGTATTTTCAAGAAGTTTTATGTTATAATTTTATGAAAATACGGGTCGTTACAGCCATAATGGTCCCTTTCTGGGTATTTGACTTTTTACAGATGAATCATGACTCATCTTCGCATATCTATAAATTTGTTTTTATCTGAATGGTTGTATTTTATAAATTGACATGGTTTGTAAATGTGATGGATTAGTTTTGGATACTCAAACCATGTTTCTGAGGAAATTCCTAGGATTTAGAGTCGTAGGAATCGCCCCCAAATTGGTCACTATGAGCATAATAAAACTAAGTCATGAATATGTATGTAGTCTTAGTGATGTCATAGTTGTGGGTTTATCTAGGAGGCATGGATTAGTTTTGATAGTGGATTTATAAAAGGAAAAAATGTGATTAGGAAACGTGAGGGCTAGAAATGTATTAGGATTAAGATTATAAAAAGGTATGATGTAGAAAAGGTAATCAAATTAAATGGAAGTAGAAAACGAATAAATATTGTTTACGCCATATTATTGTAATTGAGGCGATTATATGCGCCAAGAAACATATAACGAAAAATTTTTATCTTTAAGGTCGACTTTGACAAGGTTTTTGATAGCTATAGTTGGGTTTTTTGAAAATATGTGGTTTGGTGAAAGATGGATTAGGTGTACGTTTGCACTTTTAATGTCGCAAAGTCTCAATCTTAGTTAATGGAATCCGACAAAGCAGTTTAGACTTGAAAGAGATGTTTTCTTATGCGATCGACTTTATTGTTGTGAAGGGCGTAAAAGTTACCATGATCGAGTCCATGGATAATGGGATATTCAAAGGTGCAACATTACCAAAAAAAATGGTCATTCTTATCATTGTTTCAATATGTTGGTGATGCCATTTTTTCGGAGAGCAAGAAAAATATAATGCATGTAACCTTGTGCGAATTCTTAGATGTTTTCATCTTTCATCCGTGTTAAAGGTTAATTTATCTAACATCAAGGTATGAATATTAGAGTTACTAACTTTGATACTAAACATATGGCTAACTAGATAAATTTTGGAGTTGGTTCACTGCCTTTCAAGTACTATTAGGATCCCGATTTGAGCTTTTTGTCCAAAAAAACTAACTAAATTCCTCTTTTTGAAATTTTTTATAAGAAACTCTCTAATTGGAAGGTGGTAAATCAATATATTGGTGGTAGACTCATCCTTTGCAAATATGTTCTTGGTAGCCTGGCTCTTGTTTATTCGTTCTATGTAAAGTTATGATGCATTCATATGTCATCTTAAAAGCGTTAGGAGTAACTTCTATTAGGTAGGCATACGAGTCATGGGGAGCTAATGTTGTTGGGTATTACCATGAAAAGTAAATATAGAAAAATATCTTGGATAATGTGGTGAAAGGTTATAAAATATAAGGAAAATGAGGGGTTTTAATAATTGGAAGTATTTGTGCCTTCAACTATGATCTTTTAATGAAATGGTGGTGGCGTTATAGGACTGAAAATGACATTATTTGAAAAGACTTTGTTGTTGCGTTTCATGGCTCGGATGCGGGAATCGGTCGTACTATATATGTGGCTTACTGAAGGGGAATTTGGAGAAACATTTTTCATGTTTAGTTACATGTTTCTAATATTTTGATTGATATATGCAATTACGTTGTGTTTAGGAGAACCGTTAGCAGTAAACAAGACCTACGGAGAGCATAATAGCCCTCGTAAAAATTACTAATGACAAAACGGTCGACCTCAACTGTGACAATCCGTAAATTTCTATCTTGTAAAGTCAATCCAATCAACCAAAAGTCAGACTTAATCCTATTGCCTTTTAGCCTTGTTAAGGGTCATTCTAATGAATTCTAAGCCTTGTACACTTAAGGATTGAGTGTTTTGAAGTATTAGCTCGAGATCAGAAGGATGTACCCGAACCAGAAAACCCAACACATGAGGTTCACGGCCGTAAACCATGTTCACGGCCGTGAACACTCTTCTAGCCGTGAACCCTTAAGCATATATACGAGTTTTTGCCATTTTTCCTTCACTTCTTCTCCTCTTGTCCGTGAACTACCCTTTCTCTCTCAAGTATCATCAAGTGAAAGCTCTCATTTCACTCCCAAAACGTAAGCATCTCATCCTTTACTTGTTCATGCTTAACAACCCCTTTGGTCTAGCCTTGATTCATCACCTTTCATCACCATCTTCAAGATCTTGAAGGGTTTACGGCCGTAAACCCTTCATGAGGGCCGTAAACCTTTCAAAATATCTTGGACCGTAAACCCTCCCAAGGCCGTGAACTCATAGACTTTGGTCGTGAACTCCGTGTGATCAATCACATGTGATTCTAACACTCCATTGAGAGTGTTTCCTAGTTCCTAAGGTTGTTTCCCTTCATGTTAGTTGTTTTAAACACTAATTATATACATATATGTATCAATATATGTCATTTAGGACTCATTTGTGCCTCGGGACTTCATTCGTGGAACTTCTCATCCTTACTCGAATCTTCAATTGAATCACCCACATAAGGTGAGTTCATACCCCTTTAATCAATCTTTTAAATGTTTTTAAATGCTTTTAAGGGGGGAATACAAGTTGAACACAATGATATTGTGTTAATATTTTACCTGTGATAACCATCACATTAAAGGATTCCTTATGCTTTTGTAAGTGATCAAATCTATCCAACAACTCTTTTAAAAAGATGTTAGTTTATTGTTTATAAAACTCCGTTTTAAGGTACATGCTTAACTCAGTAGATAAGTGAGTCTTTTCTTTAAGTCAGTAACAGTTCAAACAAGCATATTAGTAAACTATAATAGGTATAGTTTAGGGGTTCAGTTCATACTATAAGTAGAACAGGAAGGAACATACTATAACAAGAACAGGAAGGAACATACTATATTCTAGAACAGAAGAACAAATCATGATTTACGAACTTATACTTTACACTCCCAGTAACCTAGGAAGGGAACGTATCATTAACTCATTGTTTATAACAAAATATGATAATATACAAGGTATAAGGATATATATGTGGTACATCTACAAAGTACCAGGTTATATATGGGGTACATCTACAAAGTACCGGAGTTATATATGGGGTACATCTACAAAGTACCGGATTTTATTTATAAAGAGTACATCTACAAAGTACCGGACAATAATAAATAAAACATATTAATATATACAAAACTCACAACAGTATCGACTGAGGCGTTTAGAGTACAGGATTTCATTACTTCTAGTAGTCTTCCTAACAAATAGAACAGCACCACATAACTTCCTAGTAACATGAACATTCAGTTAGAAGGGGGCCTATAATGCTAACTTTATGATTCCTCGGTAGATACATCAGGGATATATATTAATCGGGTCCGACAGACAGTAGGATGTGTGCTTTCCGCTTCATTTATTGTTCCTTGTTTGGTTGTGGGCTTAGAGCAGATTCACCCAGTCTACTCTCTATTCGATCTTAGCTATATATATATATATATATATATATATATATATATATATATATATATATATATATATATATATATATATATATATATATATATATTCTGTATACACCAAGTAATCATAAGGAGTATCAGGTATGGGTCAGTTCATAGCATACAAATTCAGTATACCGCTTTCTAGTACAAAAACATACTTTTCGGATAGAACATTAAGTAAGAGAAACTAGAAACTTATCAGTAAAAGGTTTAATTCATTTTATTAAACCAGTATAACTTAAAGGACCTTTAGTGGTTAATTCTATAATACCTTAGTTTATACATCAGGGTTATATATAATTAATATCCGATAGGCAGTTGGATGTGTGCTTTCCGCCTTACTTCCTGTTCCTTGTTTGGTTGTGGGCTTAGGGCAGATTCACCCATTTAACTGTTCGTTCGATATTAGATTATATAACTAGTATAAACTAAGTGATTATAGAAGGAACTATTCTGGTTACCATTTTTACTATAGGAAATATATGATTTTCTTAAAGAATGTTTTCATCAAATATAAAGAACTATTACAGTTAACTCCGTAAGTACCAAATGAATACGCCAGAGTTGTATACAATGAAGATCTAACAAACAATGGGATGTGTGCTTTCCGCCTTATTTCATGTTCCTTGTTTGGTTGTTGGCTTAGGGCAGATTCACACAATCGATTGTATGTTTACTCTGGATTGTATATAACTTGTATCCATTTAGTACTCATAGAAGGAATTGTAGAGTCATTTTTACTTATCATTCACCCAATCAGAAAATATAGGATTTTCTGGAGGAACATGCGAACTTTTCTAAAGAACTTACTTTTCATCACTTAAATACTTATGAACTCACCAGCTTAAATGTTGATCTACTCTTTCAAAATAACTTGTATTCTCAGGAAACTAGTAGACAGGTACGCGTACTGGGATTCAAAAGATGGAGTATAGTTAGGGATGCAAACGAATCGGGTATTACCCGCGACCCACGGGTACCCGAACCTAACGGGGAGGGTATTACCCATCTTAACGGGTAACGGAGCGGGGACGGATGCAAATTTTTATACCCGAAGCGAGGACGGGTGTGGCACTATCCGCCCCGTTTAAAACCCGATTTTATATATATATATATATATATATATATATATATATATATATATATATATATATATTTATTTATTTATTTATGGGAAATCTTATTCACAGAATAAGGACGGAGGCTTCATTAATCAAGGAATCGACTCCTCGTTTCTTTAACCCATTCAACGATCATTATCTCTAGACTTTTTTCCTAGTATCAAGAATTCAAATACGACAAGAATCCTTGTTCAGTTCATCCCTTGGTCTTCAATTTTACACTCTTCAAACAATCAAGCTTCATTATTTCTGGTTCAATGCTTCACGACAACAAATCAATAATCCTTCAACTTCATCCACCCTACTCTCATCGATGGTCATGGGATTAGAGGAGAACAATCTACAAAAAGTTATAGCTTCATCCAAAAATCATAAACCCAGGTTAGTATTCGATTTGGTTTTCTACAAACGAGTTATATGTGCCTAGTATAATCAATTTCTACAAACGATTTCTTAACTCTAATCAATTTGTAACTGGTTAATCCATATATTAGCTGTAATCCATAATGGATTTCCTGTAATCGATTAAACGATTTTTACTAACGATTTCCTAGAAATCGATTTTATTGTATTATTAAGTTGTATCAAAAATTGATTAAAATAAATTTCTACATTAGATTGTATCTGAAATCGATTTTATTGTAGCCCTATTAGATTGAAGAAGCTTGAATCTTGATTAAACTGATTATACACAATTACCGGCCTCGTTTTTTATTCCAAACGAAATCAAATCTATATACAAAGTTATATGCCCGCCAAGTGTTCGACGATTTGTCTAACTTATATTTAGACTGCCAAAAATTATTCTCTAGTAAATTTCATTGCATACTCACTGTTTGATGATTTGGCCAAGTGAGATTGACAAAGCCAAAAAGAAAAGTATAAAGGAACACCCATACAAAAACTAGAAACAAAACCAAGAGAACTATCTTTTTTACTGTTATTGTTTTTATAAGATTATTCTGAAACTTGATTAAATCATAGAAACTTGATTAAACTGCATTTAAGGAATCCTTTTTACTATCATTAAGTGTGTGAATGTAATATTTTTTTTGGCTATGATGTTAACTGCATCTATGGAATCCTTTAACATAAAATATTTATTTGTTTAATTTTTTATTGCTAGGTGCACATTCAAATAGAGAAAAACATCTTTCAAAGATTGAAGTTGTAAAAGATGATGAAGGGGTTCAAGCTTTGTGGATTTTGATACTTAGCCTATAAAAGAATTATTGTTTTTATTTTAGTTTTTTGGGACAAACATTGAGAATACTGTGAGTTTTTTTTTTGGTATGAAAATGAAGTCTTAACTTATGAATGTTAGGATATGATGATTGTTATTATGTTTTTTTATATATATATATTTTTCTGAAGTACAAAAAAATGGATTTTTTTTAATAAACGGATATCCATCGGGTTCCCCGAATTCGACGGGGATTTTTCTACCCGTACCCGTCGGGGATTTGGCGGGGCGGGGGCGGGGGCGGGTATAGGGATCAGAGTTCGGGTGCGGTGAAGAGTATTGTAGTATCCGCCAATATCCGCCCCCGTTTGCATCCCTAAGTATAGTAGTTTCATGTCTTGATTTGTTATTTACTTTTGGAGTCAAACTTTTGTGAATCACATACTTTGTAAACACTTTAATATTAATGCAATGGTTGTTTGTTACTTTGATTACTATGATGCATGTGTTGTGATACTACATATGACGTCCTCCGCCCCCGAACGTTTCCGTCGTTCCGGTTTGGGGGTGTGACAGCAACTGTATTAAGATGACTTAGAATTGTATCGCTCCTTGTAAAAATAACATATTTTTATGGAGAATTGCTTTGGGGAAACTTCGAATGAGGGAAACTCTAGACAAAACTGATGTCTGAAATTGAATCGCGTGTGTTGATAAGTCCTAAATTATACATATTTGAAAGGGATGTTTCATATACTTTTATGAATGTTTTTAAGGCTAAAATAGGACAAAAGGTACTTAAATGTTATATATATATATATATATATATATATATATATATATATATATATATATATATATTACATACAAAAGTGATCATGTGATAAATTAAAGCTAAAAAGGGCAAGAAGAGAGCCTATTGTCGTGGATTAAGAGCTAAGGAAGATAGCTAGAGATTTTCATGAAGATTATTGTAAAGAAATCAAAGATTATGAAATAAATGATAAAAATTGGAATCATGTCGCGATTTAAGTCGGCTACTAAAGGCTATATATAGGACCTTAATTTCGTCCAGATGATAGAACAAGATATAAAGAGAGGAATATATTTTCATAAGGAACCGAAGAAGGCAAGAATGAGGCAAGAGATCCTTAGAAACCCTAGTTTCTAGACCTATTGAAGATATGACTAGTGGAGGCGTCCCTAGGTTAAGAATAATAATAATGATTTAATATTCATGATTGAGTTATTAGTTTAACTGATTTGAAAAGTTTTCACTAACCTTGAGACTGACCATACTAACTGAGTCTTTCATAATACGAATTTAATAGAATGGATCTAGGAAGGCTATCATTGCTAGTAGATACTTAGAAACATATGATTAATAAAATTAGGTTGGAGTTAATTAATTTAGAAATTGATGGATATCTATCATTATTCATTTCACTTCTCTTGAATCAAGCATAATCATCAGTGAATCGAAATCTAAGCAAAACTATCAAAAATACTATAATCCTTAATAAATGTCATAAATTAAGTTTTGTAGTAAATGATTTTTTTTAAATATGTTTGAATAAACTTTATAGAGTTCATTGCATTGAAGGAAAAATATAGAGTTATAGAAAATTACAATGATAATGTAGCAATCTATTAAACTCTATAGAATTCAATGCATTCTGAATGTCTTAAATATTTAATATAGTGTAGCTAAGAGCTAAATGTTAGTTTTTTAGTTTAATAATTAATAAATTAAGCTAAAGTTTTTACAAAAACCAAAACAGACCTCGTAAGGGTAGTTTTAAAAAAGATTTATAAAATCATTTGATTTATATATTAAAAAGATCTTACATCAAAATTTGTAGAAAATACGGTTCCATTGGTTTGAAATACTCAAAATATAGTAATGCATAATTTATGTCCTAAACCCTCAAAATGAAGTGTTTTGTTTGAAAGAGAGAGCAAGTATCCAAACCAATATCATAACATAATTCATTTTTTATCACACAACTTGTGTGACATTATAAAATGTCCATACTACCTTGTAAGCACTTCAAAGTCTTCAATCTGAGCACAAGTTAAAATAAGTTGGGTAATGGAAATGTCTAGTGATAATACCCGAGCTTGATTCATTTTGAGTAAGTAATGATAGCAATCATTACATGACTCAGATCAACCCTCAAAAATTAATACAAAACACACAAATACTATAAGTATAAATATACCAAATTTTAAAGTAAGAACGACTCCAATAACCAAAAGCAAAAGGGTATGTAAACCCATATTCGAATTCAAGCAAAAGAGTTTAACAACTTATATTTCAAACCAAAGATGTAATAACCCAAAAATCCCATATAGAGGGCGTAATGTTGCAGCACTTATATTTCTGTTGTTGGTCTACTTGTTGCAGCACTTCAGGTTCTCATTTTTATAAAATAAAAAAAATCTGAATTTAACCATCTAAATACAAATATTAAGATATTGTAAATTCGTAATGTTGTATTCAGGGAATCAACATCAAAGAAATGCTTGAGGGTACATCACTAATGGATGATGCAAACAGAACTCTTGTGGTATAATAATAATAATAATAATAATAATAATAGTTGTTACACTACATTATAAATATGTAGTTGCTCAAGTTTTGGATATTATTCTATTTCTAGCTCTAGGACACTATATTATATATATATATATATATATATATATATATATATATATATATATATATAATATAGTGTCCTAGAGCTAGAAATAGAATAATATCCAAAACTTGAGCAACTACATATTTATAATGTAGTGTAACAACTATTATTATTATTATTATTATTATTATTATTATACCACAAGAGTGAGAGAGAGAGAGAGGGGTTCAGGTGTTTAAAGTAACTATTTTGTTATTGTATGCATAAATGTGGGCCAATCAAAATTAAATAAAAAATTAAATAATTAAATAAATAAATAAGGGTAATTTAGTAATATGATTAATAACTTCCAAAAATAATCCCTATAATAATGGTATTGACTTCTAACCTCATTTCTCCAGGTTTATATCTAGTTGACTTTTTCTAACCCTAATTTTATCTCCTTCATAAATCAGCCTCACACCCTTACCATCGAATCGAACGATCGTGGGAGAAACGGGTGCAATCCCAGATTTCCATTCCCGATTTCTAACCCTTTCGCTCCGAATCAACAGATTACAGACCAATGGAATAGGTGGATGGGACAACAGATTTCCGGCGAGTCCCTTTTGGGTCTACTCCTCGTCGGTCTTGGTGTGTTCTGTGATGAGGCGATTGGCGATTGAGGAAGGAGGCTCCTTCGGTGCTTGGTTGGACCGAAGAGGAAAAAGGAATGGAAGCATCGGGGGTGGGGCTGTTGCTCCGATCGTAGTAGGTCAGGAGATTGGGGGTCTGCTTCAGCAGCTCCCCTGTTCTTCTTCTTCTTCTTTATTTTTTTTATTTTTTTTTTATTGCTCTTGACTGAAAATGATAAATGGAACGGATGTTTGTGTTGTTTGATTTTGAGGTGATCGACATGAAAGAAGAAAAACACACACTATAGTGTGTGGTCATTGCAGAAGATGAAGAAGAATGTGGAGGTGGGTTGTCACAGTCGATTGCTCGCCGATTTCCCTCTCTAATTTGTTTCTTAGAGATAGTTGTTTACATGTTCATACTAATTTTTATATTTTATTGGAATGGAATCACGAATTCCAATTCTGTTGGAATGAAATCATGAATTCTAATTATGTTGGAATGGAGTATGGATATTTTCTCACTGATTTATGCATGTTCTACAATTCTTGGTTATTGGTTTTGATGCAATTCATAAGTCCACATATTTTTCCAAAGGCATTTAGTTTTTTATTTTTCATTTGTTAATGCATTATTGAAATCTAAACTACAATTTGGTTTTGTTTTCACAGAAGTTGATGCTTGAAGAATGGAGCACAAAATTGAAAGTGATTCTAAGCAACATTATTCTTTTAGAATGTATTAGTGTCGATGTTAGATTTTGATGTTTTCTTTCCCGTTTTGAAAGTTTTTTTAGTTTTATTCTTTAACAATAAATGTAATTCTTAACAATTGTTACCCGTATTCTATAAGAAATAATGTATTTTTTGTTTTTATTCTTCAATTGATTGTTAAAGAATTTGTTATTCTACAAGAAATTCTTAAAGTCGTGATCAAGAAATAGGTTCAAGAATATTTTTATTATTTATGGTTCAAGAATATTTTTATTATTTATGGTTCAAGAATATTTTTATTTTTGAGTAACTAATTAAATAAATAAACATATTCTGTCCGAATGTCCGAATTAAAATAATTATAATTCGTAAAATCGGATTTTTAAAATTAAAAGAATCTATGATCCCTTAAAATATGCAATTTTCCTTTATTAAATATATATTAATTGACTACAATACCATTGTAATTAAATTAGATGATATTTTTCAATTATATTTAATTCAATAATATATATTAATCACTTTCTTAAAATAAGTAAAATTGATTGCCCACATTTATGCATACAATAACACAATAATTACTTTGAATAGAATAACCTAAGCCTATATATATATATATATATATATATATATATATATATATATATATATATATATATATATATATATATATATATATGCATTATAAGTTTAAGGGTATATTTTGAAAGTTTCAAGAGTATTTTTAATATCTTTGTTTGGGAATACTTATTTATTTATAAAATCCTTAACATGAGGTGCCCGAAGACACTCAAAAACTGCTTCTGTGTAACAGTCATGTCGAAGTCGACTTCCATATCTTTGACGATTTTGCTAAAAAGGGCACACGCCAATGCTTTTTGGGATTTAGGGGCGGTGTCCTTATTAGTGAAACCGTTACAGTCAAATCCCGGAATCGTATCGCGAAGACGAGTCCTAGCACATAGGTAATAAGAGTTCATACAACATATGCCACTGTCACATAAGATGTGGTCTTGTAATGCCCAAGATTGGGCCCTCGAGGCTACAAATGCATAGGAGGAAACCTCGTATGTCGAGTACAAACCCAAACCACTGAAACGAATAGGTAAGGAAGCCAGATGCCACTGAATGTCTTCAAAGAAGGGGCCTCCACATACCACCATATCCTCGATAGACATGCGCATTCATTTGTCAAAGAACAAAGTTGCCTCTTCTATGTGCACCGGCTGGCATCTCCTTAAACCAAAGAAAAGTTTTGCAATGCCCATACATGATCGAAGCAAAAGGAGCTCACTTTGCGCGTCACATAGTTGTGGAAGAAGACCCATCAAATCAACAGCATTTACCGCTCTCTTCATGGCCAGCCCGCTAATAAACCTTGCGCCTCTGCTAACACCCCCCCCCCCCCTCCCAAGGATCTTCACCCCCAAAGAAGGTCTCTCTATATCCGTTGGGAATAAATCGACACGAAGCTTCCTACCATCATAGGAGGGCCAAAAGAAGAGGGCCCAAAGGATCGCTTTGCTACACCCCAGTGGCAGACCATATATGTTGGTCTCCGATATAAAGTCTCGTTGCTTGCTCGTACAAGAAATTCACCCACAAAGAAATAGAAAGGCACATCCTCTTAACCTCGTGGAGCAATGTCGATCTATCCACCAGGTTAAAGGCATTCGAGAAATCCACTCTCAGCATTGCAAGAGACCCATCAGCATGGTGTTCACTCAACACTCTATTGGCACTGTGTAACACAACTTCAGCACCCCCGGACAAACCAACCCCGAACTGAAAATCATTAAGGTACTTGGCCATTTCTTTACCCACACCTTTCATGGAAACCTTGGAAACCAGACGTCTCCATATAGTGCCTACTGTAATTGGTCGGATCCCGTTGTCAGGTTTGAGCAGAGGCGTGAGAGGAGCGGATGCAACAAACTCTGCCAAAATGGCTATAGCAGACCTTTCTCCACAAAAGGCATCCAGGAAGTGTTGAGCCCTCAAGCCATCTCTCCCGCAAGAAGTTCCTTTAGGGAAAGATTTGATGCAACCAAATACACAGTCAGAGTCTACTACAAGGGGAGGTTCAGAAATTATGGGGCTCGGCATGGATGGGGGTGTCCTGAAAGGGTGTTTGTCCTCCAAAGCTTTAATAGTATCACCATTGTATGGTACAACACCTGATCAGCATAACACTTTCACTGCTGCAGTAAAATACCCATCTGCAACCTTACGGATACACTGCCTGATGTTGGTGTTACTTGATGTATACTCCTTCTGAAGGAAGCCTCCACCTTGTCCCATGGCCCCAACCTCGGGATTGTCTAACATATTTTAAACTAACTTCCTGAGAGAAAGCAAGGTGGAAATTATGTGGGATACTCTTAACAGTAGTGATAGGCTCTTTAAAAACACGATCAAGGAGCCCAACATCAAAAACCAAACCTCCAAGAGCATTTTTCATCGAATCTTTAGTAGACGGCTTTAAAATACCGACAATGTAACGACTCGAGTCGTCAGCCCCTGTAACAAAACCTCGCACGACCATCTGGGTGATGACAATAACGGCTAAAAGCATGCAAAGCCATACGCTTCCCACACATCCATTGACCTCATGCTCAGGATTTTCTGCTAACTATCCCTATTGATGGCCTTGGCCAGCATATGTCTCCTGTGGAGTACCGAACTATCCTTCGTTACCGCCTCATGATTCCTCTATTCACAATTGACGAGATATGCGCAGTTTGCCGCAAGGCATGTTTGGACACCTTTGGGGAACATGCGGTTCATTGTAGAGAACTCCCGGGTTTCAAGTACAGACATGATGTGGTTAGGGATGTTCTTTTTGATGCTTGTCGGCGTGCTGGTATTTCTGCGAAGAAAGAAGCGGCAGTGAACTTTTTTACGAACCCGCAGGATGGAAGATCCACACTTAGAACAGCTGACATTTTGGTCTTTGGATGGGTAGGAGGGAAGCACGCGTGTGTGGATCTTACTGGGGTCTCTCCTCTTGTCGGTTTGAGGAGCAGGGGTTTCACAGCAGGGCATGCCGCTTTGAAAGTCGATGCATGCAAAGTGGCAACGCACGAGAATGAATGTATAGAAAATCAACATGTGTTTGTACCTTTTGCATTTGATACATTTGGTTTTCTCGCACCAAAGGCAGTGGAGCTCCTCAATAAAGTCCAACGGGTCATGCATTCTAATGTCATATCTCCTAGATCCACAGATGTTGTTTTTAAAAGAATTAGTGTTGCTATCCAGAAAGGGCTAGCGGTGCAGTTTGTTACCCGTTTGTCTTCCATCGATATGTATTGAACTATATTATTCAATGGAAAAGAAAAAATAATAATAATTATAAAATTACTGATCCAATCTTTTTTTGCTAGTGCCCCTTATATTAGTCCTTGGATATAGGTATGTCCCATTACTTTATATATATATATATATATATATATATATATATATATATATATATATATAGCAAACAAGATTTAAATAAATCCTTTCTTTCTTGCAAGGATGGTTCTGGTAGGCTGCTGCGTACAGAGAGATTAAGAACCAAAGATATAACTCAAAGATATAACCATTTTCAGCTAATACTTCTACTTATATTGTTTTTGGTTCTTTCCATGGGTTTATATTTACAATTTTATATATATATATATATATATATATATATATATATATATATATATATATATATATATATATATATATATATATATATATATATATGTATATATATATATATATAGCAAACAAGATTTAAATAAATCCTTTCTTTCTTGCAAGGATGGTTCTGGTAGGCTGGTGCGTACAGAGAGATTAAGAACCAAAGATATAACTCAAAGATATAACCATTTTCAGCTAATACTTCTACTTACATTGTTTTTGGTTCTTTCCATGGGTTTATATTTACAATTACCAGTTTTAATGATGTTTCTTGATTATTTCTACATGTAATTATACGGAACTAGCATAAGTGGCCCAGTTCCAAATGATCTTGGAAATTTGACAAATTTAGTGAGCTTATATCTTTACCTAGATAGTTTTTTAGGGTCAATTCTCATCACATTGGGCAAGTGCTAGAAATAGCAATGTACTTTGCTATTTCTTGCAAAATAAGTAGCTATTTCATGCATTTAGGCCTTGTTTGGTTACAATGCAAGAAATAGCATCATACGTAATTGATTTGACTTGAAAAAATATAAGTTACTTTTTTTTAACTACATAGCTCATTTTATCTCCCCAAGTGTAGGAAACTTGTAGAAAAAGCGTCGACACTGGTTGAGTTGATGCATCTTCAAGTGGTGAAGTTGCAAGGCTTAAAGCCGCCATGGTGATTGTCAAATGAGCACTTAGTCACGGGTTCCTTTTAATGTTGTACATGTTTTGTTTTCTATAAAAAAATATTATGCAATATTAGCAATGTGTTACATTTACTTACAATTGGAATGATTATTTGTATTTTGTATATATTAGTGTAATGATTATTTGTATTTTGCATATATTATGCAATATTAGCAATGTTTTGTTTTCGGTCCTTTTAATTTAGATCTTTTTGTTTATTTTACTAAAAAAAATTTATTCCATTAATTTTAAAAAAAAAAATTATATTTTTACTAAAAAGAGGCAAAAACTTCATGCCTAAACGGAGGGTGTTATGTAAACATAATTTAATAACATCTTGTCTTTAATATGAAGATGAAACATTTCGTCTATAATTCATCCGTAAAACAAATTACTTGCTAAATATGTGTTGCAAATCCGTGACAAATCTATTAGTTATTCATTTGGTTTTGAAGGTCGTAATAAACAATATGATATCGGATTAGCAAAAGCTTCATCCGGCCCTAGATTAGAAAACATGTCGCTAGAATTTGCCATGCTCTTTTATGCGACATATATGGGCTCATCGCTAAAGAGCATCACACACGGCTTATCGACACATCAGTCTATTGCTAAAACTTAATATTCTAGTAGTGTTAGTTGAAGACATTGTTGTGAGAAATCTAAATAGCACTTCTATTGTCACCTAGGATAACCATTGGAAAAGAATGATAAGAGCCCATATAGAAGAGAAGCCATAAAGTCTTGAATTACATCAACAATCAACTATGATGCTAAAATGAGTTGTCAAAGATAGTTTCTTACTTTGTGAGAAAATATAAGATGATAAGAGCAGTGCCGAGAAATAAGCAATATTTTGTAGTATTTCGTAACCAATTTGCTCATCCACATAATCAACATGAGAATACTCATGGAACTCCAAAGTAATGTGTTCAGAAGAATTGGCTCGAAACATGAACAACATATATAGACTAGATCAACAACACAATATAGACTATTCCAACAATGGGGAGAAGATCATAGACATACTTGGCTTAACATGGGTAGGCACATGTGACGTCGAATATTACTTGAAGTCCATGGAAAGTGGTGGCAAGTCGGACAGCCATTTCGTGTTTTTAGCTAAAATGACACGATAACGCACAATAATTTTTATATAACACAGACACAACGCGACACAACGTTGTGTTTTGCTATACTAAGACAAAAACAACCCGATTGAAATACAATAAAAACAACACGAAAATAAAATAAAAAATAAAAACATTTAGTTTATTTAATTCATAAATAATCATACAAAACTCAACAAACACATTTTAATATTTTCTCAATTTCGTTTTCGAGTTTTGAACACTACACGAAACAACGTCGAGTTTTTTACCACCCCCTATTCATGGAAGTAATGGACAAAACAGATCCTTTATCTCAAATCTAGAATGGATAGAACTTTAGATCATGGATTCTAATGGTTTCACTGTCAACGATAATCGTGTCATCCACATATAAAAATAGAATACTAGTGATCAAGAGTCGCAAGAACTAGTAAAGAACCTTAGAGGAAATAATAGCCAAACCAAACTTCTCAAACTAGCTACATGGTGCCTCGTTGAAACCATAGAAAGCCTTTTGTAACCGACAAGATCATTTGGAATAAAATACACCTACGGGAGGTTGCATATAGATTTCTTCACGAAGATAACAATCAAGAAACGCATTCTTGGCATCTATTTGATAGAATTTTCATTAACAAGCAAATGCAATGACAAGTACACTATGGCCAAACATAACCCGAAATACATGAGCAAAAGTCTCCATATTCAATATCATACTCCCGAATCAAACCCTAAGCAATAAGTTGAACTTTACTATTCTTGAAATTTCTTGTGCATAACATCTTATAAAGCAAGGTTAGAAGATGCATCGGTATAGAAAGATTGATCATTATGTATCATTAATGTGGTATAAATACAAGAATGTTAACAGCTTGAAATTGGTGCAATAAAAGATCGAGCACAAAATCAATAAATCGGAAAACAAGCATCATTCACATTAAATCAATACATCATGTTTCAAGAACACCATGCAATATATGAATAGAATGAAATACCTTTTCTGTTTTCAAAATGTAACAATCTAAAACTAGATAGACTAATTTATTCCTCAAGAAAAATCACCAAGTATAACTGTCTAAGTTCTCATATTAATAATAGAACTCAATAGTAGAGTTCATACAAAATTGTACAATTGCATTGCAATTCTTAACAAAACTCCCAAATTATCTTTATTTAATCATTTCTGATCAGTATAAACAGCATCAACATCATCAAGATCAAGTAAATTCGACATAAGTTCCTTGTTTAACTCCATAGCTTCATCATCCACCTGTGATTCACCAACAAATTAGTGTCTCATTGCATCTCCAATTTTGCATAACAATATCTAAAGTATGACCATCAGTGAAATGACTAAAATACCCTTCTATAGATTAATTAGCATATACCTCAATTGGGGTCAAAGGAAGTAGCTCGGATCCATTATCAGGCTCAAAAGCAATTCCCTCCTCACGCAACTTTGATAGTATTTCCATATAATTATCCGAAGAGCTTACAATTTTATAGTATCTAAAAAGTATGAAAATAAATAACTCCATTTAAGAATCAGAATCAGGAATCAATCACAATATATTTAAGGGAAATCTCCATAAAAGTCCTTATATTTTGGCCTCATAATCGATTTAAGTCCTTATATATTTTTTTTATTCAATTAACTCCCAAAAACCGGTAATTGTATTCATTTTGACCCTTTTACCCGGTAAACAGGTCATCCCACTTTCAAAATTTATACTTTTGGCCCAGATTTTAAAATTTTATTACAAATTTGGTCCAACATGGGTGTTTGGCTTAGCTTTTCCCAGCCAAAAGTCCTTTTTGGAAAAGAAAAAAAGCAAAAGATGTTCGGCAAAACTAGTTTTAAAAGCTACTTTTTGAGTTTTGATACAAGGAAAATGAACTTTTTGGAAAAGTCAGAAAACCTGACTTTTTGTAACTTTTCCAAAAAGGACTTTTGGGCTGTGAAAAACTAAGCCAAACACCCCCTTACACTTTTGGCCCAGATTGTAAAATTTTATTACAAATTTGGTCCAAAATTTACACTTTTCACCCAGTTTTTAAAATTATATTACAATTTTGGTCCAAAATTTACACTTTTGGCCCAGTTTCTAAAATTTTATTACAAATTTGGTCCAAAATTTACACTTTTGGCCCAGTTTTTAAAATTTTATTACAAATTTGGTCCAAAATTTACACTTTTGGCCCAGTTTTTAAAATTTTATTACAAATTTGGTTCAAAATTTACACATTTGGCCCAGATTTCAAAACTTTGTTACAAATTTGGTCCAAAATTTACACTTTTGGTCCAGATTTTAAATTTTATTACAAATTTGGTCCAAAATTTACACTTTTGGCCCAAATTTCAAAATTTTGTCATGAGTTCATCCTAAATTTAGTTGTTTTACACCTTTTTTTTTCAAAATTTTGTTTCTTTGATGTATAAAATCATATTCATACAAAAAAAAACATATTTTCACATTAAAAACCTTCTTTTTAATGGAGACTTCCCTATATTTAAACCAAAAGTGAATCTTTAAAGATACCTTTCAGAGTTATCTTCTTCAGAGTCATCATCTTCATCAATGAAAGGTTCAATGACATCATCCGCACCCGAATCCAAAGCAATTGAAAGCAGTGTGTCTTTATCAGCATCTGTAACTTTGATATTAACAACGTGGGCCCGCCTAAATTTAAACATAATAGAACCAGGATCCGCCATCTTGCCACCACAATCCTTCACCACTTCTCTCACAGCCGCCACTGATCTGTTGATTTTATCGGTTGAAACCTCAACTATGATTCCAACTCCACCATAACCATATACCTGAGGTTTAAAAAAAAAAAAGATTAAATTAGATTTTTTTTTTTGGGATAGTATCATAAAAGACCCTATATTTTGGGGTTTTGCTGAATTAAACCTCGACTTTTATCTTTTTCCTGAAAAAGACCTTGTGTTGTTCCATTTTTTTCGATTAATCTTCCGGTTTTAGACAATTTTTTCCGAAAAAAAAAATCAAAAGTTCACTTTTTTCCGAAAAACCCTCATATTTTACAATCTTTTTCAGGGAAAAAAAGTGGTTTAATCTCATAAAAGACCTTATATTTTGTGTTTTTTTCCGGATTAAACCTCAACTTTTTTTTCTTGAAAAAGACCTTACATTTTTTCATTTTTTCCGATCTGGCCCTTTTAGTAATTTTTTTCCAAAAAAAATTGTAAAATGTGGGTTTTTCTGAAATAAAAATAGAAAGACAAATTGAGGGTTTTTTTTGGAAAAAATGAAAAAGTACAAGGTCTTTTTACAGAAAAAAAATAAAGATGAGGTTTAATCACGGAAAAAACACAAAATATAAGGTTTTTTATGAGATTAACCCAAAAAAAGTTGAGGCTTATTTCAGAAAAAAAAAAAAAAAAAAAAAAAAAAATCTGAAGGTTTTTTTAGGAATATAAAAGTTGAGGGTTTTCTGGGAAAAAAATTGTCTAAACCAGAAGATTATCGGTAAACCTGCTAAAAAGGCCAAACTGGAATAAATAAATAAATGCAATGTCTTTAATTAAGAAATAAAATAAACTTGAGGTTTAACTGATATAAGGGTCTTTTATGATATTAACCTTCTTTTTAAGAATTATGTAATTTGGTTATAATTTAAGAATTACCTCATAGATTTTTTCAATGTATGCTTCTTGGCCTTTATCAGAAGCTCTCTTGATGTTTCTTTCTAGGATTTCTTTAGGAACATCAAGCTCTTTAGCTTTTTCAAGAAGAGCTGCAAGACTTGTATTTGATACTGGATTTGGTCCACCTTTCTTCACTCTGTAATGGGCTTAATTGGTTAAGAACTTCATCAAGAAAGCTATACATGGCTGTTTCTTTTTTACTTAATCTAGACATAATGACTTATTGGCTTAATGTATTAAGACACTAATCAAAATGACACAAATATCAATTATGAAAAAACATAGCAATCATGTAATGTTTTTATTGTGTTTTATTTTTAAAACTACATACTTGATAAAAAGATAATATTTTAAGCTCCACATGAGTGCATGGGTAAAGAATTTTATAAACTTACGCAGATACAACTTCCTTTCCGACTTTTGCATAAAGTTTGGCTTTTTTTGCATCTTGAGCCCCCTGCATTTAGGCCTAATAATGAATGCAGAAACATTATGATTAAGCAATAAAAAACCTTACTTCCACTAACATTATTATCTCTCAGAAGGAAAATTGAATCTAGAACATTAAAGCCCTAAGAAAAATATCAAAACCCTAATAGGACATGGATATAGGATATGCAAAACGGATGCTCAGTAAGAAAAAGATGCAAAATGGGTCAAATCTACGATTTTCCATGTTCAAAATTCATATAGTTTTTGTGATGAATTGAACAGGAGCAAGCTTCTGTTGTTAGTATTCCTTGAAGAACTGAAATTAATTTTGGACGACTTTTATATTTGATTTCGGTAGTGAAATCCCTATAAACAAACAAGCGGAAGCACGTATGAATTCTTACCTTCCTGCCTGCAATTTTGCAGGACCTTCTTCCCATACAGAGAGGCCCACGTGTCCAAATCTTTCTTACAGAATTCAAAGATTGGAACTTAATCGGAGTATCCCATTTTGCACAAGATGAGTACATTGAGGTAGAAGATAGATTCGTGTTTAACCTAACAGCCCCTAAAACCAAAACACGAGATTTCAGGAATGAACAATGACAAATGCATAAAGAAAGTGTCCGTTTTGAGGGAAACCCCTGTTGAATTTTGGAAACAATCAAATGAATGAAATCTTTAAGCATCGTTGGAAATGCGATAAGGGAGAAGGGTTTAACCTTGAATAGGGAAGGAATTGGGGAACCTCAGGGGAGCCGCAGTTGAGAGTCTGTAGAATATTGCACCAAAAGCTCTACCTGATGAACTCATCGGTGCTTAAATTAGCCAGACAGATTTTCAGAGTGGAAGATTATGAAGGTTTGAACTTTGAAGGCTGGAGTAGCCCCGAAGATGGAACATATCGACATTTTTGGGTTCTGCTCAAGTTGTAAAAATTTCAATTTTACATTTTCACCCCCTAAAAGTTTTAAAGCCTTTTTTATTAGCAACTCATGGATGTCAGGAGGACTATAGAACAAACATTAAACAAAAAACTGTTTTATGTTTAATATTTATATTTTATAAACGAAAAATAGGGTTAATCAAAAATTTAACCACATGAGGAGTACACATGTTTGCAGTTTATAAAAACAATCATCAAATATGTCGTAGTTTGGTTCGGAACGATAGATATGTCATATGTGTCTGCTTAAACAATCATCAAATATGTCATAGTTTGATTCCCCTTAACATGATTAGTTTTAAACTGACATCAAAATAACCAAAACACTAAAACCGATGAAAACCACATACAAAAAGATAGAACCCTAATCTGATCACTAGATTACTATTGTTTGCTTAGATTGGTTTTTTGCATAATGGACTCACTTAGATGCTGAAATTTCTTATGCATTTCAATAAATATGCCTTATATCAGTTGTTTACCACATATAATCTTCATCCTTATCTAGAAAATAAGTGAAAGTAATGCCTAAATAGGTTTTTATCACGCAAAAGACTGAAAGCTTCAATACTTTAGTTTCATCTAGTAGAGGGTTGATTTCTATGTATGCATGTGTAAGTGTTAAAGCTTGAGCCACTTGAACGAGACGTTGTTGCTCTTCTTCATAATTTGTCAAGATTGGTTGCCTTGAATGGTTTTTTATTTAAAAATTTGTCCTAAATCCGAAGTCGGGGACTCTATAATCCAAAGTTTATGTCTGAAATGTCTTGTTTCAAAGATCTTGGTCAATTTTTCCAAATGAATGAAAAGGTGATTATTTTAAGAAAATATTCCATTTTATATGGTTGTTTTGTGATTATCCCTAAAATATAATTATATTTTTTTAGAATGGCTAACACACACTTGAACCCTTCAACCTTTGGCCGACAACTCCCAATACCGCTAGTCATGCCCAGCCCGAACGGTGGGCAATAGGGGCGACCGCCCAAGGCCCATTGTTCCAAGGGGCCCGAATTTTTTTATGGATTATGTAATATTACTATATAATCACTAGTCTATTTTTAAGAGGAAAAAGATAAATTGAAGGAAACAAGAAAAGAGCCAAATTCAAAGCCCGAAATTTGATATATTGCTAAAAGTAGGAAGAAGCAATAACATATGTATAGTTATTGTTGTTCATAAAGAAGATGCTACCAAAATGGGGGAAATCGAGTCGACGACTTGTAAACTGACAACCTATGAAGCAATCAAGCAATGATAGAATGGATTAGTCAATTATGTTATCTCGATTAATCCTAATTCTTAACAGTTAGAATCTTATTGCATATAGAATCTTAATAACCATTTTTGTTACTATAGCATCCATAGAAAGCAATTTTTCAAATTTAAAATTATCAAAGAATTACTTAAGGACATCGATGTCACAGAGAAATGTCCAATGGTTTGACTACTTTATGTATCGATAAAGCCGTAAAGGTATGTTAGACAACATTAATCTTGATACTTTTTTTTCGGAACGGAAAAGAAAATTGACTTACTTGGATTCAAACTCCTGACCAACCGGATAGACACACGACACAACCACTAAACAAATGTTTGTTTTTATTCATCTTGATATTATTATTAATGATTTTGTATGTGAAACAAATACATGAAATAGTTTTCTTTAAATTGGTAGATTTGTGTAAAAGTTTTTACTATAGTTATGTATTTGATACGATTATTAATGATTTTATATCTAAAAAAGCTAGAAGAATTATTTTTAATTAGCATATATTTATAAATTGTTTGGCTGTATTTTTGTCTTTGAATGGCCTTTACATATGTTATTCATCAATTCTATCAAGTTTTGGTTTATTTGTTTGGACTTAAATCATTTTTTAACATCTATAAGACTATCGTAATAAACCGAATAAGGTTTGGTTTAATAGGTATTATTAATGTTATTTAGTTGCAGGGCTTAGATACGGTCTACCGGGTAAACTGTTTGAATTTTCAATTCTATATTTTCTTTCTTTTATAAAAGGGATGTGGTATGCACTAAAATGCATATTAATTTGAACCTTAGTGTAGTATTAAAAATACACTTTTATGATAAGATAATTTGCAAAGTAAGTTAGCCACATCTCTTTACAACATTGAGTCATAAACTTCACCAAAAGTTTGTAGGTCTTTCGGTATGTTTTAACGTTAGCAACAGGGTCGGTCCAAAGGGAGTTCAAAGTGTGTGCATGAACAGAACTCATTAAATCATAGGGCCCAAAAAATTGCATATATATTAGCCTAGGTTGAATTTTCGGCCCAAATAAAGTTAGGTTAATTCTTTTTCACTACCAGTCACACAAGAAAGCACGCACGCATCGTATTTACTTCAGAAGTGGGAAAATCAATTGAAACTTGGGGAAGTTAAAAAAAACGGTTCAATTTCTTTGCTGATTATGCAGATATTAATAATGGCTATCGAGTCGTCTCCAATCCTAGAGAGCAACAGTCTCAATCTTTGAATAAAAAATCAGTCAATTATAGAAGTTTGAGGTTTCTACTTTCGATTTATTTCTTCTTTCTTCTTGAAAATCAGAAGCAAAACAATCTTACAACCTTCTTGAAAAATAGTTTTGCGTTCTTACAATCATACAATAGTATATAAAAGGTAATCAAATGGCTTCTTCATGTTATTGGGTTTACCTAAAATAATGAAAAATCAAGTAAAATCGAACCGAAAAAGACTATCATAATTCAGTTGGCCGAATCGAATTACCCCAAACCAAATATTAGAGAACACGACGCATTTAGGGTGGGTTGATTGGTTTTGATTTTTATGACACCCCTACTCAACCCCCTAACCCAACCCAAGATATATAAATGTTATTAGAGAAATTAATCTTCTATGATCCCAAATTTCAATTTTTTTGATTACTTCATCAGCAACTTAACCCCCGTCCCAACCTTATATGGAAAAAATTACAATCAATAATTGGTTTTATTCCATTTAAAACTATACGAACTAGTTGCATGCCCGGGTATTTAGATTTCTATTGTAAAAAGTGCAAATCGGTTCAACCCTTTCATTAAATAACAAAACCCATAATTTACATTTGGACAAAATAGAAATTAAAACTATCTATAATCATATTTTTCTATACAATTAGAATATGAAAAGATATTAGTCAAGACATTCATTTGTAATGCCAAATGGTTAAAATTCATACACATTATAACAACTCTATTCATTGCAAAAAACTTCTTTATACATCAAAATATTTGATGTGTATATTATTATTGCAAAAAAACTTTTTTATAACTAAATTTTGACGGTAGACTACTGTCATGATTGAATCTTTTTAGGTTTCGCTAATACATTTGTAATGCCATTCAATATCTATTAATTTAGATAACATGCATCACATAAAGTTGGTCATGTGATGCAGTCGATAAACACATTGATCCATCTTCCAAACATATTTTATACAAACAAATTTGGAATAATTGTCATCTAATGCATACTTATTCGTCTTTCTGTGATGATTTTTCCAACAAAGTCTAGAACTAATTTATTTATATTTGAAGGACTTAAAGTATTGAGGGTTAGTTCATTCATCTGTAGAATTCATAGTTTTTTTTTTCAACAGCAAGAAAGTTTTCACTCCAAGGATAAAGCTAGCCAGAAGCCACACGATTACAAGACATTACAAGACATTAAGACATTCAACCGTAGAATTCCCATTTATTTTTCATTTTGCAACAATATTTGACATCCTATGATCTTTTAATTCAACTCAATAAGTACCATTGTTGCTTCCTGGCCTTTAAACAAAAAATAAAAATTAACTTCCATATTTTACAAACTTTTTCATTATCAAATGAATATGCAAGAAATAGCTATATATAGGGGCGTAGTGGTGCACAAAAAAACCGGTTTGGGAACCGAACCGCCTTATAAACCGGTTCGACATGAACCGATTCAAGAAGAACCGAACCACCGGTTTGGACAGGTTCGAGATTATGGACCGGTTTAGTGGGAACCGATTTAGAACCGGTTTAGTGGGAACCGGTTAGAACCGTCATCATCACAGCTCCTCATCGCCATCGAACACCACCACCACCATCATCACCTGCTTTCACCATCGCCATATATAAACCAGCATTGCTATCGCAGCTTCTCTGAGCACCACCTCCTCCCATGTTTGCTTTGTTTGCTTTCATCGGGCAAAGAACTCCAAAAGTAAAAGAACCTTCAAATATATATTAATATTTTTTCTGCAGGAAGGTAACTTCAAATATATATTAATATATATGTATTGTACGATGGAGAGACGCATTGCACTAATAAACAAAAGCATGATGGACACATGCATGATGCATGGGAACTAACAAACAAAAGCATTCAGGTACTTTTCTGCCGGAAACCTCCATTTTTGTTTGCTGTCAAACTGCTATGTCCATTTTATTTAAAGGGAAAACTGTAATAAAGTCCCTATATATTGGCCTCATAATCGATTTAGTCCCTATATATTTTTTTTATTCAATTAAGTCCCAAATACCGGTAATCGTATTCAATTTAACCATTTGACCCGGTCAACAGGTCATCCAACTTTCAAAAATTACATTTTTGGCCCAGATTTCAAATTTTATTACAAATTCGGTCCATAATTTACACTTTTGGCCCAGATTTTAAATTTTGTTACAAATTTAGTCCAAACTTTACCCTTTTTGCCCAAATTTTAGAATTTTATTATGAATTCCTCCTAACTTTAGTTTTTTTACAAATTTCTTTCTCAAAAAGTTGTTTCTAATATGTTTTTTCTTTATAAAATCATATTTATAAAAAAAACATATTTTCACATAAAAATCTTATATTTTCTATATAAAAACGTTTTTTAAAAAGCTTTTTGTATATGAAATATTTAGTAATAAAAATATGTATTTATTAAGTATATAAATATATACAAATCCGTTTTTATAAAAAAAATGTATATAAAAAACGTATTTTACAAAAAAAAATGTATACAAATCCGTTTTTATATAATACGTGTTTGTATACATTTTTTTTGTAAAATACGTTTTTGTATACATTTTTTTTTATAAAAACGGATTTGTATATATTTATATACATAATAAATACCTATTTTTATAACTAGATATTTCATATTGTCACAACTAGAAATTTTATGTTTTTGTAACAATAATGATGATAACAATTGTAACTAAAACTTGAAAGCATGCATGATGTTTATTCAATGACAACAAAATTCCATCAAACACTCTATACAAACACTTCAAATAGTCAACGAAAGATTGGAAACCCTAAAAATCCCGGTTTAAGTCCCATATGGACTAGGATTTTCTTATTGGGCCTAATGGACCAATAAGTCTCCAATTTGACTAGTTTGGGCTTAGAACTCTTTGTTGGGATCTAATTCAACCCACATTCATGAGATTTAACATTTTGGACCATATTGGGCCTAAAATGGAATAAACTACTCCAATAAGCCTTATTGGGCCATAACAAATCCAATAAGCCCTAAAGGGCCATAAAATTCATTCTTTTATGCAAATTGGGCCGTAAACTACCCTAAAGGCTCAAGAAGTAAAAAACAAAGTCAAAATCCTTATAAGTGTCATTTTTGCAAAAATAACAAAGATTTGGGTAAAACATAATATTTTCAGTTCTATAAGGATAAAATGGTATTATTCACATAAAATCTGACTTTTATGAAAATAACACTTTTCTAGGGGTCAAAAACATATATTTTAGCTTATTGGGCTTTAATTTGGGCCTCACGAGTTTTTGGGCCCAAAGTTGCGAAAAAATGAAATGTTGAGGGGCTGAAATGGAAAACTTAACAAACCATGAGTCTAAAACGTGAATAAACTATTTTTAGGGGCTGAAAATGACTTTGATGCAAAAATTGGACTAAAAATGCAAAGTTTTTGATTTTTGGGGTCAAAATTGTAAAACTTACGGAATTTGAGCCAAAAGTGTAAACTTTTTACAACTAACGGCTGGAAATGGCAAATACAATAGTTTTGGGCTGAAATTATTTTTTAAATAAAGTTTGGGTCCAAAATGTCAAGAAAAACGGTTTAAGGACCAAAAATGTCGATTTTCATAAAAAAGGACTAAAAGTGCCAATTTTATAGATAAAGGGGCTGAAATGGTCAAACTAAATGTTTTTGGGCCAAATAGACAAATATTAAATTATTGGGTTAAAAATATTAAGTTTATAACGCATGGTTTTAAAAATATATAAATACGTATATCCAAAGCTTCGTTATAAATCAAACGTCAAAGTATTTTAACACTTCGAATAAACATTTAGCTTACAACAAATACCTACATTACGAACTTAAGATCAATAAATTATAAATGATTCAATGGTTGGGCTCAAATATCTTCTATCCGTGCTATTGGGCGGCCCAATATCATGATTATTGGGCCCAATATAATCACACATGTTTATTGGGCTTCCGGTGACCCAATTACATACCCAATGGGCCTTTATCAGCTTTAACATGCTATTGGGCCTTAATGGTCCATTTGCATTGCTAATAAGACCATAAACATTCATAATATGCTTAATGGGCTATAACGTGTCCGTAGCATACTCGACAGCCTGTAATAACATACAAAGTTAGTGGGCCTCCGTTGTCCTCTTCTCTTCGTCTGTTAGGCTTACCTTTTATTCAAGTAAACATAAATCGGGTTGTAAAACAATGCTATTCAATTTCATTTGGATTTAGTGAGAAATAACGGGTGACACCAATAAGTGTCGGTCGTAGTCTGTAGTTATAATCAAAGTCTCCTAGAGGGAGAGCGAGAGTTTGTGTATAGATCTATACGGGGGTGACTCCCCCACACCTAAGTTGTTCGCTACAGTTAGACTCGGCCAGTCTAGGGTGACAAAATCTTAATTCAAGACCGGCATTCGATAAAATGCCAAGACAGACGAATTAGTCATTATTATGCATGGTTATAACGACTCACATAGAGATCCATTACCACCTAAGTAATCATGGGAAATCATATCCATATGCTGTGACGATACACTAATACAAAACTATCATACTATTTATATCGGAAAACATCGGGTTTTCCGGGGGAACAACATTATTCACTTTTACTTACAACAACTATAATACAAGAAACTATTATGAAAGGCATTTCACTTTTACAGGTTTTTGAAATCATTCACACGTATACTTATGGATCATCACACCTTTTTCGTAAACAATTTCTGTTACAGAAAATATCGGATTTTCTGGGTTTTACAAACAACACAAAACATTTACACATCAAACCTGCTTATGAACTCACCAACATTATATATGTTGACCATTTTCAAAATAACTTGTGTTCTCAGGTAACCGTTAGAATGAAGAATTATCAAGCGTGTTTCTGAAATGTCTTTTGTGTGATGTCGATTGATAAACAATTTATGTTTTGGATTATGTAATGTAAACAATGTACTCGATGTGAACAATGACGGTTGTAATGTATTAATGCATAGTGATGTTTATGTTATGTTTCATGTATATTCATTGTGATGATATCTCAATTTAAGTCACATGAGCCCTCGGACGTTTCCGCCGTCTGGTTCGAGGGTGTGACACATATACAAAAAACTTTTTATATAGAAAATATAAGATTTTTATGTGAAAATACGTTTTTTTTTTTGTATAAATATGATTTTATACAAATCCGTTTTTATAAAAAAATGTATACAAAAACGTATTTTACAAAAAAAATGTATACAAATCCGTTTTTATATAATACATGTTTGTATACATTTTTTTTTGTAAAATAGGTTTTTGTATACATTTTTTTTATAAAAACGGATTTCTATATATTTATATACTTAATAAATACCTATTTTTATAACTAGATATTTCATATACAAAAAACTTTTTATATAGAAAATATAAGATTTTTATGTGAAAATACGTTTTTTTTTTTTTTGTATAAATATGATTTTATAAAGAAAAAACATATTAAAAACAATTATTTGAGAAAAAAAGTTGTAAAAATAAACTAAATTTAGGATGAATTCATAATAAAATTCTAAAATTTGGGCAAAAAGGGTAAAGTTTGGACCAAATTTGTAACAAAATTTAAAATCTGGGCCAAAAGTGTAAATTTTGGACTGAATTTGTAATAAAATTTGAAATCTGGGCCAAAAATGTAATTTTTGAAAGTTGGATGACCTGTTGACCGGGTCAAATGGTTAAATTGAATACGATTACCGGTATTTAGGACTTAATTAAATAAAAAAATATATAGGGACTAAATCGATTATGAGGCCTATATGTAGGGACCTTCTTGTAGTTTTCCCTTATTTAAATCACCAAAACAAGAAAGAAACAAAAGAGTTCAATGAACCGGTTTGAAGAACCGGTTTCCTCCCGAACCGGTTTCCAAGGAACCGAACCGGTTTACAAAGTTCATATATTTTTATTGAAGAACCGGTTTAGCCTTGAACAGGTGTTGACCATATTGACTTGAACCGAACCGGTTTGAAAAAAAAAACGGTTTGTGCACCCCTATAGGGGCGTAGCCAATGTATGGCAAGAGTGGGCATTGGCCTACCCACACAAAATTAAGGTTACATATATAGGTATGTATAATATATATTTTTGTTAAATTACATTTAAAACTTGAAATTATTAGAAGGGAATACATTGTTGTCTATGTCGATTAGAATCTATTTTAGATTATTTTAATGATGCAAGACAACATCGTGTGCAACTTAAAATAAATAATTTAGTTTAGAATGCATATATAGTTATATTTTGTTATCGTTTAAAGAATTTTGTCATTCGTTTATATTTTGTATATTATTTGGTCTACCCTAAAATAAAATCATGGCTACGTCATTGGCTATATATATTACCATAGATTTGTGTTATAGCACCATACTTTCATTTCTTTCTATCATACATTGTATTTTTACTCTCTTTCTTATTTACATAAAGGGTAAAACCATAAATATTCGAAAAAATCTAACGGTTATTATGAATAGAGAGACTAAATTTGAGTTCTTTTTGGGTTTCTTAGTCTTCCATCAATTATGTTTGCTCGTATAAGTAGTTATTTTTCCGATGTAAATGTATTTGGAATTAAATTTCAGATTATATATGTAACTAGTTCTTTCAACGACTTTTATTTTTTAAATTATGTAATCTATTTCTAACCAAAACAATATTTGGGATGATTATTGGTTGTTCCCATTTTCTAACGAAGTCTTGATATCAGGAAACACAAAGTGGGAGTGGGATGGGAGGTGGGTGGCCGATGTGCAGGTCGGACACAGGATTTTATAATAGGTGTGGCAGGTGACACATTTTTTTACGTAGTGGCACAATAGTACAAAAACGAAAATTTCGAAAAAATTTACATTACGTCCGAAAAAACAGGGGTTTTCGGTGCTACTATGGGCACCATAGTGGAACCACCCCTGCCAATGTGGCACATGATTACCGGAGGGAATACTGTCTCAGCCACTCGATGCCACACAAAAGGTTCCCACAGCCACATGTTTGTCCCGATTCTTGTGAACATAAAAGTAGGAAAGAGATCGGAGCGGGGTGGCGGGGGGCGGTAGATACGGGAACACACCGTGCACCATTAGGATATAGATTTACGGTTTTGTTCATTAAGTATATTAAGATAATAACAAACCAAATAATCATGTTTAAATTGAGAAAAAAAAAACATAGAAAAAAAGGATTTATATTACTAAAATGATTATAAATGAAACTTTTATGAATGTAATAAGTAGATTAGATGGACAAAAACTAGTATAGAAAAAGAAATATCATCTTGAATAGGATAAACACAAATTCCGATGTCATTAACACCATTAAGGTATAAACAGTCAGTCCAACTCCCCTAAAACTAGTTTTATTCCATATTCATCCATAGAAAAAGCAATATCATCTTTGATCATTCCCAATCTATCCAGCAGTTGTTGATCACATAGAAATCATTATGAACTGCCTCTGGCATGGGCGTCACCATTCTCTGAGTCAGCCCAAGGTATTTCAACCTTTCACAAGTGGATGCAAGTATCACCACATCTTCCCAAGAAAAGTTCTTACATGAAAAGAACTCAAGTTCTTCCAATGTTTCATGATCTTCAAAAGCAAGCAAACCTTCACTTGTAACAGCCTCACAACCCGTCAAAGAAATCGCCTTCAGTTTCCAATAGTGTTCACCAATAACAAACAATGAAATATCAGTTACGTTTATCAACCAAGAGAGATCCAATCTTTCTATCTTTGGGAGTTGCAACAAGGCACCAACCCCAACGTCTGTAATGTTAACCCCACACTTTGATAGATTAAGATCCGTTAAACAACGAATTTGCTTCAAGTATGAAATGCCATCATCGCTAATCTTGTCACATTCAGCCAAAACAAGCTCCTCCAAGAAATGCCTCACATGCCCATTTGAAAGATACTTCAAACCCAAATCGGTAATCAAGTAACAACCTTGTAAATTCAAAACACGTAACCAACTTGTTGTTTCTGCAATAGCTTTGAGTGATTCGTCTGTGACACTAACACATCCACTTAAATCCAAAACTGCTAAATTCTTAGATGATCTTACAAGAGAAGTAACTTCTACATCTCCTACATGTAACCTCCGACTTAAAGACACGTAATACAAATTCTTACAAGCATTTGTAACTTCACACAAACCATCGTTATCAAAATCAACCTCTATCATGGAATCCGTTTGAGAATCGGTGTTTTTTTCTAAACTGAGGTTCATGTACCAGAGCTTGGGGCATGAATGTGCGAGGAGTTTCATGTGGGTGTTTGAAAGTGGTTTATGACATTCAAAGGTGACAAGATTTGGGGATTCGGGTAGGATATCATAGAGTAAATCAGGAAATGCAATGTGTAAATTAGTTAAGCGACTACAAGCAAGTTTCAAGAATTGTTTGGATGCTTGATAGAAGGATCTTCGGTCATCTGGGTTGTGAATTCTCTTGAAGATAGAGATTAGTTCGTCATCTCCAAGTTGTGTCATGGCTTAAAGGCTTAGGATTATCTAGTATCAAAGCAAAAGCGTTTTAACTATCAAGGAAGAAGAATTAATGGTAGTAATATGGATAAGCAAATTGAAACTAATAGCGTTTCAATATATATAGACTCAAAAAACAGTAGAAACCCATAGAGTAAATTATTAGATTCCAAAATATAATAGAAACTCATAGACTAACATATTAGATTTCCAAAAACTATAGAAAACTCTTACTAAAATATTAGATTTCCAAAAACTATAGAAAACTCTAGACTTTGTAGACTCTCATCACAACAATGAAATGATGAAATGTTAATTGATATAACTTGTGACATTCTGTATATAAACAATTTTTTAAAATAAAAATTTGGGTGCACTTTTATATAGAAAATGGGGTGTTATAATATTCATAATTCATTGACATTTTATGAAAAACAAGTGAATACAGTTGAAACCCTAGAAACAGATCATTCATCGAGGATAGCACGCCCTAAATTAGTGGCGAGAGCCGCCCTAACAGAGCTCAGGGCGTGTGGCGGCAGCCCCACCTCCACAAAATCAGGGCGCAGCCTTGCCACTGATGACTCTTGCAATTTATTCAATAGCAAGTTACATTGAGATACATTTAACAGAGGACCCTCTTGCCACGTCAGCAACTTCAACTGCAAATAAATAAATAAATAATATTAAAACTTTATATATATGGGAAAAGCGTTGTCGTTTTAGTCGGAAAAAAAATGTTATAATTTGCTCACCGAATCATACAAAAGAGGAAGCCAAAAGCGTTGTGGCGTAGAAGGGTTTTTCATTATCTGTGTCACAAAATAATAAGATTTAATTACATTTTTGGTCCCTAAGTATTGTTGATTTTTGCAATTTCGGTCCCAGAAAGTTTTCTTTTACAATTTTGGTAGTTATTTACGGTTCTTATAATGTTTTTGGTCCATGTTCCAAGTATTTTGGTCCCCAAGTATAGCTGATTTTTGCAATTTTGCTCCCAAATATATAGTCACCAAGGACATTACAAAAACTTAAAAGGACCAGAATTGAAAATTTAAAATTATACTCAGGGACCAAAAATGTAATTTACTCCCAGATGAAACATCATGGTCAAAGCCTCAAAGGACTAAAACAAATATAAAGTAAATTACGAATTTGGTCCCTGGTGCTTTCCTCAAAATTGCAAGTTTTGTCCAATGTTATTTCCTTTTTCAGGCTTGCATATCGTTATCGAATAAAAAATTAAGGACGACTTTGGAAGACTTCAAAAATCAGACCAAACTTGCGATTTTTGAGTAAAGAACAGGGACCAAATTTGTAATTTATTCAAAATTAATATGTCAAAAGAGTAAATAATCACATACCGATATAAGGGATTCACCAGCTTTTCTAGCAGCATCAGTAACAACACCATCTTGCACTTGCTGAAGACTCTTCTTGAAGTCCCTATACCTAAACACCACCAAATTTTTTTTTATATCAGAAAAAAAATATTAAAATTTTTAGTAAATTACAGAAATGGTCCCTGTGGTTTGGTGAAAATGGCAGGTTCAATCCATTTTTAATTTTTCTTGCATAGATAGTCCTCATGGTTTCATTTTATTGCAATTTTGGTACCTCTTACTCGCACCGTTAGTAAAATGACTATTTTACCCCTAGCCATAACTTACTTGTGTAAAAATTCAAGACCCCCTACAGTTCTTGATTCAGTGCCCATCAATTCAATTAATCCTTCCCATTGCTGTATATATACATAAGGTATTAATACAAATCATACATTCATACATACATACATACAAACATACATACATACATACATACATACATACATACATACCTCAAAACTTTCATCAGAGATTGACTTTCCAACAAAGTCAAACAACTTCTGAGCAATTCTATTAAGGCGAACTTCATCACGAGCCTGTTGTAGCCAGAAGATTCCGGAACCTTTTCTACCATGTTTCCAGTGATGCATTCCAACAATCTGTTAATATGTCATTTTGTTATAAACAATTATTCAATAAAACATTTATAAAAAAAAACATTGATTTAATAAAATTACCTTCATAGCATTTGCACTCACACTATCAAGATCATATAAACGACATATCTCAATATTCTGTTTGCAGTACAAAAGTAATTGAACATTAAGTCAAAAAGTCAAAAAGTCAAAGCACATTGAAGGTCAACGAGTCAACCTTGAGGAGAACTTGACTATGATATACAGGTTGTTTGTATAACAAAATTTCCAACAATCCAACTCCATGTTTCATACAAGATATTAAATATATTGGAGCAATCTGCAAAAAAAAAAAAAAAAAAAAAAAAAAAATTATAAAAAGTGAAATGTTGCGTTGTTTTTAATAGGAAAAAGATTTGCACACTCACTTGCCACGTCAGCGCATGAGAAGATAACACTTGAGCATAAACAAGTCTATGTGATTCCTCTATGCTAATTCCCCCTAAATTATGTCTTTCTTCTTTTAAAAGAATTTCTGCTTGAATATTGCCAGCTGTCAGTAGCTCTGTAGCATGTGCAATCATCCTATTATCACAAAAAAATAATTATTATTATTATTATTAGAAAATATTGAAATTTGAAAGTTATGTGATTAAAAATTAAAGATTAGCTCACCAGGGACCAAATGATTTTGAGCACTCTGCCAATATGACCTAAAAAAAAAAGAAATAATAAATCAGATATCAAATTAATAATAATTTGTTGAAGTAAAATATTTTTACCTCTGTATTTTCTCCAAGAATTCCAATTATAAGACTCATGAGCTTATGTGGAGTTGATATAGGCTTTAGCTGTATGCATTTTTGAGCTAAAACATGCATACTTTCTAAACCCTGAATATAAAAAACATATTAATGTGATGATGTCATTAATCTTTGAACCAAATTATGATTTAAAAATAAATATTACTAACCGAAGTAAAGGGTCTGATATATAGGAAGTGAGCAATATATAGCTCTAACCAATGACAGGTGGCATAAGTGAGAGTATTTATGTTTCCCAACATGATTTGAAGTAAATTTTTTAGGTTTTCTTTTGTCTGATGATGGCTGCATTGAAGCCAATATGCACTGCAATCCAATTTTGTAATTTGTGCTCTCCATTTTTCCCATGCCTGATATAAATATATATATCCATATTTATTAAAAGATTATTTAAAAGTTAAAACATTGTTTTAAAGATAAATGTTTTACCTTCATAAAATCAGACTTGTTGTAACAGCATTCACCTAGCTTTCCATCTGGTAAATCCACACGCATACGTGGCATTTTTGATATTAGAACAGCAACTGCTTCCACAAGTCCATTCTCTGTCTGTTTAATGAGAAATGACGTAAATGCCCCTACACTGAGCTACATATAACTCTTAACAATAACAATGTTACTTGAGTTGAATACAAACCTCACGAGAACCTAGCTGATTAAGCTGATAAGATCCATGCAAACGCAATAACTTCACCTAAAATTAAAACAGTATTGATGCTTTTAACTTTTTATGAATATTATTTATTATAAATGTTAATTAACCTTTTGTGGTTTAACTTTAACTTATAAGTATGTAAAACTCACTACAATGTCTAGCCAACCAACTGAAAGTGCTGAAGAAATT
Organism: Lactuca virosa; assembly: GCF_052849685.1. Classification (NCBI taxonomy): domain Eukaryota; kingdom Viridiplantae; phylum Streptophyta; class Magnoliopsida; order Asterales; family Asteraceae; genus Lactuca; species Lactuca virosa. The sequence goes on along the minus strand of NC_136431.1, from coordinate 43,008,397 downwards.
GCTTGCCAATATGCAGCTTCATTTTCAACTGTCTGTATATTAATAAGTTGTGCTTGAAATTCCACCAATCTCAAATGGACAGTTGGCATTTGTCCAGAGAACAAACTATCATAATCCTGAGAGAATCAGAGAAGTATTATTCATAATGAATAAAAAGATGATTAAATTCATTGTAAAAGTTTAGACTTTAGACAAGTATACTTACAGTTAACCAATCAACAAGCTGTTCAGGGATCCAAGACTGAGATTGTTTGTTGGCATAGAATATTTCAAGGAGCTCCCATGCAGCTTTCAGAGAGCTTGGCTCCTCATCAATCTATTGTGAAGATTTTATAAAGAAAACATAAAGATTAACAATATGATAAAAAGAAACAATTTAAGAAAACAAATACCTTTAATACTGTCTTTGGATCTTCAATTAACGAGCTAGGGCTGGACTTCCTGTTTCCTAAAAGGGAATTTATTTCCTTGCTGTACTCAAGAACATATTTTGACCTGGTTGCATGAAGTAAATTAACAATCAGAGAGTAAATCCGAAAGTCCTCAACATTTTGACCTGATTCCCTCACTATTAATGTTGAAAAATCAAGTACTTGTTCTTCAATTTAGAAGAAAATCAAGAAATTTTCAAAATTGGGGATTTCACTCCCCTTGTTCTGATTCTAGAATTACTAAGTTATCAAACCTTCCTGCATAGATACTCACAAGACATTGTTCTTATTAATCGAGCTAAGATCATAAAAGCGAATGCTCTTATCAATTTTCGAACCTCTCCATAATTTTATCAAATGTGCAGGGTTATTGGCAATATATACACTAAAGTTATCATATGAAGTATGATTACCATTCCACTTGGGAAGGAGCTGAATGCTGCAACTCCGACAATGCTGCCATGGCGTTTTTCTTATTTTGAAGATGCGCAAATGGAGACACTGATCCATAAACAATTCTACGCCACCGCACAGCATCATTGACTTCACTGTGGACATCTTCTCCACTTAGCTTCAACTCAACTACTTTCCCGCCAACTTCAACTTCATCGTGGATGGTGTTGGTAGTCTCAGGTGACCGGAAAACCGACACGCGTAGCGAGTTACCACTTGACCATGAAATTGAGAGGCGAGGAGTGGTTGGGGGTTTAAGGTCGTGGTGGAGAGGGTAGACTGCAGGAGTGTTGAGCTCCGGGGAAAAGGGAACGAGGGAGGAAGAATCGCCGGAACCTGTAAGAAGGCCTGGCATTTCGCCGGGTATGTGAAAGTTGTGAGGTTGTGTGTTTTAGGGCTTTGAAGGGTTTAAAGGGTGATTTAATTTTATAAAGCGGCAATGTAGCAAAGCTCAATCACAAAAATAACCAGAGAACAATGTTTTAAAAAAACTGTTTGAACCGAACTGTCGAACCGGTTGGATCGGGAATCGGGAAGGGAGCGGTTCAACTGTCACATGTTTTACATCGATTTCTGAATCGGGTTGAACCGGCTGCTTTTTAGAAAAACCCGGTTGAACCGGTCAAAATAAACCGGTTGAATCGGTTAAACCGAATGAAAATACATGGAAAAGAATCATTTGCATAATAAAATTTGCTGATTTTTTTTTTCAAATTTATTTAGTTTTCTCTAAATAAAAACATATAGTAAATGTTATAAAGTTTTTTGATTTGTTTGTATTCATCTAAAACTATATTTTGTTTCGCTATTATACTTTATTTTCTTTTTGGCGTATATGAATTAATGTAAAACACTAAAAACTTATGATTATGTGTTATTTTAATTTATTTGGATTGATCCACAACTTATTTTTATATGTATTTTTTAATATTTGAACTTGTAAACATCAAATTCATGATTTATATATGAATATATGTATACGAAAATAGAAAAAAAGATGAAAATTATAGAAACCGGTTAACCAGCGGTCGAACTGGTTAAACAGGTTGAACCGGGAACCCGTAACCATACCGGTTCAACTAAAAAACCATTGAAGCTCTTTCATATGAACACCATACAATCATGTTTAACCCATATGACTTCGAATAAGATTGGAAATCAATGAAATATCACATATTGTCATCTGGAAGTTCTAATCACAAATCATACCATGGAACTTCAATTTTGACCATTTCGTTTGAGCATTTTAACCATCAAAAACCAAATCATCTTTCAATTTTCAATGGTGAACATCAATTTCATAGCGTCTTGGACTACGAATTTACAACAACTTCGAATTGATGACTAGAATGTATTGCTTCGATTAAACTTTCAAAGTCATTAATTTTGACTTTTTTATCATGACCCGTCAAAACCAATTATTGACTCTTGTATTGACTTTGATACATCCCAACTCCATTAATTCTTCGATAAACAACATAATTTTCAATTCCAAACTTTTTCAGGTCAAAGACCGATTCAAACAAATTCATTACCATTTTCATCGTGTTCTTCAAGCATTCATCAGCATCATTAATTTCTCCAACCATTTCATTGATCGGAAAAATTCTGAAAGTATAGTATAATAGAACACAAAAGGAATTGTTTATGTGTAATGGTGAATACAAACTGACTAACTGAGTATTAAATCACAACGGTGGTAAAAATCTCAAAATTAGTTAATCAAAATTGAAAAAGAAAAAAAAATAGAAACACGAATCATAGATAATGTTGATCGAGAACAGTATTTCTTCAAATTTAATGATCAACGAACACTGACATGTACGAGGATAAAAATGTGAGTAAATTTGTCGGGAAAAATGAGATCATACTTGAGCATATATGAATGAAAGAAGTCTATGTGGTAAATCGAAAAAATAAATAGATCAAATGAATTAATATGTATTATGATTTGGGCTCAAACAATGTATGGATCGATGAACAGTAACTAAACAACAATCTTTGATGGCAATTCGTACATATAAACTTTCAAAACTGCCATATCTGCCACATTTTCGTCGGTTATCATTCGAAGATTGTCCGATCGGTGTTCTATAGTATGGTGGTTTCCATCTCCCCGTAGAACCCTTTCTTGTTTTCATATACAAAATAAATTTACACTTTGGTCCCCCAAAATTCTAGAAATGTAGCAGTTTTGGTCGTGTAATTTAAACCATAGTTGGTAAGGGACCAACTACGGAAGAAATGTAAACTATAAGGGCCATTCGTGTAATTTAGAATAACTGGTTAACGGATAAATGGTTAAAAACTACCAATAATTGCTTAATTGACATTTACAGTTAAAGTTAGATGACTTATTGCGTAAAAAAAACATAATTGGTTAAATCGGACAAAACACCTAAGTTCATTGTGTTACAATGACATTTTTCTTTACATATATTAATTTGGGGAAATGAAACTAAAGTCTTATGTTTTTGGAATTGGTCTAATAAGTCTTTAAAGTTTTTTGTTGTTTTATGGGGGCATAAGGTCATTTTTATCGAGTCTATTTGGTCATTTTGGAAGAATGGAAGGGGTAAACCGATGACATTTTTGTCACCTCATTTAATTGAGCCACATGTAATGGTTGATTATGTCCCTTAGGTTTTTAATTAGACAAAAATCGATGAACATTTTACTTTATCGTTTTCCTTCGACTGAAAACCCTTACTCCATTTCCTCTCTTTAAAGTTCAAAATCGATTTGTACTTCCAATGTATCTTCGCTAAGTACCACATACAATACACCGATGGTATTAATCATAAGTTGAAAAACATTGATTTCACAGGCATGGACAAGGATGAATGTTATGCGTTCGTTAAAAGATTCACATAAGAAAAATGTAAGAAGCTCTATTATTGTCTTCCTTATGTTAATTTTCCAAAAGGTTTGAGGTTAATTCGGATTGAGCTTGATTATGTTGATTTTATAGCCATTGTGTATGAATGTGGTTGTGAAATCCCAATGTATGTAGACCATTTTGGTAATACTAACATGCATGAGTGGTTGGATGAAGAATCTGATCGGTTTTACATGTATTATCGCGGATAAATCCTTAACACTTAAGGGTGCATGCAACCTAAGGATCTATGTCATAACACTATTGGAGTAATATTCTATTGAACAACAAAACTATAAACCCTAGGCTAATTTTCGAATATAACAAAACAAAAGTAGTTACTGTAGTAAATAACTAATCAAAAACATTCTTGAAAAACTCTTGGAAGCATGCACCACAAGTGTCGTGCCTCTAATGGTTCACACTCAAACCCTAGCAACCAAGGAGCTTGAAGAGAGAGAGGAGAGAGGTGGAAATTTCGGCCTAACTATTCCTTTAGAGGTCATGGCCGAAATTTGTATCCCACTTGTCTTATTTATAGCGTAACAAGGAAACCCTAGATAACCCTAAAAGGAATAAAATAATATTATTTCCTTTTGGTAATTATCCAGCTTCATAATTATCCTCCAAGGATAATTCTAGATCTTCTAGATCCTCCTAAAACCGTCCAATGTAATAGGAATTTTCTAGAACACCTCTTGCTCAACTATTGAACAATTACACTGTAACATCCCAAAATTCTAGACCAAAAATTTCATTTTTGATATAACGGTTCATAAACAATTAATAGAAAACATCATCAAGTTATTTCATATCATAAAAATCATAGATCATATGTCTCAAAACCATATCATAAAATAGTAATAATGTCAGAGTACAAATCCCAAGAATCTCATATGCGGAAATCATGTGTGTGATGCGTTGCTACCGTGCCGGCTCCTTTCCCTTCAAAGAAGAAGGACTTAAAACAAAAACTGAAACTGTAAGCACAAAGCTTAGTGAGTTCCCCCATCATACCACATACCAAACCATAAACATACTGCCAGGCATATCTGGGTGTCCGGCCTACCCTGCTAAGCATATATGGGTGCTCAACCTACCCTTGTCAGGCATACCGGGGTGCCCGACCTACCCCTTGTCAAGCATATATGGGTGCTCGACCTACCCTGCCAGACATATCTGGGTGCCCGATGTACCCTCCGGTTTATTTCAACTTGCTACGTGGACTATTTTACCCCTACCACTACCACATAATAACATAGCATATCATACTGTCAGACATATTTGGGTGCCCGACCTACCCTGTCGTTATATCTCAACCGGGTCCGGGGATTAGTCCCCTATCTATCACTATCACATAATCACATAGCATACTAGAACATAAAACATAACAGATAGTGGTATACCAGACAATTATCACAAAGACAATCATCTCAACTATAATCACCTACTAGTGGGCCGACCTTGGTGCCTTAGACCCACTTCTACTGGAAGGTAACTCATCTCAATGTCGTGAAGTAGTTGAACTGTCCTCGGTGCTGGGATCAACTCTCCTCAAACTCCTACACATAACATCTCTTTTAATTACTCTTTCAAACTTATAACCCCTTTAAGGGTCAACTCTGGTCAAGGGTCAAGTCAAAGGTCAACACTCTGGTCAAAGTCAACCGTCTGGTCCAAGTCAACATTCAGGTTGACTCAAATCGCCGAGTTGGTCCGTCAAATCGTCGAGTTCCATGATTCACAGAATCTCGAATTCGCGATCTAACCCGTCGAGTTACCTTCTAACTCGCCGAGTTTCTCCTTATGACAGAATCGGGACTTTCCGTTTGAACTCGTGGAGTCCTTCCATGAACTCGTCGAGTTCCCGTTCATACAAGTCGGGGCATTTCACTCGCAACTCGCCGAGTTCATCCTTGAACTCATCGAGTTCCTCTTCATATATATTGGGACATTTTCTATCAACTTGTCAAGTTCATCCTCGGACTCGTCGAGTTCTTTGATCTTCAAGTCCATAAACACGTCCAACTCGCTGTGTCATCTTCTAGACTCAACAAGTTCGCTCAGTAACATAAAAGTTTGGGGAACCACGACCCAACTCGCTGAGTCCTAATAACAACTCGTCGAGTCCCCCAAATTCCAACTCTATCCAGTCGATTTTAATCTGGCTTAATGCATCCAAAACGTAGATCTGGCCTCCTAGGGTCGATATAACACGTAAAGTTACAAAATTTACGTTCATGCATGGGTTATCTAGCTCAAAAGGCCCTAAAATGTGGTTCACAAGTTGCATGGGACTCCCATGGCCATAAAGTTGGCACCTTTATGCCATGGAGTCCCTCGAAGGTTCCAGATTTGAATTCAATACCCTAAATCATGCTTGCTTCCATGAATGGTTCCAAAATATGCTCCTAAAAGCCCTAAACTACTCCATGAAGAGATCTAGTAACTGAATAGTCAAGGTATATGTAATGCCCGTAGATCCGGGCAAGTCAATTTAGAGATAATAGGGGTCGAAAACGACTTTTCGACAAAATATTATTTAGAATAAATAATCTTAACCAATTTGTAGAATATGTCTCAAGGGTTCCGTAGATATAAAGAACGTCGAAATCCGAGTTATAACGAAGAAGTTATGGCCCGTCGAAGTTTTACGGCAAAACCGGCACGGCACCGGGAGACGTAAATAGTGAATTTATGATGGAGGACTTTTTAGCCTTAGAAATCTAAACAAAAGTTGTAGTATACGTTAAACCGAGAAAATACAAAAAAAGAACGCCCAAATCTGACTTCGTATAACGAAGTTATGAATTTTCTCAGATTTGGCATAGCAGTGCACGGCCTGAAACTCGAATTTTAGATCGAGCGGTTTTTGGCCTACGCGACCTAAATGAGAATTGAATATATCATTAATAGGAACTCAACGGTAAAAACACAGACGAAAACGGAGTCCGTATTAAGGAGTTACGAATTTTTCGCGGTCATTTAACAGTCTAATCTCCTCCTACTGTTAAATTTAAGATCGGTCGAGAATTAGCCGACGGAGTCAAAATGAAAGTTGTAGATATTATTTTTACCTATGCGTGGATATAAAGAACGTCAAAAATGGAGCTCGTATGCGAAAGTTATGAATTTTTGAAAATCGGTTGATTTCTACCCTGTGTGCGATGCCACGTGTCAGCACCAGGCTGTGCCTGGGTGTCTCCAGATGGCTCACGACGTGAGCATCATAAAACTCACGATGTGAGTGACCCTCCAGCCCCCTATAAATAATAGGTGAAACCCTCTTCATTCCTCACACCTCCCATCACTTCCCTCTCTCTCTAGAACCTCTCTCTAGCCCCTAAACCCCCCGAAAAGCCTAGGGAACCTCCTTAGCACGAGGCGGATGCCCCAGAGCGCCCGACGACTCCGAGAAGAAGAGCCTTTCGGCTCGGGAACGCTGCTCCAGCGGAGCCCGGTTTTGAGAAAAACCCGTTGTAAGTGAGCTACACCTAACCTATCTTTAGTATAACTTATGTTTTAATATAGTAATGTTATTAGGACCTTATAATAAGTATTTGGACTATTATTATGAGTTATATACGTGTCGTTATAATGTCTTTTTAACCACTCACGGTACGGGGAATCTGGTTTGGAGGGCCGCTTGGGTTGCTGGATTCAGAAGTGTTATATGTTTAACGCGTATATAATAGTAATAATATTTAGACTACTAATTAGTCTCGGCGAACATTAGACTAAACTCTAGTGGTAATGATACTAGGTTCTGTCAAAGGAGTTGTTTAAAGTAAACGAAGTGTTGTCCGAGTACCGAGTCACCACCTTATCAGGCGAGTGCATAGTTACTTTCATCTTACACATAGATATGACATATTTTATATAAACTATGTGTTATGTGTGCATATTATCTGTATACTTGCTATCTATGCTGGATGAACGGTTTTATACAAGTTTTATATGATTTAAACTGTATATGTATTTTAATCTACATAATATGTTAGGTAAAACATGGGTAGATGAAATATGAGTTGGATGATGAGTTGAAAGGTGATATAGACCATGAGGTAAGGGTGAGAGGTGGACGATGTGAGAAGCCTTGTTCCCAAATGTTGTCCCCATCATCTAGCAGAGTATGGATGACAACCACAGACTATTCTAGACAGTCCAGTGGAACGCTAGCAGGCTTGCAACCTGTAGGTGTTGTGAACGATGTGTTCACCTGGTGTACTCTAAACCCTGGCGACCAAGCAGAATTGGTGCCTAAACCTTGGCGATCATGCAGACTTGGTGCCTAAACCCTGGCGACTATGCGGACTTAGTGCCTGTTGTATAAACACTGGCGACTATGCAGACTTAGTGCCTAAACCCTGGCGACTATGCGGACTTAGTGCCTGTTGTATAAATCCTGGCGACTATGCAGACTTAGTGCCTAAACCCCGGTGACGATGGACTTCATGTCGATTCCTTAGGATAATCCTTAGGAATGAATGAACGAGGAATAGCTGATTCTTAGGGTAGATCCTTAAGAGTAAATAAGATAATGAGGATGGGTAATTGGGTTGATTGATTGTTTGATGATTAAACATAATGATTATATTATTGTGGGTTGAAAACCCTATGTACTCACCAGGTTTCCCAACCTGACCCACTCAAGCTTATTTGTATCACAAGTGTCGATACGAAGCCACTTTACACTGAGAGATTTAAAAGAGATGTAGATCACTAGTGTAAATGAATGTAAGTTCTGTTTATGCTTATGTTTCTGTATTGACAATGACATCCCAAGGTTTTAAAAGGAATAAAAAAAATACATTTCTTCGGAAATGAATTGATAACGTATTTATCATGTTTTTCTGGGAACAAATTCCGCAATGTTTTTATTAAAAGAAGTACTCTGATTTTTATAAAGCATAAACAAAATCGGTATTTTCTGGCCGTGAAAATGGGGATGTCACAGTATAGACTTTATACCTCAAATGAACTGTAAATGAAGCCCAACTCTAGATCTACTTGCTTGCTCTTGAACCCCCAAGCTTCCTCTTCCTTTTTAAACTTCAAAATCACCAAGAACACACAACAATGACTCAAGAACACTCCCAATTGGTTAGGGTTTCGTGACTAAGGTATGGAGGTGATGGAGGCTGTATTTGAGGCCAGATAAGGTGTTTAAATAGGGTGCAAACCCTAAAAATTAGGGTTTCACTCTGGCAGACCTACTCGTCGAGTCGAGGCTTCTCGACTCGTCGAGTAGACTTCAAGTCCCGCGTCCAAACTTCTCATATTCCTACTCGACGAGTTTGGGGCCTCCAACTCGTCGAGTCCCTTTGCAAAAACGAATAATTCTTTATTAAAATACATACCATGAACCGGGCGTTACATACACTTTAACCCCTGTACTTTTAATTAATCCCAAAATTAATTCCAATTAATTTCTGATTAATTCTTAATTAAATATTACTATTTCTGATTAATATATTATTCTCATAATATATTAACAAATCATTTATTTTGATTTCTAATTAATTTATTAACCATATAATAAATTAATAAATCAGTCTCTCCCTCTCTAAAAGTTATCCTATTCAATTACTAGGTTTGAGGGCAACCCAAAAGGACTGTGCTACCATCAATTCAAGTTTATACCATTTATATTTATAGGCTTAGACACCCAATCCAACAGTCCCCCACTTGGATAAGTCTGTAACTATAATCGTTAGTATAACTTCCAAACTGATCAACAAATTGTAACTTCTAAAAGCCTCTGTCGAACTCTGACCCAGTCAGCTACGTGTCCTAAGATAAGTGATCAAATATTCCTCCGTTCTACAAGATATCGTACGGACATGAGACATGGATTATAATCAATCTCATTTTCCAAGATTTTTTTTCCCGATTTTCTGATTTGTGATGAGGATATAAGACTTCTAATCGAACATATCAATTTAGTCTTGGCTAGACCTAGCACTTATAAGTCAACACCAAATCACCGAGGGGCCCAAAGATATCGTTTTTCCCGTTAGGGAAAAAGGAACGAATAAACTTTGACTTATATGTTTGCACTATTTACTCATCAAATTATGCACAACAATACGTTTTATAACATCAAGTTACTGATGCGTTTACGTATTATCAATGCACAACTAACTTGTAAACCATAACTCATATATCTCCGTTTTAAGAATATAAGATATTATCGTCTTAAAATTACTCGTGATAAAATCCATGAAGTAATTCTTTGAGCGTGGGTTTATCCAATACTTAAAATCTCCATTTTCTAAGTACTCATGAACATTGCAGCAAAACTATTGCTATGTCTAAACTCTTTAGACAATCTACAATCTAGTTCATGACAACCTTAATTCACTACTTCCAAAAGTATGAGCGATTGTGGAATTTCAAATAATCAAATTATTCAGGAAGTAAAACATGTGAAGTGAAACTCAATAATAAACTAATTAACTATGGTCTCAAAACTATTGAATATAAATAAAACTCTTATTATTTAATCACCATATTAATTACGACTTTATTCATTGTATAATGTTTCAAGTAATCAACTAACCACTTGAATTAAACATCAGTCATGCCATGTTATAAACATGCATACTATGTCTCTCTATGGTCCTTTCTTTGTGAACATATAGACTGGACACTATTCCAATGATGCTCATTTCAAAATTCCAAATTCTTGTCATTGTCCAAAATATATTGGAATTCCAACCTTACATGCATTGATTTTCTGTGATGTCGAGGCTTCAAAGTCACAGATACTTAGCCAACGATATTACAGAATGCTCCATTGGAACTTTGTTACTAAAAACAATTCCATGGTAATGAAGTCTCAAATTCAAGGTACACTCCTTGAACACCTTTCTTGCATTACAGTTTCCAACTCACATGTAGATTTTAATAATCAACTCCCATTATGGAAACATTTTCATATTCCCATATGACCATCAATTCTGATCAAGAATCATCTTAATCTAGAATCATGCCAACATGGTCCCTCCAAACAATTTCATACTTCCAACTGTCTACAAGAAACCAATCCTTTGGTATAATCTTAGAATGTTCTTGACGGTTGTTTAATAACTTTAGTCACACAAAGTTCTAGTCCTTTTCCCTCACAATGCCCAAGGAATTTGAAAAAATCAGAACAAGTGAATATTATAGCACATGTAATCGATCCTATATCTGAAGCATATGGGACTCGACTCATTATGTCTTACATAAAGACCTTGTATCTCTTGCTATAATATTTCCATATATCGAATTTCCTATGTCAAATCATTTCAACATGATGTTTATATATGTCCAAGACTAAGTTCTATTAAATCCTTCAATCTAAACTTTTAGATTTGAAACGAAGTATGAGTGCCTTCTCCCTTAAATCTTTCATAGATAAACAATTCCGAAACTTTGCAACTTGCAAATTGAAAACTTTGTTTCCTACAAATAGTATTGCCAACTTGCAACACTTAGTATAACAATTATGCTTCCACTAGCTTTGACATGTACACAGAAATCAACTGGACTTTTAGAAATCAATACTCTTAAACTTTCTTACTAAAGTGCAGATTTCTGATACGTGATGCTTCGATAAGTCTTCAACTAGACTTCTTATGGTTATGCACCTTCATTAGATAGCATATGTGTGTGTTTAAACCCTTTCAGAACTTATAGCCATATGTCTTGAAAGTTCAAACAATTCCTTACCATTTTTCACAATTCGAAATATGAAGAGGGATGCCGTAATCATATTATGAATTTGAGAACACAATTAACACAACCACTAACCATAATGATATTTATTAGATCTTTTAAAATCTACTAGCGAAAGTGTTTCCTCATAATTATTCTCATAAATTAGAGCGAAACCTTTTGCCACCTAGATTTTATGGTGTATATGTTCTCATCCATGTGAATCTATCATTTCCAACCTACAATCATAAGATTGAAAGGTCTAATATGCTCAAGAGTGATATTAAAGTGATATTGCTAAATAACATATGATACTAATGGGTCACACTAACAACAACATGATACAATTGATTATTTATTAGAAATTGATTTTAATAAATATTCAATAAAACTCTTATAATTAAAATGGAAATTATTTATTTCTAGGAAATAATAAATAATTTCCATTAGCAAGTAACATAATATATCATATGGTATGATTTATAAGTCATGTACAAACTTTTGGACTAGTTGAATCCTTTTGTCTTTTTCCCTAAAGACAAAGTTTATATTTTATAAACTTTGAGTTTATAGAATTTAAACATAATCTTCTCTTTTTCTTCACCATGGCCGAAAGTTGAAGGCTAGAGGAGGAGTATGGGTTTTTGACTTGTTTAATCATGCTTTAGAAGCATGCATTGTCACTATTATGACATGGAGACAAGTTTGTCTAAAGTTGAAGGAACTAATGGTTAATAACTTCACTTTATGCATATAAATAAGAGGGCTTTCACTTGGCTAGTTGCTCATTCTCTTCCTTTGAAGCTTGTGGCCGAAAGTCCTTTCTTCTCCCTCATTCTCTCTTGTTTTGTTAAGAACACTTGAAGATTACTTGCATTAATACTCTCTTGAAGTTCATACTTTGGTTATGAACTTCAAGCTTGAGGGTTTAAGAGTTTTGGACTAGCATCTACATCAAGTTGAGTCATTGTTGGTGTCTCAAAGGTTCCACATTCTTCATCAACTTCCAAGCCTCCCAAGAGGACCCAAAGAACTACAAAAGTTGTTATTTCTTCACCTCTTATTTGGTTGGTGTTTAAATCTTTCTATAACTTGCAAGAAGATCCTAGGTGGGTATAAAATGTTTATGTTATTTCAAAAATTAAAGTCTCTCGTTGCCATATTTTTCTAGTTTATGAAACTATTTTTGAACTAAAACCCAACAAAGATAAGGTTTAGGACAAAACCAAATTCATATGCAGCTTTCCTTTCATGGACTGAACTTGAAGCCCAATGCCTTTACTTGATCCATTTACAGTCCGCTATCCTAATTAAAGAAGCATCCAAAACTAGGTGTTACATGAAGAAAAACATGATGTTTTTACAAGATAAACACTGTTATAGAACTAGTATTCTTAGTGATATACTTTTGAAAGCTGAAATATGCAAGATGAACTCCAAGAATGATAGCAAATGTGTTTCATACATGTTGCGATGGTGGATGGCAGTTCGTATTATTAATCTTGGCATTGCTCCTCAAATTTTTGATGAAGTCAAGTGAAGACAACTTTCTCGACTCAACACAAAAGGGGAGATTGTTAAGTCTCGCAGTTCATAGATGTTGTGTTTGAGTCTGTATGCGAAAGGTTACCTAATATTTGTATTTTATGTCTTCAGTTTTGTAAATGCCAAAGCGTGTTTTGTTTCGTAGTTTTAATCTTGGCTTTACAGTGTTGTTTACTTAGTTATATTGAAGCCTGTCTTAACTTAGGTGTCTTGACCTGATTGGTCATTTCCTAACCGACTCCCTTGGGATGACCTATATATATAATGAATGTTAATTAGATAGAGATGGTATCTTTTGAGAGGTTGCGTCAATTTGTAATCGAGCTTCTTGCTCTCCAGTCAAAATCCATATCATATTTACTTGCCAAACATGATTTCTGTTTTATAGAATCTCAACGATCCTACAATATTCAAAAAGCAGTCCCAAAACCGGGACAACCTAAAATTAATTTCGGACGAGTATTTCTAAGCTCATGATGATTAATACGAAGAAACGTAAAAGAATAGAATTTTAGCATATTTTTTTTATTTATAACATATTACTTTTCCATATTTTTTTTATTTATGACATTTGATTTTGTTTTAATTTTTCTATTTTAGCATTGTATTTTAAATATTATATTGTTTTTTTTCTATTATAGCATTATACTTTTTCATATTTTTGTTTTTTTTCCTATTATAGCATTGTACTTTAAACAATCATATTGTGTTGTTTTCTATTTTAGTATTATACTTTAAATAGCATTGTTAATTATAACATCCTATTTTTTTCCTTTCCCATTATTTGTCACAACTAGCAAATTAGGGTTAAGATTTCTATCTTGTGCGAGATAATTTCTTTGTGTAATCTTATAACCCTACATTTGGTATAAAGCAAACTTCAATGCTATATCAGTTTATACACCCAACAAATGTGATTTTAGTCGAAACCTCCTCGTATAAGCCCAAAACCTAACCCAATAAGCTATATCCACTCAATTTTGGGCCTTAACCCAAGCTTTCTCGGTCCAAACCTCTTAATGGACCAAGACCTTCTTATTGGGCCCTAATGGGCTGATAGCCCTTCCAATTGATCTTTTGGGCCGTAAAACCTTTATTGGGCCTTATTGGGCTGCAAGAATTTATTCTTAGACGCTAATGGGCCAAATACCTCTATTAGGTATTATTTTGGGCCAGAAAACTTTCTAATGGGCCTTCCAAGGCCGAAAACCGCTATTGGGCCTTTTTGGGCCAAAAGCCCTAGTTGACCTTTATATGGGCCGATAACCCATATTTGGGCCATTGTTGGGCCGAAAATCATTTTTTGGGCTCATCGAACCGAAAATCAATATTGGGCCTCCTATTGGGCCGAAAACTCTTCCATTTAATCTCTTTGGGCCGAAAAATCGTATATGGGCCTTAATGTGTGACATCCCTATTTTCACGGCCAGAAAAGACCGATTTTTGTTTATGCTTTATAAAAATAAGAGTACTTCTTTTGATAAAAATGTTGCGGAATTTGTTCCCAGTAAAACATGATAAATACGTTATCAAAGCATTTCCGAAGAAATGTATTTTTATTCATTTTAAAACATTTGAGATGTCATTGTCAATACAGAAACATAAGCATAAACATAACTTACATTCATTTACACTAGTGATCTACATCTCTTTAATCTCTCAGTGTATTGTAACTTCATATCGACACCTGTGATACAAATAAACTGAGTGGGCCAGGTTGGGAAACCTGGTGAGTACATAGGGTTTTCAACCCACAATAATTTAATTATTATGTTTAAACATCAAACAATCAACCCAATTACCCATCCTCATTATCTTCCTTACTCTTAAGGATCTACCCTAAGAATCATCTATCTTGCATTTGTTCATTTTGAAGCCCATTGCTTCCAGGGTTTATATGATAGGCACTAAGTCCATAGCTGCCAATGTTTGTTCGTAAAGCACTAATTCCATAGCTGCTAAAGTTCATTCAACGGGTACTAAATCCATAGCTACCAGTGTTTATCTAATAGGTACTAAGTCCATAGCTACCAACGTTTATCTAACAGGTACTAAGTCCATAGCTACCAATGTTTATCTAACATGTACTAAGTCCATAGCTACCGATGTTTATTCGATAGGCACTAAGTCCATAGTTGCCGATGTTATTTGTTAGGCACTAAGTATATAGCTGCCAATGTTCACTCGTATCATCTTTCATCTCTCATCATTCATCTACCCATGTTTTACCCAACATATTCGTAGATATAAAATACATATACAGTTTAAATTATTTAAAACGTGTATAAAATCGTTCATCCAACATAGATAACAAGTATACAGATAATATGCACACATAGCACGTAATTTATATAAAATACTTCATATCTATGTGTAAGATGAAAGTAACTATGCACTCACCT
Organism: Lactuca virosa; assembly: GCF_052849685.1. NCBI lineage: Eukaryota > Viridiplantae > Streptophyta > Magnoliopsida > Asterales > Asteraceae > Lactuca > Lactuca virosa. The sequence goes on along the minus strand of NC_136431.1, from coordinate 42,992,987 downwards.
GATTAGGTGGTGACTCGGTACTCGGACAGCACTTCGTTATCTCAAAACAATTTTCCCTTGACGAAACCTAGTATCAATACCACTAGGGTTTAGTCTAACGTTAACCGCGATTAATTAATAGTATAGATATTATTATTATTATATAAGCGTTAAACAACACTATATATAACTCATAATAATAGCCCAAATAATTATTTTAAGGACCTAATAACATTACTATAATTATTTAAAAGCTATATTAAAATTTTCATAGGCGTAGCTCACTTACAGCGGATTTTAAAGAAAACCGGGCTTCGCTTAGAGCAGTGTTTCCAAACCGAAAGACCCTTTTTCTCGAGACTTCGGGAGCCTCGGGGCTTCCTTCGGATGCTAGGGGGTTCACCTAGGCTTTAGGGGGCTTAAGGGGGCTTAGAGAGAGACTCTAGAGAGAGAAAGAAAGCTTGAGAGGTGTTAAGAATGCTCTACCCCCGACCATCTATTTATAGGAGGCTGAAATGGCTCTCACGTCGTGAATCTCTTGATGTTCACGTCGTGAGTGAGCTTGGGCTCCAAGTCACAGCCTGGTGCTGACACGTGGCATCGCACACAGGGTGGAAATTAGCCGATTTTCAAAAATTCATAACTTTCGCATACGAGCTCCGTTTTCGACGTTCTTTATATCCACGCGTAGGTAAAAATAAGATCTACAACTTTCATTTTGACTCTGTCGGCTAATTCTCGACCGATCTTAAATTTAACAGCATGAGGAGATTAGACTGTTAAATGACCGCGAAGAATTCGCAACTCTTTCATATGGACTCCGTTTTTGTCTGTCTTTTTACCGTTGAGTTCCTATTAATGAGATCTTCAACTCTCATTTAGGTCGCGTAGGCCAAAAACCGCTCGAACTAAAATTCGAGTTTCGGGTCGTGCACTACTAAGCCGAAACTTCGAAAAATCATAACTTCCTCATACGAAGTCAGATTTGGGCGTTCTTTTTATGGACGCTCTCGGTTTAACGTATACTACAACTTTGGTTTTGATTACTAAGGCCAAAAAGTCCTCTATCGTAAATTCACTATTTTACGTTTCCCGGTGTCGTGCCGGTTCTGTCGCGAAACTTCGACGGGTCTATAACTTCTTCGTTATAACTCGGTTTTCGGCGTTCTTTATATGTACAGAACCCTTGAGACATATTCTACAACTTGGTTAAGATTATTTATTCTAAATAATATTTTGTCGAAAAGTCGTTTTCGACCCCTATTATCTCTAAATTGACTAGCCCGGATCTACGGGCGTTACATAATGGGTCGAAAATTCTTATTGGGCCCAATGTGTTCTCGGTTACCCTTCAAGACCCAAAACCTTCTTTTCTCCCTTCTCCTTGGGCCGATCGGTTAGCCCATTAAAAAAAAGAGAGAGAAAATTCCTAACTTGCCACCTCATTATAACCTTACATGCATGTAAGTTTATTATCCAACAAACAACTAAGACCCTCACATCAACTCTAGCTAGAGTCAACCCCTATCACCCCCTCCCATTTGGATCGGCCGACTTAACTCCCCCTCCATCCTCTCTCCACTCTTCACTTCTAACTTTCACTTTATCTCATTTCCTCTCTACAATCAACATCTTCACATCCTTTTTCTCTATAATTTTCGTGTGGGTGTGTGTGTATTCAAAGAAGACTTCATCCAAACTCCACAAACTTGGTAAGTTTTTGACAAACTCCTTTGCTTTATTCCAAGTTTATATAAAAGATCCTTTCCTTACTCTCTCATTTTCGTGATTATGATCTTACAACACCATAACCTCAAAAATCTTCTCAAGGAAGCAAGCTAGGGCCGAAAACCTTCTCCATTCTCCTCTAGAAAATCAAAAAAGACCCAAGGTGAGCTTCATACCCCTTGTTTTCGAGTTTTTCCTTGTTTGGGGGGGGGGGGATACAAGTCAAGGTATTGTTTAAAATCCATGGATATTTGCTTACATGTGTATGTGTTATATGTTATATGTGTGAAATGTTGTGATCTCATGCTAAAAGTTCATAAACTTGAGATTTGCACAAGTCTCAAGTTGTTGGAAACAAATTATCTTGTGTAGTTTAAATGTTTTATGTGTTATCTTTGAAGTGTGATAAAATCACCATAATTTCAAGGAAAAATATTAAAACATATGTGGGTGTAAAAAGATTTGAAAGTTGATAAAATATGAGAATTTACACTAAAAATGGTAACATTTTGGAGATATTGCATTTTATCTGAAAAACTAGTGAAAAAGGGCCATTTATGACAACTTTAGTAAAAATGGGTCTTATATGACACTTTTGGTAAAAATGGGCCTTATACGACAATTTTAGTAGAAATGGGCCTTTTATGACAATTTTGGTAAAAATGGGCTATTTTTGACACTTATGGTAAAAATGGACTATTTTGACACTTATGGTAAAAATGGACTATTTTTGACACTTATGGTAAAAATGGGCTATTTTGACACTTATGGTAAAAATGGACTATTTTTGACACTTACAATTTGTAGTCGAAAATATACACTAGTAACATTATTTATAACGTTAAATAATGAAATTCAATATTCGCGTAATTTCCGTTAAGGCTCTTGTGAGACTCTCCTTCACTCGTACCTACTTAGTGTACATCGTAAGTCCTGTAGTTATAACCAGAGTCTCCTGGAGGGAGAGCGGGATATTATGTATAGATCTATATGGGGTTGACACCCCCACACCTGAGCTGTTCGTTACAGCTAGACAGACCAGTCTAGGGTGACAATTATCTTTAGAAACCGACGCCTGAAGAACGTCAAGACGGGCGCTTTAGTCACATTAGTATGGTTGTAACGACTCACATAGAGAATAACATTAATCTTATAAAATTTACGCATAACATATACTCTGCTCATTTTATAAAGTACCAAACTACGTGTCGTCTATTTCGCAACGAATTTCACCACTTGAGTCTTAGGGTTTTAAGACCACAACTTTTCAAATAACAGAAAATATAGGATTTTCTGGGAATCACTCTTTATATATTTTCAAACAAGATAAAACAAGAATATACATGCAATTATACATGATTTGAAACGAGACTCACAAACTGTTTTTTTATAATAAAATATTGGATTTTCTGGAAGTTTACAAACTATTAAAAAGTTTTCTTACAAACATGTTTATGAACTCACCAACATTCTATGTTGATGCTTTTCAAAACGACTTGTATTCTCAGGGACTCAGTAAACAGGTTTACAGCTATGGATTTTTGGATGATTGTTGTATTTTTGGAAATGTCATACATTGTATTATTATTGTGATGTAATTTCATGAAAAAACACAAAGTTGTAAACAATACGCGTTGGTATCTGAATGTATGATGTTTGGTTGCTTGTCTCATTTATAATCAACTGTTATAATATTACCAGATGAAGTCACCCGCCCCCGGACATTTCCGTTGTCGCGGTTCGGGGGTGTGACATTATTGCATTGTACTTTATATATTATTTAGTTGTAAGGGATTTTCTAATTAAGTCCTTAAAAGTTAAGTCATGTTTCAGTCAAATTAACAAATCCCTAAGGTTATTACGACTTAACATACATATATACGAGTTTGCACACACACACACACGCACACACACACATATTCATGCTTGCATACATTATACACACATACATTATACAATCAAGTTTGCATATACATATATCATACACACATATACATATATAAATTCCATATATGTACACTTATACATACCAACACAAATATTGCATACAAATACATATATACATACAAATACACTTAAACATACAAATACACATAATGTATAGGAATACACATATACATACAAATACATATAATGCATACAATTTTTATGTTTTCAATGTAAACATATACATTTATACAAATACACATATTACACACATTTATACATACATTACATATTCATACATTATATACACATACATGATCAATATGAAGAATTGGACGAAAATACTTCATGAAATGGAATAAAACCTGTTGTGGAACGAAACCAGAATGGTGTTGGTGTGCGGTGGGTTAAATCCGACAACGGTGGTGACAACAAGAGCAAGGAGGTCAACATTGCTAAAATCACGAAATCAAACATTAAAACTCCACTAGATGGTCACCGGAGAGAAGAGAAAGAGAAAAGAGGGAAGGAGAAGGACATGTGGTCGTCGTCAGCTATGGGGGTCGCCAATGATGGAGTTTTTCGTCGTCGGTGCCGATGCAACTTGTGTCATCGGTGATGCAGGTTGTCGTCGTTGATAAAAAAAAGAGGTTTGTCGTGTTCTAATCGCTAGTGGTGGTGGTCGGATTATCTCGAGAGCAAAAGGCGTCTCTAGGGTTAAGTGGCCACCGTTTGGAGGGAACGTCTCGCGGGTAATTTTTTCAAGTATTAGCGGTGACATATGTCGCCGCTAAAAGTGTGTACGACAATGGATTCTAGACGTTGGATTAGTGACCAGATCGACGACGGATAGGGAGTAAAGCCAGATTTTGACGCGGATGAATGACCTTTAGTGGCGATGCCTTTAGCGGCGACATCTAAGAGTGTCGCCACTAAAGGGCATTATTCTTGTAGTGTAGTGAGATGAGATGTCATGGAGTTCTTCAAACCCTTATGGCAACATCCCTATTCATTATTTGAAGAAAGATAAGGAAAGAAAATGGCTAACTTATTTATTTATTTATTTATTTATTGAACAAGGCTAGAAGAGCATACAAACAACACAGCACAATAAAATACAACACAAGCTCAAAGTAAAACAAATTATCCATCACCAAAACCAACCAACTATACATGCAACAAGAAGTAACATGAACTACATGCATCAAGCATAAAAGAAGCACCAGCCAAGCAACACAACGACAACAGAATTCCAGAAAACGAACCAAGGGGCAAAATTGACAAACGACCTCACAACATCAGCACAAAAGCAAAACAAGGCACACACAAGTGGTGAAATACCACCCAATGCTGCAGAAATGCAAACAACTTGAAACGTCCCAAGTGGCAGAACCGTCAAACACCAGAAAACAAATAACATTGAGACACCAACTCGGACAACATCCACACAGGAACCACATCAGTTAGGGGTAAAAGCGTCAAAGCCCCAAAATTAATCAAGGAACAAGAGTGTAATATACTCTTTAAAGGTATTTTCTGGAAACGTGTACCCATCATCGTATCTATATGTGATATCTATCATTCTTGCAAGATTAACAATTGGACTAATCAGAATGAATTCGCATCTAGGTTTTTATATATGTGTTCGTATTTTGTTTCAGGACTCACTCACTTAAAATACAATAAAGTTGCATGGAATATGAAGAACGGGAGTGTATTCTACTAGAATACACTCTCATTCTTCTAGATATGAATTCATTCTGAAAGAATATTATTGTTGACATTAATGACGAATTTAATTAGTTTTCATAAAAATGAGTTATAAGTATGGATAGCATTTAATATACATATAATTAATACTAAATTCCTATTGGTACATTCTAGCACACAATAGATGTGAGAAACATTTGAACCTACCTCTCTTTCTCTCTCTCTCTCTCTCTCTCTCTATATATATATATATATATATATATATATATATATATATATATATATATATATCCTTCCAAATGTTAATTTTAAGGGCTTGATAATCAAGGTGTCTGAACCATCTCTTTTATCAATGATTAAGCATGGAGATTTTTGTAGATGGATTGTATTACATCGATCTTTATGCAAAGCACAACTTAAAATCTTCAAGAATTGAAATATGCGTTTGCATTTGCTAGTGCGTCATTTTTGCAACTAAAGTTTTTCTTTTTCCTTGGCATAACTATTACTTACTGTGAGATAATTCGAAGTTCTTCCTTCTGTAAGAGTTGTAGGTACTTGAAGTGCACCTTAGCAAGGTTTAGTAGTGAGTCGTACGTGGAGCATTCATCTTCATAATTGAGAAAATATAGCTTTGCCTCTACCATTGGATGCCCACAAGGGTGTCTTCAATTCGTGTTTCACTTGTTGTGCAAGAATACCTTCGAGTGTATTTTCAACACTCTTAAGTTGAGCTTCTGTGAAAACAAATGCCTCCTCTAAAATAGACTCTCCTCTTATTCTCAACTGCGTGCACTCATAGAAACTTAGCATGACCCTCACATCAGTAATCATGTCTTCTTTGAATGCACCGGAACTACAATCCTTGAATTTTTTAAACACATCTGCACAATCATCTATTTGTGTCATATTCAATTCTTTTAACAGAATAATTGAATGAAACGCCGTTTAAAATATTATTTCCGAAATTTCAATATATGATGACTTACTCACTTACCAGAAGATAGTTTGTAACCATGGCTTCTGAAAACTTGAAAGTGAATAGAAATTGTATAAAGATCTGCTTCATGGTAATCTTGCAAGTTCAGCTCTTTGAAAAGTTTATCAAGTTGGCCATCGATGTCTTCCATGAAATGATAACTCAAGACAAGACGATACACGTAATAAATCAAACTCAGTTTCTTGGTTGAGTCAATAGTTTGGTCGATTATCAATCTTCTCAGTTGTTCTTTAGGCTCCTCCATAGCCTTAGCAAGTGCTTCCAATTGCTAGAAAAGGAAACAATGTATTACTTAACAAACAAATGCAAAAATATCATTTATTACGATATATTAATCAAAGGAACATCTTACTGAATTGTCAAGAGAGAATAATAAGAAGCGATCACCCCACATGGAAGGAGGGAAGTCGGTCAAAGGACGGACCGGCTCCATGGTGGGTTTGGTGTTTTTGCTTGGAGGATAACGTTAGTCGGTGCAATTAAGCCTTTTGTTTTGATCAAAGACGATTCACTGGAGGTTTATGGATCAGTGCAACATTATTATATATTATGGTATTTACAAGCTGGCATGCATTTCGTACGTGCATGTTGCTTTTTTAATTTGGCATCGATTTGGAAAGTAAAAGAAAATCAAGATAACCCAAGTTATGAATTTTAGCAATTTAAAAACTAATAAACTAAAGGAATCGTCCATGTCGCTTGATTATGCCAATATCATGCTCAAATCTCAATCTAAATTTTAAATATCTCCCTTAAAACAGTTAATAAATAGCAATTAACTTTTTTATTTAGAGCTCCTACTTATTTTTACCCTAAGCCTCAAATATATTTGCACCTACCTTCAAAAAAACCCAAAAAGTTATGGGTTTGTTTTTCGGTTTGGATCGACTTTAAAATATAATCTTTGTTTATTGAAAATATAATTTTAATATTACCTCAAGATTTATATATATAGTTTTTAAGAGAACAAATTTTATAATCCAGAAAGAATTAACAACTTGTTGCCGGTATGTTTTTCGATTCCATGTCGAGGTTGAAAACGGATGTATGTGATGTAAAAAATTTTGTTGGATTACTATAGTACTATGTATGTGTTTTTTAAAAGGACAAGACTTTATTAAAAATAGAAGAAACACTAGCGTGATCTTAGGGGAAAATTACATCGGATAACAAGCCCATGTATCCTAATTCAAATTCCCGACTCCTTACCTCTACATTTAAGCCAGTAAAACAAATGTGTGAAGTAGTGAAAGTTGAAAAGTAAGACGGTAATTACGTTCTACGTGGTATCTTACTCAGTTACTTGGGAATCATTATACAAACTCATTCATATTTTTAAATATAATTATAAATTTAAAATAAAGGATATAATAATTAAAAAAATACAATGCTTAAAAATACATTAGCTAAAAATTATAAAATGTAAACATATAATACCTAAAAATTTATTAATTAAAAAACACGAAACCAAAATAATATAATATCAAAAATATCATTAATTTTATTTTTGGTTTAAATAAAAATAATAATATGAAATTATAAAATAATATGAAAATATGATTACATATATATTTGGTTTGAAATTTAATTGAAAAAAAAAATTTCTTTCAAACACTCATTGTCAACTCAACTCAACCCAAATATCTAATAAAAAACTATTTTCTCTAAATTCCAACGTAATTTTTTTTGAACTGACAAACAAATATATAAATAAAGAAACTGCCTCTAGCAAGTAGCTAGAGACGGGGTAGTACAAAGTTAAAAAGTACAAGAAAGGAAGCTTAAATACATAACAACGAAACTGAGCACCATTTGTTCCAATTCGAGGTCCTACCATAAGTTCTCTGAAAATTGATCCAAGTGAAAACAAGAGATTTTATCATGTCTGCTACCTTTGCTTGTGAAGTTCGCCGGTTATTAAAGAGTCGATCATTCTTCGCCTTCCAAATGCTCCACAAGGTTCTATAACAAATAACTTTTATCCGCATTAGCAATCCAATCAAATCCCTTATTTTATTTTTTTATATTTATAAAAAACTATATCTAACATTAGTCTATTTTGAAGAGAATTTTCTTTTATGTATTTTAATATATTTTACTTATTTTTAAAATTAATATCACGTATATTTTTTTATAAAATAAATGACATATAAAACTCTTACATTGTCTATGTCATTACTCATACTTCATTTTATCTCTAATCCTACTTATCATCCATTAAATCCTCTACTAAATCCTCCTTGGTTGCCCTTACTATAATGACTCTTATACACTCTTGATCTGATTAAAATGCGAACGTTATTTATACATGTTATTTAAAAAAAAATAATAACAAAAAAAAAAAAAAACAAATGCATGTGCATTTCGTCTAAAAGATTCACCGAAAAAAGAAAACAGAAAAAGAACGTTTCTCATGAGCATTTGTGCACGAAAAAGTTACAAAAAATTTGCATTTGTATATATGAAAACAAGAGGTTATTATTTTTTTTACCGAATCCACGTGTTAGACGAAATGCATATGTTCATATGTTTTTATTTATTTATTTATTTATTTTTTAAATTAACATATGTGCACGTATGTATTTTTGCATCAATGAATCCTTTAATCGATGCATATATGCACCACTGCTGGATTTTTTTTAAATACATGATAAAAAGAAGTTAGTAGGTTCTCACGATATTCAAGTTATCACTATTACTTAACTTTATATATATATATATATATATATATATATATATATATATATATATATATATATATATATATATATATATATATAGGCTTAAGTTATTCTATTCTAACTAATTATTGTGCGGATATCGTATGCTATGATAATGATAAAGAAAATATGTTGTTTGATAATATAAATACGTTCAATCTTACATAACTATTGTCATTAACACATTCTCACTAATTAAATCGTTTATAAGGTTATTATACAATTATTATTTGTAACACCCCATTTCTGGTATGTAATCTAAATATAGCATTTTCCCTTTTCTTAAGCTGCACTCGACGAGTTAGAAGCTCGACTCGTCGAGTAATGACGGGTTTTGCACGAGAGTTTAGCCGGCAGACTCGGCGACTCGACGAGTCTATATTCTTGGACTCGACGAGTCTGCCAGTCTGGATGAAACCTTAATTCCAAGGGTTTGCACCCTATTTAAACAACCTTATGTGCCCTAAACCAGCCTCCATCACCTGCAAAACGTCCCTTGCGAAACCTTAGCAATTCCTTTAGCATTTTTGAGTGTTTTTCACCTTGTGAAGGATTTTGGTGCATTTTGGGGGTTAGAAGAAGAAGAGAGAAGAGGGGTATTCAAAGAGAGCAAAGAGGATCCGAGTTTCTGGTTACATTTTAGTTCCCATTGAGGTATGAAGCTCGAATCTTTACTTCCTAGCATTTAGATCTCCTTAAAAGCTTGCTATTGTTATTTTTGGGCCATTTCTAGACTTTGATGTCGATGTGAGAGTGGTTGAGGGAATGGGCTTCAGATCTAGGCATTTCTGAGCTCCATGAGCTCAAGGTTGCCACCTTTATTGAGCCAAGTTCCCATTCTAAACCTAGAACTCCACTTTTAGCTTATTTTGGGTATTTAAGCTCTATTTTATCTTGCATGCACGTAAAGTTGGAAACTTTACGTGTAAACCAACCTTAGGAACCCAGATCTATGAATTGGATGCACTGAAATCGACTGAAATCGACTGTATAGTATTGGCATGCATGCGACTCGCCGAGTCGTTCTTAGGACTCGGCGAGTCGGTTTGTAAACCCCCAAATTGTTTTCCCCTTTTTGTGTTCGAGTTGGATGAGTGAATGAAGATTAGACTCGGTGAGTTAGGAAGCAGAATTAGAAATGGAGGGACTCGGCGAGTCTACGCCATGACTCGGCGAGTCCAAGGCAATCTTCTTGCCTCAAGAACAGACTCGATGAGTTGTTCATACAACTCGGCGAGTCACAGACTGGACGTATTCATATGATGAAGGAGAACTCGACGAGTTGTTCATACAACTCGGCGAGTCGGATGAAGTTAGAGTCGACGTTAGTATGGAAGAAGAACTCGTCGAGTTGTTGCCAAACTCGACGAGTTGAAGCGGGTAGAGGATTAGAAAAGGTGTTAGGGACTCGACGAGTTGTCAGCCCAACTCGGCGAGTCCGGTCAACTGGAAGTTGACTTTAACCAGGAAGTTGACTTTGACCAGTATGTTGACTCTGACCAGAGGTAAAATAGTCATTTTACCCTGAGAATAGTTATCAGTATCTGACTTAGTGTTTATGGGATTTGTAGTCGGGGAGTTCCGGAGCAGCAGTCAGCCAGTTTCAGATTTAGCATCTCAGCAGTCAGCGTTACGAGGTGAGTTTTCCTTCCAGTAGGAACGGGTCTACGACCACAATGCCGACCCGTTTAGATGGCAGTAGTTCCAGATTTTGGTCCGATGCAGTAGTTCAGTATGATTGATGTCTTTATGATTCAGGCATGTTTATGTGTTAGTTAGTCCGGACCTCGGTCCGATGCAGTATGCAGTATATGTGCTTATGTTATGTGTCATAATCATGTTATGCTATGCCCCAGTTAGTTCAGATTTTGGTCCGATGCAGGGGGCAAGGCCCCAGTTAGTCCGGACTTCGGTCCGATGCAGGGGGCAAGGCCCCATTTAGTCCGGATTTCGGTCCGATGCAGGGGGCAAGGCCCCAGTTAGTCCGGACTTCGGTCCGATGCAGGGGGCAAGGCCCCAGTTAGTCCGGACTTCGGTCTGATGCAGTGGGCAAGGCCCAATATGTGCTTTATATGTTATTGTATGGTATGTGGTAGTTTGGGGGAGCTAACTAAGCTTTGTGCTTACAGTTTCAGTTTTGGGTTCAGGTACTTCTGCTAGCAAGGGGAAGAGCTCGGGATGATGGCATGGCACACACCATAGTTAGTCAGCCTGGGATGTTTTACTCTGATGATAAGAATATGTTTTGAATTAACTCTCTGATTTTATGTTATGATTCATGTTATGGATTGACAATCGTGGTTTAAGTAATGTTTTTCAAACGAAATTTTTAGTCATGATTTTTGGGTTGTTACAAGTTGGTATCAGAGCCTTGGTTTGAGGGATTCAGGCACACTTTCGGGTATGACTGGACTCAAACTAAGGAAATGGTAAAAGGTTTTCAAAAAGAAAAATGTTTTCAAAAGAATTTTTGGAAAAGAAACTTAAAAAAAAAGAGTTTTTGAGAAAGAGAAAAGGGTGTGGTGCATGCAATCAGCCGAGCTCAAGTAAGTACTCCCAAATTACCCATACAAGTTTATGTTATGATTAGCAGTTTCAGTCTCAGTAGAACAGCATGCTGGAATAGGACTAAGGATCTAGGAGGATGCCTTATGTGCCTGCTATATGTGTTCCAGCTTTATGAGAATTGCATGCTAGTATTGAGTAGACAGTAGTAGGATAGCCTGCTTAGGTTATGCCTGATAGTATGAGCTTAACATTGTATGCTAGTATAGTTTATTGTTATGAGGATAGAATTGCTTGAGTAGTTTCCTGTGTCTGAATGCTGCTTGCTTTGTACTTTGTGGGACTCTGAGTGATGGGAGTTAGCCATTAGGTGAATACGTCACGTCACATGTGATTAGGGTTGAATAATCTCAGAGTGCTGGATTTGGCCCTATTACGCAGCTCTCGTCTGAGTCTAACCGTTGTAGGGACGAGTCTTTTACTCGAAGGATTATCTGAGCCTCGTCACATGTGATGGTATTTAGGTGATGGATAATTGGCATTACAAGGAGGCCTTCAGCAGCTGAGGACTGGTTTGAGTAGAGTCAGAGATTTCCCTAGGGCAAGCCTAGGATGAGAGTAGCAGAGATCAGTAGTAGTAGAAGGGACTTGGTTGAGTTAGGGTAACTCTTGAGGAAAGTACGGATAGATGTGGAAGGTAGTATGGACCCGTACTACTGAAAGCAGAGGATCCGTACTCGATTCAAGAGGGGCCAAGACGAAACCAGGGAAATTGTAGAGTATGTGTGAGATCCCTCAGCAACGATGAGTATTCTGACAGTTATTGTGATATGTTTTTAGCATGGTGACGTTGCGCGAGATACCAGTAGGCAGTTCAGGTGCCGGGGGGGGATCTGGCTCAGGCTCTAGAGTCGGACAACTTGATGATCAGATGAGAGATGTCATTTCCACAGAGATTATGCGCAACATCATTGATCAGACTCCTGTGATATTCGGTTCGGTTAGGGAGGCCATCGTGGAGCTTTTGGACAGTCGTCTTGAGGCCTTTAGGGCCGGGATAGTTTCAGGGCAGTTTGGGGCTCGTCTAGAGCCCGATTCTTATGGATCCCAGGGATCCATCAGGGAGGGGGATCCCATTTTTAGCTCTTGCCATCAGGGGTCGGGAGTGAGTGGGGCACCCTGTCCCCAGGAGAGTCCTTTGCATGATTGGGTCGTTGCGGAGGTTTCATGAGTCGTTCGCGAGGAGCTAACCGACATCGTCGAGAGGGTCACTGATAGGTTGACCGAGAAGCTCCAGGATCAGACAACGATTGTTCAGACGATTAATGGGGACGACGGGGTAACGCAGGAGCGAGAGATTGACCGGGAGTCAGAAAGGAAGAGGAAACCGGATGAGGTTCAGTGGCCCACAGGTTCGGGTAAAAGAACCAAAGGGCCGAGTTTGAGATCGAGAGACTTCCAGGGCCGCAGCCGATGTGGTAAGTGTGGCAGGACGCACGGGGGTGCGTGTAGGAGTAGTAGAGGTGTCGATCCTGGCTGTTTCAAGTGCGGCCAGACTGGTCATTTTAGCAGAGATTGTACTGCTACCATCGCCCAGGGACTTGACCCAATATGTTTCCATTACAGTTAGAGGGGCTACAAGAAGGCCCACTGTCCGAGTTTGTATACAGCAGGGCAGGTGACAGCTCCTGCCCCTGTGACTTCAGGAACCACCAGCAGACGTCGGGGCCGGGCAAGGGCGCCCACGGCTCGGAGCAGAGCATTCCGGTTGATTTCAGCAAGGATTCGAGCAGCACTGGATGTTGGAGGTACGTATCTTTTACCATCCTGTCAATTATTATTTATGATGTTATTGTTATGTTACTGCATCGAGTTAGTAGGTACATATATTGGAATATTATATTACCTACTTGTGAGTGAGTCATATGCCATCTGCATACCTTGGATTTTGAATGATAGCTGGAGGTCGTCCCCTGTAGAGCAGGTTACTTCGGACGCATTAACTGTATCAAGTATGTGTAAGATTCGGTAGTGCGTCACTACCTTCGGGAAGGTGTCGTTCGGGTATAGAGCAGGTATATCCCCAGTAGTGGCACTCTAGAGTTTCCAGTGGAGTAGCTAGCGGACGGTAGGGGAGTGGTTTGGAGATGTTTACCCTAAGTGCAGGTTCGCAGGATACATTCACTGTAGCAAATGCATTTGAGGATTTAAAGGTGCTCAGCTAGTTGGCAAAATTGGTTCAGGTCTGGGAAAGAGTTGTCGGAGCGCCGGCAGAAGTAAACGCTGGTTGTCAGCAGATCAACCCTTTAGAAGATAGGAAGGATGGGGAATCCTATTCAAGCTGTGAGCTGTGAGAGATTAGCCGGATCGAAGTGGGGGAGAACCCTTCAAGAATTCAGGGTCGGTGGCATGCTAAACTTAGAAAGGGTTAGTAATTTTCGAGTAGGAAGGGAAGCAGCCCGAATGGTTGAGTGGGTTCAGGAGTATAGGAGTTGGGAGTTTGGAAAACTTCCCAACGTCGAGTTCATGTATTTGGGATTAGTAGCCGATTGGTTTGGGTCAACCAAGCTGAAGAATTTCTCGGCAGAACGTGAGTATAGCAAGGATGTAAGACTACAAGGTAGTTGTAGTATTTGATGACTGAGGGCTGGTTTTGGAAATCAGGTTTG